>NC_092500.1:45622457-46292874 GCF_047511675.1 Marmota flaviventris | reverse complement strand
TTATTCTGCTTTCCTCCCTCTGTCTCTCTGGCTACACTAGCTCCATTCCCACCTTCATGTATAAAAATTCTTCCTTCAGGCTCTGCTCAAGTACCATCTCCTCATCCGTGGCCAGGAGTAATCATGCATGTCACTCATCATCTTTTATGGTGCTTTTGGACCAGACAGTTCTCATTTGGATCACTACAATCTTCTCCCCACTAATTTGACTTTTGTACTTTGGCCAATCTGTCTTTCTCTTGCCATGTTGGCTGTGCCACACCTTACTTAAAGATCCACCAGGCCTGATCATTGTCTGGTGCCTGCTTCAAATTCAACATCTTATCTAAAGCTTCAAAGCACTTCATTAAATGTTCCAGATAACATCAGGTTTCTCAACTTCCAACTACTCTTTAAGGCAAATTTAAATCAATGTAACTGAATCCATACTAAGATCAATTTACAATAATACTGAAGAAAATCTTAACGCAAGATAACTGGTCACTTGTGTACTTGTAAAGATTAACATCTCAGTAACAAATGCCTCTGTTGCATTCATGATTATTTATCTGCAAGTTATTAAAATAAATTTTAGCTTATGTGAATTATAATAGCATGCATGTGTAATTTATGTGTATATGTGCAATATCCGGTATATCAAGAGACCTTTCACCTTGTCTGGCCTTTAAACCAAAAGTGTTTGGAAGCCTACATCAGCAAAGGCAAAAACAAAACATTGTCTCAGAGATTCACTGATGGCCTTAAATGTGTCAATTTTAACCAAAGTGATATAGACACCTTTGCCAGAATATGTTAATATATGGAAGACATTAATGCTATTTTTAAAATATTCTTTAAATCATTTTGTTGTATCATAACACCATTTATTTTCCTTCACAACACTTATCATTGTGATTAAATAATTATTTGCCTTATGATCAATTTGTTGTCTCTTTTCATGACAAATATCTCAAGAAAGAATCTAGAAAGATAAAAACTGTCTGTCTTGTTCAGTTTGAATCCCCCTGAGTCTATACATTGCCTGCCACATAATATGTGACAAGTAAATGTCAGTTGAGTGAAAGGAAGAAAGAAGTTGGGAGGGGGAATCAGTGTGCTCCCAGATATTTATCACAGAGCCAGGAGCCATGCACAGAATAAACCTGGAACTTCATGTGAGGTTTGCAAAAAAACTAAGATGACCTCAATCCATCAGAGCTTACAGTCTAGTCCCAGTTGTATCTGGCATGTTCAGAAGCATGTATCATGCTGTACACTTAGTTTTTTCAATAAATAAGAGGGGAGATGGATAAGTATGTTGCTTGATAATTACATTCAATGTCATATAGGTTAAAAGAAAAGTTTTCCTGGGAAGCAAATTCAGAGTTGGAAAGAGCCCTAATGTCAGAAGGTGTCCTGTGGGTAGAGAGATTGGGGAGTAAAGGAGGCAGCCTTAGTTAGGTAGAGGGGGCTGTTGTACTGAGATGAATTCACAACAAATCCCAAGCCAGTTCTGCAGAGAGCTCTGAGGTTGGGGAGGCTCTTCAGAAATATCCCTTTCTGGTTCTGATAGGTTATTGGGTGTAGGGCCTTTCTTCCCTCCCTCTCTAATGGAGCTAGAGCTGTGGGAATGAGAGTTTCGGTCCTGGGCAGCACCCATAATATCTCTTATTCATGGTATAAAAGGCCTTAGTCTGGAGAAAGGAAGGAGCAGACATCAGAGTGGACTTCCTACAATGAACCAGTGCCACTCTGAAAATGGCCAACTCTCAGAAGGATCCTGAAAATTATTTCAGACTTTTATCCTTTTCTTTCATTTCTTTCCTCTTCTGTTCCACAACCTCCTTAAGCTTTCTAGCCAGTTCCTTTCCTCTCTTTATCATATGTATATGTTGGTCATTTTTCCTGACCCAAAGAATGTTAATGCTCCTGGCTTTTCTTTTCCTCTTTTAAACAAAACTCTGAGTGCTGAGGCTATAGCTCAGTGGTAGAGTGCTTGCCTAGACCCTGGGTTGCATCCTCAAAATATTAAATAGAGAGGCGATAGATAGATAGATAGATAGATTAAAAATTCTCTCCTAAGACTCCTCTGCAGGTTGGAAAATAGCCTCTGAACCCTACCATACTAGCTCACTTCCATTTCCCACCCAGCTACATAAAATTTCTCTCTTTCTACCTTTTTATTCTCCTTGTCCATCAGGTAAGCCTCCTGCTACTTAACACCCGGAAAAGTGTGTTTCTCAGTTTCTGTATTAGAAACATATCTCAGAACTCTCTTTTCAGGTAACATAAACTGATTAACTGGAAATGAGAAAACAGTCTCTAGTAATCCAAAGCACAGAGCTTATCAAATGGCCACTTCCTAGCCACTTAGAAAAAATAATTGAGTGAAACAACAGCAGCAAGGGTGTTTTGTTGGTTTTCAACTATAAATGATTAGAAGACAGCAGTTGCACCTGCTCTGTGCTCCTTACCATTGCACAATGTCTAACGCAATGTTAGAACTCAACAGGATGAGAGAATTTTTTAACCCAGCACTGCACCTGGGAAGACTGGCAGGCTGCCACCAACTAGATGGCTGGTGTACTTCAGTGATTCCTGTCCCTTTATGTAAAAATAGAAAGTCATGAATTACAGCATCCAGACAGACTGCTATAAGGATTATCCATTGAATAGAACAGTTTTTTTTTGTTTGTATTTTTTTTAATGAGGACAAAATATACTGGCATAATCCTTCTTTATGAATCAAGAAGAGAACTGAAGGAGCAAGGAGGATTATGAAATTATGTTACTTCTGTATCATCAACCCTGAAAGGGCTTAACATTCCTTCATTTCATTTTAGCGAAGATTCTTTTTTATTAAATGGAGTTCAAAATTTTATTAGGGCTCTTACTAAACTTGCAGTAATTCAGGGCTCCTTGCTTGGTAAATAAAACACTAGAAGGTATAGAATCGAGGACATCATGCAAAGAAAAGTCATCTTGTATTGACACCTTTAACTTGAATGGCAAGAAGATGAAGAAATGGAAAGTAAATGATTATATTCAAATCATCTACTTACTTGGGAGATGAAAAGAAAGTAATACAAAAAAAGATTTTATGCATCTGTGATTCTTCATGATCACACTATTTTGCTGTTGGGTCCTCTTGCCAAAATCCAAAATAGAATCTACAAGTGATTAATATTTTCCTCTGTCTGCCCTGACATTTTGTAAGTTGTATCTAAGGAATATCTGGCAAATTATAAGAAACTGAAAAATTAAAGGTCTTCCTTTGATATTGAAGTTCTGGTTGTTATTTTCAGGTTTTCTAAACTTAAGGAAACTGTGGAGTTAGGAACATACGTATGGCTCTTTGGGGAGCTATTTATTTAGTGAAATTGGCAACACGTCTTTCTTGAAAATAAGGAGAATGCAATTCGCTTTAAAGTTTCTGTGAATCTTGAATGATAATGAGAGTTATATTTGAGGTAGGTTCTGAATAGTTGGAAGATGAGGAAAGAAAATAGAAAAGTAATGTGGACCAGGCTTTTTTAAAACTGTAAATAGCCACCATTTATGATGTGCCAGACTTCCCATATGTTAACTCATTTATTCCTGACATCAAGTTAGTGAAGTTTGTTTCTATTCCATAAATAACGAAATCAGAGAAGTTATGGAATTTTCCAAGGTCACAAACCTAATAAATAGTGGAGAGAGGGAAATTGAAAAGAGGTATGTCTGATTCCAAAACCAATGCTTTCCCCAGGACTCAAAGAAGAATTTCCAAACATGAACTTTGCCTTAATATCAGTGGTGTTGGCCATTTTAACTTGCTTTCAGAAGGCTGAAGTTTTAAAGTTACTTTAAAGGTAGTGAAGGTATCTGTACATTTGAGAAAGACTTGTTCAAGATTTTACTGATGTTCAAGTACCTTAGGAGTGAATCTTTCCTGCAGAACTGGGGGCACAATAAATGCCATAGGATTCAGTCCTAAAGATACAAGACACCTTCCAATCATTGTCATTTTTAACATCAGCATCAGGAATGGTTGGTTGGCATTCACCTGTGTCTCTGATTATCATAATTTGTGCGTGTGTGTGTGTGTGTGTGTGTGTGTAAACCAAAGCTGTTTCATTTGTCTGTTTGGCAGTTAATTATGGTGTTTGTTAAGGAAAATGTTATTTGCACGTTGTTTCAGTGATAACCAATAACATCAAATAATATCTTCAAATGATGGTAGAGATAAGCTGTTATATTCAGTGGACCTAAAAGACTAGAATAATTAATGCCAATTTGGCAAATTGCATAGAAATTACGACAGAAATCTGAGCTGGCATAATTCTGAATATTGAGCCTAGCAGTTCACAAATTCACTGTAAGTGCCAGAGATCATCCTCAGGTGAGATCCCTAAGCAGGTGTACTTCAACTTCGAGGAAATCCAGAGTATTCTGTTCTTTAAATCTACAAAGCACACACAAAGATTTCACAGAGCTTTATCTGAATTCTTATTCTCACAATACTTCTACAAAGCCGAGAGAAATGCTTTTAAAAATATTACTTTGAGGATTGGGGTTGTGGCTCAGTGTCAGAGCGCTTGCCTAGCATGTGTGAGGCACTGGGTTCAATTCTCAGCCCACATACAAATAAATGAACAAAATAAAGGTCCATCAACATCTAAAAAAAAATTTTAAAAAATATTATTACTTTGACCAAGGAACAATAGGTAATACTAATGTGTGACAAGCACCTTAATTTTCACTAAATATTGTTAAAGTTTAAAATTGGTAATTAATGCTTTAGGCTTCATCCATTTTAATTTGTTTCTGTTTCAATTGCCAGAAGCCGTGTTGTAAATAATAAACTGGTAAGCAAGACTCTAGGCAGGTACATGTCTGATAACACTTGGAAATAAAATAAAGTAATGTCTGTTTTAAATAGTAACAGTTGTAACATTGTCAATCTAAGGCTTCTATTGGAACTGATTACACTTGATTAAAAAAATAACAAGCTGTGACAAATGGAAGGGCAAGGTTGTAGTAATTCACTGAAGAATGTCTACTCAAAGCATTGTGGCAAAAAAAAAAATGTCTTGTTTGGGGAACAATTGCAGAGTTGAAATAATAGCCCATGAATACCCTGGAGAAATGACTATGTACCCAAGGTGAATGCTAAAGCCTTCCCTCTTGAATGAGCCTTTTAATCAAGGCATTATCTAGGCTCTGACAAAGTCTTCAGTGGTTCTACCTAAAGATTAATGGGAAAGGCCGAAACTCTGAGTTGGCCTATTTGCAGAAACAATTTTGAAGATTTACTGATGGTTGACAAATGCCATTTAAGCTTTCAAAGCTAGCCATATGCTTTTGAAAAGGACTTAAAGGAAATCCTCCCACTATAGAAGACAGATTGTGAAGGATCCCTGTAGTAGCCTCTGGTTTTGGGGTGCATGGACCTGTTGAGTTTCTCTTTCCTGCTTTTTCTTCCTCCCACATCTTTGCTGAATTCCTAAAATGTGGAGCTTAGAAAAAGAAGACAGTAAGCTTTCCATTAAGTCACTCCTATGTTCAAAAGGTACCTACGTACTTCTGTTTGTCAGTGGAAATTACACAAAGTCTTGCCAGTGAATTGTACGTGCAGAGGATATTTTTCTCAATTACCTCTCTATTAATGTAGGTGCTATAAATAGCCCCCTATGTTGAAAATGTAATGTTAACATTGTTCAAATAAGAAATTGATGCTTTTTAAAGGTTTTTGGATTTTTTTCAGCTTCTCCGTTTTAACTTAGTTTTTCTTTTTGTTTAATTTTAATACAGAGATTATTTCAGACTTCTACAAGGACAAAGTCATGTATACATTATAAATCAGACCTTAATGAATAGAAGCAGGTTTCTTTTTAAATTTTTTTTCACTTCCTTCTATGCATTTTGCTATTTTATCTTGGCCCAGATAAAATGTATTCGGCCTGAAAAGTTACGTATTTCCAAAGAGATTATATTCAAAATGTTTCTTCATAGGGCAAAAGCCTGACTGCAATTTAAAATATTATTCAGTCATCATGTGGGTTAGAATTGCCTTCACTTTGTGCTTTGTCCTCTCCTCCTGGTCACTTCAGTGAAATCTGGAGGTGATTTCGTAAGCAGGACAACTCCTCCTGGTGTCCTCTGGCTGCTCCCCAGAGTGATGTGAGATGAATCACTTGGTACTGGGCAGCCCCTCACTCCAGTTGCCCTGTTCCTGCCCCAGGTGCTGCTGGGAACTGTGGGACTTGGAAGCAGCCCGCTCTGGCCTTGTTTGCCCATTTCCCTGGGCCACTGACAGTGATCTGACAGAAAGCGACACTGACACAAAGAAGCCGAGAGAGGCAGGAGATGGGGGTGAGGCCAAAGCAGAGAAACTGAGAAAATCCAGTCAAGTGGAAGCTGAAAGGATAAATGCATGAAGGCTTAGAGCCGCTTCTTAGCCCACTTCAGCCGGCCACACCTCCCCCAAGCCTTCCCAAGCCCTGGAAGAAATGCTCCACTTAACTGCCTAGGTAACAATTAAAAGCCCAAACGCCATGAAGGAAGGAAGGGTTTTACATAAGCACCTCCAGTCCCTCCCCCAACAGCTAGAAAGCCTAGTAGTTAGCTTTCTTTTAAAGGCTGGAATCTGACAAAAGGTCACCCTAACCAGAGTCGCATCGCACAACACTGTACCAGCCAACAGCCCGTTCCCAGGCCTCTTCTCTCATCTGGAGTACCGGAATGGCTCCTTATGGAATGACTGTCCTCCGGTTTGTCCTCCAGGTCACAGCCAGGGTGACATTTCTGCCTCTGCTAGAAAATTTTAAAAATCTTTAGTGACTCTCCATGGTACCAGCAGCATCTAAAAGTGAGCCTAGAAAAAAAAATAAAATAAAATAAAACTGAGCCTAGTTTATACTGGGTCATGAAATCCAAGCATCTTGTCACATACGGACAAAGTCACACCCTTTTCAGTTCCCTGTCAACTTTATCAATGAGAAATTTCATTGAGGTTGATGCACTCAACTCCCTCTTATCAAAGGGAGAACAGGCTTCAGACGCAGTGTGACTTGAAATATCTAACTGGGAATCTAACTAAAAATTTAATGCCATTATTTAGTTTTCATTATATATACTTTAAAATTTCCTTCTACTTATGACAAGTGATGCTAATGTGTCGCATACAGAGAGTGATCGAAGTTTTCCTTTTTTATTAAACTCCCCTAGGTAATTGTAAGTCAATTTATCACTCTCTCTCTCCCTCTCATTCTCCAGATAGATAGGTAGATAGATATAGATATATATATACACATATACATCTATATACATACACATCTTTAAGTATTCAGATGGATATATACACAGATACACAATATGTTTGGGGTTTGGGGGGGTTACCAGAGATTGAACTCAGGGCACTCGGCCACAGAGCCACATCCCTAACCCTCTTTTGTATTTTTTTATTTATTTTTTAATTTAATTTGTTATATATGACAACAGGATGCATCACAATTCATGTTACACATATAAAGCACAATTTTTTTGTGCCTCTGGTTGTACACCCTATTTTGTATTTTACTTTGAGACAGGATCTCACTGAGTTGCTTAGTGCCTCACTTTTGCTGAGATTGGCTTTGAACTTGTGATCCTCCTGCCTCAGCCTCCCGAGCCACTGGAATTATAGGTGTGTGCCGCTGCACCCAGCCCACAATATGTTTTTGAAACATAAAATAAGACCTGGAGAAGTAGTGCAATGGCAGAGCACTTTCCCAATACGCATGAGGCCCTGGGTTTGATCCTCAGCACTGGAAAAAAAAAAATTAAATAAAACCAAATAATCAGTTACTGTCCTTATGTATTAGAAAATAACTATGGGAAACACCAAGCTTTGAGACAAAATCGAACCTCCTTACACAGTCTATCCTCTATCTTCTTACTTCACTCCAATCTCCAGACAGGCTCAGCTCCCTCTGCTGTTTCTCATACTCCTTGTAACAAACCACTGGAGTTCCCAGCACATGCTGGACTCCCTAACAGAGCATGCGCCCTTCTGCCTAGGTTGTCCTCCTTGCTCTTCTCCACTGGGTCATTCCTCTTCGTACTTCAAGTTCAATACAAGGTCGTCCCTTGAGAAAGTCCATCTGCACCTTTATCTCACCCATCCTACCCACGGTGTCCTGGACTGAAGTGGGGTCCCTCCATTGAGCTCGCACAGAATCTTGGTCACATCTTCACTAACACATTTATCACTTCTGTAACTTTGTAATTATTTGTCCCCCTTTCTATTGTGTAAACCCCATAAAGACAGGAATTTTGTTCAGGTCTCTGACACAACTATCTGGCATATAGTATTCAGTAAATAATTAGAGATTTAATAATTGCAATAGTATAGTAAATGATTTGTAAATGATGCAGTTGATCTTAGTGGGTAAGAAAGAGCACTGTGTCAAAACACAGAAACAACCCAAATGTCCACCAACTGATGAATGGATAAATACAATGTAGTGTATCCACACAATGACATATTATTTGGCAATTAAAAGGATTCATTGGTGATAGAGGAGAGAACGTCAATGAACCTTCTGTGTGATTCCATTTATATAAAGTGTCCAAAATAAGGACAGAAAGTAAATTAGGGATGGCCTAAGGCTGAGGGCATGCCTGGGAATTGGTTAGTGATGCTGGCAGATGTGGGGTTTCATTTTCAGGTAAACATTATTCTAAAATTAAATTTTGGTGATGATCAAATAACTCTGTGCATATGAACATCACCAAACTGTATATTTTAGATAGGTGAATTGAGTAATATGTGAATTATATCTCAATAAAGCTATTTTTAAAAAGAGTGAGAGCTCTAGGTAAGATTACCTGGTTATGAATTCTCCACAATTTACCACTTAGTGAACATAGGTAAGATAGTTTCTCTGTAATTCAGTTTCTCTTCTGTAAAACAGAGGTGATAATAGCATATATGATAGAGTACCATTGTAAAGATTGAATGTGCCTAGCATAGTGCCTGTGAATAGCAGCACTTACTAAATAATAGCAATTGCTAAAAGAATTGGTAGTATATTCTGAATCATGAGGGGGGGAAATATGACATATCCTAATATAACATTAACTGTTCTAAGTATATTATAACTTAGTTCTTTCAAAACTGGTAATGTGCCTACAGAGTATATAATATTCTTGTTTATAAATAATCCTGTGTATACTACATATAATTCATAACACTATATATATATATACACACACACACACATTACAAACCATTTAATCTTCACACAACCCTATAACATTGCTAGTATCATCCCTATTTTATAGACAAAAATTCCGATGCACATAAACTGTACCTTGCTCAAGTTTTCATGCCTCACATGGCAGAACAGAAGCCCTCTGACCCAAATGCAGTGGTGTACGCCTGTATTCCCAGCGGCTCAGGAGGCTGAGGCAGAAGGATCATGAGTTCAAAGCCAGCCTCGGCAAAAGTGAGGTGCTAAACAACTCAGTGAGACTCTGTCTCTGAATAAAATATAAAAAAGGGCTGTAGATGTGGTTCCGTGGTTGAGTGTCCCTGGGTTCAATCCTCAGTACAAAAAAAAAAAAAAAAAAGCCATCTGAATCCCAAGTCGGTACTCTTTCTGGTACAGCATGCTGTCCATGTGCAAGTGTACCCACATATTCACACTCAACTACCTGATAGTCACACCCCCCCAGACAGAACTGCCTGAATGGCTGTGATGGGTTCCACAATACTTTCCTTATTCAAACACATTTCCCACATCAAACTACCACAACAGGCCGTCTTGTCTTGTCTGATATTTTACAATAAGAAATATTCTTTTGAAATGGAAAATAGGCAGAGGCTTTGTCTGGAGAATGCTGTTAAACAAATATAACCTGAGAAAGGAGAGGCCTGGGGGTCTGTACCACCAGGGTGTGATCCTTGTCTCTCAACACCAGCATTATAACACTATTAAGAATACTGGCTAAAGGAAAGCTCCTAACATCTGACTTCAATCATTGTAGTCAGTAGCAAAAAAATGTGTTACACATGGTGTATGCATACCACAGCACGAGTTGATTGTATGAAGCACATCCTCTGATCAAAAAAGGACAATGCAAAACTAATCCTCAGTGGATAGCAGAATCCACTTGGAACATCTGGGAGCGAACTTTCTAGCTTCAGGTTAAATTCCCTCTTCCTAAGAGTATTCAATAAATCTATAGGTGAGTCCAGATATGCTACATTATAAATAATTCATAAGTGAGAATAATCACATTTTAGTGTTTAATGCTCACGAAATCTCTCCCTTTGAAGAGATTATAATTTAGTCTGAAAGATTTTTGACAGTGGCCATATCTTATTAAATCTTGCATTCTCAGCATTTATCACTGGTCTGGAACATAGAAGTTTCCCAATGTTTGTTGAGTGAATAACTGAGTGGATGAGCAAATGAATTATGATTTGGGAGGAAACCATATAAGATTTTTTAAATTGACATTTCCCAACATTTTAAAATATTTATTAATTTACTGAATGATGAATGGATTTTTTTAAAATTTAGTTGTATATGGACAGAATGTCTTTAGTGTATTTGTTTATTTTTCTGCAGTGCTAAGGATCCACCCAAGTGCCTCACACATGTTAGGCAAGTGCTCTGCCACTAAGCTATAGCCCCAGCCTGATGAATAGATATTAAGAGACTTAATATGACAAGCTGAATTTTCAGAAAGATAAAAATTAAAAGGTTTTTCATGAATTTCTACTTTCCTATTTAATTCATTTTTAAATGTTTTTAAGCTTTGGCTTTAAAAGATGGGTAAATTTGCAGTGATACCTTAAGTCATACCTATTTTTCAGAATATAATTGTTCACTTTATCAGATTACTGGTGTTTTGTTATCATACGTGAAATTACAAAAGTCACCACCACACTAGGCAGAAAAGCAACAAGTCCTCACATCTAGCTACTTCAGCCTCAGAGCCAGAAGTGAAATAGGACTTCGAGTGTCAAATACTACTGTACAAATCCTAAAACTAAAGTCTCTTCAAAAAGGAGCCCTGGCAGTCTTCTACATCCAATTTTTTTCTTTCATGTTCATGATTAATCCTGATAAGTTTGATTAATTGGCTTTGAATATATGTTGCAATTACATAAACTCTCTAAATATAAAAAAAAAAACTTTCTTCATTCATAGCTGTAAGACTCATCAACTAGTAGAGAAGTAGTAGACTCAATCAACAGCAAGAAAAAAGAATTCCCAAATAAAAGCCAAAAGAATAAAAGAAATTTCTCTATCACCATTTAGAATGCAGTTAAGGAATCCTGCAGACATCACTCAGCAGTTTCAAAATATGTTCTAGAGCAGGTACTGGTGTTTGTATGCTGGTAACCATGAATGATCAAGACAAAAATTCAATTATTTTTAAGAAGGGAGTAAGGAATTTTAAAAATTGCTTAAACAGTTCTATATGGAATTTTAACACTGAAAATATTATTGCATTTCAGGAGGATAAGCTGTAATTTAAGTGGGAAGCCCACATCTATGGAACATTGATTTTTAAAATAGACCTGGTAAATGAAAAATGAAATTGTTTATTTGGGCATTTGAGGTTTATAAATGGACGGTTTTCTTTGAAAACCTTTAAAAATACTAGCATTAGTTAAAATTGTACAAAGCAACATGATAATGCATTCTAGATTATGTCCTTGCCTATGTTCAATTTCGCATGACAATCAATTAACGTTAGCCTGTATGGTTTCTGTCAAAGGATGTTAAAAACTATAAACAATGTGGCAACTGATCATCTGCAAGAATGAGGCTGATAAAAAGTGAATTATATAATGCTTGAACTTGGAAAAAGAGGAAAAATACATCATAGCATAGAGTTACTTTAAAGCTTTAATGTTGGCCAGAGGAGATTAAATTGCCTTTGGGGTGTACAGATGCAGAAGATTCCGTTGGTGTGCTTTTCAAAGCAGAGACAGATGATATTAGGAAACAAACCATGAGGGTTTCTGCTTTAATCTGTCCACATTAATGTTTTGATCTATGACTAATTGGAGTTGCAAGTAGGGTTCAAGAAGTTTCTTACAGCCAGTCTGAAGCTAGTAGACATGTAAGTCTCCTAAAAAAGATCTAGGAAAATTGTTTGACCACAAAAGAAAGAGCATGTGAAGAATCATTCTAATTTATGCCTGTTAGTGTGTCTAATGAAAAATTAATACAGAAGATGCACAAAAATGACCAAAAAAATCCAATGTTCCATATCAAGAGAGAAGGAAAATAAACTAAAATATGCTGCAAAATCTCCCAATTTAAATCATCACTTCTTTTTTAAGGTATTTAAAAACAAAAGAAAAAGAACCATCACTCAAGACATCTACTAAACCAAAGATGATGTCATTTCCCTGTTTAATATCCGAAAGTGGCTCCCAGAGCCAGGATAGCCTGAGCTCCTCAATGTGACGTGGAAGGCCAGCTTGATCTGGCTCTGGCCCTGGATGTACCAGGTCATGTTGCAACACAAGCACTTCCATTCAACTCTGCCAACCTCCTTGCAGTTTCTGGAAAGCAGCCTACTCTCATGCCTCAGTGCTCTGGTGCATGCTGTTCTCCTACCAGAAATGCCCTTCCCTTTCTTCCCTCCCTTTATTTTAACTGACACATCTCATCAGGACTCAGCTGAAGTGCCTATGCCCCCAAGAACTCCAACGGTAGAAAGGCTGTGATTCATCGTTTAATACAAGTAGAAAGAAAGTTCTTTTTGAGTTAGGTGGAGGAAGAGATTAATTCCCAACCAGCTAAGGTCTGGGAGAGACTTCATGGGGACCTAGGTTTTATGGGAAGGTAGATCTGGTAAGTCTAGGAAACTTTTACCTTGTTAATCTTGCTTAGAAAGTGAAGAACTTGATTCTGTTCATCACATTTCTTCCTTGGACATTTTATTCCCCCAAATGTTGAGACACTGAGCTTGGAGATTACGATAGAAAAATAACTGCTGTGTTGAAGATTGGTACACAGGGTTCCTTCATCTAGGAAGGACAGAAGATCAAATAGGATTCACATATTAATGAGGGAGGATTAGGACACTGTTTTCACAGCCAGAGCAGTGGGCAGATTGCAAAGTCACCCAAAACCCACCAGCTAGAACACCAACAACTCCCTCTGAACTCCCATCTTATTATTCTCTGACACTAAAAAAAAAAGTTACTAAAATCCCATCTGAAAGAACGAACAAGGCTTATGGTAGGAGCAAATGCCCCTTTATTGAGGAACAGCTCTGCATATTTATAGAGCCAGGAGTGGTTTGACAGTTGGCATGGGGTGCTTTTTGATTGGAGGGTAAGGATCAGGTGAGCCAGCAGGGCTAGTCTGATTGGTGGGTAGGATCATGTGAGCCAGCAGGGCTCTGGTTGGTGGGTAAGGATCATGTGAGCCAGCAGGGCTCTGATTGGTGGGTAAGGATCATGTGAGCCAGCAAGGCTCACCATTGGACAGCTCTTCTTGGGAGATGGGGAAGTTAGTCTTTGGAGCCGGGGGACTCCCAACACCATCTACTTCAAGAAGCCCTCTCCTACTAAAGAAAAGTGTGCTGACAGTTTTATGGACATGTGGCAATTAAAGACATGTTCTTAGAATTATACAAACTTATAAGTGGTATCACTCTGGTTAAATTATTTAACTTGCACCCAAGCTGTGTCTACTCTGGAATTCAGCCCTAGATGAGGAAGATCCCATCCACATTAAGGGACCCAGAGCCCTCCTATTAAGAAGTATCTACAAGGAATTGTTCCTTACTGAAGAAGTTTGGGTCATTCGCAGTAGCACTGGCCATGATATAGTAGTGACCATGGTGAAACCAGTGGAGCCCCAGATACTTCTGGGTCTCAAGTAGGAAGTGCCTGGGTTATACACCTGAGACTAAGGGGATCATTGATAGCATCTTGACACAACACACCACAAGTCAGAGCAGGACAAGGGGTGGGCTACAGACACCACACTATAGTCAAAAGAACTTTTTTTTCCAGTTTGAGACAGGGTCCTGCAAAGTTTCTTAGGGCCTCACTAAGTTACTGAGACTGGCCTTGAACTTGTGATCCTCCTGTCTCGGGTTCCCGAGTCACTAAGATTTTATGGCATGTGCCATGTCATCATGTGCCACCACTTTCAGCCAAAAGAACTCATTCTTGACATGCTAATGAATCCTCCCAATCAAGGCTAGAGCTTCCATAGTGATTTGGGGAAGAAAATCTGTTGGAAACTAAAGTTCCTAAGTGGGAGTAGGCACAAAGTCATGGAAATAATATAATGTGGCTATTTTTATTCAGATTGGCATGGATTGGAAAAATAAAACATTATACCTAAAACAAGTAGATATTTGAATAACTGGCATGCAGTCCCAGCTTAAGAAATAGATCAGAAAAAATATAACAAATTAAAAGCATGTTTATCTCAAGTGGCAGGGAAAAAAAATTTAAATTTGAAAGCCATAAACCAACAAAAACAATGAGAACAGGAGAGAAAATTATAACAGACAAGACGTTTCAACAAATTTGTCAAATGACTTAGCAGATAAAATGGCATGAAGTGAGTCAACAAGCATGCCAATTCCTGCCAGGAAACTCTAGAAAGGGATACTTTTGAAAATTAAGGAACTGTTGAAAATAGGAAGATGCACTGAAATTCTTAATAATAAGTAATTAGACATATCCTCAGCTCACACAGCCAGGCAACTGTTCCCACAACACTGGCTTTCCACCACAAGTGATTACCCTGGTAGAAGACTGGAGATTTACAGTTGGAAGAGAGTCCAGATGAAGAAATGCAAACAGTTGCCTCCAGGAAGTGAGACTCACAAGCAGAAAGGGTAGGTCAGGGACTCAGGGCTTTGGTTTTGGTTTTGTGGTTTTTTTCATGATAAGGTTTGTAGTCCTTGAAATAGCATATCATATTTGATAATATCAGATGAAAAATCATGCATACATGCATATAATTATTATATTATGATAACATGTTGGATAATGTTTTAGTTACCTTTTTTGCTGCTATGATTAAAAAATCTAACCAGAATAATTTTAGGGAAAAAAAGTTTATTTGAAGGCTCACAGTTTCAGAGGTCTTAGTCCATAGAAGGATGGCTCCATTCCTTGGAGCTCGAGGTGAGGCAGAACATCATGGTGGAAGAGTATGGCGGAGAGAAGCAGCTGGAATGGTGATCAGAAAACAGAAAGAGACTCCACTCTCTAGTTACAAAATACATACCCCAAAACCACACCCAGTTTCTGTCTCCTCTAGCCACACCCTAACACTTCAGTTCAGTTCATCCCTATCAGAGAATTAATTCACTGATTAGTTTAAGTCTCTCACAATCTCATCATTTCCCCTCTGAACCCTCTCACATTGTCTCACATGTGAGCTTTTGGGGACACCTCATATCCAATCCAGAGCCGATAATACATATGTTATACATGTACTTATATAATGTTTATTATGTATATTTATTTTGCTTTACCTAAAATAAAATTCTAATTTAAAGAAGTAAAATAAAAGAATATTTCATACTTTTTGAAAATACATTTAAACACACAATTGTACTAATGGATAAAAATCCTTATCACCAGTGATAACAAAGTTCACTAATTTTAATTTTCTTCTTAATAATGGCCTCTTCTCAAGGCAAAGAACAGCCAGGAACACATTAGATAGGATTGCCACATACAGCCACACAGCCATACATGCCCCACCTCTAGGGCAGCTGGAGTCCGTAATGAGGTCCCTAATATAAGTAGGAGCTCTCCACTTCTTACTGTTTAATTTGTAGTACGATTTTAAACTCACTTTCTCATAGTTAGTTCAACACTTGCCTTTTGGCTCGTTGGTGAATCATTGAAATGATCTTGAAGTCCCTCATGTGACTCAGTTCCTTTAACCTGTGCACTATAAGGATCAGAGTGTGAGCTTTTCCATTTTGAGGTTCCCCCCTTTTCTTCCTCTTCAATCTTTTTTCAGCTACTAATTATACATTTGATGTATACATTTTTAATTTCTGATTATAGTATTATATTTTATTAGTATTATGCTATTAATTATTATATCATTATTGTTGGACTTGGCCTAAAAAACTTTAAATGTTGCTCTTATTTGTATGTTTATTTAAGCTTTGGGACTTATTTAAATGATAGCAGTAAGTGTGCCTTTGGTAGTTTTAAAGAGTGTATCAGTGAGGCACTTGAGAGCATGTATATGAATGTTCCAGAGCAGCTGGCAGGAAAAGGCACACAGCCACCTGTGTGACAGCAGTGCCTTGGATGGTGAGTTGACAAGCCATGCTACTGGTAGCTAAGACTAATACATAAGACTGGTGAAGTCTTATGTATTTCACAAATTAATTCAGGATTTGGTTTTTTTCACTAAGTATCTGTGTTTTAGAAATCTCACTTCTCTAATTGTTGATTCTGCTCCCTCTACTGGAACCTTGGTTAAACTGAATGGAAAATCCAGTTTCCTGAAACAGAAGTGTCTCCAGAACTGACCAATCAGTCCCCCAGAAATGAAGACAAACATTAAGCTAGGAAATTATTCCCATAGCATAATTATAAAGGACCGTTAGGACAGGGGAATAGTTTTTTTTTTTCTCTCATTTTTCTAAAGCAAGACAGTATTCATAGGATTATTTTAGTTTAAAGGAAAGGAATGTTTAAATCAAACTCTTGGGTAGTTGATATAATTCAGAGCTCAGAGCAGTCTGTTCTTTTGGAGAATTACATTTCTGATTTGCTACTCTGTTTTGAGGTTAAAATCCTTGAAAGCATTGCAAAAATAAGCTCATTATGTATATTGTAGGCACTTCAAAGGAACTCAGAATATGCTTTTAAAATAGTGCATTCATATTCCCATCCACTGAGGTAAGGACAATAGAGATTCCTCCATTTTGAAGAGGAAAAAATTCAGTTTAGGGAGCTTATGTGTCTATGCAGGCTCACACACTGCCTAATACCAAAACAGGGAGTAGAATACGCACCTTCTCTATTTGATGTTAAGATACGATTTTATTTCTGCATCTCTATTCAATAGGGAAGTAACTAAAAAAATTAGTCAGTGAGCTTTATTGGGGTCCTTTCATTTTTTTATCATTTGTTCATTAATATCTTTTGATTAAACAGACTAACACTATAGCATGTGGAAAAAGTATATTTTAGCCAACTGTTTAAAGAAAAAACACACTGCAGGTACAATGTTCCTTAATCTGTTTGCTATGCTAACTCCCAGACTCACAAAAGCATATGTGTTCAAAATAACCCTCTGAGAAATAAGAAAGGAAGGGGATCTGCCAGAGAAGGCAGCATTCATTAGCCAGTCACTCAACAAGAGTATTTACTGAGTGTCAGCCATGTGCCAGATGCTGTGCTCAAAGCTGGTGATTTAGCACACCCACACCCTCACACTGCAACTCAGAAAGGAAGACGGAACTAAAGAAAGATGTGACCACAACATTTCCAAGTGAAAAGAATCAGAGAGGAGATGTGGAGGCAGTGGGAGGCAGAAGGGAGAAAGGACCTTTTAGATTAGAAGGTCAAGAAAACTTATCTGAAAAAGTGGGGGGCTAGCCATGGAAAAGAGGTGCCCCATAAAAAGCCCTGAGAAAGGAAAGGGCCTGGGGTATAGGTGCTGCATGGTGGTGACTATAACCAAAGTGGAGTGACACAACTTAGGACAAAATGGAGAGTTAGGAACCAATTATTCAGTGTTTTGTCAATCATGCTCAGGCATTTAGATTTCATCTAAGAGCAAACAAGGAAACATTGGAGGATTTTAAGCAGTGCCAGGGAATTATTTAGCTGAAGAATCCTATGGAGGGGACAGGAGCAGAAGCCCGAAGTAAAGAAGCACTGAGAAGTGAGGAAGGAGTGGATTTAAGCAGGCAGATGTGACTAGAGGGAGATGGTCTTGTGCCAAGCACTTGACCTGCAGTGTCTCCAGCCTGCTCAACTCTAGCAAAGCCTGGACACAGGAAACCACAGCACAACTCCAGATCCTTCCCTTGAAGAGAAAATCTCCCTGGAAAGGGACTTCTTGTGTTGACCTCAGGACTTACTGGAAAAAAATGAAAGACAGTCTGTTTTGACTGGAATGTAGACTGTATGGAAAAGTTTGGGGAGAGAGAAACCTAATCCAGTGCATTAGGACTGGGACCATGGAGACGTCAGCCCCCTTTGAGTCCTGACACTGTGCCAACTGTTCACCTACACTGAATTTCAGCCTCACCCCAGCAGCTTGAAATAGTTGTTAAAATACAACAGTAGGAACTTAAGGCCACAAAAGCACAACAGTGACCAAGGTCTATAATGACTTGATGGCTGAACTGTCATTTGAGCCTCTGGTTTCTTTCTCAAATCTGTTATCAGTTTTTCCTTTCATCATATGATAGCTAGATAACAACATTCAGGCTCCACTCTGTGGGTGACAGGCAGCCAACAAAACCATTTTGAACCCATGGAATGAGGGCAGATGATGCAGATCAGATCTGCCTTTTTCAATAATGATAATCCAGAGCTTTTGTGTTTGCTTGGGGAAAGATTGTCCTGCTATCATGGAGGGTTCCCATCATTGCACTGTGAACTGCAAGGTATTTGTTTTTTGGTTTTTGCACAGGGTAGGAAACCTGTGCAATAACCAAAAGATGAAGGGAATTTCTGCCTGAATAAAATAAAATAAATCTAATTCTTTTAATGAACACTTCTGGAAGGTTTTCTTTGAAAAGTTGTGTTGGGAGTCTTTTCTACATAATTATTATGGAGCCATTAGGTACAGTCACAGCCCCAAAATTACTTAACAGAGACTCATTGACACAGCCCCAGGGTCACTCCTGGGATTATATGTATACCGTATCTTTATGGTCTTATCTATATCCTTATGACTTTTTTCTCTGCTTTTTATTTTATATTTTCATTATCCAGTTATAAAGTAATAAAATTATCTGCTAAAAGGATTTGTGGTATAAAAGGTGAATGAGGAGGAAAGGTCCTTCTAAATTCCCTCTTTTGAAGAAAAAATGTCATTAGAAACTTAATTTTTCTGTCCTTGAAAAGAAAACTAATAGTGTCCTGTGTGTTATTCACGTATACTAGTTCCATGATTCTCAACCAGGTGTAACTGACCCTAGAGGACATTTATTTGACAATGTCTGTGAACTAGTTTACTAGGACTGCTGTAACCAAGTTCCACAGACTAGGTTGCATTGACAACAGACACGAACTTCACCATGGAAGCTGGAGGCTTCTAGAGGCATGAAGTACCAGATCAGGGTATCCACAGGGTTAGCTTATTCTGAGGTCCCTCTCCCTGGAGGTAGATGGCTGTCCCTCTGTACATGTGTATGTACATTTTCACTTCTCATGAAGATAACAGCTATATTGGATTAGAGCCCACATAATTACCTCATTTTAACCTAATCACTTTTTAAAGACTCATCTCCAAATACATCACTTTCCAAGTTACTGGGGACTAAAATGTCAACATGCAAATTTCAAAGGAAGACAATTCATCCCATGGAAGTTTAGACAAGTTCTTGCTTACCACAACTGGAGAGAGGGCCACTGACATCTAGAGCCAGGAATGCTGCTAAGCGCGTTACAGTGCGTGGGGTGCCCACAGGTTGAGGAATGCTCCCCTAGCTCCTAAGTCATCTGTTTCAACTTTCTTCGAAACTTAAGGAAAAACAAAATATATTAAATTCAAGTGAACATTAGGATTGTCAATCATAGCACAAGCTTAGAAATCTGCAAATATCCATTTTTAAACATTATACACAGAAACCATTTTTCTTACACCAAGTTTCAAAACAGCTTCTTGGGAATATAGTATCAGTTAGGTTCTGACATTATCATACCCCTCAAGACAAATTTGTAAGAATTTGTGGGCATAAAAGTATTTCCATTTGTCTAGAAATTAATAGACAAAATTTATAGACATGTTATCTATAGATGTTATTTGTAGGTGCTATTTATAAATTTCTAGACAAATGAATGGAGTTATTCTTATAAGAAGAAAAGGAAGCATTATGTAAAATATTGATTCCTTTATCCTCAAGGAAAAAATTAAGATAGTGTTGTATGGACCAAGAAGGGGGAGAGAATAAAGGCAGAGGGCAGGGAAGACCATTAAGAGCCTGTGACAACTGCTTGTCCTTCCCTCTCAAACAAGCCAGAAGCTCAGGATTCCAACCAGAATTCCAGAGTCTGGGACTAGAAGGTGAATCAGGAACTGCAGACAAGGAGTCAAGAAGAATCCAGAAAATGATGCCCGAGGCTAAGTGTTAGCAGAGTAGATGGTCCAGGAAAGTGGTCGGAACAAGGACTCACTCCAAGGCGCTGGCAAAGAGGTCAGAGCCATTACAGACGCCACAAGATGTCAATAGGTTCAGACATGAGGAAAGGAGGTACCTCCTTACATTTGTGGGGTTTTTTAAGAATGAAGAAGATCAAAAAAATATGAACTTGCGTTAAAGCCCAAAAATATGGAAATTAGATCATTCCAGAGCACATGTAGCAGCAAAAAAACAATCCCTCCCCCGGACACCCCACTCCCAACCCCTCTTTGGAACCAGAAAGACTGAGCTCAGACCCACACTCTATCACTAACTGTTTGTGTCACCTTGGGAAAACTACTTTAGTTCTTCATGCCTCTGTTTCTTCATCTATAGAATGGGTCACTGTCTGGACTCATTCATTAATTAGATTAGGGGTGTGTGTGTGTACGTGTGCATGTAAAGTGTTTGACACAAGTAATGTTATCTATTATTATTCTGGAAACATTTCAGAAATATAATCAGTAAGACTGATGAGAGTGAGGATAAATAATAGAATGAGGTAAAAAAAAAAAAAAAAGAAACTAAGTTTTCCAGTTTGGTTAACTTAAAAGAGAATGGGAATGTGTTTATCAAGAGGAGGAGACACAAAGAGAAAAGCTGGTTTGGAGAAAAAAAGAAAATAATGAAAAAATGTGTTGGATTTTAAGTAACTTATCAGTTATTCACATGATGTTCAGAAAGCTATTGAAAGAAAGGTCTATAGCTCAGGTATAAGGTCAATGCCAGAGACTGTTCACGATGTTGATTCCATGCGGTCAGATGAAACTGCACAGGAGAAAATGTATATGGAGGAAACAGAGAAAGGCAAAAGAGATGGAACTTCAGGGTATTCCAAGATGCTGAAGCTTTTTTGATGAGGTTGATGATTGGACAATCCTTTAGAGTTTATAAAGCACTGTAGTCTCTTGGAGCAGGGCAGGGAATTGGTTGTCCTTGGGAGCTTCTGAGATATCTAGAATTATTACACTAAATGATTGAACACAACTTTCTATTTGATTCTGTTATTACTGTTATTTGGGTTTTAAAATCTGCTTTCTTATGCCATTACAAGACTTGTTGAGTGTGCCTACCATTAGTAATTTGTTGCTATGGGTTTAAAAGCAACACAAACAAACAAATAACAAGATTAAACTTCCCTTCTAATTAGGGCCTTTTCCTCTGAGAAAAGCACATGAATGTTGTTACTGACTTTGTAGGCCTCTGGTTCTGGCTGTTCAGAAAGTGTTTAGTTTGCTATCCTTGTTCTTGATTTGGTTTGGTTTAGTTTGGTTTGGTCACATGCTTACTTGGCTCTCTATTTTGGAGATGGAAATCTCAGAACATGAGGTTTCTAGAAAAGTGATCTACCCACAAACAAGAACATGTACTTTTTCTCTTATTATTGGTATAAATAAAGCAGTCTAATGCTCATTAGCTATTTCTGCCTATTAAGATTAAAATGATAATATAATTTTTTTCAAATGAGCTTTGGTTTTAAGACTATCTTTTTCCTGTAATCCCAGTGGCTTGGGAGGCTGAGACAGGAGGAATGTGAGTCCAAAGCCAGCCTCAGCAATGGTGAGGTGCTAAGCAACTCAGTGTGACCCTGTCTCTGAATAAAATACAAAATACGGCTGGGGATGTGGCTCAGTGATTGAATGACCCTGAGTTCAATACTAACTCCCCCAAAAAAGACTATCTTTTTAAAATTTCCACTAAAAAAAAAATTAGTGTTGCCATTTAATAAGTTACCAGTAGAACATAAGCCAGCTGCCTCTGAACACATTTTAATTATCTTTTAATTTTAACAAGATTTTTTCAAGATAATTATAAATATCAAAAGTTGGCATGACTCTACCTTTGATATATCAGCAGCACAGGCAAAAGATGAGATTCTGTGATATTATAAAAATGATGATAGCAAAATATATAGTGCTTATAATGTTCCAGGTAGTATTTTAGGTACTGTACATGTAGTAGCTCAATTATTTCTCACAACAATTTTATGAAATAGACGCTATCATCATCTCCATTTCACAGAGGACACAGATGAAGAACTGAAGTACAAAGACATTAAATAACTTGCTCAAGTTTATTCAGCTCAGAAAGGCAAAGCCAAGACTTGAAGGCAAAATTATTTCAATATCAACTCTTTCTAAGAAGACCTTTGAATCCCCAAGAGGAGTATTAGAAGATGAAAGGTTACTAGCCTTTTCATTACATATCAGTGTATAGTTTCACTTATAATAAGTATACCTTATTTCTAATTTGAAGGTCATCAAATAAGATAAAATGTTCTGCTAGCATTTTGCAAACAAGTGTATCTTGAAGGGCAAGAGTCATAAATATTTGCTCAATTATTAGATTATTATAAGTGAGGAAATTTAAATTAAAACCACAAGAATATACTATTGTAGACGTGTCAAAATGATTAAAATTTTAAAAAGAAATAATACTTATTTTGGTGACTATTAATGAAAACATTTAGATATGAAACATTTAGTATTCTCATAGACAACTTCATGGAAATATAAATCAATCTAACCACTCTAGAAAAATATTTGGTAGTATCTATTTGAACTGAGCATAGGGCTAGAGTTATAGCTCAGTGGTAGAGCACTTGCCTGGCACTTGTGAGGCACTGTGTTCAATTCTCAACACCACATATAAGGAAATAAATAAAATAAAGGTCCATTGATAACTAAAAATATATATATTTTAAAAACCAAACACATACATATATCAAGACCCATTCCTAGCATTTCTCTAACAAAGGCACACATGTATGTTCAACAAAAGACATGTTTAAGAATGTTTATAGCAGCACTGTTTATAATAACACAAACTAAAAGCAACCTAAAGGCCCTGCAACAGTAGAGTGGATAAATGCAGTGTGGTATAATAATAAAATGAAATATATTGCATTGAGAAGAAGCTAGTATGTAATAAACATAACAAATGAAGAAGCTAGATGAACATAAAAACTATGCAAGACATGATTGCATTTATAGAAATACCAAAAATAAGCAAAACTAATGCAAAGTCTTAGAAGTCATGAGATGGTTGCTCTTGGTGGGAATTTAGTGAGTTGGAAGGAACATGAGCAGGTTTCTGGGGTAATAGCATCGTTCTGTCTTGATTGCACTGATTTATGAAGTGTGTTCATACTGTGAAAATTCACTGGACTAGACACTTAGGATTTATGAATTTCACTTCAATAGAAGAATCTTTAAAGGATGCATTGTTTTGGAGTTAAAAACAATGGCATGAGGAAAGTACCTGAAAATATCATTATTCATCTTATAAAATGATACCTTTTCGTTTGAAATTCACAAGAGGGTTTTTCTCTAGAAGCATATTTGAAAAGTTCTGGAATGATTTCAGCCCAGATCCACTGTTAAAAAAAAAAAAAAATCCAGCAGAGAGCTAAATGCTCTTGGATCTCCCAACACAAATTTTAAAATTATCATTCTTAAGAGATGATAGGAACTGCACTGTGCTGCTAAAAAGGAAAATGTTTGTCTTTGTAGAAGAGATTAAAGAAGGAACCTCACCTTCTGTTTTAGCTATGTTCTTACTATTAGGAAGAGCCTCCTTGATACTCAATTCACATACCGAGCCCCAAATATAGACAGTAGCATGGCTAGATTTTAAGATGGTGGACTGAATGCATACTGCAGTCATCCCCCTCCCCCACAACAAATTCATAGAAATGATAGAAAGGAGCATAAGGGCAGAAAGGGACTTTTCTTTTCTTTTTTTTTTTTTAGAGAGAGAGAGAGAATTTTTTTTTTCAATATTTATTTTTTTTTTAGTTTTCGGCGGACACAACATCTTTATATGTGGTGCTGAGGATCGAACCCCGGGCTGCACGCATGCCCGGCGAGCGCGCTACCGCTTGAGCCACATCCCCAGCCCTGAAAGGGACTTTTCAATGAATGAGAATCTTTGATGAATCTCTGGGACAGAAAGCAAATAGTATCAGCTGGAAAGGGAAACCTGATTATAGGCAAGAAATCATTGTGGAAGGTAGGCAACCCAAAGAGGGTGTTCTCCCAAGTGTTTTATTCCAGAAATTTTCTATAGCTTGTATTCTTAGAAGCAGCACAGTCATTTGACAAGAAACATGGTTTTTTAAAAGACAGATTGGGTAAGATTTTCTCTTTAGTCATAGGAAGGCTGCAACAGAAGAGGACTCAACTCAATATAAGTGACTCCTATATGCAAGAGTCTTCTAAGAATCAAAAGTACTGTGATGGCATAGGTGTGGTGGTACACACTTGTAATCCCAGTGACTTGGGAGGCTGTGGCAGGAGGAGTTCAAAGCCAGCCTCAGCAAAGGAAGGTGCTAAGCAACTCACTGAGACCCTGTCTCTAAATAAAATACAAAATAGGGCTGAGGATGTGGCTCAGTGGTCAAGTGTCCCTGAGTTTAATTCTCGGTACACCCCTCCCCCCAAAAAAAGTATTATGATGGAAGAAAATATGGCCACTGAGCTATTGGGAAAGACAGTCACATACACATATTTCTGTATAATGTCATTAAATGTGTGGGTGGTGCAGGAGGAGAGTGAACAAATCATTTCTGCTACTAGTTTTAGAGTTCAGGGAAGGCATTCTGGAGAAGATGACACCTGTCCTGAGTTAAAAGATGAAATAGAATTGATATTCCAGGTGGGTAGATTTGGTATGCCCCAGATAAAGCTTGTATGCAATGCTAATAAATGTAGGCTCCATTTGGAAGGCTAAGGGACATATCCAAGGGTCTTAAGTAGGGAGGTGACTTGGTTAGTTCTATACATTTTGATAGATCTCTCTAACTGCCATTTGGAGTGTAGGCCTACCTAAAGAGTCAAGCCTGGAAGCAAGCAGTCACAGAGTTAGGAGGCAATTCCAGATGGAGCTGGTGGGGGCCTTCATAGTAAGAAAAAAAGGATATAGGAGGATGAAAGAGAGGAACAGGACTTGGGTAGCTGCCAAGCTTTGGGCTTTGTTGACAGAAAGATGGTAGTGGCATTAACTAGAAACTGGATCTACAGAAAAAGAAACACATTTGGAGTAGAAAATGATTTTTTCCATTTTGGTCATGGTACATTCCTGTAAGATTGTTAGTGGACATATCCAAAAGGAAATTGGATATATAATTCTGAAATTTAGGAGAAATATGGATTTGGGGGAGATTACAGACATATGAGTGATATTTAAACCCTTAAGAGTAAGTAATAGCCTCCAAGGAAAAAGGGTAGGGATTGTAGAATATTAGGCCAAGGGCAGAACTCCAGAGAACACTGACATTTACAGGGCAGATAGGAGAAAATTCCACAGAGGAGTCCATAAAGTATAAGTTTGGGGAAATATAGAAAGAATCCTGATAGTGGTGACTCGGAAACCAATAGAATTTAGAGTTTAAAAAAAAAAAAAAAGCAGGTCTAATGCAAGAAAGAAACCCAGTAAGCCAGGTGTTCATTAGACAATATGGAGGTTGGAGATTGTCATTCCGTGGGAGAGCAGTTTCAACATGCTCAGGGATAGAAACCTGTGCACTGTGAGTTGAGTGGGAATGAGAAGTAGAAACTGAAAATGACAACTCCAAAGGGAAGGAGAAAATTGGGTCACAGCTAAAAGGACACACGAGATCAAAAGATTCCCTTTTCTTTTTGCATTAGTAGTAGAAAAGACTGGACCATGGGTATGAAGGAAAGAAGTTAAAAATATAGGAAATCGGAATGATTCATGGTGTGTCTTATTCCAACTGCTAGAACAATTAGCATAAACTAAGTGGCTTAAACTATAAACATTTATTTCTCCCAGTTCTGGAGACTGGGAATTCCAAGATCAAGTTGCCAGCAGATCCAGAGGGTGGTGAGTCTGCTTTCTGGGTTTTCAGATAGCCGTCTTCTCATTGCTTCCTCCCATGACAGGCAGCAGAGGTCTCTCATGTCTGTTCTTACGAGGACATTAATCCCATCATGAGGTCTCCACCTTTATGACCTAATTACCTCCCAAGTGTCCCATCTCCAAACACCACCACTGTGGGGATTAGGAGTTTAACATATGTATTTAGGGGAACACAAACATTCGATTCATAGCATGGAGAAATGTGCTGTAGCATACTATAGGGTATAGGACCCCTGGGGAAGGCTGAGCAAGGAGAAAAGTATGGGTTTAGTAAGCTTGGGACAAAGGAGAATAAGAATTTGGCCTATTTCATCTTTGGTGGTCCAAAGAATCCTAGTTATTTCCATGAAGTAAGAGGAAAGGTGTCCCGAGGGCATGATGGGAGCAGTTGTTGATTAAGAAGTTGGAGGCAACTAGTAAAGATTGGCAACAGTTCCCAAGGGAGTAAGTTGAGCAATAACAAATAACAGGATTGTGCAGCAGTGTTGCGAACCCACAAAGACATGAATTTATAGTCGCTAATCTGCACATTTCTGAGTTTTTCTTTTCTAGCAGCACTCAGTACCCTGGACTAGTAACAGAGAAAATGAATTATGGTGTTTTTCCTGAGCTACAGTTTTGCCCCAAGAGTGAAACAAAAGATGGGGTTTAGGGAGGTCAGAGTGTTGGTGAGACAGTGATCCAGATGATCAACATGTGATCGAAGCTGAACTGTTAGGCTGAGAAGTATCAAAGAACTTTGACACTGAAAGTATCCAAGAAATAGCAGTTGAAACAGAGAAGAGTTAAACTGGAAAGATAGGAGCTTGTGTCAGAAACACAGGGGTCTGTTGAACTAGATCTTGGGATGTGGGGGCAGGTCATGGGGAAGCAGTAATTTTGAAATAAGAGAGGCTAATGCATTCCAGGGAAAGAGAATCACACATGTGAAGACAGATACAGAGGGGAACAGCAAGAATTTCCATGTAACTGGACCACACACTGCATGGAGCAAAGTTGCATAAGAACATGTTGGAAACATACGTTAAGCCAGTTTCTGAGCTGCCTAAGGTGTCTGGGCAACATTTCCTTGAACGGGCCAGGAACCATCAGAAGTTCTCAGACAGGGGTTTAAGGGCTGTCCTGTTTGGCTTCAGTGGGGCAGGTTGTGTCTGCACAGAGGCTCCTCCACAAGGGTTGAATTCTAGGCAAAGTTTTGTTTGCCAAGCCATTCACCTTGCTCTGCAAGTGCTTCAAGCAGGGGAAGAAGACCCGTTCTGAAACTCTTCACAGCCTCCCTGTCTCTCGGGAGGGGGAGCCCTTTTCCAAGTCATCTACTCAGCCAATCATGTTTCCATTGGCTAGCAGAGGCTCTGAGCAGACTGATGGCCAGATGGACTGACTGATCCTGGTGACTTCTCTGGCCACCCGGTGACTTCTCTGGCCACCATGTAGAAGATGACCTAGAATGAGGAGACCCAGCAATCATGGAGAAAAGGACAGGTATCAGCTTGACAAGAACCTGACCAAAAGAAGCCAAGAAGAGGGCCAGATCCGGAAGCAAGCTCTGTGGGAACATTAACACTGGGTGGCTCCTGGATGTAGGAATGATTGGGCAAGGAAAGAGTCAAACATGATTCAGATTTTCTGTTCACTGTATTCCTAGAATACAACCTTGTTATAATTAATGCACAATTATTATTTGTCAAATGAAAAAAATATATATAGCTGGAAGTAACAAAAACATTTTCAAGGGAATGATATGCTCTGCTGGGTTGGATCTCATAGAAAATCACAGGAAATGGTGCCTTCAATCATCTTCATCCTCTGAAATGTTGGATGAGTTCAGAGAGCTCACCTAGAAATGACCTCCCATGCAATGGTTGTCAGCCTTGGTTGAAAGTTCAAATCATCTGAAAAGCTTTTAAAATTCTCAACACCCACACTATGTGAATGAACTCAGAGACTTCAGGGATGAGACCCAGGCATAAGGATGTTTTCAAAGTTCCCAGGATGATTCCAGTTTATTGCTCACTGCCCCTCTGGAACTTTGCAACCCCTGCTCCAGATTCCTAGATGTGATCATGGACATAGCATAGATAAAAACTGGGTCAGAGATGGGGTAACAAGGTTTAACCTACTTCACTATCTTATTCCCAATTGAATCTTCCATTCCCACTCTGTTTACAATAACCAGTTTTTCAAAATTAATTCCTTCCAGGCCTGGTGGTGCACACCTGTAATATCAATAGCTTTGGAGGCTGAGGAAAGGAGGTTCAAGAGTTTGAGGCCAACCTAGGAAACTTAGCAAGACCCTGTCTCCAAATAAAATAAAAAGGGATAGGAGTGTGGCTCAGTGGTAGAGGACCTCTGAGTTCAATCCCCAGTAAAACACACACACACACACACACACACTCTCTCTCTCTCTCTCTCTCTCTCTCTCTCACACACACACGCACACACACACACGCATCTTAGCCAAAAATTAAAAATTTCAAGAAATCTATTATATAGCTTCACTAAGAAACTGAATCATAAGCAAAACTTGGTGAAAACAGGAATATTTTAAAAGAATAACTTAAAGAATAAAGAATGCATAGGCATGACAGTTATTTTAAGACCCTTCATTTGCTTCTAAGTTTATATATGTGTCAAGGATCAAAAGCACCAAATAAAAGAAAAGGAAAAGAAAAAAGTTTTAAATAATTTAAGGATCAGAATAAGAAGACAGTAGACCCTTCTATCCTTAAGGGATAGGACCCTCAGTGGGTGCCTGAAATTTTAAAGAGTACCAAACTCTGTTTGTTTTTTCCTATACATACATGTAAATTCATAAATTAGGCACAGTAAGATATTAAAAATAACTAATAATAAAGTAAAACAATCATAACAATATTATATATATAATATATATTTTTTAGTTGTTGATGAACCTTTATTTTTTTATTCATTTATTTACATGTGGTGCTGAAAATTGAACCCAGTGTCTCACACATGTGAGGCAAACACTCTTCAACAGAGCCACAACCCCAGCCCTATTATAATAATGTATTATAATAAAAGTTATGTGAAGTGATATCTCTTTCAGGGTATCGTATACTATATATACTAAAGGGAGGGTAGAGTATACAGTGTGGAAACAACAGACAAAGGAACAATTCACATCCCAAGTGGTATAGAGCAGGATAGCACAGATTTCATCATGCTATTCAGAACAGCATGCAATTTAAAACTTACAAATCATTTATTTCTGGAATTTCTTATTTAATATTTTTGGACTTCAGATGACTGAAGGTAACTAAAACTGTTACCTTTGTAAAGTGAATAAGGGGGTGAATATAAAAAACTATATTTTACAAAGAGCAGAAAAGTTGTTAGGAAAAAAAGAAAAAAAAAAAACCTAAGACCAGTAGAAACTAGGTAGGTCTTGGCTCTGGGATTTTCCCACTGCATACTGCACTGTGACAAAGAAGCCACCTAACCTTTCTGAGGCTCACTTTCCTCCTCTGTGATGAGCATCCTCACCCCAGAGATGCCAGTCCTCACTATCAGCTGGACATACTCTGATTCTGTTATTTTTAACTCTGAGTTGAACAGGTTAGAAGTAACATAAGCCTTGTCTTTCTTGAGATGAAAGCAAGAAGAGCATTACTAATTAAAGAATGGTTCAAGAACTCATCCAGGACCATGGCTGTTTCTTACCAATACACAACAGATAAGAATCTGAGAATCATGGTTTAGAAACCTGCATAGTAATTTAACAATCTCTGTTGAATCACATAATAAAATATTGAGACTTGTTTTTTCATATCTTTGGGTGTCTATCTCATACTAGGGATTGAACCCAGGGCCTCTTTGAGCATGCTAAGTGCTCTCCTAGTAAGCTACATCCCCAGTCCTCTTTTTTTATTTGTTTGTTTGTTTGGTTTTTGTTTTGAGACAGTCTCACTAAGTTGTCCAGATTGGCCTTGAGCTTGTGATCCTCCTACTTCAGCATCCCACGTTCCTGGGATTACAAATGTGCACCACCACACCCAGCTATCTTTGTATTTTGATTTCACATTTTTAGTAATCAGGTTTTACTATATTTTATAAAATGTATGCTCATAACTTAAAAAATTATACCCATCAGTAATTTGGGACATACTGAACTGGAGGAACAAGATTGCCTTTAGCATCAGTGCCAATGTGCATTCAGAAAGGAAAGAGTGAATGCAGAGTAATTGATTTTTGCCTTGCACATTTTGAGTTTGATTTTAAAGGCCCATTTCATTTGATCTTAGGTTGTTCTAATTGACAGTTATTTTCTGCTATAAGTTTATATAAACTGTTAGATGCTTTGTAAAAGAAAACAGCATGTATTAGAATCAGGAGATAAAGCGTTGATTGCAGTCGTGTTAGCTCATCTCCTAAGAGAAGTGACAGTATAATATGCCAGGGAACACAAAGAAGTAATTAATTCTTCCTGGGGAAGGTAGGTACTTTCTTTTATAAGAAGAGAATTAAGACAGTCTTTTCTGAGTGGGAATAGCTAATCACAGGGTTTCAAACCGTTAGCATAGGGACACCCTTATTTAAATACAAGGAAGCCTACAGAGTAAGTTAATTTCCCCAAGATCATGCAACTAGCAAACAGGAGACCAGGATTCAAACTGAGACGTGATTCTCAGGTTTGCCTACATTCTCTGCAGCCCTGGGCTCCTCCACCATAGAAGGTGTTTCAGGGAGGACCACAGACTGAATGCTTACAGAAACTTCCCTTCAGGAGGCTGAAATGATGAAATAGGGCAATAAATATTTTTAAAATATGTAGTGCTTATGAACCTTCTCAATATATAAATACCCCTGGTTCTATTTGGAGATTTCTGCACATAGACAAGATCAATATTTGTTCCAAGCTGATTTGCACATCACAGAGAAAAATATAAGAGAAAAAAATCAGTGTTGTTCATACCAGCTGACTTAATGTAGAGGCTCGTTTGATCTTGAATACTAATAAATATTTCCAAAAGCAAACATCCTAGGTCTTTTAGAAGTGGGACAACCCTTTAAAATAAGAGAATAACCTTGAGAATTATCAAGTCTTTGCAGAGATGATATAGTCACAGAGAAAAATCCAGAAACTGCATCAATCAGTTAAAACATGTCTATTTAGTGAAATAAGCAACATTGCTATTTCAGAGAAATATTTGCACACAAAAAAAAATCGAAGTTGGTAACTATTTGGCTGTCATTGTCTAGTTTTAACTTGAGAATATGGCATTTATTTGACTTCATTATTATACACTAATGGGTATTAAAATCAACAGTAATTCTGATTTGGTTTTGTGAGGTTGTTTTTCCACACTCTAAAACATTCAACAACACATTTTATCCTCCTGGCACATGCTTGCCACCTTTTAAAAACAGAGAGTAAATGAGCCCTCCGTGCTAAGCATCACTGATATCAAGTTAATATTTGATAAAGGAACCAAGCTTTTGATACCAAAATCAGCTGGGCAGGTACAATGGTATGTTCATTTTACTAACAGAAATGATTCAGATTAAAAAGAAGAACATTGTCTTCTCTGACCATCACCTGGTATGGACCACACTGAATTTTTTCTCTTAACATTTTTCTGTGTGGTATGCAAATCAGTTTGTGTCAGATATTGATCTTATAAACCAGGGGCATTTACATAATGGGACAATACATAAGCATTTTACATTCTTTTAATATTTGTTGCCCTGTTTCAGAGTTTTGGGTGCCTGAAGTGAAGCATCTATAAGCATGCAGATGAATGTTAAGAGTGGAGGTGTGTCTGAGATTGTTACAGCAGTAGTTCTGAATCTCCAGGTTGGAGCAACAAGTCATTTCTTAAGTGAACCTGTAGCTGCCTATGAGAAGTCTGGGTTGGTCTTGATTGGAATCTGCCCAGCTGTCAGTGTTCTGGCTTCTGAGATACAGATGGCATACACCAGTGATACATAGCATATATGAGAGACAGCAAGAAATAGAGAAATAAAAACACAATAAAATCTAATTACACGGAGTTTCGCTTAAAACAAAAATTGATTGAGTTCTGCCCAAAGTGGCTTGTTGTTTCCTGTGCCAGGAACTACTGTGCGGGCCCAGCAGGAAGTGTGCTACAGAGCAGGATCACCTTACAGCCTCGTTTTATGGTTCATTTCACTTATTTAATGCAATCTGAGAACCTGCAAAAGGAGCATGTTAGGAGGAGGGAATAGTCTTTTTGTCTTGTTTTGTTTTGTTTTAAGTGTCTTTGAATCAAAACATTTGTTTTTGCAAGGTGTTTAAACTCCCAGAGAAACAGGACTTCTAGAGTTGCTAGATGGAGACATTTTTCTTTGTCACACAACGTAAAGCAAGACGCATAGTTGTGTCTAGAGTTGAGTCCTGTTTCCTTTGCTGTCCCTACCCATATCATCTTAAACATGAAGAGTTACCACCCAGCCCATGAATGGTCTAAATCATTTTGAAGTCTAAATCATTTTGAATTCCATGTGAGCTCTTCCTAGAGTCTCCGATTTGACAGAGAGCCCATGATGTTGGTGGGTGGAGGAGGGGGGTGGAGATTTCGGTTGGAAAATTGCAATTCATTTGTCAGGCAGAGGAATGAGCTCATTTCAACTGTGATGCTTGGAATTGTGTGAACTGAACAGCTGGATTTCCTTGTGGCGGCATACACTGCTCCTCACACGCTGTCTGTCTTCCCCTCCAGAGACCTCAGTATGAACAACATCAGCCGACTGCCCCCGGGTCCCCTGCACAGCCTCCGCTTCCTAGAGGAGCTGTAAGTATCACTGGAGTCCCGTTGCATCTAGTCCACCTGGGACACGTTCTTGTGTGCGCCTCTTGTACTTGCTGTGGGAACCAGATAACACAAGGCAGAGAAGCTGTCAGCACCAACAACTTTGGCACATGAGGAAACACTTAGTTGAGACGGGGGGAGGAAAAAAAATTGCTTATGATTCTGGAAATCAACTTATAAAAGAGTTTACCATGAGGCTACAACTTTCTAAGGTGAGACTGAGCCAAACAAATTAAAATTTTAAAACAAAGGCTGTTTAAAAGAGCTGGATAGCTCTTTGGAAATAGTTAAGCAGCAGGATATTAAAAGTTTGAATACTGGTTCATGTTTATTAAAATAGCAAGTAAAGCTATAATCAAAACCAAAACCTGCTGCCTGGTTTCGGCTTGTGACTGGGAGAATTGAGTCCACATTGCATAGCACCAAAACCTCTTGTCCTAATCACTTTTAATTACTATTTCCCTACTTTTAAATTTAGCTTCCCTCGAGGCTTCAACAGAAAAACATGAAATCCATGGAAGACTTAAAGCTGGGCTCTCTTATATTCACTATTAAAAAATTTAAAAATAAAAAAGGAAGAAGCTAAAATTAGTTAATGATACACAGAGGAGCCCTGATTAAGCCTAGTAATCACTTTCCAGAAGATGAAAAAGAACTCTATAAACCAAAAATCTGCGTTTCAATATTCATTTGATCCTCTTACCCTGTGGAGGGATGGAAGCGACACACCGCCAGTCCTCGGGAAGAGCGTTTGGCACCATCAGTTGAGGAAATCCTCTGACTGTTGATTAAAGGAATTGTTTAGGCAATGGACCCTTTTGAAAATGCTTCCTTTATAAATCCTAAAGTTGGGGTCCAATTTGGGCGTAATTTAAATTGTTGATGTACTACAGAATCCACCATGGAGATGGAAAGAATGTCCCATCAGAACCAAATTGTGCTACATTGATCATCTCTTCAAGAGGGTGATATTCTCAGATTTCCCCCGTGCAAGAGTTTTATCTATATTTCTTTTGGGTGACATTATATTTTTTTTAAATGCTATTGTTTTTACTACTAAAATCAATAGAAAATGACCAATTTCTTCTCGAGGGGCATGGTAGGGGATCGGAGACTGCGAAATCGTACAGCGAATTTTTAACATTCAGAGAATGGATATTCACTCTGAGTTCCTGGCTCCTCTTTTTCCCTATTCTTTTCTCTCAGGTCATTTACCTTGCAAGGTATGAACCTTCATAAAAGCTGAAGCCATGTGTGTCTTAGTCACTGCCGGCATCTAATCAATAATCAATATATTTTTGATGAGTGGACTAATGAGAAAGTCAAACATGTAAAAGGAGCTTCTTACACATGTTAAAAGCATTAGTTAATATTTTAATGATTATTTTAAGTAAATTTCAAACGTCAGAATTTTTCTTAATTATTTCCTTCTCATTCTCTGGCCTTACCACAACTAATAGTCCTGTTTGCTCCTCATTTCTAAGATATGCCTCCTTTCTTATCCTTTTCTCTTTAATTTCCTTCTAACATCCTATTGCAAAATGCTTCCCTTCTCCCCCAACACACACCTCAACTTTAGAACACAAACTGAATCCATAAATAATTCACTTTCCCAAGGACTTTGTTAATAGAGTTCCTTCCTCCATGACCCAACTCATTCAAAATAACTCCTCTGTCTTCATGAGTTGAATGCTAATTCTGTTCAGATGCCAGTTTTTCAAAAGATAATTGAGAACAATCATAAAAAGTAAGCTAGGAGATGAGGAAGGAGAAATACCATTTAAAAATTCTGTTTTTCTATATTGTCTTTTATTTCTCTCTCCAGAAACTTCATCAGATATCTTGACCGTAGAACCATAGAATTTTAGAAACAGAGGGGACCCTTTAAAGACTATTTATTCCTTCTGTCCTAGAATTCCTTCTGCTGAGCTAGCTGACTTGCTGAATTTAAAATGAAGACTGCTTTTCCATATATACCTCTGAGCTGCATCTAAATGATGTTTTGAAGACATCACAATGGGTTTCATTGCAAGAAAGGATAGTATTTAACCTGGAAAAATGATCAACTGTACTTGGTTTACTTTTTTGTTCCCAAGGCTAAATTAGGGGATGAAGATTTTTATAAAAAAAAAAAAAAAAAAACACTCCTTTAGCAGAGCATTTTGATTATTTCTTTATTATGTGGCTGATTTTCTCTATTAAACTTAGCTCTGTTTAAGTCCATATTTTCTTTTTAGAACATAAGATCTTCAAAAATGATAATATAACAGCAATCATAGCTTACTCTGTTCCAGTAACTGTTCATAGTGCTTTATGCACATCATCCCACTGAATCCTCTTAACAACCCATCAAGGTAGAGATTATTATTCCCAGTTAACAGATAAGAAAACCAAAGTACAGAGAAAAGAAGGAACTTACCTAAGAAGGAACTTACCCACAGCTAAAATTCTGGCCTGGGTCAAGGCTGATTCACAGTGACTTTGAAAGCTGTGCTTAGACAAGGGAGGAAGAGTTTGATTTGTCCTGGTTCAGCTGTACCTTGCTCTTTCCCAGTAGCACCTAATGCAGAAATTTATGTAGTCCAAATCTTTTCAGTGTCCGGGAGAATGAGTCATGTAATGATAGGTGTGTAGGTATGGGCCCATGTCTGCATCTGTGTGGGGGAATGAGAAAGGAGGCAAAGAGAACCATTTTCCCAGGAGGGAGAGGTCAGAGATTCAGGTTATTGATCTTCTAGCATCATATATTAGCTGAGAAAAATATTATCAGAATTTTCAGATACAGAGTATCTGAATGTAGCATTGTTCAGTGGGTTTACAACTTTAGTTAACATTTTTATATGTAAAAATAGATGTTTAAACACCATATTTATGTGGTATTTTACTTGAACTAACATCCAGAAAGCCAGATACAGATGCTTAGATACCTGCCAGGGTGTGATATGTGTGCCTTTTATGACATAATTAGGAAACTGTTTGAAATTGTAAAGTCTTAAAGTTACCAAAAAAAGCATAAAGTCATTTGGTTTATTCAGCTCATGTTATATTTTATCACTTTATGCATCAAATAGGAAACTGCTACTGATACTGTCAATTATATTAAGAAAACACAACTGGAAAATTCAGCCTTTAAAAATCAGTATCGATAAAACCAAGTTACCACCCTTTCCCTTAGTTCTAATAACCCAGTGTATCATTTCTCTAATTTTCTTCATTTAACTGTGTTATAAACTGTGTAGACAGCCATGCTTTGCCCCTCATCTATCACTAAAGCCTAACAAAGGTGCCATAGTTCAAAGCTCTGGAGATACAGAGTTAATGTTTAAAACAACATGTAACTGGATAAAGTGCCTATCTGGAGCAAATATTTAAGAAGAATAAAAGCCATCACAGTAAATGGTCTCCCCCACCTCTCTCTCTAGTGTGCATTCTAAATTAAATTACATTCTAGAGTAATTGCTGCCTGGGCCACAAGTTTTCGGGTCTTGCTTGTTATTTGCTATTTATTGTTTTATGATTCTGCAAAGTGACCAGGTGTGCATAGGCCAATCATTTTACTGGTGGCGATGTACTAGGACTAAGAGGAGAGTCTTTGCTTTTGGAAAAAAGAGAGAGAGAGAGAATTCTAAATGTAGGGAGACCGGGCTGCACCTGAGAAAAGAGTGCAGCATCTAGAGCCAAAGCCCAGAATTTCCTTTCCTGGCGCTGCCATTCACTCGCTGGTAATCCATTCAACCTCTCTGGGCCTTGGAGAATAATAGTGAGAGCCTCTCTGCCTATCTTTGAGGCTGTTTCTGAGGATCAAATGAAATGATGTTGAAAGAACTTTGGTAAATTATAATCTACATATTGTTGTATTTATAAAATGAAAACATCTTCAAGAAGATTCTAACTTTTTCCTGTTTCATGAACCTGATTTTGCAGGAATCCCAGAAATCTGGGACCTGTGAAGGAAAAGCTATTTCCAGCTCTGATCTCTAATGACCATAGCTAATGTTGGCAGATAGTTCTTTACCAAATTTTCACAACCTGAACAAGCATTGCATTTCTCTCTGCCAATACCTCTCCCAGCTCTTTAGGTTCAGTTCTGCTAAGGACATCATATTCATACTTCGTGGACAAATAAAAGATCTTACATTTGGCCCTAAGAGTGTGGTTTACAGTTAAGAGCTAATGGCAAATGATACTTATCGCTAGCATCTACAAATTACAGTAAACTTAGATTAGTAGTCTCATTAAACCAGGGAGGACTCAGTTGTTTCCATTTTTAAAATAGTCTAAGTTAAAGGCTTTTATTTCCGAGTAGCATTTTAAAGTCTTCCCAGATTTTAATGCTATTGGAATCAAATACTCGATTTAGAAAAGAAACATGAGATGCTCTAGGGAGGTCTGTTTTTAAGTTATTGTTCCCTGGAACTGTTTGCTCATATTATGGTTGGCCTTGAGGAATCTCTATATAAATAGCAGATATCTATTATTACAGATGAAATTTCTAATGAGAGACACTAGCAAACTTCCTGAAAGTGTAATCTGTGCTCGCTGCTTGTACTTCCTCGCCATGTTACTGAAAATGGTGAGAGCTGTCCTGCCTATCTTTTGAGTTTTATTTTGTTTTTCCAGCAGATCAAGTGAAATGATGATGAAGAACTTTGGGAAATGATAATGCACATATTGATTGTATTTGTAAAGCCAAAACACCTCCATGCCCATGAATGATCTTCATTGGGCTTGTCACAGTGATTAGTTTCTTGTTCTCATAATTCTGGCAATTGATTATAAATGCTGCTTCCTTAAAACTCATGGCAATGATTTTAGTTCTCTTCCATGTCTATCCATACAACTAGACATAAGCATTTAGACAGCTGTTATTGTGTGTGTGTGTGTGTGTGTGTGTCTTGTGTTGACAGTTAGGACCCTATTTTGAAAGTACCCTACCTCTCTGCCTCCTTTTTTTTCCCCCCTTTTTCCCTTTGGCATTCCGTTCTCCCTGATTCCTACAAAATGTAGACATTCCCCAAATTTCTTCACTTAATTTTATTGTCTCCTTTCTTAGTACTTTTTATTTCCTCCATTCAACATGCATTTATTGTACCACTGGGAACATAAGAATGAATAGAACTTGCTGTGGGTCATTTAGCAAGCTCTTGCCTTTGAGGAACTTAAAATTGAATGTAGAGACAGATAATCAGCAATGAAAAGCACATAAAATATTTACTAATTGTGACACACAAGTAGTGAAGAACACAAACATGATTTAGACTAAAGAGGGATGGCCAAGAGGGGAAAAACCTCACTCTAGGAAGATGACATTTCTAAACTAAGATCAGATCATGTATTCAATACAAGCAATGGGCGGCAGGGGGTGGGGGGTGGATATAGGCAACTAGTGAAACAATATGACTCATGATATTAAAGATTTCTCTGATTTCTTCATACAAAATAGATTAGAGAATTACAGAATTATAGAAGCAGAGAGACTCATTTGAAGGCTGATAACATTGAGAAGAAACCTAAGACTTATATGTTTTAAGAAACATATATAAAAAACTTTAAGAAATATATATAAGAAACATATTTAAGAAACTTATATGTGTTAAGAAACCTAAACTAATATGTTTCCTGTATAGATGACTCCCAAATCCATGTTTTCAGTCCAGCTCTCTTTTGTGTTTGATTGCTAGACCAGTGGTTCTTAAAATGTGGCATCATTAAGAACAGCATGTAGAGCTTTTAATAAAAGCAGCAGCATCGGCACCATCTTGTTATTTATCCTTCATCTAAATTTATTCTTTATCTGTGCTTGTTAGAAATATAAATTCATGTGCTCCATCCCAACCTAGGAAATTGAAAACTCTAGGGATCTAGCCTAGGAAACTGCCTTTAACAAGTGATTGCAGTGCATGGAAAATTTTGAGTACCACTACTCTAGGCCAAGTGTTCTTGAAAATTAGTGACATCCAAATTAGCTGGAGTACTTGCTAAACCACACTTTGCTAGGCCACACCAAGTTTCTTCAGCTGGTTGGAGGTTGGGAGAAGAATGTCAAGAAATTGTATTTATAGGAAATTCCCAGGTGATACCAACACTGCTAGTTCAGCATCCACACTTTGGGAATCCCCAACTTCCTAAGGGACACCTCCATCTATTGTCCCACCAATAGTTTAAAATCCAACCTGTGCAGACACAGATTAATTCATGCACCACATCGTTGACAAGCTTGTCTCCTGTTTTTCCTGATTGCCACCAGTGTTGTTATTATGCCACGTCTGTAACTCCATTCTTTCTCTCTTGCCCCCTACCTCTAACCAATTTCCAAGTCCGAAAGCTCATGATTCCACAATTTTCTCCCCTGTTTGTTCATTTTATTTCATCACCACCTAGTTCAGATTCTATTGTCTCATGTGGATAACTTAAAATCATCTCTCCTAATTCTCCTAACAATCAATGAATGAATCATTGTCTCTAGGAACAGATACCATAAAGGTTTTCCAAGTGATCTTATAAATACTAAACGGTGAGAATTATTTCTAAGTTTTCCATTTTCAAATTACAATCCCCTAGAATACTTTTTTAAACTAGTAAAGACAAGAGCGTATCCCCAGAGATTCTAATTTGAAGGGTATCAGTGGGGACCCAAACATCATATTTTAAAAGCCCTAAGTGTGAGCTGAGAACCACTGTAATATATGGAAACATCAAAGCAAAGAAAGAGACTCATCAGTTAATTGAATGTAGGGACTAAAGAAGAGGTCCTGAAGACTCTGAATAAGGTCACGATATTAGGTGCCAGGTGATTGGTGAGGCACAGAGGCAGGGAATTCAAGAATAACTGGTTTTGAAGGTAAGAGGATGTCTGCTTCTAGACTTACTTCATGTAAAGTGCCAGCAGGACATCCAAATGAGAATGTCAGTAAAGTCATTGGAATGGAAGTCTGGAGCTTAAAAAAATATGTTCTAGAAAATAATGATTGGGAAGTAGTTTACAAAGAGGTGATGGTTGAAGGTGCTGAAGTGAATGAAGAGAGAGGGTCTGCTTTTGTTAAAAATAACCAGCACTGCTTACTAAAAATGCAGATTCCCAAATCTATCCCCCAGGAATTCTGATTCTCTAGATTGGGTTTGGGGGCTGGGGAGCTGGGAGGTTTAGACTCTAGAGGTGATGACACTAAAATTTTGAGCACCAATAGACAGGGGGGGGAAAGAAAATAATATGAGGATGAAACTTCAGGAACTACATTGAATTATATAATATATAAGATGAAATATATAAGATGAAAACTAAAAGAGGGCAAGTAAGGAAGAAAGAGAGAAGACCAGTCATAGTAATGGGGGCGTCATTGTGGTAAGGGTGTAAGACTGTACTGGATCTGGTAGGCATTGCAGGAGTTTAAACAAAAAGCAATGGTTTCTTATAGCCAGTGACACCTCCAGTGTTGTAGCTATTATGTGCTTGTATTTTTCCTGTTTAGGTTAGTCACTCTTGCCCAGACCAACCTGCTTTTAACCAAAATGATGGTTTAAGATCCAAGTTTTGAAGATGAAATGCTATGCTTGAACTAAATTCTCCTGTGTGAACTTTTCTATATAAATGTGAGCAAACAACTTCTCTTAGGCACACTTTGCCATCTGTAAAAAAGGAAATAATAATGTTTGCTTAATATGATTATGATAATAATTAAGTAGCACTATGTATATAAAGTACTTAACATTGTACCTAGCACTTACAAGTTGTTTAATAAATGGTAGCTACTATTTATGCAATCCCAAAGCACTGTACATGGATTATTGAACATGTTAAAAGAAATTGCTGGATCTAAATTTGATATAGAATAAAGAAGAAATATTATTCAGCTGTTTCTAATCTGGTTATGTAATGACTAACCATCTTGGAATAGTTATGCTAGACCTGAAGAAACTGCAGCACTATGGTCAGCTGTCTTTGAAGACAAAGTCAAGATTCTTGACCTAAGGAGTCTATCCTCTGATCAGATAAATACACAGTAAAGGGTAGAAAAACAACCTCTGCAGGAAGCATGGTATAAAATATATCTTATAGGAACACTTACTATGGACTAAGGTGATTAAGGGAAAACTCACAAATGAGCTGGAATTGAACTTCATTTGTCTGTAGTTAAGAAATCACAGGTCTTTGTGCCCACTACAGGATCTCCCAGTTACCCTAAAAAAAGTTCACTTATTCAGTTCAGTGGTCATAGCTCTCCACAATTCTTAGCCTTTGAACCTTGAAATTCGAATATTCTGATCCTATCTAATAACAAAAGCAAAATGCTGAGTTCATGAATACATAGCTTAAGAAAGAAAGTTTTGGGGCTGGATTTACCCAATTGCAGATGATTAACTTATTGAGGTGGGAGGAGTAAATTCCAGTTTTTGAAAAATCACAAATTATCAAGGCTTATTAGGAAAGACATTTGCTCTCCAAGGGAAGACAAACAGCTGAAGGGATGTCATGATCCTTATAACTCAGGCTACCCTCATTTGTCTTTTATTTTAATTTTTTCTCTTTAATATTTTTTAGTTGTCAATCTATTTTCATTTTATTAATTTATATGCAGTGCTGAAAATTGAACCTGGGGCCTCATACATGCTGGGCAAGCACTCTACCATTGAGCCACAACCCCAGCCCAACTCATTTGTCTTTTGAAAGTCAGTGATTTTACTATTATCATAGTTTTCATTAACTTTATTTTAGAATGATATTTGTTTCAAAATGAGAATATTTTGACACTCATAAGGAATAAAAGATTTTGCAGAAATTTCACATTTAAATGATAGTTTAGCAGCAATTATTCAGGTGAATTATAAACTCAGAAAAGTGAAAAATTCTGAAATTATAACAGCTACCAAAATCAGTACTGGAAAATCACAAAGGAAAATTGTACCAGAAAACTAGAAATAGACAAGAATCATCCAGATCACCAGAATGAAATAAAAAGGTGGGAGGGGAGCATAATACTTAGGCCTGATGTCAGCCCTCATCCAATTTCTATAAAAAGTTAATTTGGCATTTATAGATTGTGTATCTTCTAGGTCTCATGTATTTTGTAAAAGTCAGAAAATAAAGCAGTAATTTCCAGGAGCCAGTATGAATTTTCTAAGGTGTCTGCAGTGCCTTCCTTTTAAATCATAAGCATTATCTTATTTAAGTTTAGTCTGCTCTGATTAAGTAGCAGTACTACTATTGCACACCTTCTGTGTTTTATAAGAAAAGCCCAGGCTGTGTTTAAATGAAATCAGGAAAGACACAATGTTTTCCACTTTACATAAAATTTTTCTGCACTTTGATATCCTCATCTATAAAATGTGGACAATAATAACCCCAATTTAAAGTATGGAAAAGTGCTTTTTTTATTTGTAGTTGTACACAATAACTTTATTTTATTTATTTATTTTTATGTGGTGCTGAGGATCGAACCCAGGGCCTTGCAAGAGCAAGGTGAGCACTCTACAATAACGGAAGTAAGGCCCAGGGAAATTAAGTGGTTTGTGTAGTCTCACAGCAAGTTAATGGTGAAAAGAAAGAAAGCCAAAAAGGGAAAGGAAAAAGAATAACTAAATTAGAAGTTAAGAGGTTCATGTAAGAATCAACCCAGGAGGCCCTCTCACTTAGCTTTGAAAATGATACTTACCTGAAGGGGCCCATGTTGAACAGTGATTCTCTGCTCGGGAATTTCCCAAGAGTCCTACATGGAGAGCAGGGTCAAATGCCCCCTTCCATCCTCAGAACTCACCTTACATAATATACACACTTCTTCCTCTCTCTCCAGGCCCATCCATGTCAGGGAGGAAAAATTAGACCTCCATTTTAAAAACTGAAGCTTATATATATATTTATATATAAGCTTATATATACACATATTATATATGTGTGTGTATATATATATATATATATATATACACATATACATATATACATATATATACTTTAACAATTCAAAGAAACTTGTAAATTCATGTTTAATTGGTTATTACAGCACCAAATCTTCTATTTATGTAATTTATTGGAAGAAGAATTATGTCAACTGTCTTTTGTAATGTAATGATTTTTTTTTCTCTTTTTATGTCAATTAAGTCAGTAAAACTAACAATGCTGGGACAAAATGAGTCTCTCATGTGGAACAGTATCTTTCAGGATAAAAACATTTAAAATATCATAAAGTATGCATAAATTTTCTTATTAAATATTATTGTAGAAATGAATATAACAAAAGAGATATTTCCATGAAATAATAATTTTAGAAACAGAATATTAAAAAAGAAAAACTCTCAGCCAAATAGCATGTGGGGTCTCTAGGATTACAAAGCATTTACTCGGAGATCTGTTAGTCAAATCATCACAGAAGGGAAAGATTTGTGTGTGGTTCTTATTATTTATGTACTAGGTACACATTTGAAAGTGTAGGGCTTTTTTACTTATAAAGTTGTATGTATTTCAGGTTTTTTTTTCAAATCTTTATTTATTTATTTACTTATTTTTATGTGGTGCTGAGGCTCGAACCCAGCGCCTTGTGCATGCTAGGCAAGTGCTCTATCGCTGAGCCACAAACCCAGCCCCAGTATTTCAGTTTTAAAATTACTAAAACCACTTCAGATGGTAAAGAAATGAAAGGAATGATTTCCTTCCATTGTTATTTTTGTCCATGAAACAGTCTGCCACCAGCCCAGCAAACAGTTAGTAGCATATCAATTTTTTATTTATTTATTTATTTATTTATTTTGCTTTAGGACAGATAACAAGGTCAGTGGTCCCACAGATTTGTTCTGAATACACACTCAGAGACAGTTAAAGTCCCTACCTAGGAAAAAAAAAATTGTGGAATTTCAGAAAATGTAACAGAGGAATATTTGCCTAAACAATAATTTAAATTAACTGAATGTGTAAAAAGTTTTCATTTTTCTCCTTTTCATTTCCAAAGCCAATGTCTCAAAAACCATCATGTTACACAATGACACTATAGTGGCAGTAAGAATCAAGAAGTGGGCTGGGGATATATGCTCAGCTGGTAGAGTGCTTGCCTTGCATGCACAAAGCCCTGGGCTCAATCCCCAGCACCACAGGGAAAGGGGAAAAAAAAATAGAGAAGCATCTATTGGAAGTCTATGTTCTGGAATTCAAAACTGTACTGCTGAAGACATGACCATGAACAGGATAGTTAGAATATTTTGACTGATATAACAGTTACTATTCGGTTTAGTATGATTAGCAAAGCTATCTTTTAACTAATTCTAGTCTGTTTTAATTTAGTAAACAACTCTGCTGTGTCCTACGCAGTGCATCCCCCGAGGTATTACATATTCTACTTTGGACATCTAATCAAATGCATGTGGATTGTGCCTAATATGCTCATAAGTATAGAATGTTGCTCTTTTTGTTTGTTTTGATTTTGACTGCATACATTCCACCTTGAACCAAGTGATGTATCAGGTCAGATTTTTCTTCTATACCAAATTCTGACACTTCTCACGACCTCTACCACTGCTGCCCTACACCAAGATCTCCTGTCTGAATACTCTAGTTACTTGGTCATATGTTTCCACTCTTGTCCCCATAGTCTAGTGTTCCCTTTAAAGGGTTCCACCAGAAGGGCATTTGCAAAACAGATCTCATTGCTTTCTGGCTTGAAGTCCTTGTTGGGGTCCCCAAAGTCTTGCATAGAGTGGCCCTGGACACCTCTCTGACCTTCCCTCCTGCCATCCTCCTCCTTGGCCATCCACAGCAGCCTATACTAGCCTCCTTACTGGTTCCTGACAACACCAGGCACACTCCACCTCAGGGTTTTTGTTCTACTGTTCTCTTCGTATCCACCTGAGTGGCTCACACTTCTGTTGAAATAAACTCTTAGCAGAGGTGTTTCCCATCTTGCTTGAAATGACCACAATCATCAATTCCTAAACCTTTGCCTTGATTTTTTTTTTCCCCTTTTGGTACCAGGGATTGACCCAGGGATGCTTTACCACTGAGCTACATCCCCAGTACATCCTCAGATCTTTTATTTTTTATTCTTTTTTCTTTTTTTTTTTTTTTTTTTTTTTTTGAGACAGGGTCCCTCTGAATTTCCTAGGGCCTTGCTAAGGTTTTGAGGCTGGCCCCAAATTTGCAATTCTCCTGCCTCAGCCTACAAAGCCACTGGGATTACAGGCATGTGCCACCATGCCTGGCTACCTTGATTTTTCTTAATTTGGAACATTTCTCATGTTTTATTATCCATTTATCTTCTTATTTCATGACTTTCTCCCCACATTAGACTGCAAACTCCATGAGATCAGGACTTTGGCAGTCTGGATTTCACTGCTTTATCACTGACCCCTAAGCAGTGGTAGCACAGAGCAGACCCTCCAGAAATGCATGTAGCATAGAAAAAGAGAGCATGAACAAATGATTAAATACATTTCTTCCCTACTTAGAGTGGCTGTTAGGAAACAGCAGCGTGCACTGCCTGTGACAGTCCAGGTGTGTCAACTGCCAGCTAACAGTGCACAGATGAAAGGAACATAAAGCAAAGACAGTGAATGCTGAAGATTGGAGCAGCTTTGCAAACATGATTCCTTGAGGCCAGTATCTAGGCAGGTGTGATACAGCCTTGCCAGTTCAGTAATCCTTCAGTCATCAACTTGTTTGCAGAAGATAACAGGAACCCATACTGATTCAGCTATTCATCCAAAACAGACTGCAGGGCTATGGGGCAATTTAGTTTCACAAAGTCATCCAGGAGCCCAGGTGACTGGCGAATTTTTTGTTGTTCTTTTGCCTTCCATGAAATGATCTCCACACGCTGAGGCTGTCTCGCCAGTATCACATCTGCAAGAAAGGGGGAATAAAGGATATTGGAGAAAAATAGCTTCCTTTTAAGGAGGTGACACAGAAACTTCACATAGTGCTTTTGGTCAGATTCAAACTTAGTTAAGTAACCATGTTCTAGTGCAATATATACTGAAACTAAGAATCTGGCTGCGTGGCCATGTACTCAGCTAAAACACTGGGAAAATAAAATTATTCTAGAAGAAGAGGAAGAAGGACACTAGGGGATAATGGTTTAGCTGAGTGCTATGAGGCAATCTACTGTGTTTCAGATGCTGTTCAAGGCCCTATAATAGATACAAAGACAATCCCTGTGTTTTATGTGTTACAAAACAGCCACATTCAATAACACAAGGTAGACTATAAAATCCATAATCCAGGCACAAAGCACTACCAAAGGTGTTCAAAGTCGAGGGATTGGAATCCTCAGAAATGAGGTTGTTTTGAGGGATGGGAAGGAGTGCATTTTGGATGGAGCAAAGGGCTAGATGGGAGAGAGTGGAGTTCTAAAGAAGAGCAAATCTCAAGGTCTGATTCAGCTCTAGCATAAAGGGAGTTGTGGAGAAAGAAGCTGAGGACTTCTTTCCATTTCTTTTATTCTTTCATGGAAACAGCTAAAGGGTTTTTGATTGGGGTAGCAATAAGATCAGATTGGGCTATATAAAGACCATCAGTGAATATAGAGTGAGTGGGAGTAGAGAGAGACAGAACAGGGATAGAACTGATAGAAGGTCAGCGTGTTTTCTTATAAGACAACTTTGTAGGAAATAAAAAATTAATAAATAAAACACCACTGAAATCACCTTGGTCAATATTAAGCTGAATGATGAGTTATTAACATATATTTATTGAATGCCTGCCATGGTTAGACTAGTAGCTCTCGGATGATCTGACCATGGACAGGAAGAAGCAAATTTCTTCCCCACAATCCATTCTCACAAATATAGTTGGAAACAAAAGTAGAAAACAATACTTCTGACAAGGTATTCTCTTTAACATAGAGGAGACTCTATGTTTTTATTCTTAATTCTATACTGAGCACCTAAATTTTTTGTTTGAAAAAAATTCTTTACATATCATGAGCAGGGCAGGAGGAATACAGTATAAGAGCTCTCTAAACCTTCTAAGAGATTATCTCTGTTAAGGGAAGGAAAACCAGGCACAAACACAAATAACCACAAGAAGGTAGGGGAGCTATGGAGGGACCTAAGAAGCCTTCTTACATTTCATGTAATTAGGAAGAAAATGAATTGCAGAAATATTAATAACTTAACTCACAAAGTAAAAGTGCTGAAAATGCAAGATAGGCAGAACTTCTCAGAGAGATCTAAGTCCTTTCTCATGTTATTGATTTTTTTAAAAAAATCAGGATTACATAATCATGGTAGATGCAATGTTAGTTTAATTTGAACTGAGCAATTAATGCTTTTAATACTAATGCTATGCAGAGGTTCTATTCATGAGACAATTAAAGCATTTATTTAAATATTCACTTATGGTCAGTCTTTTATCAGTGGCTGTAGAGAGGATGGCTTACTTCAGTCAAGTCAGTGATTCTTGGCGACTGAATTATCTACCCTTTCAAGATAATATCAAAAGTATATAGGAGGCTGAGGCAGGAGGAACATAAGTTCAAGGTCCATTTGATCAATTTAATGAGACCCTGTCTCAAAATAAAAAATAAAGGAAGAGCTGGGGGTGTAGTTCAGTGGTAGAGCACCCTGGATTCAGTCTCTAGTACTGTGAAAGAAAGAGAGCAAGAGAGAGAGAGAGAGAAACAAAGAAAGAAAGAAAGAATGAATTTTTTAAAAAAGTATACATTTGAGGCCTTTAAGCCCTTCATAAAAAAGCACTAGTCAAATGGACCAACTCTACCCTTATCCCCATCCCCCATTTCCATCATAAAAGACTGGGGTATCTTGATTTTCATTTCTAACCACCATCCTAGGATGTTATCCGCTCCTTAAAAGATTTTGTGCTCCTCTGAGTCACTTGGTTGTTCTCTGTTTTGTGGGACAGTCTAACATCCCAGGATATGACTCTGAGATGTTGAATAAGTACTGAACCAGATGTTTGAGCTACATGCCTTATTGAACTTTTTGTGTATTTTCCTACCTTGACTGTTTTCCACTGAGAAAAGTATCATAATGCAAGCTTTTAAAATGTTATCAGGGAATGCAAAACTTTCCATTAAATAAACCCACATTAATGTGTTAATGTCTTCCATTCTAAACTCTTTGTTGTAATTTTGTAAGGCATTGCTCAATTAAAACATGTTAAATTAAATTAATTCCTGGAGGTTTAGAAAAAATTGATTGTGACGGTATGCATTCATATTTTACAAGCTTAATAAGAAAGTTGGGTATTATGTGGTATAATTGCAACTGAAATAGTTTTATGTCTGATTATTTTATTCACCATTATAAAGAATAGTAAAAATTATGTGATGGTCATACTTTAACATTCTAAGTTTTTGCAAATAACTTTGGTTTGAAATTTTTTAAAGGAAAGATACATACAAATATATGTATACACACACATAGTGTAAGCTATTAAATGATTTATTGTAAAATAGATAATGTATTACATTTTTTCCTTAGGCCCTTCTGCCAATATTTGGATTTAAAATTTATAGAAATTTCTTACCATGTTTAAAAAAAAAAAAAACAAGGTTCTTTACAGTTGTTTTGGCATTTGTGGTTTGAACATAGTTGTACTGCATTTTTTAACAACTAAATGAATTCCACATGAAGAGAGCTCTTCTCACTCTCTTTCCTCTCCATTGAAACCCACAGACGTCTTGCCGGAAACGCTCTGACATACATTCCCAAGGGAGCATTCGCTGGCCTTTACAGTCTTAAAGTTCTGTAAGTAAACCAAGTATTATAGGATGTATTTCTGATTATAGTGTCAAACGGCTGCTGATAAACTTGTAAAGATTGACTCCCTCTAATAGGCTACCAGGATGCTTGAGAGAATTCATTTAAAGTCAACTCTTCCTTCACTGGTGCCATAGAACTATACTACACTTGGCTAAATTTGTGTATGAAAAATAAAATTTGTATCTCTCTTTCTAACTTTAATATCTTAAATTGTTTGCTGCTAAGTAAGTACCTTACCAAGTCAAGCTTTTAAATGAATATTTATCTTTCCCTCTGTTTTATAAAGTTGGGAATGTGACTCATATGATCTTGATCACTGAATAAATTGCTATGATGCTGACATAAGATCGAAGCTTCAAACCAATTTGAAGGTTGTTTCCTTATGATGCTCTGAATAAGAACCCACTAAAAACTATCAAGTTTGTGTTCTACTTGTGAGTGGATATGTGAAATCCTAGTGCATAGCAAATGTAGGCATTGTTTAATTAAGAAATCTTAATTCATTGAGAATTATAAATGTAGTTTTCTTATTAATGTCCAACTTCCCAATTGGTTTCCAAAGGGAAAAAAATCATATTTTTGAATACTTTTTTCTTCTAGTACCTATTCCTTACATTTCTTTCATTTTTTTTCTGTGTAGCAACACCTACATAGAAAAAATCAATAGTGCAAATTGAAAGTCATTCTAGGAAAAATTTCATCTCAGGAAAAAAATCCTGATTTTATTTTTTCTTTCTTTGAGATTAAAGTTTTTGCCTCTTAAAAAGCATTATGTCTGCTTACTGAAAATTGCATTTCAGTTGCCTGAAGTATGAAGGTTTACAAAAGTACTTTAATTCAATTTAATATTTTGTTAAAAATTAAATTCAATAGTAGAACTATTAGTTGGCCTGCTTAAGTGATGTGGTTTGCTTTCCTTTCTCAGTTTAGGTCATATTTGCTTTTAAGAAGAAATATTTTTAAGTTGTCATATTGCCAAACGTTAATGCTAATCCATCTCATAATATGATTCTGAATTGTAGCATTAGGACCAATGTGCTTATATCTCCAGGAACCCAGCAAAATATTTGAAACCATTCAAAATACATCTTGAAAACCAAGTTTGGATAAGACAACTAAAGTGATTTTTTAACAAAATTTATAGTGTGTGTATGAGCTAGTTTATGTGTATGTGTGAGTATATCTCCAGCCATCATAATTATATTGGAAATATGAATATATTATGTGAATGCATATGATTATGTAAACTATTTTAATTACATAGAAATATCACTTAAAATTCTTCTCAAGTTTGAATTACTCAGATTTTTTCCATCACAACATTATAAAATTTTCTAGTTATGCCATCATAGATTTCTAATTGTACCATATCTCTATTGACTATTTCCTACAATATTCAAAAGGTATGTGATTATGGAGACATGACTTGTCTTGGTCACTAGTATACTCCCAGCTTCTACAGCAGTACCTGATTCATAGCAGACCCTCAATAAATTTTTGTGAAATGAGTGATTCATACCCATGATACAAAGAGAACAAGAAAGCTCCAGACTTGTCAATATTCTCTTAATTTTGTATGATGCTGATCCAATACTATGTGTTTATTAATGTAATAGCTATTGTACATGAAAACAAAAAGGTGTTTTCATATCTGAAACAGGCATCCACCTGCAAACAGGCTTTGTTTACCCAGAGTGCTTATGCACACACTTTTTGCTCCCTATGGTGCATTTTCTTGAACACCTCAGAGAACATTGGCTTAGTCTGATTGAGAAATAAAAACCACAGATACTATGGTTTGGATATGGTTTGAGTTTGTCCTCTAAACATTCATATGCTGGATGCTGGATCCTTGTGTGGTGGTGTTAAGGTAGGAGAACCTTTAAAAGGTGGGGGCCTTAAAAAAAAAAAAAAGGTGGGGCCTGGTGAATTACTTCATTAGGAGTGCCATTCTCAGAAGGATTGATGTAGTTCTCACCAGGACCCTATTTAGTTCCCAGGATAGCCATTTAAAAACAAAAACAAAAAGGGCAAGCCCAGCCTCCCTGAAGCTCTCTTGCTTCCTGTCTCACCATGTGATTGCTCTGGCACCTACTCCTGCCATTATGATGCCATGCTTCCCTAGGCCCTCAGCAGAGGCTGAAGAGATACCACCAATCTTGAACCTTATGGAGAAAAGACATAGGTGAAATTTGGGAGAAATCCAGAATGGCTACTCTGATCTTTGTTGATAAGGAAAATGGAGAACCATGTGCCCTTGTGGCTCCTGAGGATGGGCTGAAGCAGGGACCTGGACCTGTCAAAACCTTAGTTGGGAGATCTCAGGGTTCAACATCACATGGTGGCAAGATGCCTGATGCTCCACCAGCCTTACCTAAAACTGCCAGAAAGGCTGTGGGAACTGTCAACAGAGCTACAGAAAAGAGAGTAAAGACCAATGGACCCCTCAAACAAAACCAATGTTCTCTTTCAAAAAGATGACCAAGAAGACTGTTAAAGCAAAGAGCTCTTGTCCTGCCTCCAATGACACCTATCCAGAACTAGAAAACTTTCTTTCCCTTCAATCTTTTAGAGTTTGAGAATTTTGACACTGCAAGAGCACCAGACTGCACACCTCCCCTTGGGTGGAGTGCCTATAACGATCCTTGACTGGGAGAACACTTGAAAAACTATTGCAGCTAGGTCCCCTTCACCTATGAAGAAACCACCACGAACACGGCACTGTGGCAGTCCCCTTCAAGCATTCTGTCAACCCTTGAAGTGGAATTGCCATCTGTTTGCTACAACATGAATTCCCACCCACGTCCAGTGCAGGCAATGGAAATGGAGTTCCCTTCGGTGGAATGGTTTGGCTGAGAAATAAAAGCTAAGAGAAATAATACAGAGAAAAAAACCACCGAACACAGAAAGTAGTTTCAAAAGCGGGGACAAGACGGGCAAGCTGGCAAGCTGATCAGACAGATCAAGCTTCTGGACAAAATGGAGCCTGTGCCAGCTTTATTGGGAAACATCAAAGAGATTCTATAGAATGTTCTTTTCCAAAAAAGGTTAAAGCTGGGCTGTTCAGTTACCAATGGGTTTCGCCCATCTCCAGAGCTACTATGAGGAACCTTCCTAGCAGAGCAGAGGGAAAGGTCACATGCATTGGGCAATCTATTGCCATGGGAGAGCCACAGAAAGTTCCCAATGTCAGGCCTCCCTCCCTGGCTTCCATGCCCAAAGAAGATCCTCGTGTATTTCACAGATGGCATCCCACGATGAATATTTAAATTTCTTGGAGCTTTCTAGTTTGTGTATGTTAGTTTTAATAAAGCATTTGTTTAACAGGAAAAATAATTAAAAAGCAAAGATCTAAATAAACCTCTGTTCTTTATAAATTTCCCAGCTTTGAATATTTATATAGCAACAACAACAACAACAAAAAAAAGGTTCTCTCACAAGCCAACCAGTTAAATGTGCCTTTTCACCAGAAAAAAAAAAAAAAAAAAAAGGAAGGAAGAAAGAAGTATGGTATGAAGATCCTCCTTTTATCCACTTCTAATTAATCAAGGTTTCCTGTCCTCTATACAGTCAGGGGGTCAGCAAAGGCTGGTGGTGGGATACTCAAAGTAGCATTAAACAAATTATTACTGGAAACACAAAGATCAATAAATATGGTTGATGCCCTTGAAGAGCTTGCAGTCTAGAGACAGATTGTAGGATCAAGCTAGTGGGACCAAGACAAACAGATCACCTCTGATTCTTGGAGAAAGTGTATCTGAAGATGTGTGCAAAGCTGGACACAGTGGCACACGCCTGTAATCCCAGCAGCATGGTAGACTGAAACAGGATTTTGAGTTCAAAGTCAGCCTTAGCAACAGTGAGTTACTAAGCAACTCAGTGAGACCCTGTCTCTAAATAAAATACAAAATAGGCCTGGGGATGTGGCTCAGTAGTTGAGTGCTCCTGAGTTCAATTCCCAATATAAAAAAAAAAAAATGGGTGCAAGCCCCAGGGAACTTTGTGGTTCATTTAATCCAGGCCAGTGGTTCAGACTTGACTTCCTGGGAGAGAAGATTTTCCAGAGAGTTCACCCAGGAGCTGAATTTTGTAACATGACCTTGGAATGAGCCTCCCAAATAAAGTGACAAACTAAGGGGACAATACGCTCAGAGACAGAGGCACAGAGTCAAGACATGGCATGGGGAGTAGCTCCAATACAGTTAGTACTCCAACATTCAGGAGGAGATAAATGATGGAAAGCATTTGGAGAAAGCTTGGAAAGATAGAAAGAATTCTTGTTGCAGGAATCCCACATTTCATGTATAAATGGATAAGCCAAGGAAAAGATGTAAGAAAGGAAATGGCATTTTCAGACTTTACAATTTAGCTAGACCATTATCCATGTCAAGGGGAACAAGATCTTTTCTTTACATTGCCCCTTAGTGACTAACATTCAATGAGTGAGCTCAAACTGTTAAATATCTTGAAACTATTTTGGCATATAGAGCAATGGTTCTTAAATATGGTGATTGTGGCAGTTACCACATGTTTAGGAAATCTGTGGGGGCATCTTTGGTTTATGATTGACATGTAGTAAACTATACTGCAATATATCACATAACCCAATGTAGAGAGAATTCTCCCACATCCTATTTGATTTCTGACTGCCCCAACACACCAAATATAAATCAACAATACTTGAATTCATGATTATACTGAAAGATTTTATAAGAAGTTCTGCATAAACCTAATAATTTGTACAGGAAATTTAAATGTAATAAATATATTCTCTCAAAATCATTGAATAACTGTGTTGTTACCTCTTGACTATTCCTGTATTGTAGAACTTCTAATCACATATTCAGTTTAAAATAGTGTTGGTACAATAGAATTACCTCAAAAGCCACAAAACAAATCAGAAATATAAGTAAATGTGAAACTCCTTTGAAATAATTATTAAATTAGCTGAGAAGCAAGACACAGGGATCTCATCTCATTGGATTTAATTAAGCAAGTTGCTTTGTCAATATTTCATATTACTTTTAAGATATCAGGGGTACAACCACATGAAATTTATGTTGTGACAATGATATAATTATTTATTTAATTGGTGGTGACCTGTTGCTTTTGTTTTGGGCGGGGGTCGGGGTGGGGAGGGGTTGTTAACTGGGAATTGAACTCAGGGGCACTCAAACACTGAGCCACACCCTCAGCCCTATTTTGTATTTTATTTAGAGATAGGGTCTCACTGAGTTGCTTAGCACCTCATTTTTGCTAAGGCTGTCTTTGAACTAGAATTCTTCCTGCCTCAGCCTCCCAAGCCACTGAGATTAAAGGTGTGAGCCATCGCACATGGCAACCTGTTGCTTTTTAAATATTACTCTTCCACTACTTACCCGGTCTACCACCCAGCTTCTATGAAGGCAGTTTTGTGACTGTTTATTTTTCCAGATCAACCTCGATTTCCCATTTCAGATAGAGGAATGTGCTCTTCCTGTCCTTTTGAAGTACTGGCAAATGAATGCTTGCCTCAGCATGTTATCAACTCTCAGACAGGATAAATGTTCTCTGTGGTATTTCAACACTGTCTTGTCCTAAAAGGAAAGTATTTTGACAATACTCTTTTCTATAAGAAACACTCATTTGTGAGACCCCTTCCCTGTTTGTGTCACTTATTCATGTTCTGTACTCCAACCTGTGTAATTTGCCTTGTCGTGTTCTCTTTATTTCAATAAAGGTTATTTTCTTCTTTCCCTTATAATATGTGAGAATGGTCGTTATTATATATCTTAAGTAGTTTTTATTCTGGTTTCCATTTAGATGTCCACTACATATTCCTTTTCTTGCACAGAATGGCTTCTGATCATGTTATTTTGCTCACACCGACCTTATTCATTAAAAGTAGAAGCAAGCATCTGACTCGTTCATAAAATTGTCTTCTAGGATAGTCACATGCGAGCATCATGTGTACAGTGATACATAAGTCATTACACTACAAATTATTTTTCTGTATTTCTCTTTTGTAATGCAGTTAGGGTAGTGCATTATATTGATTTTTTGAAATTATGTGCATAGATAGGCTATATTTTATGAATTTCACTTACATATAAAAGGTTTTTTATGAAAAGGAACATTAGATCCTATAGGGTTAAGAAACAATGCTGGAGATAAAATACTAAACGAAATAGATCTGTCCCTATCCTCATGGAAGCTCTCTCAAATGTTTTATAAAGTTCCAAAGTCACTGGTAGGAGACAGAAATAAATTATATCATAGCATGAGGAGAAAGATCATATGAAAGTAATATTTATTTGGGGCCCTGACCTGAGTAAGAGTGTATGGTAAAATAATAAAAAGGTATAGTCATCCAGTCTATTAAAGATGGAGAATAAAGATAGCAAAAGCATCGTTGGCTAGAAGTATTTTATATATAAAATCTTATCACTGTGACATTTAAAAGATCAATAATTTTTAAGACTATTATCCCTGTTAATATTGGCCTAATAAAAATTAGCCATTGGTTCTGTATTGCAAAATACATCATACAATGGAATTCTGAAGCAGGTTATCCTCAAAAAAGGTTTATTTTTGGTATAAGCCATTCAATCAAGGAATGGCTCACCCTGCTGCCACTCAGCACCAAAACCAAGGCCACATAGAAGTGATGGATAAAAGTAACTATAGGAAAGAGTTCGTTCAATCCCATGTAGACCCAGAATAGAGCTTTGATGGTTACTTGATATCTACACAAAGGACAATTAAGCAGAGGGAATACCTAAGAATCAGGCCACTGATTGTCACTAGCTCTATGCAACAGGCTGTTTACTCTTCCTCTGCTTCACTGTACCAGTTGTTTTTTCTGTTGACAAAAATAAAAAATATATAGTTATAGATGCATGAGGAAGCTGTATAAAATTTTGAATATTTTAAAGATCCTCAGGAAAGAAATTAAGAAATTATGAAGTCATCCTTTGTCTATAGAAAAAAGTGTTTCATCTTCTTTTCCTACCCATATGTGAATGATAAAAATAAAATTATAGCCTACACCATTTTCAGGACATGCTACATTATGCTTCTATCCCACATATTCAGTAAAGGGTATTTGCAAAAGAAATCAGCTACCATGTAAATGCTTTTTGTTTTAATTGCACTCTGTAGTGCTATAAACTCTTTAATTGTTTTCTCTCCCACTGAAATATCTTAAACAAAAACATAATTTTCTAATTAACTCACTGGAGACTTATAAGGATATAATAAAGATAACTTGCTCTTGTTTTGTCATTTGAAAGTAATTAAACAGAAGTTCTTTATTTAGGGAAAGATCAGGGCTTCGTTGATTTTTTTAAAGTTATATTTTTGGTGTTTTACTGGGAGCTGTAGTTGAAAAAATAATCACTAGGAGATAGCTTGGGGTAACTTTTAAAGTTATCATTACTAATCCTCATTTAAGTCCCATTTTCTGAAGGCAAATATATAAAGCAACCAAGAAAGTTTACAACTATTCAATTAAGGAAACCTGTCTTATCCTCTACTCCAGTTTTCTAGATATTTTAGAAAAGCCACATTTTAAAAGTTTCACTGTTTTGTTAGCAAAGCATAAAAGGACAATTCAATGCATACTTTATATCAGTAATATAATACCTACAAAGTACAGACATCAATTAAACCTATCATATGTAATATATCATTTAAATCGATCATGAAACTAATGAGTAACTTAGAAAATGTTTTTGTAAAATGAAAATTATATAATGAGTTGAAAGTTCTTGTGAAAGTGCAAAATAACATAGAAATCTAAACTTTTGGCATTCAGTTAAATTATGCAAAATATGGAGTTACAATTCTCCTAATTCCCTAACTACAGAAGTATGATCTCTCCCTAAATTTCGGCTTTATTCTTAATGAACCAATATATTTGAAACTATTGATTTAAGAAATTTTAGCTGAATCCAAGTTTAACATAACGAAATGAGTTTAGTAGAACATAAATAACAATTGTGTTCCTTAGAAAACAGAATCTCAGGCATAGTAAGAAAAGCATAAATTTTATGATCTCCTATGTTTCCTGTCTTATGAGTACATGAGCAAATATTTGTATATATGAAAGTTTTATAAGTAGTTTTATAAATTCTTTCATATTTTAATCCTCAAACACCTTTTCGATTAGAAGATATCATTCACATTATACAGACTAAGGTCAGAGGGGTTAAATGGATTTAATAGCCCAAGACTCAAAACGTAGGGCATATCTCCAAGCCCAGTATAGCCTCAAGTTCAGGTGAAGTATTCTATTAGAAATAGCATAGCACAGGTGGTTATCAGTGTGGTGTCCTGCTCAGCAGTACCAGAAATTTCCAAGGAGAAAAGTTAGGTTAGTGGGGCTTGGGGATTCCCCCCTCCTTTTGCTAAGGGCAGAAAGATGACTGGCTCAAAAAGAAAGCATTACTGCCCGACACTTGGGTACCCTTTCAAAACCTTGACTCCTCCATATTGAGTCCTTTGATGCATGGGAGCTTGTTAGAATTTCAAATTCTCTGACCCCTACCTAGACCACCTAACCAGGAATTGTGGGGGTGGGGCCCAGCAATCTGTTTTAACAAGACTTCTAGTGAGTGAACCCTAGGGTTTGAGAGCCACTATAATAGTTTTATTTTTGTCTGACCTGATTAAATTGTCACATCCAGTACAATCCCACTATGTCATTCATTTTAAGGAAAGGTTTATTAAAGTATATAAAAAATTGCCAGCCTTTATTGAATGCTTATCATGCAGCAGATATTGTTCTATGTACTATGGTTCCTTGAATCTTCACAGTAAACATGTTAGGTGGGTCTCTCCCCCGGTCACTGAGGCATGGAGAGATTGGATGATTTCCCTGAGGTGATGGGGCTGATGGTAAGAAAGAGAAAGTAAGGTGGAACCCATGCACTTAACCATTCTATACACCATAGGCCTGAGATTGTGCATCCAGCAAGTACTCCTCAAGAGAATGCAGTGGGAAATACATCAAGCTTCGGAGTTAGACATACCTGGGGTTGACTCCCAGTCAGTCATTTCATGAAAATAAACTTTCAATTGTAGAGGTGAGAGACCAGGCAAATTGTTTTTGAAATCCAAATATAAGTTTCTGACCTAATAAGTTGAAATATTTCTTTAAAGTTTCTGCTTTCCCAAAATAGTCTTCTGCCTCAGGCTTACATGGACCATGAAATGTTGAAGAAAAAAAAAATGTGCTGCAAGATTATTATGTTATAAACATTTATGAAAAAGGTAGCAAAATACAAGGAATCTAATGGGATTTTTTCCATGCTATTTTCCCACTAGCAATGATGTATTTTTATTTCATTGTTGCCAGGTGTTTCCATATGGTAGTCTCCATGTTCTGGAAAAAAAAAAAAAAATCTGTTCAACCTTGGAAAGCAAAGGCACAAATACTTCACAAAAAGAATTCAGTTTATACCAAAATGTGGCCATGCACAAGAAGGAAGATGTTCTTTAAGTAGTCTCCTACTCTTGTTTGCATTTTCTTTTGTCTATGCAACCCCCATAGTGATCTTTTAAAAACACAAATCAGGGGCTGGGGCTGGGGCTCATCGGTAGCGCACTTGCCTGGCATGTGTGAGGCACTGGGTTCAATTCTCAGCACTGCATATAAATAAATAAAATAAAGATCTATCAACAATTTAAAAAGTGTTTAAAAAAAATTTTTAAAGAAAAAACAAATCAGATCACATCACTTCCCTAATTAAACCCTCCAACCAGGTCTCTTAAAATAAAATCTTATCATGCATGGCCTGAAGGTCCTCCATGAGATGGTCTCAGTTTCTTTCTCCCACCCTCATGCCTTCACTCATCCCTCCTCAGTCAGGATTGATCCTTTGCTAGTCCCTTAAAGTGAAGCAAGCTCTGGCCTCAGGACCTCTGCAGGGTGCTTCCCTCTTGCTCAGTAACTCTCTCCAGATGTTCACGTGATGTGCTCCCGACTCCACTCTGGTCTCTACTCATATATTCTCTCTTCAGAAATACCTTTCTTAAACTATCTTTCAAATAAAAATCTTACCCCATTACCATCTATCCTAAATCCATGTTTTACTTTCTATTTAAAGAACTTCCTCTTATCTCACGTTATATATTCATTTGTGTAATTTTATTTATTTTTATTTATTTATTTTGGCCCTGGGGATTGAACCCAGGTCCTATTAGCCACTGAGCCACATCCTAAGTCCTTTTTATATTTTTAAACTCACTCATTTGCCCAGGCTGACCCCGAACTTGTCATCCTCCTACCTCAACCTCTCCTGTTGCTGGGATTGCAGGTGTGCACCACCACGCCCAGTTCATTTGTTTACTTTTAATTATCCACACTCCCCATGGGAATTTAAGCTCCCAAAGAGTATAGAATTTGTCTGATGTGCTGCTGTTTTTCTGACACCTGAAACAATGCACAGCACTCTTATGGTCAATTATGTTAATTATTAACTTTCTTTAATATTTTTCTTTATTTGTTTTATATACAGTATGCTGCAGAACAATCAGCTAAGACAGGTGCCCACGGAAGCTCTGCAGAATTTGCGAAGCCTCCAATCCCTGTACGTATAACTGCAATTGCAAAATGTTCAAGATCGGTTTGGGAAGGAGCATTGACATCTACAGTTGACAATTTTACTTTGTTCCCTAGTTAATGGTCAGATCTAAGAAAATTGTGAGTGAGAGTCCATCAGAGCAACAATTGTTCACATGCTCACTAAACACTAAGATCTATGGGTGTATCCTAAAGTTCCTCTACTGCCAAAGCATCCCCATAACTTCCCACAGACATACAAACATGTTCACAAAGAATCCCACGATACATACCTTCACACACCACATGAACACACAGACATACAAATATGCTCTGTAGCAGCGTTGGTGTCCCCAACTCTGAATCCACACTTTTTGCTTCAGGACTTTCCCTCCCACCCCCACCCCCACATGCCAAGTTCAAACCACTGAATAAATAAAATTAAGTTATTCACAAAAGGAATATTCTTGCCAGGGAGACATTTTGGAACCTGGGTTGTGATCAGTTGTTTCAGTGATTACTTGGCAAGTCTATGCCACAACTATTTTGTCAGAAAATCTTCCTCTCATCAGAATGTGTAATTGTTTACAATATATTGCATGATTTCTGATATACACATGTGTAATGTATGCTCTGATTTTACTTATACTGGAGGTCCTCATTTGTCAAACAAAATACTGCTGTCTGCTCTTGAATGCTGTGTGAGATAAATGCATTAAAAAGAGGTAAATGAATATTGCAAACTGTAGTTTAAAGTTTTTATAAAGAATTCCTTAATTAAACCCTACATATAGTTTGCTTAATGCCTTTTACTGAGGTGACACAAGAGAAGGGGACATGTGAGATTTGGAGATAATACTTTCATCCTTTGATGTTTTTTTTTAATGAAAGAAAATCTGTGCTTGAGATCATTTTAAGCTTTTTAATCCAGTCAAACAAAGTGACTTCCTAGGTTTTCAGCAGCCTATAGATAAACAGGTCCACAAGGGCCCCTTTGTGGCACGGGATGGTACTGTTGCCTTTTCAGGAGCCCCTTAGTGACAGGACAGTATCACTTCTCTTTTGTTGCACAGGGTTTTACCTAAAGGAAAGGAGAAGCAAAACAGTCTCCAGTTGGGTTATCTGTGTAAGGGCTCTGGGATCTTGTGGCTAAACTGAAGTGCAGATAATGGCAGTGGCCAATAGGAGCTTGAAACAGCTGCGAGGCAGACAGTAGATAGAAGGATAAGAGTTTGTAACCAAAAGCCCCTATCAGCTGAAAGAAGATCACAAATAAAAGTGAACTCTTTGAGAAAGAGAAAACCATGAATCTTTTGTTCACTTGAACTGGGTGGAGCCTCTCTGATAAAGGTATTCAGATTTAGTTTCTTGCAGTCCAGATATTGACTATTCACCAGGTGTCTCTTGCTTTGGGTTTCTGGTTCACCCAAAGAATTATATCCTGGAACCTTTTAAATAAATATAAATATGTGCGCTCTATGAAAGATCAAGGGCTGATTTTCTAGAATGACACTTTGCACATTTAAACTGAAGGATCTAGACAGACACTCAGCCCCCAGTTACTGCTGGGTGGCCTCACTGGGTTGTGTCATGTTCTTCAGGATCCCCTTGCACAGAGTACAAACAGTGCAAGGCAGGAGGTGTTGGCAAGATAAGGTGATGTGCCATTTTTTCTTACTGATATTTTTTGTGATGCTTTCATACAAGCATTAAGATTTGTCAAAAAGCATTCTACAGATGGGTGCACTGGTGCACGCCTATAATCCCATCAGATTGGGAGGCTGAGGCAGGAGGATCACGAGTTCAAAGCAACTTAGTGAGGCACTAAGTGATTTAGTGAGACCCTTTTTCTAAATAAAATATTAAAAAGGGCTAGGGATATAGCTGAGTGGTTAGCAGCCCTGGGTTCAATCCCTGGTACAAAAAAAAAAAAAAAAAAAAAAAAATCCTACACTTTGGTTTAACTACCAGCCCTGCAGACTGTATTGTACCAGCTGGAGGTGAGCCCTGTGTCCTGGGCACACATCAAGCCAGTTTGGAGGTTTGAGCCAGCCCCTTTAAAGTCATTCTGTTATCCCAGGTTTAAATTATAATTCTCCTGCTTCCTTAAAGCAGTTCCAACATAATGAAATATAAAATTATTGTTTTTTAGCTTAATGATCATTATAAACAGGCATCCCTTGACCATTCTTCATTCATGTCCTGGCTATACTTTAGCCTCTGTGCTAATCCAGAAGCCTCCATTAAGTGAATCTTCTCTTCTTGGACTAGAGCCCACCAGTAGATTACCACTTTGCCTTTTTATTAACAGGGCTCCTCTTTTTTTCCACTTTCATGAATTCATTCTTTTTCCCCTACTTTATTTATTTATCTTTTTTTAAATATTATACATTTGCACCCTCACAAGCACTCCACACTCAACAGGGCCTAGGTGCTCATCACTCTTATTATGCATGGCTAGCCTTGTAATTTCTCCAGTGATGATTCTCAACGTCAGCTTCAAATAATCATCTAGAGAGTTCAAAAGCCTAGGCCACAACCTATAACAATTAAAATCAGAATTTCTGAGAATAGACCCAAAAATCAGCCATTTTTCTTTTTTTTATTATGTTTTTGTAAAACAAACATTGAACCACTGAGCCATATCCCCAGGCTTTTTTATATATTTTATTTTGAGACAGACCTTATCAAGTTAATCAGGGCCTCACCAAGTTACTGAAGCTGGCTTTGAACTCACGACCCTCCTGCCTTAGCCTCCCAAACCACTGGGATTATAGGCATGTGCCACTGAAGCCAGCTTTTTTTTTTTCTTTCTTTTCTTTTGTGCAGTACTAGAATTGAACCCAGGGGCACGCCACCACTGAGATACATCCCTAACCTCTTTTATTCTTATTTTGAGACAGAGTCTTGCCAAGCTGCTGAGGCTGGCTTTCAACTTTTGATCCTCCTTCTTCAGTCTCCCCAGTAACTGGGATTATAGGCATGCACCAGCATCAATGTTTTCTGTTGTTGATACTGAGGATTTAAACCAGGGGCGCTCAACCACTAAGCCACATCCCCAGCTCTTTTAAAATTATTATTATTTTTAGTTGTTGATGGACCTTTATGTAATTTTTTATATGTGGTGCTGAGGATTGAACCCAGTGCCTCATGCAGGCTAGGAAAATGCTCTACCACTGAGCCACAACCCCAGCTCCCACAGCCCTTTTTTATACTTTGTTTAAAGACAGGGTTGAGTTGCTTAGCGCCTTGCTAAATTGCTGAAGCTAGGTTTGAACTCGAGATCCTCCTGCCTCAGCCTCCCAAGCCACTGGGATTATAGGCATGCATCACCACACCCAGCAGCATCTTTCTAACTGACTTAATTATATAGTTATGAGTTTCTTAAAGTGAAGATTAGGAAATAAGATGTCCTGAAGCATTTTATCCAATCATCTGCAAACAAATCTTCTGACTTCTTTTCAAATCTGAAATAATAACAAAATTCATACTTCACATTGCAATATGAGCTAATAATAGAATATAAAAATCAGGCATTGCCTTGTTTATGTTTATTGTAAACAGCTCACATTTGCCTATTAATTAAACTGAACAACATAGGACAGATAAAGAGGCCACATGGTCTATTCTTCCTGCTGTTTAAATGTGGTTCATGGACCAGCTCAATCTTAGCAAGAATCTTCATTTGAACAAAATCTTAGATGATTTTTATGCAAAATTCATTTGAGAAATTAAAATGTCTACTGTTCTACTACACTAAGTGGACTACAAACCAAAAATGATTGAGAATTACTGAAGTAGATCATTTGTATTCTTTGCTCCACCCATATAGACTTGGCGTCATTGAATGAAGTTTAAGAAACCTAATATATTGTAATTGGTAACAATGCTGTAAGTGTACTCAAGTTTCAAGGGATGTAATTTTCCATTTATTTCACATAAACAAAAAATTTTTGTTCATAATGAAAACACATAGGTACATTGGCATTTAACTATCTCCTGATGCTTACAAATTGATCTACTAAAAAATCAGGACACAGGCCCGTGTGCCAGAGCCCAGCAGCCCAGCAGCCCAGATCCTACCCCTGTACAATGTGTACATTTGGCTTCTGACATGGCAATGACTGCCCAGACACTGACTAGATTTTTTGTAATGTAATCAAATATAACCTAATTTCCTTTCTGTTTTTTTGGAAGGGAATAGGAAATGTAATCAGAATTTACAGTGAGTTGTGTTTCACCAAGAAACTTTTGGCATTGTAGACATTTGTGAACTAGGGTCAGATTACAGTGATTTGATGGGGACTCAAAACTTAACCCTCCAGTACCCTCTTACCTTTGTTTTCATAGTTAAAAAAATAGATCTGTGAAAAATCATTGCCTGATTTGTGATGATCATCAATGCATTTCAAGCATCTCACTGCATTTGTGAAGTTCAAGATGACCAAAGAGAATTACACGTGCATGTTTGTCCAATTAACCAAAGTATTGTTTAAGACCTTGATTTTCATTCCAAGTCTGCACTAGCAAAGCTAATTGCAGAATATGCACAATCACAGAGATACTGGGTTGGTAAATAGAAAGTGAGGGAGAATTAAACATATCTTTATTAGTGTCTCTATTTTCCAATTAGCTAATAGTCACCTTCAGAATACAAGATTATATTTTAAACTGCCTGAAGCATGATCTACCCATGCCTTTTTTTTTTTTTAGTTACCAGGGATTGAACCCAGGAATGCTTTACTACTGAGGCATTTCCCTGGCCCTTTTTATTTTGAAACAGGGTGTTGCTATAAAGCTTTGAACTTGAAACCCTCCTGCCCTATCCTCCCAAGTCACTGGGATTACAGGTGTGCACCACCACACCTAACTACCTGCATCTTATAGTATCATCTTCAAGGTGACAGAGTCTACCCTTGCACCCTGTGAAATGTCAGTAACTTCATCCAGACTCTTCTTTGGAAGTTTTTGCTAATAATCAAAGAGAGAGAGAGAGAGAGAGAGAGAGTAAGCAAAAGGAAAGGGTGAGGAGGAAGTGGTGGGGCTCACAGTATTGAGCAGAAAATAAGGCAAGCCTAGAACAGCAGCAGTTTTAGTTTTCTTCTGTTACTATCAGGACCCTATTGAGTGTCAAGCCCAGGGTATAGCAGAAATAACAGAGGACAAGTGTAAGCAAAGAATGGTGAGATAACCAAGAGGCTTAAAAAAATCAAAGTGGCTAAAAAATAAAAATAAAAAAACAGTGATTTTACTATTGGTGACATTACTTCCACTATAAGTCTCCAGAAAGAGAGGTCACAAGCCTAAACAACACAAATATACTGTGCTACTAGTTTGTTTTGTTTACACACACACACACACACACACACACACACACACACACAAATGCCAGTATATTAAGTATAGCATGTTGGGAGGGAGATATACTCAGAAGTTCTAGAGTCTATGAAGTTTGGTTGCTGCACTAAGAATTCATTTTCCAGAATCATACACAAATCAGCACCCCATGAATTCCCTGCCCCCTCAATTTAGACATAAGGGACATATTATTTTCAAAGGGAAAGACCTTTCTACACAATGTTTACAAGAAGAGAAGCTAAAATCAAAGCATGTTCTGCAAGTAATGTATGGAGAAAAAATTGAATAGTTTATGTAAGAGGCCATGCAAGCAATATTCTTCCTTGAGATTATCTGCCAGAGCCATGATAAGTTACCTTCGTGGCTATCCTGCCTGACAGATAAATAAAGAGAACGTGGGAGTTGTGAAATAAGAAGTAAAATAAAAATATTTTTAACCTCCTAAGGGAAAATGAAGGTTAACCTTGGAAAGCAGATTGGACTCATTGGGTGCTAAAGGGATGAGAGTTGGGGAAGGCATATTGTGAGTGGGGCTGTGTTTGGGGATAGATGGGGGTCTGTGATGAATTGTGGGAAGACACCAGGTGAGCAGTAGAAAATGGGAATATTGTAGAGATGGAACCAGAATGCAGAACTGATTAAATGCCCAAAGTCATGAAGCAGCCAACATTTTATAAGCACTTTTACATCCCACTTCATCCTCAGCAGGCTCGCAAGGTCAGTACTGACACTATCCCTTTCCTGGTGATGGGGAAGCAAAAAAGCCAAGAGGGTGGCTGATCTTCCCAAGGTGAAGTGGCTTGCAATGGAGTTCAGCTACAAAGAAGCTTCAGACAAGAACTCTGGTCTGTCAGACCCCAAAATCTGCCCAATTCACCACCACATTTTTCTTAACATCTTGAATCACCTGCGAGAAAGAATGGGCACTAAACACAGGGAGGGAAAGCTTGACAGGAACACAAGTATAGACACGTGTTGTGAAGATTCAAAAAAAAGATAGTTGTAATGCTGCAAAATGGAAATAAATAAACCGAAATTGGAAAGGGAACAGTATCAAAATGTGGACCAGTCTTTTAGGTGTTTCTCTATGCAGTTGGTTGTCTATCCCTATGAGGTAGAAGTCATCTCTATTTTCCTGATGAGAAAACTGTAGGTGAGAAAGGAAAAGGTGTCTTGCCACCATTACAAAGTAAGTGTTGATTAGACAAAGACAAAGAGAAAAGAATAGTCCCAACCAAAGGAATTAGTATGCAACCACTCATGGGGGTGGGGTGCTATTAACATTAAGGACCAGGGAACAAATTCATCAAGAATCAAGAGGCTCAAGGTGAAGAAAAGTGCCAGAAGAAACTTGGAAGGCAGGTGAGGACCAGGCCCTGTGAGACCCATTGGGAACAGAATATGATGTCAAGGATTTCAGTCTATATTATAGGGTGGACATCCACTGGAGGGCGTTCAGCAGGGTCTGTCCTGTTGAAGCATCTAGTTGAGAAAAGAGAAAGTTGTCAGAATGGAGGCAGTGGTGATGGAGAATAGGAGATGGATTTGAAAAATATTTAGAATGTGAAATTACCAATGTTTGTTAATGAATTTGCTCTGAAGAATAAAGTAGAAGGATGTGTCAAAGATGATTCCTAAGTTTGGGGTTTATTCAACTATGTGCTTAATGTAGCCAGTCCCTGGGATAAGAAACACTGGTAGAGGACAGTATGGGGATAGGAAGGTAGAAGAGGAAGATAATCAGTTTGGACTTCAAACCTTGTGTTTGAAGAAGAACAACTAAATGGAGATGGCACAAAATTTGAAATCCAGATCTGCACCTTAAAAAAGCAGAAAAGTTGAAACTTTGGTTAAGTCCCCTAACCATGCATTTCTCTTAATATTTCATCATGATTTATTTGTCTATGATAGAGACACAGACCGTACCTGCTGAGTTTTTTGCTAGATCCCCAGCACCAGGTAGAGTTCCCAGGACAAAGACAGCCCTTAAGAAGTACGGCTTGAACTGAAGACCCAAACTCTAAGTGGTGTTCTTAGGTGGTACTGAGGATCCGCTTATCTCCCCAGCTTTTACTGCATTTAACCTGCATTTACTCTCTCCCTGGCTCCAAACTCTGTGTGCCCTGGCTTTTCCCACATGCCTTTCTGGGACTAAGAGTTGAACCCAGTGATTCCTGAAGGGATTTTAGAGTTCATGTATCTACCAGAATTCATTTTCCTATTGTGTCAGCTGAGGACTCCCTGCTTTAAGAGTAGGGATACAGGAAAAATTCTATGATATTATGTCTCAAAAGGTTGATAGGATTTGGACAGGAAGGGGGATGTTTATGAATACAGAGTCCAGAATTACTGTGGGAAAGAACTAAAAATGAGAATTGAGTGGACCAAGAAATAAGAGAAAAGTCTGGCAGGTTTAGGTGGGTAGAGAGGCTTCAAAAACAGAATGGGAAGTTTGGGTTTGAAAGGAATGATAGTATGGAAGTATAGATTCCTAGCAGAGAAATGACATGGAGTGCAATTTAACAGAGATTAACCTGGCAGCAGTCTACAGGATTAATGGAAGAGATAAGAGATCAAAGCCAAAAAGTCTAGCTCAGAGGCTGTTGCAGTAATGCAGGTGTGAAGAGATAAGAGACTTAACTAGACAGTCCAAGTGGAGAGTCTCAGAGATGAAGATGAATGGAGAGGGCTGGTGAATGATTGGCTGGAAGGCAATAGAAGATTCAAAAACTGACCCTCAATTTCAAACCCTAGTGGTACTTGGGAGACTAATGGTGCCCCTGACAAAAAAAGAGGATCTTTGTTTTCTGCAGAGAAAAACAAAACGCAAGAAGTCACTGCTCACAATACTTTGGCTATAGATCATCTCCTTGTTGAAAAAAAAAAATTCACAACAGTGGTGACCACTAAGAAACTGAGCAATTTAATATGATTTGACTTAAAAATATATTCTTTGGAGCTAGAGATGTCACTCAGTGGTGGAGCACTTTTCCAGTATGTGTGAGACCCTGAGGTTAATCCCCAGCACCACAAAAATAAAAAATGTATAAATATATATGGAGGGATGGATAGATAGATAGATAGATAGATAGATAGATAGATAGATAGATAGATGAGTCTTGCACTCCTTGGTAATTCAGAGAGACAGGGGTTTGATTCTCTTAGACACTTTTCATTCAGCTCCTAGTGAAGACAACTTACTAACTAGTCATTAAATTATTGCACTTTAATAACCTGAAGACTTTCTTTCCCTAAACCGGAAAGGTGGAAAATAGGTCTAAAGCAATGCTTCCTGGAGGACACATTAGGTTTCACATGGTGAAAATCAAGACTGAGGTGGAAATATCCCCTCTAAGCAATCATGGTCTTTACATGATTCCATTTGCTAAATTATCTTCCTAGGATACAGGAAGTTTCCCATATATGGCAAATTCATTAAAAGGTGAAAGTCCATGTTGGGGTCACTCCATAAATATTTAAAAATGGTAATCACCACAACAAAAGTAATGCTGATATTATTGTGAAGAATTCGTTTAAATCAATTTTAATTCAATCTGTAAGGGTTCATATAGATGAACTTCTATCCTGATGATCTTGTTGTAGGATTTAGGTCTAATGACGCACTGATTCCAGTGCAATACAACTTCAAAACAGCGAAATTTCATCATAGTTTATGCACTTTGTTAAATTGTTTTATATATAGATTTGGAACTACATGTTTTTCGTGTTATTTAAAAAGTAAAATAATAATTGGGAATGCTTTCATTTTTCAAAACATAAATGAACTAAATCTCTGTGCCCCAGCTATGTATGACTTTTTTCAAGGATGGTAAGATGATCTTACAAAATGTAAAATGCATATACTATATGAGAGAGCTTTAAAACTTACAAAGGACCAATTCCAGGGCTTGGAAGACTGAGACAGGAGTATTTCAAGTTCAAAGCCAGCCTCAACAATTTAGGGTGGTCCTAAGCAACTTAGTGAGATCCTATCTCAAAATAAAAACTAAAAAGGACCAAGGATGTAGCTCAGTGGTAAATTGCCCATGAATTCAATCCCCAATGCCCCCAAACAAAGCAAAACAAAACAAAAAAACTTACAAAGGAAAAATCCTCAACTAAATATAAAAGTGCAGGGTCAGTCATGAAAATGCCATGCTCTCTAATTCTGCTTGCTACATAGAATCCCCATAGTCTGTGTAATGCAGCTGCAACATTCTTCACACTTTTGGCTTTTTTCTTTCCTCCCAGTCATCCATGTTAATAATTGACATTATTACAGTCATCTCAGCAGAGAATTAGCCAAGATCAATGGCTTATCTTTTGTCTAACGCTTTCTTCTTTGTGGTTAATGGCTCATCAAAGACATTCTCAAACAAAGATACAAGTTTATGTGATACATGGGCAAGGTGTCATATACAAGATAAATAAAGGACCATTTTCTGGAACAATAGCAAGAATGATCTCATAGTCTTTAATCCCTACAAAAAAAAATGCCATTTATAAATCAAAAGTTTCCTTTAGAAGTATGCAGCAGATAAGCATACTCTTTCTTTTAAAAGAGGAAATTTTCACAGTTAACCCCTTATGTATAAATCTTAAGAACAAAGACTTTAAACAGAAAAAAAATTAGCTTTTTTTTTTTGCCATTGCCTACACATAAAAGATTAAATTTTTGCCATTGTCTTCCAGCTCTTTGCCACATAAAACACATTGATATTCCAGAATGCCATGCACAAAACTAAAATTCACTGTTTTATTTTTATTGCACATAATACTGAGTAGTATTCATCCCTGCTCTTGCATAGTCGTCATCTTCCCAGTTGCCCAGGCCAGAACGTAAGTCACAAAGCTTTTTTTTTCTCCGTCTCTGGTCACACCTGGTGAGTCACCAAGTTCTATCAAGTCAACTTATTCAACATCCCTCAAATTAGGCCCTTCCTCTCCATTCCCACATTACTTCCAGGCATTCATCTTTCTCACCTTGATCACTGCAATTACCTTGATCATTTGTTCCTCTATTAGTCCCTCCTGCCCATTGCTATCTATCATGATGAGCTTTCCACACAGCTATTCTTAGAGTGTCTGGTCAGGAGTCAGTATGATACCCCCACTCCAGAGAAACATCTTAGGCAGACCCTGAAGATTTCTTGGATAGGGTGGGACATTTTTCATAGGCTGGTAGCCCAGAAGCCTTCTGGGATTGACATTATCCAGACTCCAAGCACTTAACTTTGGAGTTCTTAAAGCCTGCTAAGGTAAACTGGATTGTCTGGGCCAGGTCCCAGAGGTGAGGAAAAGCAACCCAAGTCCCATGAGAGACTGTGCCCTTGGCCAAGCAGCCAGAGCAGCAAAATCCTTTCAGCAGAGAACTGAGTTATTTCAACATAAGCCCAAAGGTAATAACAAAGCCATTTCTCACCAGTGGTAGCCCTCTAAGTAACTTTACAAAGACTCATCAGAATTCTGTTCTTGCACCAGATGATGTCATGTTTCTCTCCCACTATTTTAGTCTTTGGGGTCTCCATTGTCCCTATGCTGGCCTACACAGAATATGAGCATGTCTTTTTCTCTGTGATGGAGTCTTGCTATAACAGTCAACAAAACATGCAGTGTAGCTGCTGAACATGCATATTAAGGGATATTTGATGAGGAGAGAAGCAACAGTTCTGCTAGTTCACATGACAAAATGAAAAAATGACAATCTCCGATAAAGAATATGAAATTGCAAAAAATTGAACTACAAGAATAAAAAAAAAAACTTTTTTAGAGTGGGAAAAAAGTGGTACCACCCCCAAAATCTGAAGATTTTTCCTTAAATTATAAAGTCCATCACTTGTAGAATGCTTTGTTTTAAAAAATGTCCATGTATGTTTTCTCATTTAATTCTCACAGTAATTCTGTGACACAATGTGATTCTGCTTTATAGATATGAAAATTGACCCAGAGACATTGATCAATATGTCCCAAAATCTCATAAGAATGAGTAGCAGAGTCTTGACTTAAATGTGTCTTAATTCTTCTAATTCCATAATTCTTAATTCTTCTAAGTCTAGTTTACCATATGCCCTTACAGAGGTGGTTGTAAATGACATAGGAAGTAGCCTAAATTTTGTTTTATGATTTCACTGTGGTTCCTTAAGCAATATAAATGGGGTGCCATTTCCCATATAGTGATCACTTTTCACATTGTCTTTCAAGATAATAATTAAGAAGTTTTATTTGTCTGAATTGAAGGTGAAGCCTCTCACACTGTTTTTCCAATGTTTTACTTTGCTCTGACTAATGGGAGTGTGGGTTTTGTGCTGCCTGTCACATTTTGATGAATGCATAAATGTTAAGATCATTGCTAGGAACTTTCTCTGAGAACATACCATCACATGTTGCCACTTCTCCTTTGACTTAAGAATATAGATGTTATAGTCAGTAACATATCAGAACCACAACATTTTGCCCTATTGTGTAATGGGAATGTGTGTGTATATGTTAGACGGGTATACAACGTGACAATAATACGGGTACACAACATGACAATAACATTAAAGGCTGAAAAAAAAAGAGTCATTTATTATACCTAATTGCAGACACCTCTTGACCAGTTCTGTTATGAGAAATGAAACAGCCTGCTTTTCTCAGACCTGAAATTCACTGACAATCTAGCACTTACTTTAGTCAACATTTGTCTGAATAAAAATTGACTTTACTTCTTTTTTTCCTATGGTCAAAGACAAAAAACACAATTTTTACCCAGCTTCAGATAATAATAACTTAAAATAATTAAGTTGTATAAGTCTTTTATATAAGTCCTATTGTATTGTCTCCTTTAATCAGAAAGAAACACTGTAAGAAAGAGAGAAGTTATCCCCATTTTATAGATGCTAAAGCTGTGGTCTATTGACTTATTCATGGTCCCAGCTACTATAATGACTTGATCCTGGGACTTCCATGCCCAAATCTCTGCACTGATTCACAGATATTAAGCTGCCTGCACGCGCACACACACACACACACACACACACACACACGCACACTCCTTTTGACTTGCACAAAATAGAAATAATAATGAAGCATTTAAAAAGTGGAAGTATAATGTCACTCTGTTGCTTCTGATGGATAATAAGTATATAATTGAGCCATATTTTATATGTGTGTGTTTTCTTGTACTGTATAATGATGCTTATCTTAAACTTCACTGCTTAAATATTGCATTTTCCAAGCATATGAATAGAAAATGTTCAGCTGCCTGAAAAAGACCAGACTGACACAATATAAGCCTTTTGTTTACTCACTGAATAGGCACAACTTGTGCCCTGCCAGCTGCTTTGCCCACAGTCTTAACCTTGTTCCGTAAGAACCACCTGTACAATAGCTGGATAATTAATTCCATACTCCATTTCAGACTTGGGATATTCTGTTAAGATTAATTGAGACATAGAAGAAGAGACTAGAATGGTGGCTACCAAGGGTCTACAGGGCTGAGAGGGAGAACGGGGAGATGTTGCTTCAAAAGTAGCAAGTCTCACGTAGCATGAATAAGTTCTGGCAATCATTGTAGAGTATGGTAATTATAATTAATAGTACTGCATTGTGTACTTGAAAATTGCTAACAAATTAGACCCTAAATATTCCCACCACAAAAAAAAATGGAAAATATGGGAGGGATATTAATTAGTTTGATTTAATCATTTTACAATGTAAACATATAGCAAAACATAACATTGTACATAAGTATATACATTTTTATTTGTCAATTATACCATTATAAAACTAGGAGGGGATGGGCTGGGGTTGTGGCTCAGTGGCAGTGCACTTGCCTCGCACGTTTGGGAAACTGGGATCGATCCTCAGCACCACATAAAAATAAATAAATAAAATAAAGGTATTGTGTCCATCTACGACTAAAAGCATATTTAAAAAAAAACTGGGAGGGGAAAATGACATCAAATAATGGCTTTTAATGTCAACAGTGTACAACACCCTAAATTAGGTTGGAACCATGGAGGCCAGGTGGCCATAGGTTCTGAAACACTTCATTTTTAAGTACTATCTATTGAGAGCTTCTTAAATGAAGAAACTGTGTAGTGGAAATGCTGCATTCAGGATGCCTGAAAGTCTGTGCTATGGACTATTAGGTCTGGGGTCTTAGTATTTGGAGTGTTAGGACTCTGAACAATTGCTCTGACTTATTTTATTTCCAACAGCCAATTTGTATGAGATAATAGTGTGGAGGTCAGATTCCATCCTTTTTTCTGAGGAAGACAAAGTGATTCATAAAAGATAGCTGTCCAGAGAAATACACTTATTAGCATAGGGAACTAATACTAGGACCACTTCACATCAGTAGCCATTTAAAATATCTACAAGACAAGCCTCTGACTCGATGCCTTTTCTATTAATATACCCTAACATCTACACTGAACTGTGAGATTGGTCATTTTCAAGGCTTTTAGGAGCCACTTATAGTTTCAATGTACAATCAACAGGCAATAATCAGACAATATTGTCAACTGAAACTCAGAGGCTCAGACTGTACTATAAAGTCCCTAGTCTTTAGTCCCTGCAGTAGTTAAGGAGAGTTTGCATATGTGCTTTTCCTCTAGTCAAAAGCAATCACCTCCTCCTTCCCTAACTTGAACATGGGCTGAGCAAGTTGTGGCTGGAGAAACAAAGAGAGATGGTGTTGAGTTTTCCTAAAAATTTCCAGTTTCATTTGTCAACAGAACCATGAGATGTCGGGAAGCTTTTTGCTGTCTATGATGATGGTTAGTCTGTTGGAAACTTAAGTGTCTGTGGGTGACAACACCCAACTCTTGAAATTCGTTCCAAGTGCCCTTATCTCATTTATAACCAAAACTTGGCCCAGGGCCTTTAAGGTGTCACTTTTTTCCATTCAGTTGGTAGACATAAGAACCAGAGAGGACAATTCAAATGACATTATGTGACCAAAAGTGAGGAAGCCATTTTCCAGAGAGATCAGTTCACTACCACAGAGAATTCTATTTCTAAACTGTTTAAATTTGGTTTGCAGGAGATTATTTTGTGATCCTGGTGTGCTTCCTGCATCTGTTTAGTCTTAAATGCTTCCGAAAACATTTTTCAAAATCCTCTCGTGATTTTCTAATCCTTCCTAATACATGGACTGCTTAAAATGCAACTCTTCCTATTTTTTTTCTTTAATCCTAGCTTTGAAAATGCAAACGTGTGATTCTTAAAAACAGATTGAAAAGAAAAATGAGCGAGGGTCATTGGAAGCATAGCTGAGTGATGCTGATTCTATTGTTCGTGTGTCTCAAAGAAAATTTCAAACTACATGAGTGTTGTCAATTCTATGAGAAAAGTGAGGGCATTTTAATTACAGCCACAATTTATATTGGATCAGGGTAAAATAAATGTATTGCACTCCCTCTGCTGGCTCTGAAGTTCTAACAGCTCATTATCCAGACCTATTTTTAGATGTAGTTCCCCACTTTAAAAAAAAAAAAAGAAAAAGAAAATACTGGAGTGTGGAAAAAGGAAACAAGAGCTGGAAAACTGTCAATTTTATTATTAGTTTATAATGTCAGAGAAACCAACATCACCCAAGACAAATGATTAGGATGAGCAGAAAAGCCAGGAGTTTTTAGGCTCTTCAACATAGCACTAAGAGAAAGGGAAGGGCCGCCTCTCCTTATCCAGGCCTAAAAGCCTTTAAAAATTACTGAATTCTGTCAAATACTGAAATAATATTTTCTCAAGCTTAAAAAACAAACTAGTAGATTCATATGTTGAATATGTTCAAAATGGCCCAGGAATATACAGGCATTCATTTGGCTTGGGGTGGAAGAGAGAAGGGAATGTGACTGTCTGTCACCTATAGTCAGAGGGGAAAGCTGAAGATCATCATACTGAAACTGTATACCTTGGGGAGGCCACGTTACCCACAAGCCTGGAAGAAATACCGTGGAGTTTTAGAGCCAGGAGGCCTAAGAAACACTGGTTCCTAAGAAACACTGGTTCGTGAGCTAAAGGGAGAATCCATCAGTTGAGGAAAATGGTACAGATGTCAGGGACCCTGAGTATCTCAGCTGTTTCACTCTAGTTGATGGGTACATGCAGGGATTTCGTGCAAAGTCCAGCTTCTGCGTGGTGTTTGCTCTCTTTTCCATTCTCATTCACTCTCTTCCACAGGCGTCTAGATGCCAACCACATCAGCTACGTGCCACCCAGCTGTTTCAGTGGCCTGCATTCCCTGAGGCACCTGTGGCTAGATGACAATGCCCTGACAGAAATCCCTGTCCAGGCTTTCAGAAGTTTATCAGCATTGCAAGCCATGACCTTGGCCCTGAACAAAATACACCACATACCAGACTATGCCTTTGGAAACCTCTCCAGCTTGGTAGTTCTGTAAGTTTTATTGATTTTGCTCTCTCTTCTAATAGTTTCTAAATTCACTCTAGACCTTGGCCTTAAAATGCTGGTCCTTCAAAACTTGAATGGACACATTTTATGGGAGGACAACTCCTTGCCCCTCTCCCCAAAATGAGTAACAAATGTTCCAATTGTGTAAATGACTTAAATAACATTTATCAAGCACCTGATAAGTGCCAAATACTGCTAGGCATGCAAAAATAATAAGTTATGACCTCTGCTTTAGTGGAACCCATTGTATATTGAACAAGAAATCACAGCACTATACAGTTAGTACAGTAACCAAAGTTATTTGTTTAAAAGTCCTCGTTTTTTATAATAGTTGAGAGCTCAGGTCAAACTGAAAGATGCCTTATTATTTTATAATATGTATCAGTAATATTAATACTATCTATTAAATACTTCTTGAGTCAAGGAAAGAGAAAGGAGAACCGTCACCTGACAGCAAGTTATGCATTTGTACAGCTTTTTTCTGTTAGGTCTAGATTTCATTACTTTAGTATATCAAAATGATTCTTGAATAAGTAATGTTAGAAAAATAATCAGTCTCCTTTAAGGATGAAGCAATATCCCCCTCATGTATAATAGAGTAGCCAATCAATATTGAGACAGGAAAACAACTGCTGCTCAAAAGGCTCTGAAATCAATTGGCTTTAGTGTATTAGTGAGCTTTCCCTCACTGTAACAAAATACTTGAGACAAACAACTGAATGGAGGAAAAGTTTATTTTGGCTCATGGTTTCAGAGGTTTTGATCCATGGCCATTTGGTCCTGTTGCTTTGTGGTGGACTTGTGGCAAGATGGCAGATCATCATAGTAGGCAGTGTGTGGTGGGGCAAAGCTGCTCACTTTATGCCAGCTGGGAGGACTGGGTCCCAATATTCCCTTCAAGGGCACTTCCCCCAATTACCAACTTCCCTCCACTAGGTTCCACCTCCTAAAGGTTGCACCATCTCCCAGGAATGTCACAGGGAACACTCAAGATCCAAACCACAACACTCTTGAGTGTTAACACTTCCTCTGTGGAAGGTCTGCACCAATCTCCTTTTGCTCCATGCTGCCCACTGACTCACCATGACCTTCAATCCCCCACCACCAACCACAATACCACCACCACCCCACCCCCAACCACCACCACCAACACCCCACCCCTGCCACCTTTGTTACCAACTTGATTACATGTTCATCTCTTCCACTTAGTGTATTCTTTGAGAGCTGGTCAACATCTTACCCATCTTTTTAGTTTCTCCTCAATCCCCTTCCTCATCTATCGCACATAGAAGATCCTCAGCAAGTGTTGCATTGGTCTCCTGTAAAACCAAAACTTACTTATTAGAATAAAGGTCTTAGTTTAAAAAAAAGAAATTGGGGGAATGTTAACAAATATTCATACTGAATTCCAAATATAAAAGTGATGCTACTGACCCACCAGAAGCTGCTTTAAATTTTTTTTTCTCCACTAGAGGGGATGGATTTACAGAGATTCAGCTATTCTTTTTCACCCTATCCCCCTTAAACCCATTTTCCAAAATCCCTTTGGGAGTTGGTCCAGTTTTCAGCTGTATACACAGCTGTTCTCATTGGCTCTGACCTGACTTACCCCAATTGGGCCGAAGGTGATAATTATGCACATTAATACTGTGTCAAGAAAACTAATCTTCTTGGGCAGCCGGAAAAATCATTCCCTGTGGCCGAAATCATGGTTTCCTGTTGACCTGTGGCCCAACCCTGGGAATGTAGCCACTAGAAGCCTTCAGCTTCAATATGATGTGCTTAATACACCTATGACCTTCCCTTTGTCCTCCACTTGTCAATGATGATCAGTATCTCTGCTTCACATTCTCTAGCTCAAAGCCATAGTAAACAAACTATAATGAAAACTACACTGAAAAACCTGATCTTACTAATATAGATCATGTTGCTCATATTATTATATGAGATCTCAAACCCAAACAGTAAAACTGTGATTGTCTTTTAAATTCTTTATAAGCAAATGGGGCATGTAGACTTTTTTTTTTTTTTTACAATGTTCATTTCTCATAATTAGAGCATTCTTCGGCATAAGTTTCTTTGGATTTAAGCAATCCAAATGTGCCCAAATTTTCCATGTGCAGTGTGCCTTCCTGACTGTCTATAACGTTCTCCTGCAGGCATCTCCATAACAATAGAATCCACTCCCTGGGAAAGAAATGCTTTGATGGGCTCCACAGCCTAGAGACTTTGTGAGTTGACCTTTATTTGTTTCCCTTTTTTCAGTGTTTTCATGAATATTCTGAAAGAATCAAAATAGCCTTGAAGCCAACTTGCTGTTTGGTTTGGTTAATTGCCTGAGCTTTAAACAGATATCTACAGTGGAGAGTTTCTCTCTCTCTCTCTCTCTCTCTCTCTCTCTCTCTCTCTCTCTCTCTGTTTCACACACACATACACTCACACACACACACACACACACACACACACACACACACACCCTGCAGAGCTAAACAATAAAAGTGAGATTTTATTTTAATCTAATGAGAGTGATAAATTAATTAGAATAATTATAAGTTAAATGAGGTGTTCTCTACTGAGCAGTGACTGTCTGCTTAGGAATGTGTATTCTCTTCCAAAGATCAATTCTGTATTGTCTCTCAGGCTCACTATTCAGGAATTTGGTCTTCCCTACTGATGAGTGGATATAGACTAGGCGAATGCCTGAGTTTCCAATCCAAGATGAACAGGCATTTCAATAAGAAACAGGATTCATGTTAAAGCAATTCCAAGAACTGCAAAGTAGTAATAGTTACCATTTATCTCACTATATCTATAATCAACTATCACATTGAACCGTTGGCATACGTCATCCCAATAATTTTTACAAACATCCTATGCACGTAGCCATTTCATCCTACCTTAGGATGGCATCCTATTTAATGAGGGTAAATTATTTTACCAACATTACATGTGTAGTCAGTAGCATAACAGGGACTTGCTTCCTTCTTTGATCTAAACTTCATGTTTACCTCTAGATACTACTTCCAAAGAATAGGTCCAAAATTCAGTTCGTTATTGGTACCTATAATAAAAATGAGTCTGGCCAGCTGAACATGACCTAGACCCTTTCCCAAAGTCAAGGTAGAGGCTCTCACAGGTCACACCAGGGTCCCAGCCTTTTCCCAAGAGAGGAACTGCTCTTTATTGTCCTGTTGAGTGGGAGAAGTTTAATGAGGGTGAGGATCCTGAGTGTGCTGGGAAAGGAAGATGGCTGTAGACATGGGCTCATCTCCATCTCCACATTTCCATATTCAAGTGTAATAAACCACCCAGGGCCACGGAATCTACTATACTGGCTCTGACCAGGAATGCAGGAGGAGGTGACAAAGTCTCCCATGGCCTTGGGGCCCATTTTTCATTTGCATACAAAGCTCACCAATTTGAACATGCTAAATTTAGCTTCTAATCAGGTCTGTGTCCACTAATTTCCTGAAAGACCATTTGTTATTGGTCTTTTTATAGCCAATGAGCTCTAACAGCTCTGCTACCAGGGTTACTTAAATCACTCTGTTTCCTTGTAAATGTCAAAGATGGACTTGTTCAGGCAGGACCTTGATGTCAACTTAATGGCATAGATGAGCATTTCCTATCAGCTGCTAGGAAAATTTAGAACTTCTTTCTTCTCTACACAGGATTGAGCTGGGGATCTTAACAATGGAAAACACCTTCCAGTCCTTTCAACAGGTCAATAGGAAAAAAAAAAAAACATGGTATTTGATGGGTATTTGCATGATTTTTCTTTTTCCTCAATCCTGGGTGAAAACTCACATTTACATGTAACACCATAAAACAAAACATTTTAGGGCAAAATTTGTACAGGTCTTGTTGACTCCTCCCTCTTGCCCAGGGCTACAGAGGATCAGTAAATTGGTTATTCCAACCTCTTCCTTTCCCTTACTAGAAATCCAAGTAATTTATAAGGGCCCAATCCTTGTTTAATCAAAAGAGAGCATCTGGAGAGATTTACAAACAGGAAGAAAATTTATGTCCACAAAAGACATGAGTTTCCTGCCTGCAGTATAGCTTAAGGATGGTTTGTGCCAGACAAGTAGGAATCTTGATTCATGTTTAACTCAGCCAAATTATCCTTCTCTTAAAATTAAATAGCAATTCTTCTCCACAGAGGAAGATCTAACCACATCTGATTGCCTGACCAAAAGGTTTCTGTGTCATCTGGGAAATCTGCCATTCCCAGAGACCAGAAGGCAATTACTTTTTCATACGAAGATGTAGGTATAAGGTGGAGTGAGTCCATAAAGCACTCGTGAGTAATGGAATTGAAAAGCCATTTGTGCCATAACAGATAGAGAAATTAATGACTTGAGATGGTCTGTCCTTTCCATCTCTCTGTGTGAGGAATAATAAAGAGCTTTGCCTTACAGACCAGTGAAAACAACATGCTTCTGATTTGAATCATTTGTGACTCTAAGGAAATTCTGGACTAGATGTTCCTCTTCCCAATATCTGTATCTCATAAACCTCTCCAGAATCAGGTCCCATCCAGGACTTCAGGCTGAGAGAGATGCAGGCTTTCCTCAGGAGTCAGGAATAAAGCAACCCTCCAAGGCATCTTGACCCAAGAAGGGGAGGGAACAAGAAAGGGGATGCCATCCAGAAGCCTGAGTACAAATAGAAGCTGCCAATGTAGAGAGCCAGGCTCAGATGAAGAGCTCCATCAGCCTGCAGTCAAATCAACATGCCAAGCTAATGCCACTGCTGCACATTTCTTCCTGTTTTCAATGACTTAGACCTGTTGAGCTTAGATTCTGAAATTTCTCTTAATCAGTGTAATGACCATTTAAATGCAGATGCCTGTGGAATCTGTGGTCTGCAAGCTAAGAAAACCCTCTTTATAAAGAGAAGAAATGAGAACTTTCATCAGTGATATGAGTCCATTGGAACAACATGTTGACTTACCTTGTGAAATATAGTTGCTGTGAGTTTTGAAATGAAAAACAAAGTATTATTTATTCATTTTCAGAGATTTAAATTACAATAACCTTGATGAATTCCCCACTGCAATCAGGACCCTCTCCAACCTTAAAGAACTGTGAGTATTTGGGAAAATTTTAGTAGAAGAATTTTGTTCATCGTGAATTTATTTTTAAAATATACATGATTCTTGTACATAATATGACTTCCTGGAAAATTTTTGAAGTTTATGTAAATAGTGGTTAAGTATACTGGAAATATAGTTTCATTGATTCCTATTGCCTGCAGATATTGAATTTTTAAATTTATGATAGGTTTCTCATATATTTATATAAGAAATATATGCCAAGCCCTACTCTTTTTTCTTTTCCTAAGCCATACATATTTACATACATTCAATATAGTATATTGTATTATAGCATATAATATAATATATATTGTAAATTTGTAGTAGAGCTATAATAGAATGCAGTTATTTGCTGAGCATTTCTAAGAATCCAAACAGTTCTAGGTTGCATGAGTATAAAACTGAATATATAAAATAGCATATGTCTTGTATAATGCTAGGTGCTTTCCCATACATTTCATTATATACATTTTTTCCTTAAATGCTGCATGAACTTCATCTCATTTGAAAAACAGTTTTATGAAAAGAAAGCTAACTTTCAGTCATTAGAAGATATATATATATATATATATATATATATATATATATATATATATATATATGCTTTTAGATGATAGAAAATCAACTTTTCTTCATACCTAAAAAGATGAATAGCTTATATAAATAATATTCTAAGCAAATGTAGAACCTTATTATCCTGGCAGTGAGAAATGAGATACACAGTCAGAGAAGGTAGATAGGAGCTTATTTATAAGAAACAGCCAAAAAAAGAAAGAAAGAAAAATGAAAAGAAACAGCCCTCAGCAGTTGCCTCAGGAAACCCCATGTGCAGCTCAGCTAGGCAGCCTTGCCTGTACTGCCACTCACCTCTGACCAGCACAGGCCCGTGAAGACCCAGAGATCACTGACTCTGTCCCTCTGCCATGCAGGGAACCTTAGCACCCATAGATGAGAAGCCATTTTTATTTATTACAAACTCACTGAGCCGGGGCACCTTTCTTCAGGTCAGGAAATTTTGTCCTCATAAGAAGATTACTTAAATCTCTACTTCACTGCAGCTTAAGTCAATTTTCTCTTCTCCTAGCTTCAAATGGGGTCAGGAGGAGTGATCCTAATCCTCTCTCCAAAGATAGTTCCCACTCCTCAGGCTGCTATACAATGGCACTCTATTTGGATATTAACAGGTGGATTTTCTTTTTATAATATGAGCTTGTAAGTTTCCATTAAAAAAAAAAAAGTTTTTTCAGAATCTCTCTTCCTCTTTCAAGACAAGGCACATGATTTCTTTTTCTCCTAAAGAATAAATGAGTGTCCATAAGTTTCAAGCCTCAGAAAGGAGTTTAAGTTTGTCCTCTGGCTATTGAAAGTGATGATTATTACCATGGTGGGGGTGAGGGGAGCTATTAAATAATTTTGCCCCACACATGATTTTCTATAAGTTGTTTTTTTTCCCCTCTTTTTCTAGAGGATTTCATAGCAACAATATCAGGTCAATACCTGAGAAGGCATTTGTAGGCAACCCTTCTCTTATTACAATGTAAGTAACCATGGTGCTTTTGGGTTTGTCCATATTGAAATGTAGTATATATAGTACTTTTAAATATGATGTACTGTCCTTTGTTTGCCTGTGTTTTGTCTCAGCTGATGTAATAATCTATACAGAAAAGTGTATCTGGAGACGTCTTGTCAGGTTTCAGCTGAATACTGAAATAACAATTTTTTTTTAAGATCTATGATATACATTGCATTTTGCTTGGATGCTTCTCTTGCCTATCACATCTCACGATCTTATAATTGCTTTTGGATATCTCTTTTTTCTAAGGAATGAATCTGATCTTTACTGCATCATTGTTAAGGCCACATAGTCATCCAGGACTTCAACCCAAGCATACTAGAAATATAAATTATCATATGCACCACCATTTGACCCAGTTATGCTATTCCTTGGTATATACCCAAATCAGCATACTACAGTGACTCAGCCACATCAATATTTGTAGCAGCTTAATTAACAATAGCAAAGCTATGGAACCAACCTAGGTGCCCTTCAACAGATGAATGGATAAAGAAAAATGTGGTATATATACACAATGGAATATTACTCAGCCACAGAAAGAATTAAATTATGGCATTTTCTGGTAAATGGATGAACCTGGAGACTATCATGCTAAGTGAAATAAGCCAGTCCCCCCCAAAAAAAGGCTGAATGTTCTAATATGTAGATGCTAACACACAATATAAAGGTTGGGGGTAATAGAAGTTCATTGGATTAGAAAAAGGGGAATAAAGGGAAGGAAGGGGAATGAGATTAGGAGAGGCAGTAGAATGAACTGGACATAACTTTTCCTATGCTCATATATGAATACATAACCATTGAAACTCCACATTATATACAACCACAAGATTGGAATCCAAATTAGATTAAGTCATACTCCATGTATGTATAATATTTCAAAATACACTCTACTGTCATGTGTATCTAAAAGAACAAATTTTAAAAATTAAAAAAAGAAATATTTAACCTTAAAAAAATAAAGAATAAATAAATTATCATATGAAAATGGGACTTGGCAAGCAGTAGACTCCAACCTAAGTTGGTGTGGGATGGAAGGGCAATGTTTTATGCTAAGTCTACTCATTATCAAGCCCAAGCATTGACTCACAGAACAACAAAGATGTAATTCTAGAAAGGTGCATATGTTCTAGAAAGGTGTGTATAAAGATTTATATGCTGTACAAGAATAAAATAAGGTTACAATTACAAAGCATAACTAGTTTTATGCTTCACATTTAGCACAGACAATTGATTACATATAGGAAGATGAAAATATACTAGTATATTATTAGACTAGAACTATAAAGAGATATTAGACTAGAAATATAAAGAGATAACCAAAATTAGACTACTCTTAGTTAAAAGACACCTGTCCAAGCATGTTTGGGGCATGGTATTGGCCCAGGGTCATTGGTGAGGAATCTCAAACACAGAAAAGGAAGGACAACTGTTGAACATAGACTCTAGGGGCACTTCTTGGCAGATGTTCATCCTGAGCCAACTAGATCAAGAGGCTTTCTGGAACCATGTGGCATTTGTCACAAGTGATCTGGAGCCCCAATTAACCCTGACAACTGGAAAAAATATTTTGAACTAACAAACAAAACAAAGCATTCATCATCTCTGAAATGTTCTGGCAATATCTGGGTAAGCTAAGGGTTTTAAATTGTATTGACCAATAAACATTAGTCCTCATTAGAGGGTATTTACATATTAAGAGGTTGGCAAATTGCATTGCCTTTGCTCCACTTTCCTTGAAAGCCAGAAGTTTTTAATCACTCTTTTGATATGCTAATAGCTCCTGAGGAGGACTAACAGCCTCTGTAGTTATTAGAGCTCCAAGCCATTATTTGATGGTTGTGGCCACTTTCTCCCTGAAACTTTGCTCTCCTTGCTCCCACATCCTTTTCCACCTCCTGTCACAACCAGCCCCTTTGGTCTCCCCCATCTCTGTGCATGCTTCCCATGTCCTGTCCTCACTGCCACCTCTGCAGTTACAATCCTACCACACCTCTTCTTCATGCCTGCCCAGGGAACTCACATTTGTACATGTATATAAACACAGTTATATCTACATAGCATAAAGTATAATCAAAAGCCAATGTGACATTACCAGGAAAATTCCATTTTTAAATCATAAAGCGTATATTCGAGCTCTACTCTTTCTCTTACTGATTGCCTAATCTCAAGAGAAAAGAAGAGGTTAGAGGGGCTGGGGATGTGGCTCAAGCGGTAGCGCGCTAGCCTGGCATGTGTGCGGCCCGGGTTCGATCCTCAGCACCACATACAAACAAAGATGTTGTGTCCGCCGAAAACTAAAAAATAAATATTAAAATTCTCTCTCTCTCTCTCTCTCTCTCTCTCTCTCTCTCTTAAAAAACAGTATTTAAAAAAAAAAAAAAAAAAAAAAAGAAGAGGTTAGAGGGTAGAACACAAGAGGACCAAGGTATTAGGTAACAACTGTAGCCCAGGTACTTTGCCAGACACTAAACAAACATTGGCTCTTTTAATTCTTAACACAAAGCATATGGCTAATGTATCATTGTTTAACAAATTAGAAAATTGAGGATCTAGGAGGTAATGAGCTTTCTGAGGTCTCTGAGCCTCAATTCTCTCCTCCAAAATGAAGAAAATAATATGTATGCCATGGATCAAAGTTGCTGCATGGCTCAGTTGATGTGTGCCTATATGGAAATGCTTTGTCAAGTGGAAAGTAATATGCTATTATTTATTTGTTTTATCCCAACTGATTCCAAAATCTTGTAAGGCAGGAACATTTTGCCATGCCTCTTTAAAAATCCACCATCTAGAATAATGCTTACAGGCATAGTGGATACCCAATGACAGCTTCTTTAATAGATCAGTCTTCCAATTCCCATATTGCCTACCCTCATGCTTTGAACATAGCAGACATCAATAAATATTTGTTGAATTTAATTGAATTAACAAGCTGTCTCAGCTAAGTATATGGGGCTCCATTGACCAGGCAATTCAAATATATTTCAAATAACATTGAAAATATCTGTAAAATTATTTTTTAAGTTCTAATAATATTTCACCTTTTTTAAAAATATTATTTTCTAGTTTTATTTGGACACAATACCTTTATTTTAATGTGGTGCTGAGTATAGAACCCAGGGCCTCGTATGTGTTCTACTGCTGAGCCACAACCTCAATCCCAATATCTCACCTTTTAAAGTGATAATTAACTTGAGAAAACTCTAATGTTGAGAAAAACCCCATTTTCTCTTAAGTAATTTAGAGAGTCTTGTGTTATGATGATATTTAACCCACAGATAGAACCTTCAGTGGATATAGATATATAAACATTTTTCTTTAATGGTACAATTACCAATACTTTGAATTACCTTTTTGCCACTAAAATGTTGGTGCTATACAGGTATTGGAGGCTGAGAAAGTTTTTAAGTACAGTTACAGTCAGTTCACTTGCTTTTTTGCTTAATAACTATCATTTATAACTGCCTTGCTGTCAGAAATTTTAAATTTGATATAATGTGGATTTCTTACCAAAAGTCTCTAATGTAAGTCAAAACACTTTTGAGGTTTTCCTGGAATCAAATAATCAGGAATGTTATGTAATATAGTATAATTAGAATTACATAAATACATGTACTTGTTGAAATTTCAAACATATTCATTTCGAACAGATATTCTAAGACATTGGTGTTTGCATTTTTTTTTTTTAGACATTTCTATGACAACCCCATCCAATTTGTTGGGAGATCTGCTTTTCAACATTTGCCTGAACTAAGAACACTGTAAGCATCTGTTTCTGTTTTTTGTTTTGTTTTTGTTTTTGTTGTTTTGTTTTGTTTTTGTTTTTATAGTACTGATCTTGAATCCAGAACCTCATGCATGCTAAACTGAACTATATCCCCAGCCCCAAGTACCTGTTTCTCTTCTGTCTTCAAGAATTTCTGTGAAGACCAAATGAGTATTATAGGTTGAAGTGCTTTGAAAATGACAATAAGAACTGCCCCTTTCTGGAATCTTCTCCCAGTAACACTTACATATTTCTCTTTCTAGGACTTTGAATGGTGCCTCACAAATAACTGAATTTCCTGATTTAACTGGAACTGCCAACCTGGAAAGTCTGTAAGTACTTGAGTAGGCTCTTAACTTTGGCCAGAACATACACTGACCTTATGCCTGATCAGCCTTAACATCAGTGAATCAAAACATGTCATTGTGTGATATGTGAATGTCTGGTTTGTGTTTTAACAGGACTTTAACTGGAGCACAGATCTCATCTCTTCCTCAAACCGTCTGTGATCAGTTACCTAATCTCCAAGTGCTGTGCGTATCAGTAAGGCGATAACATTGTGTAAATAGACAACTTCCATTTAGGAGTAAAATGGCAGCCATTATTTTAATAATCCTTTAAAAGGGGAGAAAGTTATTTCCTTGCAGGTCTCTAGGAGGTCAGTCCTCCTCCGTTGGCTGCTTTGGTCCAGGCTCTCTACCATGACCCAGTAACCATGGCCTTGTGCCCTTTGTTTCCAAGTGCTGACAGTCATCTAGGAGAGTTCCAGTTGGCACGTGTTCCTTTCAGAAAATGGATATAAACAAGCCAAAATTACTTCATTTCCTCCTCTAAAGGTTTTGCAGAGCAGAACAAAATAGTGTAATGGATCAACAGCCCAAGCTGAATGCCAAAATATAAAACTAAGTTTTCAAACTGGCATAAACCTTGGTAAAGGTGACCAAACATTCTTCTCGTAGTTGGGGGTACCATGTTCTAATGTTTCACCTAATCGTTAAACAGCTTGCTTATGTTATTCTATTGACTTGGGACTTTTCCCACTTCCTTTTCTATGTTTTATGAAAATTGAGTTATAGGGACTTGAAGAACCTGGTTTTGACCTTCTACTTTCTGCCTTCTCCCTCAGCCCCCCTCAACTCTACTACCTTCCTCCTAAGCATTTTTGGGCCTTAGTAGAGGAGCCCTTGGTCCCTTGCCATGCCTCTGCTCTCACATAGTAGACACCTATCATGGTTCAATGCCTGTAATTCCACCACAGGCTTTACTTAGCAGCAGAACAACACACAGCACTATATTTGCTAGGTAGAAGAATGGGAATATCTGCCACATGATTCAAAACTTGTCAACAGGATTTCTGCAGAGAGCATTGTGGTTTGAAGCTTCCTCTTTCTTGTAAGTGCCAGGTTTGCAGACAAAAGGTGTGGTAGAGTCTGTCTCAAAGAGAGCTTGTTGCTGTGCTAAAGATACTATCTCTATTTTCTTGGTAAAAAGTTTTAAAACCTCTGTCTAGCCTAAGAATATGGGACAAAGAGTAACTGTTAAGTTCCCACCCACTGGGCATGAAGTTCAAAGAATTTCCAGACTCAGGGCCCAGAGATTGTTAGGCATGAGCCCCTCTGCTTAAATAAACCTGCTTCCTGAAAAATCCTCAGGTCCAGCCTCATCTGTCCTGCATTAACTGTAGATACCCCAGTTGCTCAGTGATCTGGTGGTACAGTAACACCACATGGTAGGCTTGGAATCAGGCACCTGTGTCTGAAGGAAGGGAGACAGAGCAAGTCTCCCCTTCTTTATGCCTTATGAGGTGTAGCTCCAGATGAGAAAACTGAGAATTAGGAATGTCAGAGTTATTGCAAAGTCACATTACAAGAAAATAACAGAGTTTGAATTCAAATAGTCAGTTTGAATAAATAGGAGAAAGTGTCTATCCAGCAAGTAGTAGAAGTTTGGGAGGCAATGTTAAATTCTGCTTGTGAAACTCTGAATAGATATAATTAACAACATTTCTTGAGGAATCTGGATCAATAACCTGATTAATATTTCACATAATGTAACTGAAAGGAAGGGAGCTGGTGTTCAAATTACATCTGTTTCCTCTATGTCACATAGTGAATGTTAAACTGCCAGGTACAGAAGAGTAGAAATAAAGGCCAACTGGCAAACTCATTAAGAGCAAAGACTCCTGAACCTATTTTTCTGAAATATTTTTTGAAAGACCCCAAAGAACCCAAATACATTAATACAATATCTTGTTTTCAAAGCACTTCAACTTGTAATGTCATTTGCCCATTACGACACCCCTGAAAGATCAGCAAAGCAGGTGTCTTCCTATTTAAGGAGAGAACTGAGAAAGACACCAATGCAGATTAACCAAGTTGAATTAATAGAAGTGGAGACTAGAACCAGGTCTGTGGCCTTTATATAGGATATTTTATGTACTTGAAAGTATGTCTGAGACAGACCCTCCTTTGGTTGTAATGTCCACTGAGTACCTGTGACGTGAGGAAATTTCACTGTATATGTGTTGTTTTGCCTCCAAGTTCCTTCACCCTCTTGGGAATTGTTTGACCCACACTTCAGGCTATATGTGACTTTCCCCACTTACTAGCTGGTAATCTTAGGTAAATCATTTCATTATTATATGTCGATAATCATAGTATCTCCTTCATAATAGATAATCCAAGTAAAGCTATAAACATGGTACCTTTATATAAAAAGTGCGTAATCAATGTTAGCTATGAAAACTATCAAGTAGAAGGTAGAAAGCAATGCTATGGCTTTATATGGAAGATTTTATGTACCTTCTACTAAAATGTATACAAGAAAGGTTTGGCCCCTTTTGCAGCCTATACAGATGAGTAAACCAAATTATCATCATCTTTGATAATACATGTGTCCATTTTAATACATTCACTACTTTTCAAAAATACATACTACATTGTTAATCAGGTGTATTTTTGCATAGATGTGGAATTTTTTGTTTGCTTTGGTGTGTTTTGTTTGGAATTTGAGGGTCATCTTTCAAACTTCTAGTATGAACTACAAATATGCATCTGCAAACACCTTTATTCAAACTATTTATGTTTAATAACTGAATTCTATTCCTATCTAAACACCATTTCCTCAGAAAATGTAAGATAAAGTGATCCACTGTAAAAATAGAGAAATTTTAAAGTATCTTAGAAAACAGCATGAATTTTTTCAGCTGCTTACTGGTGATCTAGTTTTAAGAATTAGAATCAGGCAAGAAAATGTGTTAGTTGATTAGCTAATAACTTTTAAAACATGAGAAGTTTTTTAAAAATCTATCTATGTTACCAGTTTTTTTTTTAACTTTCTGCAAATTACCATGGCTTGTTTTAGATTAGCTATATTATACTATAAATATGTCCAGATGTTTTTGTTATTCTGTAATTTGTTGTGTTTTGGCTGAAGACTTTCTTAGATTTCCCTCCCCCACCTGTAGTGTTGATTTCAAAGTTAGCGCTGTTTTGAATTGTTGGGTTTTGTTTTTAAGTTCATTAGAAAACAATGATTTCTGTTAGCTATAGAGATATAAAGATTCTCAAAGACAGATTATTTAATTTGTACTCATTTCAGTAAAATAATAGCTAGAACATTGTAGATCATCACTAATGAAATATAAGTAAGTAAATTATTTAAATCAATTAAAGAATTAGAATATTTACATTTCTGTAAACATTGGAATCCATTACTTAATCCAATAATGCCTATGACTACCTGCTGCCTGGCAGGGCTGTGGAAGCTTCTAGGGTCAGCCTATGGTTGGGGGGATATAATATCTTGGAGAGAAAAGGGAGAGAGAGGCATGTTTCCTCACAATTAATGTATAACATGTTCTGTTTTTCAGAGATCTGTCTTACAACCTGTTAGAAGATCTACCCAGTTTTTCAGTCTGCCAAAAGCTTCAGAAAATGTACGTCTATGAGAGTCCCTAAGTTACCTGGCAAAAAAAAAGAGACCCAACTCAGGTTTACTATGTGGCTCACTGGCAAAACACGAAATGTATTTTTTCTTACATACATAAAGTGTGATCTTGTCAGCGACTAGACTTACTGGAAAACAGGCCATAATACTTTATGATGCTTTGTACTATAATATCAACACAGCATTTATTATACATCTGCTTTCCCGCCCTGCCCCCACACCCCACCTCTGTGAAGTTGTGAACTGGGGTTGTCTAAGCTTTGGAATTTTTCTTCTACAAGTAGAACCAAATGTATACATCAATGATTTGGTATTATTATTATTTTTTTTAATATGGGAGGACTTGGGTTTGTTGTTGTGTTTGTTTCATAACTGCCAGCTTTATAGGAGATGCCATATTTGTCATAGTTGAAGTGCCACAGATGCTACTTACGCATGAAACATTTTTGACCTAAGTAAATTATTTGAATCAATTAAAGAATTATAATATTTAATTACATCTCCTAAAAAAAATCAGCCCAATGCCTTTATAGTCAGACTTCACTTTCACCAAAACAATATTAACCATCTACCCTTTCACACTTGCAATTTTCTCTAAAAGCCTTGGAGTGATTAAGACAGAAAAATAAAGCAAATGTATCTTTCAAAAGGTAAAGATTTGACACTCCTGAAGACTTTCAAAGAACACAAGAAGAACTCTGAGGGCAGGGCCAGGAGAGGCATCCTCAAGTGTTTGTAAAGATGATGGCATGTCTGGAATATGGTTTTATATCTTCCCAAGGGACTGAGCTGTTTTGAAAGAGAGCAGCTTATTTAAGTGCATAATTGTAATTTTCATTTTTAAACAAAAAAAAAGTTACTTAATAGTCACAGGTAATCCCTCTGTAAAACTTTGTAATCTTTGAAACCTGTAACTTTGAAATCAGTCTTCGGAATTCTGTCATTTCAGTGACTTCCAACATAATGAAATCTATGAAATTAAAGTCAACACTTTTCAGCAATTGCCTGGCCTCCGATCTCTGTGAGTACCACCTCCCAGCACCCACCACAACACAGAGCACTTTCCTTCTCTTGGGGGCCATTCCCTAACATTTTCTCTTCATTCCATACTCACATTATTGGGTCTCGGTGCATATATTTGCTATGAAAAGGCAAATATTTTGCTTCTGATAACTTCCAGGAATAAATTCAAAAGTAATAAGTTTACAGTTCTGCTCTCTGCCAGTGAGCAGACATGCAACTTTGATGAAAAGATAAGGAACCAAGCTGTTGAAGAGCCTATACAATATGCTTCTGTTCAGCCTAGAATTGGCAGTTGGCACAAAAATGGGATGATCACACAATTATTCCTGCCTCATTTTCCTTCCTAGTTTAAGGTTCTATGTGTCTCAAAGTGCTTAAGGAGGTGATGGTAAAAAAAAAAAAAATGCAAAATTCAGGTCCTCAACTGCCTCATGAGTTAAAATCTCTGCTGTGGGGCCTGGGCATCTGCATTTTAACAAGACCCTTAAGGTTAGAGCATAACTGTCCAAAAAATACTTCCATTACTCAAGAAATTATAACTTATAATAATTTAATTCCATTTTATGATTGAAAACATTGCCTGTTTTTAAAATTAAGAAGTGGTATTATTTAAATTTTTACTTTAAAAAAGAGAAACAGATAATTTTATGAAATGACAGTTAAATTTTTTCTATCCTGAAATTGAATTCAACAAGATTTTTGATGAATGGTGATGATATTATAATGTTTAGAATGAAGTAGTATGTTTGTTAAAAACCTTTTCTTCCACTGACTTCTAAAGTTTTTCTTAGCTTTTGAGCAACTCTACTTTGGTAAAATACTATCACATCTTAAAACATTTTAAATTTACCTCATTTATTCACTTTCTTCTATCTCCCCCCACCAAAAAACAAAAACCTCTTGTGTGTTGCCCTTTTCTTACTTTTGCATTATGTCTACTTGTGTAGTTATTTTACTTGTGTGTGTGTGTGTGTGTGTGTGTGTACACACACACACATACACAATCTACTTTTATTACCTGTCCTATCCAGCAGGTTTGAGTTGTGGCTATTTTCAAAAGTCAGTTCTCCTTTAACAGGCTGACCTCTAAAGATACCAGAAGAATGTCACACAGACTCCAAAGGCTAAATTGGAGCCCCCCTGAATTCCTCTTTCCCTTAGACTTCACATCCTGTCACTTCCTAACTTTGCCAATTTCAATTTCTTCTCTCTCCACTCTTCCCACCAAGGCCTAGTGACTCATCAGGATCACCATCCTCCTCCTCCTCCTGTTTGCCACCACCCATTCATTCTCCAAAGAGATGTAAAAGCAATCTTTCTTACGTAGAAGTCCACAGCTTCCCTGCTTGGGACACCTTCTTGTTATTCCCCTGCCATCTTCAAGATCAAGACTCGATATCCCACCTCTCTCCAAAATCTGATTACAAACTCCTGGTTCTGCCTCTTCTGTCTCCCACACTTTCCCAGTCCCGTCACATTGGCTGCTGTTTCTCCTTCCCATTGACTGTTGGATTCCTCCCCACACTTCATTTGTCCCCTTGACATCCCACAAGACAGATGGTCTGTCTTTGAGCCCACTCCATTCTGATGCACTTTTGCACATTCTCTACTGTAGGACTTAACATTGGCATTGTCATCGGATGAACTATGCCCCACCTAAAACAAGAACTTTTTTGTCTTCTTTCTACAGGGTTTAGTGCAGTGGCTCTCTCATTTATTTACTTAAGAGTTCAAACATGAGAAAAGATCAGGGACTGCAGAGCCAGTAAGCTTGAGATTGAATCCAGCTTCTGAGATTACTTTGTGACTTTGAGCAACTGACTTTTCACATATATCTCCACTTCCTCATCAGTAATATAGGGATAATAATAGTATCTACCTTTTAGGGGTGTTGAAGGTTATGAGATAGCACATGTAAAGGTTATGAGATAGCACATATAAAAAATGTCGTAATTGTACTAGCACATAGTAAGTATGTAACAATGTTGTTATTATTAGAGTAAGTATATAGTCTTTCAGAGTATATCAGTGAAGATCCTGGCAGGAAACAGAATTCACCCCCAATAGTTCAAATAAAGGGTCACCTACATAGGTGCAGCAGTGAGCAAGCAAGGGTATTAGATCTGCAGAAACCAGCAGCATCACCAAGACCAGGGCTAAAGAGATACTGGGAGAAAATTGTGTTTCCAGAGCAAGAAAGAGTTTGATCATGGAGAGGCTTGCAGTGGTTGAGAACCTATGTAGATTCCAAAACAGGGAAGGAGCAGACCACAAGTGCCCTGACCTGGCCTCTCCCTACTGGGGTCCCCATTGGGAAATCAAACAGAGCAGGACAAGAGAGTGGAAGATGATGCCTTCAGGGCTGCTGCAGAGATTCCAGCATGTGCAGACTGGACAGAAAGCACCATTATTTGAACATCTAAATTTGTACTTCTTTACTTAAAACCCAATCAAATCACTATAAAGCCCCATGGCAGGATCAGTTTACATTCCAGATATTCTACTACGATGCGAAGCTCCCCAGGATGCCTATGCTCTTAATTCTGCCAAAAGACTTTAACAGATGGTGTTACTTACCTCAGTAGGTTTGCATTCCTGGAGCAGCTCAATGGAAGACAGTTGCCATTTGTAAGCTTTCCCACCCGCCATGCTTCTTACCTGCCATCTTCTGTTCTGAGATCAGTGCAAAGACTTCTGATTTCCTCCAAAAAAGGAAGAAAGTCCCCTTAAGGAACCTTTCAAATGGGAATGTGAATATTCTGAAATTACATTCATCCAGGGTAACTCAGGGGCCCAATGTTATATACATCTTCACCTGAGAAAAGTTGTCTTTGATCTTTCAATTTTTTCAAATGCCTATATCTTAGTTACCCTTACTTTTTAAACATTTTAAAAATAAAAATCTTAAATTCATAGTCCTTTTTTTAAAATATAGAATTTCTTATCTCTAATGACTTATAGACATTTTTATAAAAGAAATTATTTCAACTTAATTGTCTACATTTCACTCTGTATGTGGCAAGCGAATTTTATTTTCCCATAAACCATAGTTTTTCTTGGCTATCAAAGAATTTTAAGGCAGGGAGCTGGGGTGGTGGCTTAGTGGTGGGGTGCTTGCCTAGCATGTGTGAGGCACTGGGTTCGATTCTCAGAACCACATACAAATAAATAAAAATAAAATTCTATCAAAAACTAAAACACTAAAGTTTAATTTAAAAAAAAAGAATTTTAAGGCAAATATATATGTTTGCCCCTATTTTAGTCATATCCTAGGTAAGAATTGTCTTTTTATCAGAAGCCAGGCATGGTGACAAACATTTGCAATCACAGCCAACTTGGGAGGCTGAGGCAGAAGGATCCAAGTTCCAAGCCAGCAGTAGCAAGTTTGCCTAGAGTGTATGAGGCCCTGAGTTTGATCCCCAACACAACAGGATTTTTTTTTTTTCTTATCAGTATCCTTTCCTGGATGTTTTCTTATAAGCATCTTTTTATTTCAAGGTCTGACATATATAGGTGATATGCACAAATTTTAACTTGTGTTTCATTACATATCCAGAGACATTTTTAAAAATTTACTTGCTTGTAAGAAGAAGAACCTCAAAAGTTTGTCTCTTCCCACTCTCCTACCCCCACTCATTTTAGAAAAGCCCTAGTAAAATTTTACAGCCATTTTAAAGTCAACCTTTTAACAAGAAGAGAATAAAAACCCAAAATATCTACCTGAATGACTTGGCCTTGATTGCTTCAAACAAAGTTGATTTGAAGTTCTCTCTTTAGTCATTTTATATTATCAATGTCTTTATCTGAAGGACAGTTTGATGAGCTAATTGTGCTTGGTCTGTACAGAAATTAAATTTTGATAGAGAACTAAATGCATATGGTAAAACCTCACATGTTCTTTTTTTCATATGTAATCGTCTCTTTGGTCCTTTCTTGAAAAACAGGAATTTAGCTTGGAATAAAATTGCCATTATTCACCCCGATGCATTTTCTACTTTGCCATCACTAATAAAGCTGTGAGTATTTCATTACTTGTTTATGGCATGTCTTTTAATAAATGGGGACCATCTAGATAATAAAAAATTGATTTTGCTGAAGACATAATGTATTTTCCACCTACAGCTATGTCACAGTCAGGGAGGAGCTTCCCTGCTCCTACAGGGCCATATGGGCCCTTAAGTGGATAATTGAGATCTGAGTGACAGCTGGTTCTGATTATTCAGGTGAAGTCCATTTTTGCTGAGTAATCAGGTGGAACGGAAGAAGATGTCAATTCAGTTCTGAAGGGCTTCCTTTTTTATTGCTTGCCATCTTGACTAATGGAAAACCTTCCTGTGCACCCCCCTCTTTATTTTTCCCTCCTCTTCTTTCCATCTCTTGCTCCTTTCTCTCCCGTTTTCTTATCTACTAGGGAAATAAGAATTGTGTAGAACTTAGGATAAGATGGGAGGGAATAAAGCCCTGACTTTTTTTTTTTATCTCTACTTCCTATTAATTTTCAAATAAATGTAACAACTTCCCCCTTGATTTTAGATATCTCCATTTGGCAAAATGGAATCAAATGCAGAATGATTTGGATGCAGTTAAAACTTTTTCCCCTGCAATTCTGATTGCAAATAGAAAAGTTGTCAAGAGCTAAAACCAAAAACGGTTACTTTTACCATTAAGAGTAAAGACACACACACACCAAAAAAAGACTCAGGACTCTGCTTAGAAGTTTTTATTGAGCAGTTTAATCATCTTTAGAATGCTTTTTTAACCTAAACGTTTTATGCTAACACAAACTAAAAGCCAATTGTTGTTTGATGTTTTGCAGGGACCTATCGTCCAACCTCCTGTCGTCTTTTCCTGTAACTGGGTTACATGGTTTAACTCACTTAAAATTAACAGGAAATCATGCCTTACAGACCTTGATATCATCTGAAAACTTTCCAGAACTCAAGTGAGTTTGTCATTAAAACTAATAAGATACGTTTGTAGTCATGTGAAATAATAGACATGTTATAGTGGTTTTCTAAATTTATGAGGTCACAGGACACTTTTGAATTGCATTTCATGCTCTCAAGTCCCCCACCCCTGGACATGGTTAGAACAAGCCCTGAAGTGGGATGAAGGCATCCTTCTCAAAGATGCCTCCCAGAATTAGAGAGTTCATGGAAAGAGTTTGAAAATCATTGATCCATTGAACATAAACTAGGACAGATAATTAAATAACATTATAACATTATAGTACTCTGTTTACAAATTTTAATTGATCTAGCTTGTGTATATGTTATACTGAAATGTGCTAAATTAATATTTGGGGAAGTTGTGCACTTCAAAACCTGTTATGCTTATTAGCTGTAAAGAAGTATCTTGAAAGATTATATATGTATATATGTGTATACATACATATACATACATATGTTTTAAACACAATACTTTTTAATATATTTTCAATATCATTAAAATAATATAACGCCAAAAGTTAGTTTGTAAAATGGAAGAGAGAAAAAAATGTTAAAAAATGCCCCTCCAAACAACATTTTTATGTGTTTTTTCTTTCTAGACTTTGTTTCATTTATTTAATTATTAGACTCAAAATATGCATAGAGGGCTGGGGATGTGGCTCAAGTGGTAGCGTGCTCGCCTGGCATGCGTGCGGCCCGGGTTCGATCCTCAGCACCACATACAAACAGAGATGTTGTGTCCGCCAAAAACTAAGAAATAAATATTTTTAAAAATAAATAAATAAATAAATAAGGTTTAAAAAAAAAAAAACAAAATATGCATAGATATTTATATCAAGTTTTAGCTATTTAAATAATGTTACAACATAATGTTACCATAGTTTTCCTAGCATTTAAAAAAAATTTTGTATAGTTGTAGATAGACAGCATGCCTTTATTTGTTTAGTTTTTAGGATGAACCCAGTGCCTCACACATGCTAGGCAAGCGCTCTGCCACTGAGCGACAGCCCCAGCCCTTGCTAGCATTTTTTAAACCCTTTTATTATGGAAATTTCCTATCCTGTGAGTGATGGAAGTTGACTCACTCAGCTTCAGCAATTACCAACATTTCGTGGTGATAATTTTTATTAACTCCATTATTGTTATAAGTAGCACTGTAATGAACATCTTTATGCACAGAATTTATATTTGGATTATTTATTTAGGTTAAAATCCAAAGGTAGAATCATTTGGTAAAAAAAAAAAAAAAATGACAAACACTCCATTTAATGACCCATCTTTCAAGCTGTGTTTTTTGTCTTGTGCTTCTAAAGGATTATAGAAATGCCTTATGCTTACCAGTGCTGTGAATTTGGAGTGTGTGAGAACATCTATAAAATTCCTAATCAGTGGAATAAAGGTGACAACAGCAGTGTGGATGACCTTCATAAGAAAGATGCTGGGATGGTTCTGGTTCAAGGTAAATCCCGCTAGGTCAACAGTAATGAAATTGGGATCAGAAGGGTCGAGAAAAGTCATCAAACAGATCATCTGAACTCAGACCAGTCTTTAAGTAACCAACCCAGCAAGAATCAAGCCCCCTTTGAAAGACTTGCAGAGAAAGAGAAAGCTCCCTCTGGGTTTATTATAAAAGTTCATCTGTTCTGTTGGTGAATTCTTAACATTTATATTCATGGTTAGATCTTCCTTATCACGGGTTGTCCTCAGGGGTGATTACTGATATCGGTATTTCCATAAACTTTTAGAAAGGTACCATTCCTGTGGGGACTTTTTTCAACCTTGCTGCTGAGCTTTTGTCTCCAAAAGACAAAATCTATTTTTAGTCTTATGGCCTGGGGACATTCCTCTGTATTTTAACGGTAGGACTTAAGAATTCAGCTTCTTATCCAACCAATTCTAAATCATTCTCCCCACTCACCCCCCACACAGGTATCTGTCAGGAAAGTGGAGTGAGATAATGTCTGTGAGGCCCTTGGCTCTCCTTGAAGTAAGACGTTACTTAGACAGACAGCAATGCACCTCAACCACACCTGTGGTGATGGGGAGGCGCCTCAGGCAACACCTTCTCTTTTCCCTGCCAACCCTGCGAGTTTGCACAGGGTTTGAACAGAAGGACTGCTCATTCTTTAGGCCTTAATGATTTGTTGATTCCAAAGCAAGTGTGATTCAGTCTGTTTTAGGATTACCTTAACATTTCTCCCTGTGTGCGTATTGACTTAAGGAGCTGATATCTTGGCCTTTGGCGCATTTTATTTTTCTTCCCTCCCCCCTATTTTAGGCCATAGCATGAATCTTGCTCTGGTTCTTGCTTTGTTTTTGCTCTTTTTGCCTTACACATTCTAATTTTTACTACCTTCATGCATTTAAAAAATTAAAGTGCCTACCATGTGTCAGGCACTATACTAGACCCTGGAGGTACATAATAAACAAGAGAAATAAGGTCCTTCATAGAAATTATTTTCAAGAGCAGTAATTCTCAACTCTGGGCCCCCTGTTAGAATCACACAGAAGCTTTCTAAAAATACTGGTGCCCAAGTCCCACACAATACAATCAAATTCACATCTTTAGGAAAGTGTATTAGACTGTGAATCTCCTATTTCATGAATAGTTAAACCATGTACCAAGTAGTTACTTTTACTTGTTCTCTGTTACACAGAATCCCCCAAGGAAGATTGAAAATTATTGTCCCTGATTCTCCCTCTTGTGCTCAGAGAACACAGCCCAGAACCTGGGCACCATGGCTACTGTAGTGTCCCCTGCACTATATGGAGAAGCCAATAGTCGTCCTATAATTTAGGTTAGTAAGAATTAAGGCCAAGACCTCCAGGGAACAAGAACAGAATGAGAGTGCTTAGATGTTATAACCTAGAGTCTGGAGTCACTCTCCCTCACCCATGGAACACTACGTCATAGGAGCTTGAGTAGAACGTCCAACACAACTTTATAATAGACTTTCAAGAAAGCTAAAGCCCAGGGAAAGGCAGGTTGTCTTGCCTTCACTTCCCTTTGTGACAGATTATATCTGGAGGGCGACCCAAGATACTCTTTCCTGGAATTCAGTCCCTTGAAAGGAGATAGAACTAATCATTCCAGGTCTTCTTCCTGCAGATGAGCGTGACCTGGAAGATTTCCTGCTGGACTTTGAGGAAGACCTGAAAGCCCTTCATTCAGTGCAGTGTTCACCTTCTCCAGGTGAGAAGCATAGAAATGCCCAGCTGTAGCATCCACTATTGATTCTAATGCCATCAACACTGTGGCTACACTTCAGAACTAAATCCAGTCTACCTTGTGGCTCATCAGTGTCCCTCTTGGGGAACAAGGGTGTAAAATACTTATAAGTGTTCATTTCCTGGAATTGTTCTCCATTCAAAAATGGGAGTTTTGTAGGAAACTTATGATTCAGGTCATAGAAACTAAAGAATCAAGCATGTATTTAGAGGTATATGTTATTCTTAAACCAGTTCGCCTTTTAGCCTGAAATGGCTTGTTTTCTATAATCACTGACTTTTAAAAAGTGATTTAAATCTTCTCTTACATAAATAACCATTTGGTGAAAGCAAATAATGGTTTTTATAAATAAGTTTGGTGGTGTTGTTTTTTTTTCTCAAATAATTCACTTAATTGTCCTGTTTCCAGAAACAGATGAGCCAGTTGAAAAAAGACAACTGGCAATGGTTAATATTTTATTTTCAACAATTAGATCAAGTCTGTTCCCTGTGTTTGTCACCTTCCTGTATCAAAATAACTGAGATAATCAACTTAATAAGGGAAAATGTTTATTTTGACTCATAGTTTCAGACCATGGTTGCTTGGCCATATTGCTTTGGGTCTTTTGCAGCACAGTATATCATGGCAGTAGCACATGGAGAAGGAAGCTGTTCATCTCATGGGAGCAGGGAAGGAAAGAAACAGGAAAAATAGGGGCCAGGGTCCCAATATTCCTTTCAAGGCCACGCCCCAAATGACCTAACTTCCTTTCACTAGGCCTCACCTCTTAAAGTTTCTACCCCTTCCCAACAGGGCCACAAACTGGGGACCAAGCCTTCACTACATGGGCCTTTGGGGACCATTCAAGATCCAAACTATACCATTACCTAACAACAAATGTCAATCTAAAACTAAGATGAGACTTTCATGAAATGTGTATTCATACTCCCCATACTTGATATCCTAATGTTATGAAGTATTTCCCTAGGATTCTCATTTTCTTCCTGTAGAAACCTTACTGAAGCATTCTGAAAAATATGAAAAGAGCAGGCTATATAGCTTTTCACCTGGTCCCAACACTGCTATATTTTGGAGACCTTTAATCAAGTGACTGAAGGCCCCATTTTCATTCTCTATGTACATGAGTACCTGGTGTGATCAGTCAGGGCGGCAGAAACTCCAAGGTGATCCCAACAGTGGTTTGCGAAAGTGGAGCATGCCATGCAGTACTGTGAGTTATGATGACTGTTACTGGCCTTTATCTCTTGCTGTCCTAATAAGAGAAACAAAAGGACAATTTGGTAAGAGTTGTCAACTCTAATTTGAAACACAGCCTTTTTCTTCCTTGAACTTTCAGGCCCTTTCAAGCCCTGTGAACACCTGTTCGGTAGCTGGCTGATCAGAATCGGAGTGTGGATCATAGTAGTTCTGGCGATTTCTTGCAACACCTTGGTGATTTCAACAGTGTTCAGATCCCCTCTGTACATTTCCTCCATAAAACTGTTGATTGGGGTCATTGCAGTGATGAACATGCTCATGGGTGTCTCCAGCACTGTGCTGGCTGCCATAGATGCATTCACTTTTGGCAGCTTTGCGCAGCACGGTGCATGGTGGGAGAATGGGGTCGGTTGCCAAATCATTGGGTTTTTGTCCATTTTTGCTTCGGAATCATCTGTTTTCCTGCTTACTCTGGCAGCCCTGGAGCGTGGGTTTTCTGTGAAGTGTTCTGTAAGATTTGAAATGAAAACTCCTTTTTCTAGCCTGAAAGCAATTATTTTGCTCTGTGCCCTGCTGGCCCTGACCATCGCCACAGTTCCCCTGCTGGGTGGCAGTGAGTACAGTGCCTCCCCTCTCTGCCTGCCCCTTCCCTTTGGGGAACCCAGCACCACTGGCTACATGGTGGCTCTTGTCTTGCTCAACTCCCTTTGCTTCCTCATAATGACCATTGCCTACACCAAGCTCTACTGCAACTTGGAGAAGGGAGACCTGGAGAATATCTGGGACTGTTCCATGGTGAAACACATTGCTCTGTTGCTCTTCACCAACTGTATCCTTTACTGCCCGGTGGCTTTCTTATCCTTCTCCTCTTTGCTGAACCTCACATTTATCAGTCCTGAAGTAATTAAATTTATCCTTCTAGTGATTGTCCCACTTCCTGCCTGTCTCAATCCCCTTCTTTACATCCTCTTCAATCCCCACTTTAAGGAGGATCTGGGGAGCCTGGGAAAGCAAACCCACCTCTGGACAAGATCAAAACACCCAAGCTTGATATCTGTTAACTCAGATGATGCTGAGAAACAGTCCTGTGACTCAACCCAAGCCTTGGTAACCTTCACCAGCGCCAGCATAGCCTACGACCTGCCTTCCAATTCTGTGTCATCGCCAGCTTATACAGTGACGGAAAGCTGTCATCTTTCATCTGTAGCATTTGTCCCATGTCTCTAATTAATATGTAAGGAAAAGTTTTTCAAAAGATGGGAACTTGAAAATGTGAGATTGAGGACATCAGAGCAGTAGCTAAGAAGACTGGGGTGAAACTGGGTTTAAAAACCAAAAAATAAAATAAAATAACCTCTCAGTGTGATAAAACTGATACCTATTGATACTTGAGAGTGAAATACAAATCTAAATGCTGCTTGTATGTTGTTGAGCTTAGATCAGTCACATTACTGATATTGACCCAGATCAAAAAATCAAATTGAAATGCTCTTTAATAAAAGAGTCTCCATGATTTTGCATTCTCTTTAAACTCACCAATATGAGCTCAGTGGAGAAGACTCACTTGCTTACAAAATGGGTTTATTTAAACTCCCAAATCTCTTAAAATACGTTTGAAAGTATTGGGAAAGTGAAGGTTTGAAATGGCTTACATTACTTATAAAAGACTATGGCCCACAGGATTTCATTTTAATGACTATATGAAGATGCTTTAGTCTGCCTTTGCCTTTCCTCAGAGAAGATCCTTCTCAGTCACCAGTTCTGGATAATATAAGGCAGTATTAAGTCATCTATAGTCACATCATTTTTACAAATACTGGGTTTTAGGACTCAGCACTCTATGGTTTTATGGAATAAAACTGATTACAGGGGCTGGGGCTATAGCTCAGTTGGTAGAGTGATTGCCTTGCATGCACGAGGCCCTGGGTTCAATCCCCAGAATTAAAAAAAAAAAAAAAAAGAAAAGAAACCCACAACTGATTATAAATATTTTGAAAGGCAAATTAACTGAAATTATTAAATGATTCCAAGGCAATCATGTATAGGCAAAGCTGTCTTGTCTAATTCATTTTAAGTCCTTGGTGTCCAAAGCTCAGAAAGGAAGTCCATTGCAGGCAGTGAACATATCTAGAAAAGATAGCAAGCATGTGGGATTTTTTTTTTTTTAATTTCTGATTGAGTGCACATTTTTTGTAAAAGACTTTATCATTGATTCAATGGATGTGCACCTTAAGATAAGATCAAGTGCATACATAACAAAAATTAAGTCCACCCATAAAACTTCTCATGCATGTATTTCTAGTCCCTCTGGCCACAATTTGGACAATGCCTTGGACTCAATAGAGACTTGGTAATATTTTATCTTGTTTATTTACCTTGGTTTTAGCTACATTCTCTCTGGATCAACCACTTGATGTGAGGAACATTACTCCTCTGATTATTCCATATTAATACATGTGTTAGATATTATAAGAGACAAATTATTAAATATGAAGAGTCAAAGGATTAAGTCTTAACTTCTATTATCCTACATTAGTTTCATTATACCCAAACCAAAAAGCTATTAGGTAGATTTATTTTTATATAAGCATGTTTATTTTGATCAGATGTTTTAACTTGGAATTTAAAAAAATACATTTATGAGATGTTTTATAAGATGTGTAAATATAGAACTGTATTTATTACAGTAAAGAGTCAGTGACATTAAAGACCATGATAATAAACCATGTACAGTGGCATAGCCTTCCATATATATTGTTTCTCTGTCCATTTTCTTTAAATTCATCAACTGTAATATATGTAAATATATAATACTTGTAAATAGATTCCAAATTTGCTTTTCTATTGGATACAAAATAAATTTGTAATAAAATGTGTGACTATAAAACAAAATATTTTCATGTCTATTTATTGAACCCATAAGGAGACATACGGTCCCCTAATGTTTTTAATTTGGGAGGTTAAGTACATTTGCTATGTAAATATTTGCACTCTCATACTTTAAATACATTAGCCATATTAAAAAATAATTTTTCATAAGAACAAACCAAAATATTTTTGCTAACTCCTGGATTGATAAGTCATTTTGTCATGACATTGGTAAAGTTTATTGTTCCTAGTGATAGTCTGGATTTTATAAGTCAGAACTTACACTGGCCTCAAACACTTTTTTTAATGTAAGAAGAAAAAAAAAGACACACACAATTAGAAAGGGATGTATGAATAACAAATCCATCTTAAATTATTCAACATGGACACAAGTTTCCTATAAATTCTTCCTTTAATGCAAACATATTTCATGACCATGTCAAGGCCAAAACAATAGGACCTGTGATTTTCAGGGTATGAAGAAATTCATTCCTCCCAGTAAGTTCCCAAAAACATAAAGAAATAAAATAATTTTCCTAGATACCTGTGCCAGACCTTTCAGCTTCAGTACTGATTGCTATTCTCCCTATATGGGTTGCCAAATGAAACAAAAGTACTGGTAGCAGGCTCGGCATTATGACTAAGTTCAGTCCATGTTTACCGAGCACCCCCAAGGTGCCTGGCACTGTGTCCCACCCACCCATCAGGCTTAACCATATGCTTTAGCCTAAACCTAGTTAACAGTTAAGCCTAGTTAATGAGGTCTTCTTGTACAGTACATGCTTGGACTTCAGATAAATCAAGGATTCACTCCTCTTAATCTCACCCCTCAGCCCAGGCAGCAGAAAACTCTAGAGAGCAACATATCTCAGTCTTTCTTCTCAGCATACTTGTTTTTAGGCAACCAAAGTTAAGAACAAGTCCTGGCAACCCCCTCCTATCTCTCTTGCTCAAGAAAACACAAGTCAGTAATGTAATTAAAAGAAGGAGGAGGAGGAGAAGGAGAAGAAGAAAACATTTATATCCATGCTATTTTCTTTAAAAATAAATCCATAAGCTTCATTACTTTAATAGCAAACACTAGTTGCAATACACCTCACACTAAACACTAGTATATTAAGGGTTTGAAAAATGTTCTTCAATATACAATACAGCACAAATTGAAACTGCATCTACAAATAAATCTACAGTGAGAAAGGAAAAAATATGTCATAGAGATAGACTGAACCACAGTAAAAACAATGTAACAAATCAAAAGAACATAAAGGAATAATCTAGCCTAGAATATGTGGTTAACAAATTTATGTTTTCAAAAATGGATTCATTCACTTGACAAATATTGTGTGCCTACTATGTGCAGTGCTATATGCACTGGGGATAACTAAACAAGGCCTAGAATTTGCACTCAGTGGAGTGGAGGTAGGCAATAAGCTTATGTACAGCAATTCCTGATACAAACGTGTGAAAGAACTGAAGCTATTTCAAACAGCATGAAGGATCCAGGCACATAATGCACGCCTATGATCCCAGCATCTCTAGAGGCTGAGGCAAGTGTATCACAAGTTTGAAGCCAATCTGGACAATTTAGCAAGATCCCACCTCAAGAATTAAAAGGGCTCAGGATGTAGCTCAGTGGTAGAGCGCCCCTGGGTTCAATCTCCAGTACCCAAACAAAAAAAAACAAAAACAAATAACATAAAAGGATTGACAGGCATACTAGTTTAGATAAATTCTCTCTGGAAAGATACCGTATACTGATTTCATTTGTAAAATATTTGTCTTTGTTTTTGCATTCAACCAGTTACATCAAGAAAACTCATCATTTTTAGTCCCTCTGTTCATATGTTACCTATAACAAACTATTTTGAATGACATTTTAATAGAAAAATATAATGAGCTGGCTATTACTACATGTAATTCTTTTTCTCAACTCTTCCTGAAGAGAAAATCATTCTTCTTTTTTTTTTTTTTTAAACAACAGAGATTTATTCTCCCACAGTTCTAGAGGCTTGACGTCTGAAATGAAGAGTTCTAAATGTGAAATAGAAAACATCCTTTCATCTAGATTTGGCCCAAAATAGAAAAACAAAGTAGTAGTAAAGGAAATAAAATTAGCAATACCCTTTTCATTTAGAACCAGAAAAGCTCTAACATCTGAAAAAATAACAATGTCCTGCTTCTTTTGTTAATCTTACAATTACACTTAGCTCAGGGGCCCATTAGCCAGCATGAGAATGTCTTAGATAAACAGATGGATCTCACTGTGACCATGCTTGTTCCACTCATGTTCTTCATTCAGCATTTGGAAATTTTATTTTATGGTTAAACTGTGCAGACAAAAAGGATGATCTCTCTCTAGGCCATTGAACACTGATCATTTTCTCTGTCAGACTCATGGTCTTTAAAATACAGTTAGGATTAGATCTTTAAAATACAGTTAGGTAGCTTTTCTTTGCAAGAGAAATGGTGAATATGCACCTCATTTCCTCCTTATGAATCTTTCTAAAAGTGTTGAACAAAGGGGCTGGGATGTAGGTCAATAGTAGAACACTTGTTTAGCATATGCAAGGGCCTGAGTTCCATTCCCAGCACTGCAAAAATAAATAAAAAAAGATATTGAACTCAGATTCTACACTGACTCATTTGCCTCAAACACAAGTTTCAGCAAGTCTGACCTTTGATGCGTATGGGGTAGGATGATAAAACTTTAGCTTGTTTGGATTCAGAAACCTGGTAGAAAGTACATGTGTTGAGCTAGAGAAACACTGTGAAATACAAGTGAAATTGGATAGCGAAATGATATCCCATCTAAGAATAGTCAAAGAAAATGGAAAATGCTTCACCTAGAGAAAAAAAAATTAGATATTTGAATAATTGAAATTTACTAAGTGCTTTTCAAAATATGAACTTATAGCTGGCCAGGCAGACCTGGGTTCAAGTTCTAGTTCTATTACTCTCTGTATGAACTTTGGGTAAAGTATTTAATCTTCTCAGCTTCAATTTTCTCCTCCGTAAAATTGGAATAAACCACCAACTTTATTGGGTTGGGAATATTAATAACTCAGTGTATATAAATGTCTCAGCACAGTATCTGCAAAGCAGCAAGTATTCAATAGCTGCTTACTATCTTTGCCCACTTACCAAAGTGCAAATAAGGCTTTATCATTTTACAGGTGAAAAAGCAAAGCAAAAAATGAGTTTATAAGGTTAAAGATGAGGAGGAGCTAGTGCTAAAACACAGGTTCTATTTACTAGCACTTGAAAAACAACCACACAGCAAGTCAGCTTTCAGAGAACAAGAACCAACTGGTGAACAACTTAGGGAGACCAAATTAAGCTCACCTGAGAAATATTCATTCAGCAGGTGTCTTGGATACCAAAGAAAGTCTACCACATCAAGCGAGAAGCTAGACTGAATATCAGTTGACTTCTCAGTTCCCAACATTCTAGATGAATTCTTTCTAGCCTCCTCAGAAGAAATGTCAGGCTTGGGAAATGGCTGCGGAAGGCAGAGACTCTAAATCTGCATCCTGAACCTGGAGAACATAGTTCTGTGTCATTAGAGGGTGAGCAGTTGGTCCCTTATTTTGGTGAAAAATAAAGACCTGGGATTTAAATTCACTTGTCATAGAGATCTTGGTAGAGTACCAGGCAAGCTTCTTAATTTCTCTAGCTCTTCACTGATGCTAATCTTTTCTCTCAAACTACTGATGAAATATCAACTCTCTTATGGCAGGTTATAGCAGGTTGAAATCTGTTCTTTCTGCCACTGAACAGCTAAAAGTCAACTAAACCAGAGTCATAGCTCAAAATTGTAGAAATATTAGCACTAACAGGCAATACATGGCAAAATTGAGATGCTTCACAATTAGTTTTTCTCTTCAGCTGCATAAAGTCCTTGTCTATCTCTCCATTTTCTGCCTTTCTTCTTCTTTCCCTTCTTGTTTGATCCCAAGCTGTAAATATTAGAATATTTAAGTGAAATATTCCATAACTGTGGCTAGTTGGCTTTTTTGATCATAAGAATAGAAAGTTATTTGGAAGACACCTGTGGCAATAAAAACAAAGATGCAAATCTCTTAGTTAGAGATGACAGAACTGGAGCCTCAGGACCAAACCATGGGGTGTTAAAGTAGAAGGCTTATATCCAGCCTCAGGCTAAAGTATTCTTTTTGTCCCGGGATATGGTTTGGATATGGTTTGTTCCCACCAAAACTTTTCTTGAAATTTAATTGCCAATGTAATGGTCTTCAGAGGTGGTGAGAGCTTTAAGAAGTGATTAAATTGTTGAGAGGAATTAACACCTTTCTTGAAGGAGTGGGCTCTTACCACAAGAACCATGTGTAATAACAAGTTTGGCTTTGTTGGTTTTCTCTTGTTCCTCCACACATACCCACTTGTCCTTCTACTGTCCACCATGAGTTGAAGCAGTGCAAAGCCCTCACTGGCACCATGCTAGTGGACATCCTAGTCTTCAGAACCATAAACCAAAATAAATTTTTCCTTGTATGTTATTCAGTCATAGGAAATTAACTAAGTCAGAAAATGGGTGCTACAAATGGGACACTGCTATAACAATCCTGAAAATGTGAAATCAGCTGTATGTGGGTAGAAAAGGACAGAAGAGTTTGGAGGAGAAGGCTAGAAAAAATAGCAGAGCTTTAAGGGTGATTTAAGGGTGATTCTGGTGAGGGCTCAGAAGACAAAAAGGCTAGGGGAAAATCTGAAACCTCTAAGAAATAACTTAAGCAGTTTGACCAGAATGCTGATAGACGTATGGACAGAAAAGGCCATTCCCACAAAGTCTCAGGTGAAAATGAGAAAAGTTTTATTGGGAAAGAGAGCAAAACCATTCTCATTATAAAGTTGCAAAGAACTTGAGTGCATTGTGTCCAGACCCTAGAACTTTTCAGAAGGCAGAACTTCAGAGGGATGAACTAGGATTTCTGGTGGAATAAGTTTCCAAGCAAAATACAAAAGGAGCTTTAGGGTTGCTTCCAATTACATATACTAAGATATGTGGAAAGGGGATAATTTAGACAATTTATAATTAAAAGGACCATGGTGTAAAAATTTAAATATAAAGAGCAAAAAACTATGAAAAACCATGTAAGAGTGAGGTCAAGCAACTGTTTTTCCATATTTTTAATTGATGCATTATAGTTGTACATAATGATAGGATTTGTTGTTACATATCATACATGCACACAATATTACAATAGCAACTATTTGTTAAAGATATTAATGTGGATAGAAAGAAGTAAAGTTCTATTCATCTGTACAATGGGAAAAATGCCCAGAGGGGTTTCAGAAATATTTGAGACTGTTCCTCTCACTATAGACCCTGAAGCCTAGGAGGGCAGAATTTTTCCAAGGGACAGGTCACTCCACAAATTCACAAATGACTCCCATTGTAGCTCAGACTACTTATCTGGTGCATGCAACAGCAAGCCTTGGTGGTATCCATGTCCATACACTGCTAATTACATAGGTTACAGAATGCATAAGCTATAGAGGCATGGCTTCCTCTGCCTAGACTTCAAAGAATGTATTGAACTGCCTGGAAGCCCAGGCAGAAAACTTCCACCCACAGAGCCACCGCAGAGAATCTCTACTAGATTGCCTACTAGAGCTGTGGGATATGGACTATGACTGGAACCCCAAAATGGCAGAGCTATCAGAAACATGCAATGCCTGCCTGGGAAACTGCAGGTACCAATACTCAACTCCAACCTGAGACAGCTGCAGCATGAATGGAGCCCCACAAAGCCATAGAGACAGAGCTGCCTAATGTTTCGGAGACCCAAACCCCAATGTGTCTAGGAGATGCCTGGCACATAGAGAGAAAAATTATCCTTCTGCTTTAATTCGAAATGTCCACCATCTTGGGTTTTGGACTTGTTTGGAGCCTATCATCACTTTCTTTCTTTCTTTCTTTTTTCTGTCTCTTTTGGAATGGCCATGTCTACTCTATGCCTTTCCCGCCATTGTAGACTGGAAATAGATAACTTGTTCTTATTTCACAGTATCACAGCTGAGAGAAATTTGCTTTTCACCTTATATTTGATTCAGATGAGACTTTGGACTTTTGAATGAGTGTTGGAATAAGTTATGACTTTGGGATTATTGGGATGAAGTGAGTGTATTTTGTAAGTGAGGGGGACATGAAGTTTGGGGGACTACAGGTAGAATGCTCTGGTTTGGATATGGTTTGTCTTCACCAAAACTCAACTCAAAATTTAATAGCCAAAGGTTCAAATCTCATACTGGTTTGAAGTGTTCCAATAAATAACATCCATTCTCTCAACCTAAGTTCTAAAGAAGTGAGAAATTAAAATAATAATAATATTAACAACAAAAACAATACAGATACAAAGCAATCTATCGTGTTTTCTTAATAATAACCTTAACCTTGGTACCCAATATGGCTTAAATATCTTGGCAAGTGAACTTTCCAGAGTTTGCCATATTCTCTTCCCAGTCACCAGTAGTATTAGATCACAGTCTCCCTATACAGAGGAGAGACTCTATATCTTTTCCAGGGAGCAGCAGGATTCATGATTTCTGTGGACAGCCTACTTCCAAGATTTAAAAAAGAGAGGGAGAAGCTTACCCAAACAGGCCAGATTTCTCTCCCAAAATCCCCAAAAGATCAATCATTCCTGCTCCCCCGAAAAAGAGTGAGTATACTAAGATGTGAGGATTGTGACATTAATGGAGCTCCCTCTGCAGGGAAGATAAGAAGAGTTTTTCATTGTTAATAGCTTCTATTTTATTTTTAAATATATTTCAAGTGATGTTTAACTGGAAAACCGATCCCACCATAATAGTTATTATGAGGATTTAATCATTGCCAGGCGTGTGTTAGGTGCTTTATATGTACAATACCTTATTTAATTGGGACACAAGCCCATGAGATGGGTCTTGTTATCATTTCTGTTCTCTAGATGATGAAGTTATAGCACAAAGGCTTATTAATTTGCCTAAGATCCCTGTCTGGTATAGAGTGAAGATGGGTCCTAGAGACATTTCTGTCAACAGCTACTCTAATGATTTTCAAAGTATGGTCCCTGGGAACTTGTTGGAAATTCATGTTCTGAAGCCTCAGTCCAGTCATAATTCTGGAAGTGGCATCTAGCAATCTGTGTTTTACCAGGCCATTCAGGTGATTCTGTTACAGGCTAAAGTTTGAGAACTACTGCACCCTGCCGCCTACAGGAACAAGGTATTAATAGGAGGAACTAAGCTATCACTCTTAGGACAAGGGAGAACAGTTAACAAAGGGAAAAGAAAGATGGTCACCCTAAGTCTAGAGAAAAGGGGAGGGGAGGCATACAGAAGAAATTTGATTTTACACTAAAAAAAAATTTAAAAATTAAAAAAAAATTTTAAAAAAGGTTGCAAATGTTGGCTATTATAGATTGACTAGGAAAAAGATTTACTTGGTCAACATCTCTATCCTTATTAACCTTTACCTATAAAGAATTTATGTAGCACGCATTTAGGTTAATGTAATTATTCAAGAAACATTCCGCCAGGCATGGTGGCACATGCCTGTAATTCCAGTGGCTCGGGAGGCTGAGATAGGATTACAAATTCAAAGCCAGCCTCAGCAATGATGAGAGATCCTGTCTCTAAATAAACTATAAAATAGGGCTGGGAATGTGGCTTAGTGGTCAAGTGCCCCTGAGTTCAATCCCCAGTACAGAAAAAAAAAAAAAAAAAAAAAATCAGAGTGGTTACTTTGAGGGGCAACATAACACCAGTGACTATGTATTCAGATTCTGCAGTCAGGTATCCTGGGTTCAAATTCCAACTCCAACCCTTATAGGTTGCATGACCTTTGGCAAATTTCTTTACTTCCCTTTCTTCAGAGTGCTCAGCTATAATATTGAGTTGATAAAATATTTACATTATACTCTGTGTCAACAAAGTCCACTTTACAATTGCTACTGTCTGCATATCTATGCATTGTCAACATTCATATGAATGCTGAAGTACTAACCCGTAATATAATATTGGAGGCAGAGGCTTCATGGAAGCTCTGCTCTCATTAATTTGATTAGTGTCCTTATAAGAGACCCCAGGTCCCAGCTAGTTAGCTGGCTCTTTCGCCATATGAGGACATAGCTAGGAGTTGCCATCTGTGAAGAATGGACTCCCACTTGACACCAACTTTGCCATCTCCTTGATCTTGGGCTTCTAAGTCTCCAAAAATTCTGGGAAATAAATGTTGGTTGTTTATAAGCCAGCCAGTTGATAGTATTTTTGTTGCAGCAGCCTTAAAGGACAGGACACTAACTGTAAAAGTCAAAAAAGAAGTAAAATAGTTTATTGTGATACACAAACTTTTTAGAAAAGTTTTCATTTTCACTGGAGGGATTTACTGTTAATATGTATCTGACACTTATTTGAATAACTTCTTAAATTATAATCTCCATTTCATAGTAAGAAAATGTTCTTTTTTTGGAGGGGGCTTACTAGGGATTGCACTCAGGGGCACTCGACCACTGAGCTTCATCCTCAGCCCTATGTTCTATTTTATTAAGAGACAGGGTCTCACTGAGTTGCTTAGTGCCTCGTCATTACTAAGGCTGACTTTGAACTTGCAATCCTCCTGCCTCAGCCTCTCGAGCCGCTAGGATTATAGGTATGCACCACTGCACCTGGCTAAGAAAATGATCTTGCTTGACATTTTAATCAAAACTTGCTAATTTCCAGGTATGGTGGTGCATGCCTGTAATCCCAGTGGCTCAAGAGGCAAAGGCAGGAGGATCACAGGTTGAAGCCATCCTCAGCAACTTAGTGAAGCTATAACCAACCTAGTGAGACCCTATCATAATAAAAAATTAAAAGGGCTAGGCATGTGACTCAGTAGTTAAGCATCTCTGGGCTCAATCACTGGTATCCCCCTCCCCCCACCAAAAAAAAAAGAAAAGTTGCTAATCACTGAGGTTTGCTGTAAACAAGGCAGTGGTCCACCCCAAAAAATGATAATAAAATTTTTAAATCCTGTACTTTTTACCCAAGGTTTTTTTTTTCTAACAAGAGCAGAATTGGCCCTCTGGGGGTATAGAGGGTCTATGATCTAAATTAGACCATATGTCTTTGTTTCTGAATAACGTAACTTTATTTCCCAATGGAAAAACAAGAATTCTTGATATGTTGCTTTCTTGTAATCAACTAGAGAAAGATTGGGCAGTTGATTCTTGCCTGTTACAATCTTTGGAATATTCAGTTTTTCCTCTAAATATCTGTGTAGTATGAACAAAAGTTTAAATATTTTTCATGTTTGACTGGGGGTCCCTAAAACAGCCAAAATTCAATGGAGATGAATGACTCCTCTTCTGTACAATTTATTTTTGTGATTTTAATTGTTTATGGCTTACAGGATTTAGATTGTGTTGGGTTGGTTTAGTGTAACAGATTGCATAGGTTAAAGATACCAAGCTGATGAAGAAGCAGGTACTATGAATTGAAACAGAAGGATGCATTTTCATTTCAAAGGGAAATGGTACAAAATAATGGAAGCTTATTTCACTATTTGCAGGCCTATTGATAACAGGAGTTACAAGAGTTGCAAAAGTTTTTCCAACATTGTTTTATAATCATTATTTGTTCTTTGGTTCAGTATCGAAAGCCAATCTTTGACATGAGAAAGTCAGAATACCCAGGAGATATAACCTGTTTAGAGGAATCAATTTGATCCACTTATGAGTTAAACATCCTTCTTCAATTTTTGATACAAGTATGAATTAAAAGACTGCTGGGACAGTTCTGTATTCAAATATTTTGGAATATGAAGGCTGTCTCCACTGAATAGGTATTCTTTGCTTCCATACTCTTCTGCCTTCCCCATCCAATTAAGACTAAAATCCATTTCTGCTTGCATCATTAGCCCTACAAGTAGACTGAACATCTGTTTGTGGTCTGCAATTCATACATTGTCTTAGCTCCCTTTCCACAGGGACTAAAAAGGCTCCCACCTATGCAAGTTGCACCTGGACCTAATGATGAGTTTGGTTGCTCAGAGAAAAGCACTTCCATCATTGTAGCAGTCAGGTTCCAAAATCACCTCTCAATGATCAGTACCCACTGTTATTTGCATTTCTGTGTGATCTCCTCTTATTTCATACAAGGGCTAAGCTGTGTGACCAATAGATATCTCAGTATGTCATTTCCCAGATTAGACTATAAAAGGCTAAAACTTCTCGTTTTGGTTCCTTCCCTATCAGCTCATGCTGGAGGAAGTCAGCTACTCTGCCATGGAGCCATTCAGGTAGAGCTAAGGAACCATCCGTGTGGTGAGAAACTGAGGCCTGCAAACAACCACATGAGACTCAGATGACTTGATAGCAGCCCTGGCCAATAGTTTGATACAAGTACCTATGAGACCTGAGTCACTCTCTGTCTCAAAATAAAATATAAAAGGGCTGGGGATGTAGCTCAGTGGTTAAAAGCTCCTGGGTTCAGTCCCTGGAATCACCTCACCACCTCATGTCAAAAAACAAAAACAAAAACAAAACAAAACAAAAACTATGTGACTTGCAGCTATTGTATTTCAGACATTAAAATAGATGTCCAGTAATTTGGGACATTTCTTCATTCTTTTCTATTTTAAACAATGGAAATCCATGCATTTCTCTCTAGCCTACAATAGTGTTTCTGAAATTTTAATATGCATAGAATCACATGGGGAACTTATTAAAATATAATTCTGACTCAGTAGGTCAGGGTGGAGCCTAAGATTTTGCTTTTCTAGCAAATTCCCAGAAGTGCCCAGAGATACAGAAGATAAGGAGCAAAGATCTAGATTACTGTAATGTTTTCCTTAGCACATTTCCTACACTGGGGAATCTTCAATGGGAAAAAAAAAAAACAACTGTACTATCTTTTCATGTCTTTGCAAGTGTCATCTTCATTCATCAATACTATTTTGTTTCCAAAGTTTTCTTAGAACTTTCATTTGCCAAATAAATATTGGTTCAAATGAAATCTTACTTGATTAATTCATATTCTGTCTCTACTTGTTCTTCAGGTCTTCATCTAATGAAAAGTTTAATCAAGTAATCAGACTCTGCCACCCTATCTTCTTTTATTATACCAAAATACTTCCCTAATCCACATTCCAAGTCATCCTTCTTCAAACAGCTTCTACAATCACTCATCTAGTATGACCAGTTGTGGCTGTTATTTACCATGTTCCAGCTAGATACCGTGCTAACTCCTTTAGCTGTATGCTGTTTTCAGAACTCCAAGTGAGACAAGGACTACTATTAACCCATTCTTAGAAATGAAGAGTTGTGAACTTTTTCATGATCATACAGCCAAATCTGTAATCCAAGGGGAACGTGAAGAGAATTTAAGCACAATGAAAAACCTTCTCAGCCCTATCCACTAGGCATCTAAACATGCAGCTCTCTCATTGCCCATTCTTCCACAATTCTCGCCTTCAACAGAAACTGATTACTTTCTTAATTAATGTAGCTGCAAGAACATATCCCTTTTTCTGACCTAAGTAGTAAATGACCTATCAGCAATGTTATTCCTCAGGCATAGGGCCACAGGTGTTGGGCTGAATTAACTTACAGTATTTCAGAGGACAAGAACCTCCACTGAATCTGAGGCTCAATTTTTAAGAAGGGTGGGGGTAGTTGATGAGAATGTTAAATATCTGAAAAACCCAGAGGTATCTGATTTCAAACACGGTGAATCCAGCTGTTTCCACATTTCTCTTTCAACTCTTACCTCTGCTTTCCTCTTGAGTCTCACTCCCAGAAGGGTCTAACACTGTGTTGAGGTGCTACTGTCATTATAGTATAGAAGCTTCAGGCAGGTTTACACACTATTAATTGATAATAAAAAGAGTGAGACCCTTTATCAATGATTCCCTCAATGGTCTCATTTATTGGACCAATTTTACTCTAGGGGTTTTAAGTTACCAAATAAGGGCACATATTTAGGACTCAAACTCCTGAGTTTGTCATTTACTATCTTTTTGACTTAACTCTTTTTTTAATATTTATTTTTTAGTTTTAGGTGGACACAATCTTTATTTTACATTTATGTGGTGCTGAGGATCAAACCCAGTGCCTCATGCATGCTAGGCGAGCGCTCTACCACTGAGCCACATCCCCAGCCCCTAATTAACTTCTTGTGACTGTTTACACCCGGTAAAATGAATTCAAAGCAGCCTCTTGTTGGGTTGTGAAAATGTAAATGTTAGTAAACCTCAAGCACTTGGAATAGTGTTCCTTATGGCATGAAGTCTCAAGAGTGTTGATTCTTAAATGCCCATTCCTGAGCCTGTCTGATCAACTAAGTCTAGAAACTGCTTTCAGCTTTCCTGTTCCAAAGAACTAGAGACTTATAGAATGAAAAGAGCTTTAATTTTTTTTTTTTTCTCCTAATTTAGATCTTAGAACAAGTTAGGATCAAGCTGCTAACTTCACTCTACAGTCTGCCTACTTGATGATGGCACGGCACAGGTATTTAATTGTCTCACAAATTTGTATTCCTTTACATACTTGAATTTTTATTGTCTATCTAGTACCTAAGACAAAGACTACATTTTTGAGCTATTGCAGTAACCAAGTGTCTTTGCTCTGAACAGAATAGCACACATCAAGCTTCTGAAAAATCACTTGTGTGTGTGTTGTTAGTAAACCTAGGGCTGCACATATGCAAGGCAAGTACTCTAGCATTAAGCTATATATTCCCAGGCCCTGAAAAGTAGTCTTAGGAGATAGGTGGTGTATCTTCCTTTTCCCTTCCATATCAAAAGGGCTGACCCTGGAGAGCCTCCTAGAATCATGAAAACCAACCCATAGGGTACTGTTGTACAATTGAGAAAAGGGCCCACCCCTGCCATAGAAATTGGGGTCCAAGCAATCACTTTGTGCAATCAGAAAAGGCCCTCTTTCTGCCATGCCTATTTTAACAGTTCCCAAGGGTGCTTGATGAGCTGATCAAGGGCTTAATTTCAGTTCCATTTCAGCCTTTTGGCTATGTACCCTTGTGCAGGATGTGACTGGTACAACCATATGTAGTGGCCCTTTTGGGAATGGAAGTCACATAGGACAGAGCAACAAGACTGAACCTAGGTCTGTCATGGAATGCCACAGTAGGCAGTCCTGTTCCACTGACTTGGGACTTTCACCTCATGACAGAAACTTTTTACCCACTGTTATTTCCATTTTTTATAGTCCTAACACAGAAGGCTCCTTTGCAGGAAGCCCTGGATTTATTCTAGACTATTTTGATAAATACTCTGCTAGATCATACTGCTTTTATTGAGAACCATATTTAATCAAGTAAATACTACAAATTATCCTTTGCTCCTGCATTCTGCAATTTTTATCTCTTTCCATCCCTGGGATCACAGTTTCAGTCAGGCTCGGCCTAATTACAATAAAAATCATAGCTTAAAAAAAAGAAAGAAGAGGCAATTCTTTTTAAAGTGTGCTCCTGGGAAATTATCTTAAATGCAAACTTTATGTAAGTCCTCTTCTCTGATGAGATCATTTTATGACTTTTGCCTACAATAATAAGTAAGTTTAAATTGGTCAATACTGTCATGCCCTTCATAGACAACTCCAATAAAAAGTGGAAAACAGCCTGGGTATTGGCTGCTCTTTTGAGTACTGAATTAAGAGGTTGCTTTTATCCTTTATTACATGCAAAAAGTAGTTTAGCTAACAGATTCTCAGAATTGAAAACAGGGACAGGATTTTCATAGATCCTCTTTGACTTAAAAACCTAAGGTCAAGACCTTCTTTGAATGGATAATTTAAGCTATAATTTGGGGCAGTACTATATAAAAAACAAGCCACTGAATTTAGATGGCAGTTTTGTTTTGTTTGAGATGCTGGAGGTCAAACTCAGGGCCTTACCTTTGGCAGTGGATACCCTGATTATTTCCAACAATGTAAACAGATCACCAGTCCTCTACCACTCAATTCCTTTGGGCTGTTGGCTATCATTCTCTTTCATAAGGCTTACTTCAGTAGGTAAATATATTTTACCTACTGAATTTTAACCATAGTCCATGATTCCCCACCCACCCCAAAACTGGAAAGTGAACCTGGAGTCAGGATGTGATGCTCTACCACTGAGCTATATGCCTAGCACTTTTAATCAGTATGTGTGGGGAGGGGGTACTGGGGATTGAACCCAAGGTCACTCCCACACACTAGACAAGTACTCTACTGCTGAATTATACCCACAGTCCTTTTTATTATTCAATTTTGAGACAGGGTCTCATCAAGTTGCCCAGGATGAGGTTAAGAGACATTCAAATCCTCCTGCCTCAGCCACCAGAGTAGCTGGATTACAACTGTGCACCACCATGCTCAGAACTTGGGTTTCTTAGAGATAGCAACTAACTCATGCATGAGCATTGGTAGGATCAACTGACAAGTGATGAAAATATGTCCAGAGGAAGCAAACTGTCATTTTGTAGCATCTCTGCCATTTTGGAAAATGATTCTAAACTCAAAACTCTTTTGTCTTGGGGCTGGGATGTGGCTCAAGCTGTATTGCGCTCGCCTGGCGTGCGTGCGGCCCGGGTTCGATCCTCAGCACCACATACAAAAGATGTTGTGTCCGCCGAAAACTAATAAATAAGTATTAAAAAAAAATTTAAAAAAAAAAAAAACTCTTTTGTCTTTAAAGATAATTTCTAAACACCCCTCAGGTTAAGTGCATGTATTTCCATATTCTGTAGATTTGAAGATGGAAAAGGACACCAGCAACAATGAAATGGCCTGTCATGATTATACAGTTAATGTAGAGCTAAATTAAACACCCAGATCCTTGAAATATGTGCTTTTTCATCACATTGGTTGACTTGCCTGTATTTCCTGAAACTATTTCTTTGTAGCTCCATTTCAACCAACACAAAATAAATGCCAAATTTATCCTCAGGAAGACTCTTAAATTTGACTATCTGATGTGCCAAGCTGACTATATGTTTTGGCCTTGGCAGTGGATACCCTGATTATTTCCAACAATGTAAACAGATCACCAGTCCTCTACCACTCAGTTCCTTTGGGCTGTTGGCTATCATTCTCTTTCATAAGGCTTACTTCAGTAGGTAAGAACATTTACAAGATTTAATTTGCCCTTGATTTTGGATAACCTGATAGTTTTGAAGCTTTCTGGATTACCTGTGCAAGGGCAAATACGGTATATGCTCTTGTAGAATGCATGTGCCAGTAATTTTCACATTTGTATTTAGGGTTTACTTAATTCATAGAAGAGTCTTATATTTTGGATTGCCTTCACAATTTATTAAATAGTCTTCCAAAAAATACTGTTATTCTATGGCATTTAGAAAACAATTGACTTATTCTGAATATTCTATTCCATTTCCCATGTATTAAATTCTGTCTTTCAACTGGATAAATAATTCAGACTCACTGACACTAATCACAATCCTATCACTCAAGACCGATCACACTGGCCGCAGGTATTCTAGAACCTCTGCTTTCTTGATGAGACTATATATTCCAAGCTTTTTTGTATTCCAAGCACATATTCCAAGCTTTTTTGTTCTTCAACTGAAACATGTAATTCCTGGCTTTACTTAGCTTCCAGTTAATTGCAAACATTTCTGGTATTGGGCTAAAACAGATCATTTGGAGAAATCAGTTTGAAACAATGAAGACACTGGGCAATCTCCAGGCAGTTCTTCCATATAAATAAAACAATAACCATATCTCTTAAGAGTAATGAAAAATAACTGTGTAGTTTTCACAGAGCACTGAAATAGTGCTCTGCAAGTTGTAGATACTACTAACTGATGGAAATAGCACATTATTCATGGATTATTCAAGAAGTTTGAGGGGAAAAAGCTGAAGGTAGTGGCAGCAGTTGTAATTACAATCAGACTTTCCATAAGAGGGCTCTTTTTAAGTTGGGTCAAAGATTCCTCTAAATGCATGGGGATTTCCAAGCACATGTTGCCTCCAAAAGAGCTCTCTTCTAAACAGGCTATTATTGAGTTTTATACATCTTACCGTATTGTCAGTTGTGAATAAAATTTGCAAAAAGCTTTTTAGAAAAATTTTAAAATATGCACAGGTTTCTAAACATGTGCAAATCCTTCTACAATAGAGGTTGCAATAGCATGTAATTTTTAAAAGTAGCACTATTGGCTTCAATTTTTCCTCATTTTATTCATGATTTAGTCGATAACATTTATTTTCAGGAAGTCTTTCCCAACTTCCAACTCAAGTTAAGATATCCTTTAGCTGCTTCCTTGGCATATACTCTTGTGTTTCTGTTAGACTGCAAGAACCTTAAGAACCTTTTATTCATCTCTGCATTTAGTGCCTCACACACAGCTCATATGGACTCTAGGTACAGGGAAATCCTGATTCTCTTCTCTGAGGACTCTGAATAACATGTTATGAGGTTCCTCTTTGAAGGTGACTTAAATGAAAAGTAGAGACACATGCTATATCCATTTTACCATCTGTGAAAGAAGGATATGGCTTTCCGTTACCTATCTCAAAGGAGTCAGACAGAAAAAGCTGAAAAATGTTTTCACATTTAGTGCATCAAGCCACATTCAAAAAATTCTATGTAACTATTACCAAGGAGAATTATGTGAATGGTGGTGTAAGATGCAAGAAAGCACAGGGCAGACCAGCAAGACCTTAGGTGGTCATTCACTGTCCCTTACTCCCATAGTAAAATACAAGTGAAGAACACCTGCAGAAAGTTAAGCGGACATTTTGGCGGCCTACAGAACAGAATCATAAAAAAGATCTCCCCACAACCACCCTTTTCTGCTCTATCATCTATATTATGGAGCACCAGAGCTTGGAAAGCTTAAGACCCAAATATAAAATTATGAGGGACAAAACCCAAACCAAAACAAAAATACAGCATCAGAAATGTTCCTTAGAAGTCTGACATTTTGTTCCAAAATGTTCTGCATAATAATTACTGTTAACCTGTACTGAGTGGCAATGATTCACTTGTAAGTATAATCCCAAAACATGAAAGATCACTAAAATTGTATTTGCCCATTCTTCCCTTGTACTAATGTTAACACAAATATGAAAGCAGACTTAAGGAAATTATGACTTATCTGTGAACACAAGACAGCTTTAACTGAGAATATTGGCCCTGCTTTTTACTCTAGTGACATGTTCCTACTTTTTCAATAACCTGGAAAATAAATATTTGAACTACAATCTCCAATAAATTCCTCTATATTTGTTGTTAGTCTTAATCACCTTTCGCTTGTCTGCTTAGTGCCTTTAACTCTTAGATGTTGCACCTGGAGATTGTTGCTTACTTTATGATCTAGGTTTATATGCCCTTTAATTGAAAGCAAACCGCCTTAGATAATCCTGTGACAACAATGTTACAAGGTCCATTTTCCGTTAAAAGGCAAATAGAAATATTAGGTTGTTCTCTAAAATGAAGAAAAACACATAAAAATACATCATAATCTACCATTCCATTTCCTTTATCAGAGATAAAACCACACAGACTAAAATGCTCCTTTTGTGTGTCTTTTTCCTCCAGTTAGGGTTGAGAGATGCGAGAATTAAAATTCTCAATGACTAGTGTTTTCTTCCTGTATGACATTTCTTTACCGAAAGATTTCAGTCATACACTATGTTCAATATTTTTATACTCGAGTTACTTTAACAGTCATATCAACTTTGATCCAAAATTCTGCTTAATAATTTAATCATTATATACTGAGAGCCCTTCATTAAAGGAAAAAACTGAATATGGAATGATAACAGGAACATATTCCTCACTCTTAAATAGTATTTGCTATTTGTACATGGAGGTTAGAGTAAGTTTGGAAAGTGACAGGGAAAAAATATGATGTAAGATGATATTTTTAAGGCAATATAATTTTTATAAGATAACTTTACAGTTTTAAATAGCAACAAGACCACTGATCAAAATGAAACAGGACCTATTCCTACATGACTGTGTGTGAGATGTGAATATCAAACCCTGCATGGATGGACTCTGGAGTTGAATGCACCAATTCAAAGTACTCTTTATTAAAAAAAAAAAAAAACAGGTCCAATAGTTATTGCTGATGTAACTGTTGGTGCAACAAAAGCTCAAAGCTTGGCACTATTTTCTAAAAACCAAGACATTCTAGTTAATATCACAACCATTAAACCATGGGGAAACAGACTACAAATATCGTTCTAAGCACCTAACTACAGTTTTCAAATAATAAGAGTAGAAAAAGCTATTAAGGTTAAATATTCAAATGCATACAATGAAGGGATGGATATCTCTCTGGGATTCCACCCAAAATTTGTTGATTTTAGAGAAAAATCAGTAAGTTTCCAGGTCTTTTTTTTTTTTTTTTGGTTAAACAAAAGACACTAGAAAAATTGTTTCTATTCTTAACCCCACCAAATAGCACTTACTAGACAAATACATACTGCTTGGTAGACATACGGTAATGCTTCAAAACATGATTTTATTTTAAGCATTACACAAATGAAAAGATGTGCAAGTGTGTTATGTCATGGGCTGCTACTCTGTCTCTAACAGATTGCATGTAGCAAGCTGTACCAAATTTTAATAGTTTGTATCATTAACTATTTTTCTGTCAAAGTGTAAACAATTCAATACACACTGAACAAAACAAAAATCAAGGTCTCCTTCATATTTGGCCATATTGATATTTAACACAGCATGTCACTGAGCAAATCATCCAAACTATAGTTGGGAGATAGTTTCTAAGAACTGATTTTGAGAGCAATAAGTTTAATGGTAGTCTAAACCTGTCTATTCACAGTCCTCAAAACAGAACAGAACCCATTTTCCCATTAATTAAAAAGTCACTGGATTTTTTTTTAATGGAAAGTAATTTCAGAGTTAATAAAGTATTGATATTTTTTCAATATGGTGAATATCCATATTTCCTATTTTAACCCATCCCCACCAGTGTGAAAAGTGAATAAAGACAGCAACATGTTTTAAAAAGTTAACTTATATTAAAAATATTTTGTATATGAACAACTTTAATACTACAAAGTAGTATTTCAATACAAAGCAGTTCAAATATTAACTGTTCTTTAAACTGTTAAACTTTATTATAAATTAAAATTTCTTTACAAAAAAATTGCACATAATATTTGACCACTCTTAGGTTCTGATGCACTGGCATTTGCAATAGTTTCTTTAATCTTCAAGTTAAACAGTCTCGGCAAGGAGTCCAGAACGTAGAAAGGGCAATAAACAACCCTGTTAGAACATTCAAGTGCAACTAGCAGACTTGTGGCCATGGCAGTTACACTTTCCTTAAGATGGACTGCTTAAGTTTTAAATCCTGAAATGAAGAATCTCAAAAGATTTAAAAAGGAAGAACTAAAAGGGACTGCCTGCTTTTTAACTGTAAACACAGCCCTGGAAATTAAATCCCAAACAAGAATCTCTCAGGCATCAGAGAGTGTCAAGTGAATCAGGAATAGCACAACATAAAGGGAGAAAGTAAAAAACAAAACAAAACAAAAACAAAAACAAAAACAAAAAAAAACACAAAGTAAAATTAAAATAAATGTCAGTCACTTTCAGGAGCTATACTTACGTACATGATGTTATGAGAATCTGGAAGGGCCTAGAAGCAGGCCAAACAGGAAGTTCATTTATCCAACTGAAGAGGATCATGTTCATTGCTTCCGGTTTTAAGGACAGGATATTGTAGGGACTTGAAATGATCATTATTGTCTGCTTTATACAGACCTTAGCCAGGGATCAGCCTAATCTTGAAGAATCATTCAAATAATTTTGGCAATTATTATAAGGACTTAGAACTGACTGCACCCAGTGTTCAGTGATTCTTGCTTTCTGTTTTGTTACTGTTTAAATTTAAGAGCTCATTTAGGCTGACTCCAATTTCTTGGCACTTGGAAACTAGTTTTCTCAGGTTATCAGTTTTACCTCCTTCTGATGCTTCAAACAAGAGTTGCTGTAAAAGATAGGGAAGTATAGAAATAAGACATAGCTAGAGTTTGAGCATTACCACATCAATGGATATGGCACATGCAGAAAATTTATAGGAAAACATCAAGATAAAATAAAAGATAAAAAGCATTACATCTTTCCATAGTGATGCACAAAGAGGTAACTTCTGTAAGGCTCTCTGATATAAACGGTGGACCTATAAGATAGATACACACACAATTCCATCAGAAGACATGGTGAAAAAAAATACCTTCATAATCCTATCTGTTTTAAAAGAGTGATACTTAGCAAAATACTAACATTCAAGATATAATGGTTGTGTTGTATTTTGTAGTTTCCAAACATTTATTAGAGTACTTGAAATGTTAACGTCTATGCCTTAATCCTTTTAAACTGAGAAGTCAATAAAAGGGGCAGAACAGCTAAAAGGAAAAAAAGAGACCCATCTGATATCAATTGTAACTTACCTCTCTTTGCCCCTTTAGAACAATCTCAGCAGCAATGGCTCTAAGGAAAAAAAAGGAATATAGAAAAAGGAAAAGAAAAATTTATATATCTTTGCACAAAATGAAACACCACTGGCAGAATACTGACTGTGGGAATCTGAGTACAAAACTTCCTGAAAGTAACAGGCTACACTTCCAAGGAGGGTAACCTACAGTGAAAAGAAAAATTCAACAATTTTTATCAACTTTACAAGAATAGAGCAGACCAAGTGTTTTGAACATCAATAACGCTCATGAAAAAATATATATTCATAATTACTAGTGAAAAAAATCCCTGGCCCTAATACCTTTAAAAGAAAGAAGAAATCAGACTATAACAGGGGGAAAACCCCACATTTGAAAGGAGATGGTCTTATAATGTCTGTAAATAGACTTATTCATTTGATAACAGTTTTGTTATCTAAACGTTCTCCTTCAAGGAAAATTTAAAAAAAAAAAAAAAAAACAACTTTTTTTTTTGCTTTTACAAGCAGTTGTTAAAAGCACTCACACTCTTAGCATTAAACCACAGCAAGTGCCAAAAACAAATCTAAATTAGAGATCTGTCCAGAAAGGGAAAAAAATAGATGTCATTTCAAATGATTTACCTGTCTGGAGCAAACCTTATACATAAAAGCAATAGCTATAAAAACATGTACATGATTGTTGCATTACATTTTCCAGGTGGCCAGGCATGTTGGGATATTATATGTAAACATCTTGGCTTGAAGTTTCAGAATCTGAACATTGCTTTCTTCCCATTCATGTTGAAGTAGCCTGTAAAGTATATTCAGGAAAATGAACAAAGCATTGCAAGTACAGGGAACCCCATATGTGCTCTATGAGCAGAATGTTTGGTGAGGTATAAAGTCTGGTTAAATTCCATCAAGGCTATTAAGCAAATATTTGTAGAATGCTTCTTATTACCCCAGGGAAAGGAAAGTGTAAAACAAAATATCAACAGATCTAGTCAAGGTCTATGCTCATCTTCAACAAACTAAAATGAGGATGAAGGAAGAGACAGAGATGATCACAAGAAATAAGTACCAAAACACAAAGTGAGGATTTACCAACAAAACCAACAATCACCTGTATTCTAAAACACCTATCATGTTAAAAAAACTAGTCAAAATACAACCATATTTTCTGTTTCACATGTTTTATCAAATGTTTCATAATTCAAATTTCTCTTATTAGCCTCTGCAGATCAGCCTGTTTGCTAAGAAATTTAATTATAAAGATAATGATTACTTCTGTCACAACCTGTGGCCTTTGAGTTTTTTTTTCAAATTCATACCATTTTACCAACATATGTGCTAAGTGGTAGGCAAATACTTTAAAATACAAAGAAATATTTGGTAAATATTATGAAACATAATAAACAAACTTATAAGATACAACTGACACAGTGGAAATTAATGCACAAATGGAAGCTGAAGTATTCACATGTTAAAGTATCTTTTTGGAATTAAAAACAGTTGTTAAGGGTAAAAATAGGTCTACTGTATCAGGGCAGAGAAACCACAGAGAAATGCTCAGAAATTTTCTTATTCTAATTGAATGTATGAATCCCTAGATCAATGCTTCTCAAATGTGGTTTGAAGATTTAAGTTTTGGAATTCACATTTTAAATGAGAATCCCAGAAGATTCCAATGCATGTTAATATTTGAGATTAAATGATCTATGAAAATCTCTTAAGCTATTACCTTTGCCATGTAAAATATGTTTATTGCTTGTAACACACATGTGAGGACAGGTTGGTATGTGCTTGAGGAACACAGATGAACTTTCTTTAAATTATTTACCCCCTTACAATCTGCAGTTTTCTAAAGTGACCAGATTTTTAATATTGGATTGGGGTGGGGGCGGGGTACCAAGGATTGAACCCAGAGGTTCACTGAGTCATATCTTCACCTCTTTTTATTTTTTAAGACAGGGTCTCCCCAAGTTGCTAAGGCTGGCTTGAATCTATGATCCTCCTGCCTCAGCCTCCTGAACCACTGGTTTACAGGAGTGCACCACCTTGCCAGGCTACATCAGACTGTATGAATAGGTAATTTGGCTTAACAGTTCTGAAATTAAAGTAGTATATATCCATGACAAAATAGTGGAAGTACAGACTATTTTATAAAGTTTTCAAGAATCATTTTATAAGATGGACCAAAAGAATTTTCTTTCTTCTTACCTCAGTGCAAGTCCAGAATTAGTTGGCATAACTGAGCAAAACCGTTCCAAGGTTTTGGAATGCTGGGTCTTTGGAACACAGCTCAAATAAAAGAAAATAACCTGTAAAGGTTGAGGGGGAGAAAAAAATGAACTCGACCAAAATGTGAAATCCAATTACCTATGTGTTTTAATGAGAAAACCAAAATGGCCTTTAAGACATGAATGTATAAATTATAATAATGTATGATGCTGTTATAAATCCTACCATTAATTATATTAGTGACTTTCCAAATATGAATTAGGAAATATGGTCTAGTGATGAGAGCCATGGACAGAACACTGACAAGAAGCCAGGAGTCCGGGTTTTCATCCCTGAGTCTACCTTTACTTGTGGTATAGCTGGGCAAGTCATAGGGCTATTAATACCTGCCACATCTTGCTCATGGAATGCCCGAGTGTAAATGACTTAATGTCCATAAAGTGGTTTGAGATCCTGGGATAAAGAATGGCATAGAAGTACAAAGCATAATAATTGGTTATCCTGATTAGCAACAGAACCACCCCATAAAAAACAAAAACAAAAAAACATATGTTCTAGTGTATACTGAGCTTTAGTAGGATCGTTTGGCTTACGTACACTGCACTAAAAGGGTCTGTGAAAATAAGCAAAAAACCCTTTGTTTCATTACCTATGGTAAGACACCCTTTTGTAAATATATCATTAATTAGATTCTCCTCTTAAAATTTGAAACCACCTGATTTCAGCTTTCTTACGCCCTATGTACAGTTATCTTTGCTTGACAAAATATTAACAGAAAGAGCAGCTACAACAGATAAGCCCATTCTTATTTATTTTGAAGTTTCAAAAGTTTTTCATTCAGTAAAATTTTTAACTACTCAAGCAAAATATTAAGATATTATCACCACAGAATCCTTGGTTTGATCTTTCAAATGTTAACATCCTTCAATTTTGCTTCAATGTTAAATTTTCTTCAATATAAGACAATCAATATGCACATTTATCTTAAGTGAATCTTAAGGACACTGACTGTTCCTAAATTTTGAAGAAATAAGAATCACAGTCAAGAGCAGTAAATGCTAGGAAAATGGTCCTAAGAAAAGCTCTCTTAATATAAAATAGTAGTCATTTTTAAAGACGCTTGGTTCTGTATAAACATCTAAAGAAAAAAGTTTCAAGTTCTTACCCTATTATGAAATTCATAGTTGGACCAGTAATCAGCACTGCTAAAAGGAATAGGGTATCGGGCAGGGACTGTAACCAAACATCTATTCACTAAATCAGTAAAAAATTTGAATTCTTGGACTTTGTTTCTGGATCCAGCAGCTCTATTATTGGCAAAGACAAGATAACTGCCAAAAGAAAAATATTATAAATTTAGAAAAATTAAGTCCCCAAAAGCTAATCCCCTTCCCCACCCTATCCCCTTATTCTAAAATCCCATTCTTAACAGAACAAAACTTACTCCATCCAAATCTTCTGTACTATATCAGATCTCATGGCCACTCCTAAGGCTGCCTCATATGCTTCCACTGTCTCTTTAATACTTGATTGAAGAGGATGACAAAGGCTGTTTAAGAAAGGAAAGAAAATACATGTCTACAGGTCAATTCTATTAAGCTAAAGAAATGTCAAAATATATTTTTAAACATCACAGATATTATTACAATGAAATCTTTCTTTTGATCTTTCTTCTTTAGTATGTAATAAACCACAGCACCTCTTCAATTCTGCTTCAGTGACTAACACGAGATTAGTTCTAACACAGTGTAATTTGGTAGTAAATAGCAAAATGCAGGCCTAGAATGCAACATTTTTCTCCATGGTGGATAATGGCTCACCAGTAAATCAGCCACAAATAAGGAACTTGGTGGTTAAATATGTCATCATCAAAATTCCCTTTACATAAACGGGCTGGAATGTCAAGTGGTCCTGGGATATTTAAGAGATAGCTGAGAAAAAAAAACAAAACCCAAATATTGTTTGAAATTATGCCTGTACACACACAGATTACAAATAATTTTTTTAAAATCCTTTAGGTTTCAACTTAAAGTATTTTAATAAAAGAATGAGACTTTCTATTCATGTATATACCATCTCTTTGGTCACATCTCTAGAATCATATATTTACTCAGAATTTTACTGTTTCATACCTATATGAATAACTCCACCCCTAAAATGAAAGTTTTATTCTATCTTCAATATCAAACAAACCATCATAATCTAATTAAACCTAATTTAAAATACAAAAGAACAAATGAATCTAGCTATTATCTGAAATTTTCTCACAAAAATGTATGCTTTCTTGTGGCAAAAAAATGTACTTTAAAATTTACAAAACCTGGTATATAAAAAAGATCTCTCTCACACACTTAACACACACACCCATATGTTTAATACTAGACATATCAAAGTATACTCTACAAAATATTGATAAGGAACTTGTCAAAAAGTGGTTTATTTCCCTTAGGAAAACCACAATACACAGTAGGATATTAAAAGTTCTAAGAAGCTGATCAGTTAAAAAAAAAAAAAAATCTACTGGACTGATTAATTCAGCTTTCCTCCCAATGTATATGAATCTGTGTATATGTAATACTTACCAGCATCCTCAATAACAATGTTTTTAAATGAAATACACTGATCTTGAACATAGAATGATCCAGTACAATGATTTACCTTTGATTTTTAAATGACTGAAGTTAATGAGTTTTAATAGATTAGGCTGAGGTGGGGGCAAATACAAGAAACAGGACATATAGAAGTCAGGTTATCATCCTGACTTTATCATAACTATTTATATTATCCTGGGTTAACCACTTCACTTCTAGGGATCTTAGCTTCCTCAACTGAAAACTGAAGTGAGTCAAAAGAAATAATTTTCATAAATCCAATTCATGAAAGATTATATATGATCCAAGGTTAACTTCAGTAAAATGAATGAAATCCAATTGATTTTTCTAGATATTCTCTTAATCTTCAAAATGATATGCAATAGATGAAAACTGCCTCATCTAGTTCTTTCTGGCTGTCATCTTTATACTACATGTCACACAGAAATAGTTGATAGAATTTGATTCCAGGTAAATATTACAGTGCCAAGTATTTTTCTTTATAATTTCTACTCATAAAATTAAGTATTTTGAGGGCTGGGAGGATAATTCAGTGATAGAGCACTTGCCTAGCATGTGTGAAGTTCTGAGATTGATCCCTAGCACCTCCTCCAAAAATAAAATTTTTTTTTCAAATATTTTAAACCTGTTAAGAGCACTGACTTTTATTAAAAACTAATTATATTTATACATTTTAAATATGTATGGATAATAAGAATGGCAATACCAAAAATACTTCCTCCACTGCCATTCTCCTTAAATCTAACTCAGAAGACTTCGTAAATTAATTGAAATGCATTATTTTTGTGTAGACAAGAGCTGGAGTATTGCCTTAAATAAACTAAGCACAGGCTTTTCCTAACTCTTGGTGAATTATGAATCAGACTATTTTATAAAAGAATGACATGGTAATGATAAATTATTAATAAACAATGTTTGGAGGTAACCATTTTCAAATTTTTATTGATTCTGTTATTTATTCTGCCTAATTAAGCTGACATCAAGAAGATCTGAATCTTTGATTAGTTACCAAAGCAGAAACTGGCAGCATCTTCTTTTAAGCTAAACCAATTACCTCCATGCCCAAGGGAAAACCAGAACCAGCAAGTCTGTGAAGAGTTTAGTTCAGCTTTGAATTAGTCCTGTGCCTAAATTTCAGAAGTTAAAGCAATCTAATTTAAACAAGGGAGAAACTGGGTATCAGAAAGGTGAACAATCTCTAAATTCCTTATAGAATAGTTTAATAAAAAATTAATCTTGTTTGCAACATGTTAATCTGGATGTAGAGCAGAATTTCAAGCACAGCAACTAAATTCACTGTAAATTAAACTGGTTACCAAAATAGGACAGATGTAAAGATTCAAGTCTGGGAAGTAACACTGACCTCAAATCTCAAAATTTCCATGTTCACAAAAAAAAAAATTCTGGGGTAGAATGACCACTTAATAAAATCTGAGGTTTTTTTTTTTTTTAAATCTGCTTTTACCTAACACAGCTGGTTAGGTAATGGGGTATGGTAGAAATTAAGGTAGTAGTAGTAGCACCCAAGAAAAATATTTGCAAGCATTAGACATGCTAAGGTTTTATTTTTACTCATCAGAATTTTCATTAAGAAAAATTTAGGAGATATCCAGTTTAGGTATTCCCTCTTTCAGTTCTTCCTAATATACAGTAATATAAGAAATCATGACAACATATTTTCCTTTTGATGCATTTTACTTTAAGATCAGCAAACTATGCCTATTTTTGTAAATCAAGTGTTACTGGAACATAGCCATGCTTATCATTTACATATTATCTGTAGTTGCTTACTCACTACAACAGCATGGCTGAGTAAATCTAAAAGACCACAGGGCCTTAAGCTTAAAAATTTACTTTCTGGCTCTTAGGAATATTCGCTGACCCCTCTAGAGAGAAGAGGAAGGAAAGAGAACTTCTAAAAAGAACCTCTCCTAAAAATCATTCTTTATGAACTTTTGTGGTCTCTTAATATTGGAACAAGAACTCTCAGCAAAGCACACAAAGATAATAAATACAAATACAAAGCTCTATAATGATACTGAGAAACTAATGGTTGAGAAAAGAATCATCTAAATTTCTTATTCAACATTTCAGAGGCTAAAACAGCTCTCTTCAGAATTAAAAAGAAAAGAAAAAGGCAGATATATTACTTAAATCTACTTTAGATTGTCAAATAAATTATAATTCTTTTTTATTCAAAAATCAGAGATTGATCAGGATAATTAGTTGCTATAGTGCTAAAATTAACAATAACAAAGTAGAAGAGTTACCTGAGCCTTCCTTTGTACAGTGCCTTTAATCCAAAGAATGTAGAAATATTTTATACCTCATTTCAATTTTATTATTCTAATGCCCTCATAATAGTTGTATAAGTGGGTGTTTAAATATAAAAATCAGTCTAAAATATAATTTGTTCCACACAAAAGAATCACTTTTCCACTAAGCTATATTCTCTCTCATTTCTCTACCAATCAAGAGTTCTACAACTTACCGAAACAGATCCAAGTTACTATACTTCTCAAACCCAGGCTTAAAGAAGGATGCAATAAATTTCCGCAAAAATGGAAGAAGATTATCGCCTCGATTCTATTTAAAAAAGAGGGAGGGGGATATATATCAGGCTTACAGTGTTTAATTAAAATATTCCAAAGGAGGAGAAGGCCTTAAAAAAAAAAAATCACTGTTTAAGTTTCCTGAATTGATAGGTGATAGAGTTAAATATGGGATACATTCAGCTAACTTCTGTATTCTAATCTCTGAATTACATCAAACCAACCATTAAGTAGTATATCAGCCAATACTACCACAGGGTCAAATTCCATCTAACAAAACCTACTGAACATATTATCACATGTCTGACACTGTGGTAGGTGTTGGAACTGTAGAGGGGAATAAGACATAGTTCTTACCCTCAAGAAGTTCTTAGTGTAGTATGTAAATCAGCTATAAACAAAATTACAAAGTACTGTAATAAGTGCAACAGAAGAACTATGAGAGAGAGAATGAATACCTGATACATCTTGCAAAGGGCAATACAAACAGGAAATGCTTCCCAAGGAGGCTACTGATAAAGAAATCTGAAACAACCCATTTTAAGAATTAGGAGTAATTTTTTACCTGCAAGATGAAGAATTTGCACATATGATAAAAAATCTCTGCATTCTGAGGATATTTTTCAAATGCAGTAAGCCACACTGTTCTGGCTCTGTCATGCTGATTTGTTTGCAAATATAAAGCAGCAAGGGCTTCTAATAATTGGCAGTTTGTGGGACATGATTCCAATAAACATTTACAAAGCTCCACTGCAGCCTCATACCTTAACAACAACAACAAAAAATGTCTAAATACATGAAAAGATCAATTTTAACATAGGGGTAACTGCCTGTCAATTAAATTTTACCTCTCTAGGAGCTGGTGCAGGGCAATCATGTTTGTATAAAGTGGAAGGCAGACTTCTATTCTTTCCTCAATGGTAAGGCTCTCATCTGTACAAGCTTTCACCGCATCTACCCAAAAATATCATAATAACATGAATCAAACATAAAATCAGTTTTACTATGCTATTTTAACTCTAAGAAACGAAAGGAAAAGATGTCTTATCTCTTTGCTTACCCATTTTTTTTTTTTTTAAACATCAAACTGCTGCCTTTTATCTGAAGGATTATCTTCAAACTCCTAAAATTTAATCCATTACTCTTACCTTCTTGGTAAGAACAGAATCATTCCATATAAACTCTTATTCATGTTTTCATTTAAACAAGTATCTCTGCAATTACCCAAAATTTCTTAAAATTCATCTCAAAAGAAAAAAACAGAATGAATTATCTTTTTCATATTTCCTTTATCACTTCAAAGGAAATCTTTCTCTGCTGCTCCAGAGCCATCAAACATCTTCCCATAACCTAGATTCTTCCTTTGCTCCTTCAAAACACACTTTCCAAAATAATGTTCTTTACCTGATCTAACAACTTCTTATAAAATACTACAATGTTTTACTTTGCACAATTGTCACCATATCCTCCTTCCCCAGTGGTGATATGACTTCTCAGATTTGCAGAGTTAAGTGAACATCATCATTCTGTATCTGAGCTCTTGAAGTTCATTTGTAAGGATTCATATCTAATCAAACCTTTAAAACATCACCATATCTACTCTTTACTTGATTAACATGTGACAATATTCTTCCCTCTTCTAATTTCTTCCTACTCTGCTTTCAAGAGATTGATTATATTTCCTCTTAAGTCTCATTCACTGACTTTAGTCTCCCTTTTACTCCTTACTGCTATGCTCTTAAATCTCATATCCTCAGAAAAAATATCTCATAGCTTCAGCTACAGGTTTAGTACTTAAACATCAGAAGTATTTCAGATTTTGGATTTTGGGTGTTTTGGAATATTTTCAAGTATATAATGAGAAACCATGGGGATGAGACCCATTTTTTGAACACAAAATTCATATTTATTTCATATACCTCAAGTTAATTGTATACAGTATTTTTTTAGTGCAACTGCATTTTGTCTATGATCCATCACATGAAATCAGTTGTGAAATTTTCCATTTATGGTATCTTGCTCAAAGTATTTTGGATTTTTGAACATTTCATATTTTGATCGCATTAGGGTTGCTCTATCTGTACTGAATAATTTATTTTAAGAGCACATTGAAAACTGTCAAGTACTTTTAATATATAAACTTCTATACTAATAGCTCTCACATCCATTTATCTATCCATAATTGTCCTTTTGGAGTCAACTTTCTCATTTCCATCTGCTAAGAATCATTTCCACTTTTCCACTTAGATGACCAATTAGTCACTAATACTAATAAACATAGTAGTTTTCTATTAATGTCACTTTTCTCAGTCTTAAATTTACTTTTTAATTTTGTGTACATTTAAAAAAAATTTTAGTAGATGTACACATACTTTCATTTTATTTATTTATTTTTATGGGTGCTGAGAGTAGAACCCAGTGCCTCACACATGCTAGGAAAGCACGCCACCACTGAGCCACAAACACCGTCCCTGTGTACATTTCTTTTTTTGTTCTTCTTTTCCAGATATTTTTGTTGGTGCATTATAATTATACATAATATAGAATTCATTTTACTTATTTGTACATACATAAAATATCTTTTCTAAGTCTTAAAACCTTTGAAATCAGCTGGGATTATTCCTTCTCCTCTTCACTGACATTTATTCTGTCCCCCCATCTCTTTGTGATAACTTATCTCAGTTTCTGGTGAGTTTTCTGACCTGTGGTAAATTTCTCTGAATCGCATTCTCTCTTCCTTCAAGCATCCCTATTGCCAATCGTATCTACCACACTTTCAAAGTCATCTGGTATCATTTCACTTACCAAGATTAATCCCTTCATTATCTAGCACAAAATTCTCACTTTATAGGAACTCTATTCTTAAAATTTCCCTCAAATCCACTACACAAATTACTATTTACTTGTTGCTTTTATTTAGCTCTATTTATTTAGCTCTCCTAACATAAATATCCCTTCTTTTCTCTTTTTTCACTGCATTATTCAACAAGAATTTACTAAACTTACTAATACATCATAGGGACTTAATCAGTCGAGATTCATCATAGGTTCATAGAAAATACAGACATAAATAATACAAGCATCTTTGAGAAGGCCCACTATGTCACATCATAGTCCTGCTTCAAGGTCCAGCTCCAAGATCCAATTCTTCTATGAAGTCTTTTCTGATCATATCAACCTACAACAATCTCTTCACTTTGGGTTCATGGAATATACCAAATAATTCTGTAAGTCACAGATCCTAGTTTCTTCTGTAGCATACAACTTATACTACAAACTAATAAAGAGCTATATGGCATTGTATATTTAATAATTATGTCAGATGTATGGCTTTTATCTTCTGAGTAGGCTATAAACTGTTTAGGAAGGAAAAGGCTTTATGCCCTGTATCTGTCCAACAACAGATATATCATTTAGAATACAACAGCAATCAAACTCATTGATTGGTGGTGAAAATATTAATTACTTGAGAAGACCTATCTTTTTAAATTTCTATCTTAATAAACTGCTTTTTTAAAAAAGTACCTAGTTTCTCTGATGCAATCAACACCATCAAACCTATGTAATATATATTATCTATATACTCAACTCATCTCCTTTTGCCATATTCAGAAATGTGTAATTTATTTACTCAGAAATTGTGTTGTGTAAGATGCCAATGCCCTTTTTATCCAATTCAATCTTTTTAAAAATTTACATAATAAACCATAAAACTAAACTTATAATATGCAAATTTATTCCACTTAATTTTGAAGAATCACAAGTAAACTGATGTTCTAATTTATAATAGTTGATATTATAACTTATAAACATTTATACTTACCTTCAAAAACTGCTAACAACAGGTCTGGATTAGTCTTTACATCTTGAACTGCTTGCCATGGCATTACAAATGGTTCTGTGTTAACAATTCTTGAAGGATTAGCATTAGACGGATCATAAAATTTTGAAGGGAGAATGTTGAATTCAATAAGATGTATGTAGGCCAGCCATGCCAAACATCGATCACTTGTTTTAAGGTATTCAGCTACTATTTCATCATTAGCCAATTTTAATGCATTCTAGGTAAAATTTAAAAAAAATTGAAAGTGCTTTTTTAAAATCACTCAAGTTTACTATAAGATTCAAAGGTAAAGAATAAAAGAGTTAACTTCTTTGAAGTCGTTCTCAAATAACTAAATAAACATTCTGATAATTACTGAAGTTTTAATGAAAAAGCTCTTTAGAGATATCGATACTAGATAAACATAATTTTTACTATCTTAAAACTTACGGCATAGTAAATGAAATAGGATCAAATTTATTTTTGTACAATTTTAAGGGCTTAATACTTAAAATCTAGTAAGATAAAGACAAAATAGTAAAAGCACACCCAAAAACCATATGAATATAGATGATTTTAATTATGGATTGATTTTTCTCTTATGATTTGAATTTTGAAGTTATCTGGTGGGTACCTAACATACAATCTCTCCATCTGAACTTTATGAACATTCTATAGAGAAACTATCCTCATCAAATCCAATTACACAACTTATTAGTAAAAAGCAAAACAAAGATTCAATTCCAAAGCCTGTACTTCCACCACCAGACAAAGCTACCCATAATGTGTCAGACCCTTTAAAAGATTGTCTCCAAACTGAAGTGAAATATGATAATAAGTGTTTACCTGTAAAATTGCAAGTGCACTTTGGCATCTTCCAGTAAATATGTGCAGCTGAACTCTAAACAAAAGAGCTTCCAAAAGCTGAAAGGACAGAATATCTGATGTTTCACGTTTGGCTGCTCCCATCAGAAACTCCACCATTCTCTCACATACGTAATCTTTTTCTTCAAAGGTGCTTTCTAGGTGTAGAAACTGCCCAAAGGGGTTTCATATTATTAATCCTACTTTATAGGAATAAACTAAACCTACAAAATTTTCACATTTCATTAAGAAACTGTCTCTTATCAAATCTTCGATTTCTGCAAAAGGAAAATTATAAAAATGTATAAAACATCTTCCAGTACTATTCCCCAGATTTCCCCTTCTATCACATCTTGGGAAGTAAAATCAGTTAAAAAATTAATAACATAGATGTGCTCTCAGAATCAGTACTGAAGCAATTTCATCTCTTTCCTAAATCAATAAGTAAACTGCAGCAAAGCCATGATGGATATCCAAAAGCTCACGCTTATGATCCCATACAATGTGCATTGCTACTTAGGTATGTGTAATTATCTTTTGAGAACAGCATCTACATTAGAAATGCAAGGCAAAACAAAATAAAGATCATACAATTTCAAAAAAAAAATTACATCTTTAGAATACTCTACACTATAAAATCTTGTGGTAATCAACAGCATCAATTGTGGTGACAAGCCTCCAGGACAGAAATAAAGCATCTTTATTGTGTACATGTACAAATATGTAGCAATAAATCCCACTAACAGGCATAATTATGCATCAATAAAAAAATTTTAATAAATAAAAATGAAACACAAAAATTTTAAAAATAATAAATACAAAATAAAATCAAGAGACTAGGGCTAGGGCTCAGTGGTAGAGCACTTGTCTAGCATGTGTGAGGCACTGGGTTCGATTCTCAGCACCGCATATAAGTAAATTAATTAAGTAAAGTGGTCCATCAACAACTAAAATAAAATTTAAAAAAATAAAATCAAGCAAGCTTAACTATGCAAATCTATTTCAGCATCTAAATTCAAAGAGTAAGAACAAGCTCATTCCTTAAGGGATACAATTTTACCTATGTGGGTGTGAATTCCAGTTAGAAAGCAAATAATAAATCTGGGCCTCAGTGATGCATGACTATAGCCCCAGCTACTTGAGAGGCTGAGGTGGGAGGACTGCTTGAGTCTAGGAGTTTGAGGCTAGACTAGGCCATGTATTAAAGACCCCATCTCAAAACCAAGGAACAAAAACAATAATATATTTGTGGGATTAAGAAAGTAGCTCAGGGATAAAGTGTGTGCTTCGCATATGCAAGGGCCTGGTGCCAATCCCCAGCACATTAATAAATAAACAAATAGACAGATAGATAGATAGATCTATTGCTATCAAATCTATCTATCTGAAAAAATATCTGAATCTAGTGGTTTCTGAGTTCAGCTGATAAAAGTTCAAATACTACTAAATATATATTCTCTTTTGCAAATGGATTAAGTGTGGATAAGAAATAGATCTATTGCTATCAAATCTATCTATCTGAAAAAATATCTGAATCTAGTGGTTTCTGAGTTCAGCTGATAAAAGTTCAAATACTACTAAATATATATTCTCTTTTGCAAATGGATTAAGTGTGGATAAGAAAAATCCTATTCTCTCAGAGAAAGGAAGAAATCAATTTTTTCACCAAATCTTTGTATCCTGGCAAGGTTAATATTAGTGTGAATTACAGATTAAGGTTACTTCCATAAGCAATAAAGATAAATAGTAAAAAGACCAAAATGAATAAAAAGAATAAAATGCTTCCTGACATTCATGACAACCTTCTACATGCCTTGAAATTTATAACGAAAAAAAAATTCAGATGCTTTGCAAAAACTACACATAACTTTGCTCAAACCAAAACTGTGTAAGAATAGACAGTTGTGAAATATTTAATAACTTTATATTTCTTCCTTACCAATAATGTTAACAACAACAAAAAAAATTCACATCTTGATTAAGTATTTTCTTCTTATGTGGCCTAAACTGGAAGTTGCTTTGAGGTTACTAGAAACTGAAAGTAAGGTTATTTATCTATATCAAGATAAAGCATATAATTTATTAAACTATATATAAATTTTTAAGATGCCCCAAAGAGTTATGAACACACAAACACACCAAACAACTATGTTATCTTTTCTACTCACAGTCCAAAAGCTCTGATAATCAGGAGCATATTCAACAGCTGTTTCACACATTTCCTGCACCTCCTCCTTGGTTCCTCTTTTTGAGAACAATCTGAGGTAATGGCACCAAATTTCTGGATTGTCCTTGTTGTTTTCCAATGCTCGAGCCAGTACATTTAAAGCAGAATCCAGGGATTCTGAACACAGTCTGTATGTTTAAAAAAAGCAGTAGGAGTGTGTTTTTAGAAAAATGCTTGAAATTTTAAATAGGTTTAATCAAATGAGCCAATTTTTAATTCCACTTTCTATCAGAACCTACCAAGAAGCCAGACAGGATCACAACAGAGAGAAATACATTAGGATTTTAAATCATATCTGTCAAAATAAAAAAAGTTCTGATTTCTCATAGACCCAACAATTTCTTTCTTTCTTTTTTTTTAAAGAGAGACAGAAAATATTTTTAATATTTATTTTTCAGTTTTCGATGGACACAACATCTTTATTTTATGTGGTGTTGAGGATCGAACCCAGCGCCCTGCGCATGCCAGGCGAGCGCATTACCGCTTGAGCCACATCCCCAGCCCCAACAATTTCTTTTTAAGTGGATGTTCAGTAAGCATTTACCCGATTAAAAACAGTGTTATAAAACCACAAAGATTATCAAGTTCAAATGTGATCTATGTCCATATTCTGCAATACCTTTTATGATTTACACTGTTTGGGAACAGGCAAAGTTAAACAACTCTCTCTCAAGACCAGCTACTGCCAGCACAAAATATCAAAGCTTTCAATATAATAGTTCTTTTCAACAGTCAAGGGCTTGCTATCTCTTGGAGAAGATAATTCTCTCTCATGATTCTACTCATAAAATACTGTACAATACTTCTGGCCTCCGCTCAGTAAATGACTCAGAAGAGAAAATATGGTAACTTATCCCATCAGCATGGAAATGACACAGAAGGAAAGCTAAATAAGCACCGTATTCAGGCATGGGTGGTTTAGTGGCACTCTACAGTGCTGCTTTATAAAAGCTTTTATATTAAATTTTAAGATAGATCTATCAGAGTAACCTATTGAAAAAATCCTGATTATTCTAGTTCATAATTACAGTTATAGTGCTGGGGATGTGGTTCAGTGGTAGAGCACTTGCCTAACATATGCAAGGTACTGGGTTCAATCTCCAGCACTGAAAAAAATTAATAATATAAATAAAAACACAAATATATACAATTTAAGCTGTTTCCATTACTTTAATATAATTTAAGAAATTGTTACTTGACTTTTAAAACTTCTTTTGCCACTCAGAATTTACTATTTTAATATAAACCTACTTTGAAGTAACATCATAAAAGCTTTAGAATAATTTATTACCCATACACAAATATAAGATCTAAGTCTTAAATTTTCTAATGGCTTTTAAAAACAATAAAATACTTTTGTCACTGTCAAAAAATAAAGACTCAGGGCTGGGGTTGTGGCTCAGCTGTAGAGTGCTCACCTAGCATGTGGGAGGTGCACTGGGTTCGATCCTCGGCACACATGAAAACAAATGAATAAAATAAAGTTATTGTGTCCAGCTACAAATAAAAAAATAATAATAATAGTAAATAAAGACTCTTCTGACACTAGGATAACCTGATTACCATAGGCAAAATAAACCTCAAATTTAAAAAATACATGTGCAATACTTTAAAGATTTGAAGCTGACCTACCCCTCATTTTGACTCAAGTACTTGTACGCAAGCTTGAGCCAAAGTTGTACATGAGAAGGATTTTCAAGTACACTTGCTTCTAAATTAGCAATGTCATCAGTTTCATTTGTAAAATATCTGACATCATCTGGAGTGACAACCGTATCCAAAGCTGGAACATTTATTTGGTTCTCTGGCTGGAAGGCTATAAGGAAAATGTCATTAGCTTTGTACTTTATCTATATAACCAAGAAAAACAACTGGTCTCATTTTTAAAAATAATCTAAAAACCTAAAGAATCTAACAACATGTAATGCAGAACAATATTAACCGAATTATATTATTAAACTGTGTGCATGTACAATTATATAACAACAAATTCCAATATTATGTATAATTATAATGCACCAATAAAAATATAGGAAAAAAGATTCTAATGACATTTAATAAATCATAGCTTAAAGTAGAGTTTTCAAACAATTTATCATCAAAACCTGGACATCTCTGAGAGTTAAAAATGGCACTATTAAAGATTACATCACATCAACAGATTAGGACTCTGTTGGTAAACTAGAATTATGGCTCCCATTTTTAATGATAAATGATATCCGATAATTCATTAGCTGTAAATTATAATTAAGAAATTAACTGAAAGTTAAAATTTATAAAGATGACTTCTACCACATCTAGGAAAGTACTGCATTAACTTAAATAAGCACATGAAAGTATAATTGGATATATAATTGGATAGGTATTTGCTAATCCACAAATAGTAAATAAATTATCCAAACTTGAAATAAGAATGCCAGATATGCTTGACAATTAGGTACCATTCATGTTATTTGTTCATTCGTTCATTCATTCATTCATTCATTCATTTTGTGAGCCTACTAGATGTCAAAAAACAAACTGAAAGTAAAACAGAATACCTGTCTTCGAGGAAGGATACCAGCCAGGCAGTGGTTCTAAAATGAGAGCAGTACTATTTCCCTCACCCTACTCAAGTATTTTTGGAAATACATGAAGAAACGTGTTTACTAAGAAGCATTTCTTACATTTTCTGGACAGAGACCATAAATGTAAAACATCCTTCAGCCAGGCACGGGGCACATGCTATAATCTCAGTGACTCACGAGGCTGTGCAAGTTCAAGGAGGAGTGCAAGTTCAAGGCCAGCCTCAGTAACTTAGCAAGGCCCTATGCAACTTAGTGAGAACCTGTCTTACAATAAAAAATTAAAAGGGCTGGCTGTGGATATGGCTCAGCAGTTGAGTGCCTCTGGGTTTAATCCCTGGTACTAAAAAAATAAAAAATAAAAAGAAATCCTTCAATATCAGGAACAATCCACAATGAATAACTACATTGCAAACACCGATGGCACTGTTTTTATTTATTTATTTATTTACATGAGCTCTCTTATTATTATTATTTGCATTACAATTCTTAATATACCTTTATACCATAATTTATCATATCTCTGTATACAAGATATGTTGACATCAAATTCACATCTTCACATAATGGCACTGTTTTTAAAAACTTAAAAACAACAATGACATCAGTTTTAAGAAAATAAAATTTTTTTGAAAAACACTAGGCTAACAGGGCTGGGGGTATGCCTCTGGTAGAGCGCTTGCCTAGCATGCATGAAGCACTGGGTTCAATCCCCAGCACCACATAAACATAAAAAAACAAATAAAATAAAGGTATTGTGTCCATCTATAACAAAAAAATATGCAAAAAAAACAAAAATAAAACTAGGCTAACAGATACACTGAAAGATTAGCCAAGTATTTAGATGAACCACATTTTAGGAATTCTGGATTTTAAATTACATAACTTCTTACCATACTTAATTGGTCCTGTAGACTGTTCATCATCACTACTAAAGCTATTCTCTGACATAGGTTTTCTCCAAAACTTTGGCTTCCATTTTCTTTTATCTTTGTAGGTTGTAAATGGAGGTGCTAAAATAGACAGAAGATGGTTAACTGACATGACTAGTTTTGTTTTTTTTTAATGTTTTGAAGGCTACTCAAATAATACTTGAGTATTACTACATGTACTCTATTGTTAAAAATAACCTTCATTTTATATAAAGAACATAATGCCAAAAAACTTTGCTGTCATATGGAAACTAAAAGGTCTCTTTTAGATATACACACCTACATAGACACACACACCTACATACACAGACATACTTACTATGACCTTTACTTTCATTGATATTGCTAACAAGGAGAACAGCCATCTGGTCCATTGACATTCGATCTTTGTTTACTCCAAAAAGTTTCTCAACATATTTTTCTGAAATAAGAGAAATGCTATTTTCATTTAAAAAAAAAAAAAATCAATTGCAGCAACTATAGTAATGTAAGAGTATAAAACAAAGAACAGCTTAAGAATTAAAGCATACAAAGTACTAGTCAATAACACCAATGACCTTTGAGAGGGCAAGGCTTACATTGCCTTAACTACTACAGCAAATTCTACCACATTCTATACCCAATTTGAACTAACAAAAAAAAAAAAGTATTTCCTAAAATGAAATTTAAATAAAATAAATTTTAAGTCCCACACTAGGAATGATAATAACAGATTCAGTGCATTTATCATCATTCTAGATTGTGACAACACTAAATTAGTAAATATCAATTAATTCCCTCATGGTTTATTAATTGGCACCAAAATCCGAAGAAAAACTTAACAAAGCTTGCTTCTCACAATGACTGACAGTAATCTATACTTTCTACAATGTCAAAGTCAAAGACGTTTCTATTGAATTATATAATTTGAAATTATACCATCTTAACTTCCAGTCTGCCTCTATTTTTACTTTTCTTATTAGAGCTTTATAGTTACACCCTGCCCCTATTATTATTATTTTTTTCTTCTCCTCCTTTTTTTTTTTATTTTTTGGTACCAGGGATGCTTAACCACTGAGCCACATCCCCAGTTCCCCTCCCGGGCCTGCCCCACTTTAGGTCAATATTTTCTTCTAAATAAACTGAACATGACCTCTGTCCAAAGATCTCTCTGTAATGATGGAAATGTCTTAAATCTCTGCTGTCCTATTGGTAAACACTTGCCACACATGGCCACCAAAATATGGCCAGTGTGACTTAGGAAGTAAATTTTATTTTTATTTAATTTTAATTAATATAAACTTAAAGAGCAACATGTGGTTAGTGGTTACTATACTGCATGGAGAAAAATCTAAAAGTGCCATAGGTGAATGTACTGAATTATTACAGTTATTTAACAATGTCAACAACAACTGTTTTATATAAAAGTTCATATTTTCTAAACTCAAATTTTCACTTAGGGGAAAAAAAAGAAGTCCTTAAAAACCTGCTGCAGAAGCAATTTCTTCATCAGTGCTTGTCTCTGAACAACCAATCAAAGACAAATTATATGACAGAATGTCCTGGAATAGCTGTTTTCGGCTAAGTGTGTAGTCTTGAGTATGCTGCCTAAAATAACAGAAAGATAGTACACATATCAAAGTTAAGCAACAAAGACCTTCTTTTAAATTATTAAATGTTCACAAATAAAACCTACTCACCACTGACAATCATCATCATTACATGTTCCTGTTAAGTCGAAACGGCAGAAACACTGATCCGGTTCAATCATATTACTGTATGATACTGAGCTTAAAGGAAGTTTTTCCTTTGTTCGATAATATGGACTAAATCTAAGAAGAATGAACAGCCACATTATGTTCCATAATGTCCTTTAGAAAACTAGAAAAATTTAAACTTTTCTTTCTCAGTTAAAATTTCTGTGCTTTGAGCATACTATTTTGCTAATTAAATTACTAGCAAAATAAATTCTAGAAACAATATAAAGTGGTAGGAATAAGATACTTTTATACTGGGAACATAAAAGATTTGAATAGAAGATAAAAAAAAACAACATTCTAAGAGTAGTGTTTGTTTACCACATAAAATGCTATAGAATATTGGCATTTCTTGTACACATTACTAGCCAAAATATATAAAACCAGGAAGAGTCCATACTACCTAGTTGGTGCTCTACAAGTTTACCAAAAAACAAACAAACAAACAAAAAAACCCATTAACAGTTACACAACTTCTAGTAGTCTGAAACAATTTTATACAATATCCTACAGAGTTAACCTTCTGAGAATGTCAATCAATCTGATAAAGGCTAACTAATGCACTAATTGGATTAAAGAGGAGAATAATTCAAAACTCAAAATTAAAAATTCTTACAAGACCCCAATTATTTTTCCTAAAACCCTTAAATGATAGAAATCCAGAATCCACATTCTATCAGCAGCCAGAAACTGGATTAAGTAAGAACTGATAAACCAAAGAGTTAGCTAAGCCTCCACTTCCTGATAAGGTTCAAATACAATAGCAAGACATTTTATTTTCCCTAAAAGGACAAGTCCATTTTTCAGTGGCCATAATTCCATTTTTTTTCTTTATCATCAAATATTTAAGGTAAAATATTATGAGAACCAAGAAAATTGAAATTCAAGCTTATCTTTTATACCTGTAGGACTTAAAAACTAGAAGAGGACTATGGTAGGGACTAAAAGGACATGGTTTTACTTCTGTTGTTTTACTCTGTGCTGTGACAAAATCCACATCCAAAGAAATCTCCTACAAAACAAACAAACAAAAAAACAATAATTCTATTAAGGCAAATAAGGGTATGTTAATTCTAGATTTTATAAAGAATATGAAATGTTCACTTACCTGACCACACAAAATTTTTTCTGTAATGCCTGTGGTGGTTTTTAAAATCAACTGCTTTAAGCTGTCAGCTTTTGAGTATAATTTTTGCAATTCACCAATTTTTAACCCTAGGAAAAGTTCTGGCTTTTCAACAGTGTTTTTAATAAATTTATTTATACATTCTTTGTTAGGTGTATCAGTATGCTTAAGATTAGGTTTAGTAAAAGCATTAGACTCTAAGAAAGATCTTCTTCGTTCTCTGTTTGAGCCAGACAAGATTTCATCATCACCATCATTTTCTTCAGTGTCCAGGGTTAACTTATCTTGTGTCAGATCATGAAGCGAGGGTTGAGGTAAAGAAAATTCAGGTTCTTCTTCCACAACTGGAGCAATGTTTTGTTGTTCCTTTGCTTTAAGGGCTCGGGCTTCTTTTAATTTTTGAATTTTCAGGGCATATTCATACTCTAGCTTTTGTAATCGTCTTTTTTCCATAGCAATTAGTTCTGCTGAATGCTTTCTTGGACTTGATATTGGAGAATTGTCCAGTCTCATCATTTTATTTGGCTGAGGGAGAAAAATTATATAAATATTTTACATTCCTGCGATTTTATAAACAATTTCTAGCAAGATAACTGTGCTATCCCAATAATACACCTGCTAAAATTACTTAGCTAATAAGAGAATAAAACAGTTCAATATTAACTTTTCAGCAGTTTTGCTAGCTAATCTATGATATACAAAAAACTAAAGGCAAAAGACAAAAATAAATGAAAAATAAGCATCAAAAAAATGTGGATGACATTTAAAACCAGCTTTAATCTTATTCTCATTGAATTTGCAGGAATAAGTTTGAATTATTTTACATATCTCTTAGCCTCAGAAGTATCATAAAAATCTTCTGCTTTCCAAAAATATTTCTATAAGCAACTTACTCCAAGGCGATCTTGTTCCAGTTTACGTTTTCCTATTTCTTTACTAGCCACTGCCTTTGCCCGAGCAAGCTCTTCTCCGTATTTCAGAGTCAAAGCTTTCTTAATTGTAACACGTTGCTGAACTTTGTGAATCTGAAAATACAAAAATTTCAAGATATAAATGAAAATCTTGGGAGAGGAAATATTTTTTCAAACATAGCAGCTTTAGGGTATTAAATTGAAAGGAAAAAAAAAACTATTCCAAAATTATGTCTCAATGAAAAACTAAAGTTTACACATATTTTGATGGCTTTATTAAAAAGAAAGAGAGGGGGACCATTACTTGTTCTTGAAGCTTCTTCAAAAACATTTTGTTAACACTGAGAATTTTCTCAGTTGCTTGAAGCTGTTCTGTAAGTTTTGTGATTTTTGTTTCAGCATTTCGAACAGATTCTTTCTTCTTGGCTTCTTGCTGTACTAGATTCTTTAAAACAGATTCGTCTTTCATCAAGAGAATCCTAAGTGGAGAATAACAAAATTCTTAACAATGTTTTCTAAACTAGCAGACTAACACCATCAAAACAAAAATTTCAAAGCAGCAACATATTTTATAAAACATTACTTTGATGTGCAACTGAGAACATAAAGGGATAAATATTTTTATTTTCATCAATCACACAGGTATTCAAATAGGCAATAGCATTTTATGAAAACAACCACAGAACTGATTGTTTTAAGAAATAATTTAAGGCACAGTTAATATAAATTGCAACTGAAAAGCTTACACTAAATGTTCAAAGTTGGTTGAATCTGACTCTATAAGGAACCTCATGAGAATGAGAAAGTTGCTATGTTTAGCTTCATTAATACACATACACCACAAAATCTAATAAACATAATTAAGTACATTTAATTAACTTATAAATCTCTAACGCATTTTATGCAAAGCAAGGATACAAAGAAGGAAAGTCTAATCTTTAAATATCACAGATACACAGAAGTTTTGGACTAAAAAAAGTAAAAACAAAACAAAAAAACAAATTTATGGATATGAATAAACTTAAAATAGATTTTGGACCTTTTAAACTACTGAACATCATGTTTTAAAAAAATAAAAAAAGAATATCTTCCCCACAAAGACCAAATTCAACAATCACAACTACTGACATTAGAATGAATCATAAAAACAGAGACTATTTAATAGAAAGGATGGAGGCAGAAGGAAATATGCATGTGCATAAAGAGTCTTAAAAACACTTTTTGTTTGTTATAAAAGTTATCAGTCTAACAAGCAGGATTTTTCTTTTAGTTGTACGTAAAATGATGTCACATCTTACATATACAGTAGTGTAAGAAAATATCCAAAACTGAGTATAAACTCTATTTTTAAATGTATTTTATTTTGTTCTGAATACTTATTATCTAAGGTCTTGCTCAAAAATGGAAAATGCACCTGTATATTTAATAAAACCTTATATATTCACTATCTCCTTAAGACGGCTATAATGCCTTATAAAAACATCCCAAATTACCTTCTTTTCATAATTTAAGAAAAACTACCAAGGTGGCTATAATGTTAGAAATGAGGCTATAAATTCTACTCCTTTCTCCTTAATTAACTACAGATGAACAAACTTCTAGTGGTTGTTTTTAAAGTTAATTCATCACTGCACTTTTTGCTATTGTAGTTTAAAATTCAACAACTGGTCGGTTACTAAAAAGTCCTATTATTTTTGCATAAAACCCCACTTTTATATTGCAAACCTAAAAGCAGACTAACAGAACAAAGCTCAGAAATACTGAGGGTAATTAAAACAATGTTGTTTTGCATCAGCTGATGATGTCAGGGTGGTTAGAGTGAGAAAAATATATAAAAAGATACACTTATTTCTAAGAAAAAAGGGTTAATTAATTCAAAATGAGCCTTTCATTTTCAGGTTTTGTTTTGTTTTACATTACTGGGGAGAGAGCGCAGGGACACTTTACCACTGAGTTATATCTCCAGCCCTTTTTAAAAATTTTTGAGACAGGGTCTTGCATGTCACTGAGGCTGGCCTCAAACTTGGTGATACTCCTGCCTCATCCTCCCTATTAGCCAGGATTACAGGTATGCATCACCACACATGGCCATGCAAGTGAATTCTATAATCGACATGTTACTCCTGAGAGGTTTTACACATATTCTCAGCAATAGCAATTTCACAAAATGCATAAGAAGATCATAACTTCATTTTCACTTCATAAAAATACCACAATTTGACCAATGTATCTTACTGAAATTTTTCCAACAATCAAAGCTTACCTTTAATAATAAAAATGCACTTTCAATGAAATAGTTTTAAAAATATGACAGAGATTTTGAAGAAAACTTCCCAAAGAAGGGTTTTAGAAATGCTTGTAGTGATGAGTAAGCCAGGTATAAATCCAAAAAAGATAATTTTTCTTTGAGGACTTGGTATTTTTATTAAAAATGTTAATTCTAGTAATTTATGTATAATTCAATAAAATGAAACACTTTTATAATTCTACCAAGTGTAAGAATTTGTAATCCTATAATATGCTTATTAATGACATACATCACAAAAATATATCCCTCTTAATATAAGAACATTTAGAAATGAAGCATGTAATCAGATGATAAGACTCACCTGTGTTTTTTAAGTTTGGCCTCTGCATCTGAAACTTGCTTAGTTACCATTGCTATTCTGCCAATTCCGTCAATTTCCACATCAGAATTTGCTGGTGATGATGAACTTGTCTTCAACTGATCTGATTTAATCAAACGCTGCTTCTCACGACTAAAATAATATAGATGCATTATACCAAAAAATAAACTGAGGCTATTTTTCTTTAAATCATATTTCAAAAAATAAAAATATTAATCATATTAATTATAATGATGACTCATTTGCACTCAAAGTTGATAGTGTAGTTCTTTTCTGACTGCTTTTATCTTTTCCTAAGATATCTCAGTGCCTCACTGCATTTAACTCTAAAGATGATCATCTGGCTCCCCCATCTGTATAAGTCATAAAAACATGAACTTTAGGATGAAAATCACCTAATTTTCCAGCACCAATAACGTTTATATAGACAAAAGGAAGTTTGGTTAACAGCATCTATTTTAAAGCTGAATTACATAAAATGCCACTTACTTGGCAATCTCTTCCTTTAACAATCTATATTCAATCTTCTTTTCTTCAGGCAAAGCTTCAGGTGTTCGCAAAGGATCATTTTCTTTTTCAGATTTTGGAGGTACTTTCGGTTTTGACGCTTGCTAAAACATATTTGAAGTCAACCAGATCAACAGTTGTTCAAAGACCCATGCAAGATTTACATTTTGCATTGCAACTCAGTATATACTAACATATTTAGAAATAATTTAATATCTTCACCATTTTCTATTAACTTTTAAAAAAAAACAATGCTGGTTATTAACTACCCAATCAATTTATAGTCCACCAAATACTCAAGACCTAATGTTTGAAAATCATTTAACTAAATCATATCTAAACAATTATTGCAGCTGAAAAAAAGATAAACACTGTATTTTAAACATACTTTAATAAAAATTGTCTGGCTAACATAATTAAATTCCAAAATAAATTTCCTTACTACACAGGATAATTACTCAATTTTACTGTATTGAATAGGGAATAGTTAATTGGAAACACACAGAGGGGATTTACACGTTTCATTATATAAAGTACACATAAAGAGCACAAATACTTTTTTCCACAAATAAATGTATTAAAATTCTTTAACTCTTAAGATCCAATTTTCAGGAAAAAATAAAAATTTTAATGACTATGGACAAATTCTCTTTCTTTTCTCCTTTCATTATAGCACTTACCTCAGCAGTTCGTCTAGCTTCTTTAATCATGGACTCTAATCCACCAAAAACACTATTTGTTGACTTGGAAGCCTCTCCATCAGATTCACTATCATCTGAATCATTTAGTGTTACAACCACTGATTTATGCTTTGGAAGCTACAAAGACAATGAATTTATTACTTTAGATAATGAAAGTCTATTCTTCAAACAATTAGGCATGTGGCCTTGGACAAATCATTTAACCTCTTTGGATTTCAATACACAAAAATAACAAATGACTTCAGGTAGGTAGTGTCTGGCTCTTTTCAGTTATATTAAATAATTACTGTGTCCCAGTCCACCAGTACTGGCTATATGCCAAAAAAAATTAAATATTCTATATTTTAAGTCTTTCCAGACATTACTATGATCATCTTCCTCATTAACTTTTATCTTTCTTTAAATAATCATAATGTAGCTAAGTGGTAGAGCACTTCCCTATCATAGATAAGGCCCTTGGTTTAATTCTCAACACTACAAATAAAACAAAGAATCATAATGCCATCTAAATTATTTCCCAAACACACTATCACCAAATAAACTAGACAGTGGGGAACAGGACAGCAACCTTCATACAAATTCCTCACAGGTCATTTGAATAAAAGTAACATTTGTATTTGTTTTTACCGAGATAACAGTTCGTGGAAGACGAGGTCCTCTATGAAACTTTGGATTCTGTATTCTGGGCTGAGATACTGTATTAATACTGACTATTGATAGATTGCTTCTTGGCACAGGCTGTGAATTATTCAGAAGTGGAGGTGAAGGTGGGTCACTATTACTGGATGTTTCCTAAACAAGGAAGAGATTTGAAATACTTCTAAATAAAAAGACATTCTGTCATCTTTAAAGTCCTCAAATATATTATTACACTTATCCCTACTTTGCTGAAAAGCCTAATAAATTCCAAATAATCAGAAAAAAAGGTAGGACTATCTTAAATTAAGCTCAATGGCACCACCTAGAGGTTCAGGTTCCTAAATTACCTCAGGCTTAAAAGCTCTTTTATTTGCTAGAGATTTAAGCAGCTCTTCTCGAAGTAGCATTTCTTCCTCCTCTTCCTCATCTGCAAAGGGTGGTTTTGGAGGCTGTTCTGGATCTTCAGGTGGGAGAGGTGGCAAAGGTGGCAGAGGAGGTAGAGGATCAAGAGAAACACACAAGCCCTCTACATAAGGCTGGCTCAAAGGTGGCATAGACTATAAAAAAAAAAAAAAAGAAAGAATAATTAAATGTAAATTTATCAACACCAAATGTTTATCTGAAGCAATTAAATTAGAAAAAAGCAAACCTTATATTATTATTTTAGCTGTCAGTGCAAAACCAACCCAGATTTCAACATCAACTATGAAAATGTATTATTTTTGCAATTTAAAAAAAAATCAATATTTGAAACATTTATAAACTTCAAGGTAATTATACAAAACTCTCTGTTCTTAGTCTTATCTCCACTTAATACTCTAGAAGATACAGGAATTAAATTATATAGTGCTGAGATTGGGGATGTAACTCAGTGATAAAGTACATGGGTTCTCTCCCCAGCACCCCCACATACACCAAAAAGGGCCCACTTCATACAGTGTTGTTTTTTCTAGATGAAAATAAGTAGAAACATCAAAACCAAAAATCTTGATTATATAATCCGTAAATAAGAATTAAATCATAAAATTTTAAGAATTAAAAACTAAAATTAGGAACCAAAGTGAATCCAGAAATAACAGTTCAGGGTAACTTAAAAGTCAAGAAGAATCATCACTACTCTCTTAAATCCTTATAAAATGGATTTTTAGAGTTTATCCATAAAGGAAACTAATTTCACACAAATGATTCCCTGAGTTTGGAATCATTTTTGCTTCAGAGAGCTTTTAGTAATTCTCTTGATATTTAGCTCATTCATTTCCCACTTCCCAAAACAAAACATTTCAAGGAAGAAAAAAAAATGTAATTTTTGTCTCTCTCTCTGCTCTAATATTCCCCTCACTCACTAGCATTCTAGGAAGACACCAGAGCTCTACCTAGGAAATGAAAAATGAAAAGGTCCCTCTTACCTAATGAAAATCTCTAGGTTCTCTCAATCTAGAAATTACTTCAGAACTTTTACTTTGTGATTCCCTCACTTTCTTTTTAATTTTTTTCCTTTTCCTAATTGTTTAATAGAATTGATAGTTCTTTTAAGAGGAAGACAGAGAAAAGAAATTAACTTCCATAGGCAATGCTTTTGCTATATTTTCAAATTAAAAATAACTGTATTCGGGGCTGGGGAAATACCTCTCAGTTGGTAGACTGCTTGCCTCACATGCACAAGGCCCTGGGTTTAATCCCTAGCACCAAAAAAAATAAACAAATAAATAAAATAACTGCTTTCATCAAAAGAGAAGGAACAGAATTAATATTTGGAAGCATCCTATCCACCTTTAAATGCCAATTTCTGGGGAAAAAAAAAAAAGGTAATCTGTACAACAGATGATTGAGCCAAGGGGTGCTCTACCACTGAGGTACAACCCCAGGCCTTGCTATTTTGAGACAGGATCATGTTAAATTGTGGAGCTGACTTCAAATTTTTAATCCTCCTGCCTCAGCCTCTCAAGTTGTCAGGATTATAAGTGTACACCATTGCACCCAACTATGATTTTGATTTTTTAAGCATTCTCCAAACCTAACCATTCATGTCAGTTCTTTGAAATAATTTAGAAAAGACATAAGACAACACAATAATTTTCTTAGAAATAATTATCAATTCAAACTTACAGAAACCTGAGGTGGTGGGGGCAAAGAAATAGATGGTGCTGAAGAAAAATACCCCAATGAACATTCAGAGAAGAATGGTGGTTGTACTGGTGAAGGTGCTGTAAAAAAAATTTTTTTGGTAAGAGTTTAGTAACATAAATACTTAACATAAACATAGTAAATGCATGTTTGAAGAAATATAAGTATATATTGGTAGAGTGAAAATTATAGTTTATTAATCCCTGATAAAAATCAGAATTACCACAAGTTTTCTACCCATTTAAAACTGTCATATCACCCTAAAGTCAAGCATTCACATTAAGCTGATCAGACCCTCATAACTCACACTTTGTTCCACTTTTACTCATAACTCTCTTTGTTCCCCTTTTCAGCTAATGATAGCAGGAAACGGCATGCTAAAAAACGTACTTTTTCTCCTTAAAAAACATTCTTTTTAAGAAATAATGAAAAGAAAAATTCCTTTGAATCCTGCCCAAGTATTGTCCTACCAGCCAAAAAAAAAAAAAGCTAGAAATAACAACTACTTAAACATTAAAAAAAAATTTTTTTTTTTAGTTCTAGTTGGACACAATGCCTTTATTTTTTTTTTTTATTTATTTGTATGTGGTGCTGAGGATTGAACCCAGCGCCTCACACATGCCAGGCAAGCGCTCTACCGCTTGCCACAACTCCAGCTCCCACCTACTACAACATTTAACCCATTTTTTCATATTTTAGATTAAACGAATATTTCCTGTTTAACCCACTTGTCTCACAAGTCAGTATAGACATTATCCACATGCCTTATATGGGGTTGACTGGAGGCCCAAATCTGAATATGTACCCATTTTAAGAACACTGTACTTCTTAAAAGTGTAAGTGCTTATATTAATACAGTAAAAAGTTAAAATCTGGCAAAGCTGAAGTTATGTTCTCTGTGTAAATTTTTAAGAACAATTTAAAATGCACAGATCATAAAGCTGTTTAATGAAATACAAGAATATTAATAATATTGTCAGTATTTGGGAATTGCAGTGAATCATCTCCAAGAATTTGAAAACAAGAAAATTAAAAATTGACCAAAGAGAAGTAAATTATAAAATAAAAACACAATCTAACCAGCCTAAAACAATAATCTAAAAATGAGTACTTTTGATAAACATTACCTAAATCATATGCATTTTATTTTCTCTCTAGCCTACACATATACCAGAGTCAAATTCCAGTTTTGATACAGTCTCAAAATATGCCACAAGGAGAAATACACTGAGCAATCAAGTGATCTTCCAAGTACTCCAGTTCCTGGAATGCCAAATTTGACTCAGATGTGTTTTAAATTATTAAAAGAACAGGTTTCTCACAGCTAATCACCACTGAACCTCAAAAAAGCCAAGTCTCCCCTAGTCCTCAAAAACAGAGACAATGCTAGCCTATGCAACCTAATTAAGATAGAGCACTGACCAATCTGACTAGTTTAAATGAATATTTCCTCTTTATCCCACTTGTCTCACCAGTCAGTATAGACATTATCTACATGCCTTATATGGGGGTTGACTAGAGGCCCAAATCTGAATATATACCCATCTTAAGAACACTGTACTTCTTAAAAGTGGTATACAATAAAAAGGTCAAAATCTGGCAAAACTCAAAGTATGTTCTCTGTATAAATTTTTAAGAACAATTTAAAATGTAAAGATCATAAAGCTGTTTAATAGAAATACAAGAGTATTAATAATATTGTTCTAACTAGTCTTTCCACTACAAAATCCTATAAAGCATCATCACTAGAAATGGATAGGAAGTTTAAAATCATTAACAATTTTCTTTTTCTTTTTTTAATATTTTTTAACTAAAGCAGAAAGAATCTTGGTTCTAAAGATAAAGGGGTGGCTGTTGTTGTTTTAAGAGTCATAGTCTCATCATTTCCACAATCTTCACTTTTTAGATCAAACTGTTAACATAGAGTTTAATCAATCCTTTTCCTTTAAATGCTATCTAGAATGAAACACTTGGGAATAAAAGATTAATATACATTTGAGGTTTACTGAACATTAAATGTCTATGGTTATACAACTCATTAGCAAATCTTATTTTCATTATACATTTCTTTCATAGTTTTACATAATGACCATTCTCTAATAATTATGAACAGGAAAATGTTTCAAATTTTGGATCATACCTGGAGAATTGGTTTCACTATCTGTATCCATAGCAACTTCTTCATAGTTATCATATTGATATATGCCTCCTCCACTATCAGTAGGTTGCTTATCTAAGGATCGCCTCAGGTCAGGATCTGATGACTAAGTATACAACATGTTTTTCTTAGTTTCAAAGCATTTTCTGTCTTAGGCTATTATTAGACTATAAATCATAAAAGAACTGATAATTATCTTCTAGGGAACAGTATTAAAAAATCATGATTCAGTTAGGTCTCCTACCATATCAGATTTGGGAAATCCAATCTACAGGACAGGTACACTCCAGTGGATGCTTTATAAACATGGCACTAGACAGAAAATGAACTCTAACAGACGAAATTTCCCATAGTTGCTGAGCCACTAAATAATTAGCTATTCCTCTATAAAATAAGATCACATCGAATGAAAGGGGGGATGAGAATAAGAAAGACAGAAGAATGAATCGGATATAACTTTCCTATGTTCATGTATGAATACATGATCAATTTAACTCCACATCATGCACAACCACGAGAATGGGAAGTTATACTCCATGTATGTATAATATGTCAAACACAGTCTTTGGTCATATATATCTAAAAGGAACTACAAAAAAGATCACCCCAAGTATTTTTGTTTTGTTTTGTTTTCAGTACTGAGGACTGAACCCAGGGACACTTTGTCACTGAGCTACATTCCTTTTTCTATTTTTTATTTTTAAGACAGTGTCTCCGTAAGTTGCTGAGAATGGCCTTGAACTTGCAATCCTGTCTCAGGCTCCCAACTTGCTGGGATTGCAGTTATGTGCCACCATGCCTGTCAACATCAAGCTCTTTAAAACTTAAGGCTTCTCTTTGTGAATAAATGTCAGTTTTATGTCATCAAGAATTGTATTAGAATGTTTCCCCAAAATTATTATGTTTAATAATTATGTATAAAGTAATAATATCTGAAAACTATAAACTCTGGGTTAATGTGTTTGTGTATATGTGTTGTTTTCTGCTTAAAATGTTTGGCTCACAGTGACAGCCCTACAAACTAAAAACTAGCAAAACCTGTACAGATGGAAACAAAAGGACAATGTAAAACTAATCCTTATCTCCAGTGAAAGACTATATCAAAGTACTTTGTAAAAATTCAAAGTACGAAAATTCATTATATTTCTTGCTTAAGTAAACCTAACTCCTATCTCCCTGCAATTAAAAAACTCTTACTTTTTAATTTCCTCTATTTTTCATTATAAACGTACATTCATAAGTATTCTTTAAGCACAAAATTCCAAAAAACCCATCACTGATACTAGCATTAGATCAATATAAAATCTCCAGTAAACTTCCTAACACATAAAGACAGATACTTTCATTGACTTATACACAGTAATGCATAACAAACACTAAATGACTAAATACAAAACAGCCACAAGCACTAAAGTAATTAATTACATGATGATTTAAAACAGCCAATTCAATTAATCATGAAATACTTCTCATTCTACATTACTGAACAATGAAAAATTAATAAAATCCTATACTTAAGAAACAATCATTTCCAGAATATGTCCTCACCACAATTTAATCTTGCTTTCTTCTAAGTAGGAAGTGATCAAAAAGCTAAAAGCAGTCTTTGATAGCCAAAATTTTATCTTGTCATTTCTTCTACTATTAATATCTGTGAGTACAAAAGATTCATTCCCAATCATACCTTCTTTCCTCCCTAAGAGATATTTATAAAGAATCTCTAACACAAGCTACTTAGTTTTACTTAGTTAACTTTTGAGTCTATGAAACAAGACCATAAGGACACTTATATCGTTTTATATTTTTGCATTCCTTACTTTACTTCTTGATCTCCTCTTTCCACCAACCAATTTCATGAATCGATTGTACTGCTCTTCCTGATTTGAGAGATCTCGAATCTTTCTGATTTCTTCTTCTCTTTTCCTTCTCTCTTCTTCTTCAGCTTGTTTCCGCTGATCCTCTTCTTTCTGTCTTTCCTGTTCTTTTTGTTGTTGCAGTTTCTTCCACGCCTTTGTTTGCTGCTTCCTCAATGCCTGTTTTGCTTTAAATGAAAAATACACAAACATCAGGTGCTAAAAGAGCTTTTAAATGTTTTTTCATTATCACTGACCCATGTATACAATTGCTCCTCTAAGTTCTGTTTTTACAAGACTGTCCTTTACTTTAAAACCTTAAAATTCCCCAAACTCAAAACTTTCTAAATGAAAATCCAGAAACTAATGATGCATGAATTCAATTAAAAGAATTTAATAAAAATAATCACCTGTTGTGCTAACTTTTTTGGCCGAATGTGTTTTTGTACTGGTTTTAACTTTTTGCTGTACAGTTTTTGTCTTAGTCAATTTTTCTTTGCTTTCTTTCATCACCTGCTGTTCTTTCTGTTGCCATTTTTTACTGGCTGACTGAAGAGCCAAAAGTCGAAGTTGTAACTCAGATAGCTCCTCTTCATCTTCACCGAGCTTCTTTAAAAACAAAATTAAAAAAAAAAAAAAAAAGTTAAAATATTTAAACAGTTAAATTATTTAAATTCTATTACTTAATAAACATTTCATCAAGTCAAATTGATAACAAGATTAAAATTTAAAGTTAGTTTTCAGGCAAATATTTAAAAGGCAACTAATTTACTTCCCATTGCTCAAGATCCTAACTAAATTTCTATAACCCAGAAAAGATCAATGAGTGGAGGCTTTTGTGCATATATTTAAATATGTAGGATTGGAGGAAGAGAGTACAAGTGACAGAAAAGGATGCTGTATAAAGGAAAAGTTGTGAGTTAGACATGAGCATTTATAGGGCTACCCAAACTTGAAACCATACAACTCTGATGGCAACAGATGGAAGAAGAAAAGGTTAAGGAATAAAGAATAAAAAGAATGAAGTGGTTCCATAATCATGTGATTTATTAAATTCATAAGTAATACAAAGAACAGATATCCTGCATGTCAAGGTTCAAGGTTCAAGCCTGCAAACTTTATATTTTTTTCTTTACTACACTGTTGAAGGAAAAAGAATCTGTAGAAATTTGCTTACATATGAATATTTCATGGTCTAAACCTATAAATGTTTATCTGAATATTTAAAATATTTTGAACACCCTAGGCTTCTTTAGGAAAACTCAAATAGGAAGCTACGTTAAAAGCAGATCTTAGGGAACTTTTTTCCTAAATGACATAACTTCATATTTTTTTACTATATGTTTTTTAATAGTAATTTTAACTGGTATATAAAAAAATATACATATTAGTGGAGTACCATGCAATATTTTGATACATGTATACATTATGTAATGTTTAAATCAGGGTTAAACCATCACCTCAAATATTTATCATTTCTTTAATGGGAAGTCTTTCAAAATCCATTCTTCAAGCTTTTTGAAATACATAGTACCTAACTGTTCTCTATAGTCACCCTACTAGGAGATATGTACATTTGAACCGCTTACTCCCTTTATTACTATAATTTAGTACCTGCCGATCAACCTTTCCCCAACCCTTCCTCCACTACATTTTTGAGATAATTTTTAAAAATTAATCCATTCTCCACATTTTAACTACAATAAACTAAAAATGCCAGGCTTCCCAAGCAAAGGTTCTTTTTATTAAGAGTCCATGGATTAGGGATGGGTTGGGTTAGGATGGTCCTTTGAAGTTATGGAGCAGAAGAAAGGAGTCAGCTGGGCTCAGTATCGCATGCCTGTAATCCCAGCAGCTGTGGAGACTGAGACAGAAGGATCGTGAGTTCAGAGCCAGCCTCAACAACGGCAAGAAACTAAGCAACTCAGTGAAACCCTGTCCTTAAATAAAATACAAAATAGGACTGGGGATATGGCTCAGTGTCCCTGAGTTCAATCCTCAGTACCAAAAAAAAAAAAAAAGAGAGGAATCAGATGAATCAGAGTTTAACACTGCAAAAGGTTAAGGCCACTGTTATCATTTCTTCTTATTAGTAAACTGTAATAATGTTTTTCCAAAATCCAATTAAATTATTTCTACTCCTAAGCATAAAGAAAATAGTGGATCCTACCTAATTACCTAACTTAATATTTGCTACCATAAATCTCTAACTGAATTACTATCATATACTTTTGTACTTCCATTTAACCAAACCAGAATACAGTTACCACTTCCACTGCTGGGAAATACATGTAAATAATACATGTAATAATAATAATTATCATAATTGTTCTTAACTCACTTAAACATACCCAATTCTATTGCTTTGTACTCAAGTTCTATAGCTATACTGTCCAATATGGTAGTACTGAGCCAAATGTGATTCAAATTAACTAAAGCTGAATTTAGAAATTTGTACCTAAGCCACATCAATCACATTTCAGTTTCTTAATAACTACACATGACTCATAATTATCATATTGGAATGCAGCTATAGAACATTTCCATTATTATAGAAAATTGTATTGGAAAGTACTGATCTACAGTTTAATATTACTCCATTGAGACACTGATTACTCTGTGCAGCTGCTTCCTTTAGAATGAAAAAAAAAAAGAAATCACTGATTCTGTCACACAACTACAAGCTACGAAGAGTATTGAACTAGGTAGGATTCAGAAAACCTAATTCAATTCTTGCTTGCACACCTAATTTCTATGTAACTTTAAACAAGTCATTTTATCTACCAAAATGAATTTTACTTCATTTATAAAACATATATGTCAACTTGCTTTGCATAATTATTCTAAGGATATGAGAAACGTTTATGAGTGTGTATCTATGTGTATATGAATATGCACACCCATGTACATGTGTCTGTCATTCCTAAATTCAGGATCATCTTTCCTAAAGCTCCTAGGCTCTGAATCATTTCAATTTACTCGTGACAACAAACTGAAGTCTCAATAGAAGAAATTACATATATTTCAGATCTCTAATGAATTCAACAAAAAGCCTTGAGTTATTGAGTGTCTATTACTATTTTAAACATAGTGTTTGATGCTTCTGCACTTTATTGTGTTGAGGCTTCACAACAACGCAGGCAACACATGACATTAAACTCCTTTTGTAGAAAACAGGCAAGCAAAGTCTAAAAAGTGCTTACACAGCTGACAGCTCATTGAGCTAGTAAGAGGGAGCAGCTAGAATCCAATACCATGTCAAAATCTACCTAACTCCAAAGCTTTCCCATACAGGATAATCCACAAAGAAAAAAAAGGAAAAGAATCTCTCTCATCAAAATTAAAAGTTTCAAAAGCGAAACAGTAAACAAACAAGAAAATCATCTACCAATGTGCATAACACTTCAATGTAACATAATTTGCAGAACCTAATGGAGACTCTAAGATATCTCTACACACTTTATCTTAAAACTTATGTCCAAATAGTTACAGAAATGATTTCAAAAGAGGAGAGATATCCAATCCCACAAGGCATATCTTACCTTTTCAGATAGAATATCTGAGGTACTAATTCTTCTTGTTAAATTTTGTTCTTTATCTTCTAATCCTTTAAAATAAAACAGCATCTTTTAAATATTCTAAAAGATAACCACATTCAATCTAAAATAAAATAATAAAAATCTGAGCAAAAATATCTTTTTAAAATTTTTTTTTAAATCTTTATTTATTTTATGTGGTGCTGAAGATCAAATCCAGTGCTTTACAAGTTAGGCATTATGATGAATAAATTAATCTAGTTCTCTACAGTTGAAATGAATTTGACATTTAGAGATTATACTGAATGTATACATCATAAAACTGATCTTTTATTTATCTAGACCAGCACCAGCAGAAACAGTTTAAGTATCAACAAAATTAAATCCATTTCCACATTTTCCCAGAATTTTGGCTTAGGGCCCAGTTTCTGAAGTATCAAACTTTATATATATATTATCTAATCTATAACAGCTTTTAAAAAATCACATCATATACAGTAGTATTGATATACATAATTTTTTGTTAAAATGGTTGAAGTTTAAAACTCAAAAATCTTTCAAAATGACAAACTCAAGTTGCAAAGCTAGAATTTAAACTAGTATAAACTCCAAACCTACTATTTTTTCCACAATACCACACCTATCACTGTACCAAACATCTTAATTTGATTGTTCAAATGGGCCTACTTGTGAAAAAATTTGAAGTTCATTCAATAAATTAAGAGATAACTAACCAAGTACACTAGATAAAACAAACAGAAGGGTATCACCAAATCTTGAGATAGGTGAATTCTACTATAAGGCTCACTCTGCAAATGTGAATTTGTCATAATATGATTGATATATTAAAAAATAATTTGAGCATAACACAAGTTTCATATTTAATTATAAAGGATGTCTCAATGACATACTAAAAGTGACAGAAAACTGTACTTACATGATCTGAGATATTCAGAAATACAGAAAGCACACATTAGCCTCTACCAGGTACCTCAGTTCATTTATGTGTGTTATGAGCACCCCATCCACATCTGGTGTCACCACTTACTGATTTCAAGTACCACTTCTTGTCCCACTTCACAGTAACAATGCATAAGGGCAAATCTTCCATTTCTACACACATACTTATGTTTCAAGCACTTTTAATTCATTTTATGTGTAAAGCTATGCTATTATTTTCCTTGATTATTATCTTTTTTTCATATGCCACTAACAAAAGTTTTTGAGGAAATCCCCCTAGCCCCATTTTCCCCCATGAACCCTGTGGTTTCTGTTGTATAAATTTGCAGTATGGTGATTTTTAGGAATATATATGCCCCATTATAACAAAACTGATCATACTTCATTCAAAAAATACTAAAATAGAAATAACTATTGGAGAAAAATGGGGCAAAATAAAAAGACATAAAAATCATTCTGATAATAAGTATAGAAAGCAGTAGATTTTTCTCCTACATGAGAAATTTACTAGTTTATTAAGATCTCACTTGACTATAGAAAGTGGCACCTCCCTCTGATGCAAAACCAAACCATGTCCCTGTTAGGAATATCACGAGAAAAATGACACCTTAAAAACAAGTACAAGGCTGGGGTTGTGGCTCAGCGGTACAGCGCTCGCCTCGCACGTGCCAGACCCTGGGTTCAATCTTCAGCACCACATAAAAATAAATAAATAAAATAAAGGTATTTAAAAAAAAAAAAAAAAAAGTACAAACCATAAATTTCAGACATAAAGTTTTACACTAAAATTATAAACACAGGTTATTGTTTAAATCGACCAACTGGGTAGTCAGGCATTGTCCTATCACGGATCATTGATCTAAACAATAAAATTATTTCAGCTTTTACTCAAAACCTCCAAAATGCAAATTGGTCTTGTACAGTCACACAGTATTTAAAAAATTATTAACTAGGATTCTTAAATAAGTTGTTAGTAAGAGTCATCAGCATATATATGACAGTTAAAACCATAACAATAAAAATATCCCAGGAAAATGGACCACCACGGACATGAAAAATAGTAAATTACACAGAAAAGTAATTTTTTTTTTTTTTGTACCAGGGATTGAACCCAGAGACATTTAACCACTGAGCTATATCCCCAGCTGTTTTTTTTAATATTTATTTTTTAGTTGTAGTTGAACACAATACTTTTATTTCATTTATTTATTTTTATATGATGCTGAGGATCAAACCCAGGGTCTCGCACATGCAGGGCCGAACACTCTACCACTGAGCCACAATCCCAGCCGCCTTCCCAGATGTTTTTTTTATATTTAATTTTGAGAAAAAGCAATTCTTTAAGAAAAAAAAAAAGAAAAAAAAATCAGTTATAAAAAATATCCAAATGTGTATAGTATTTCAGAAACCCCAAAATTTCAAGAAAAACACCAGTGAATATAGTCAACCTTACTCTCTATAGAATATTCTTGACTATAACTAGAATTATCTTTTGAAAACATAAAACAGATTATGTTCATCCGTGTCTCAAGACCCTGTAACAGCTCCCCATTTCGTTCAGAATAAAAAAAATCAAAGTTGTTACAGAGCTCTATATGACGTGCCCGACTTGCCATCCCCAATTTCTTCTCTCTCACTATTCATACCCTCATTCTTCTTTAATAGCATAGCCCTCTTTACTCTAACCCAAATATACCAGATATTGATTTCTGCATTAGGGTCATTACTCCAGTTCAGTGAGTCTCAACCTTTAGTATATACCAAAAATCAACAGGAGAGTGGGATAAATACAGATTATTGAGCCCCACTCCCAAAGCTCACAATTCAGGGGATGTGGGGTAAGACCTGAGAATCTGCATTTTTGCCAAGTTGACAGAAACACTGGTCATTAGGGACCACGCTAAGGAAAATGAGTGTTAGTGGGGCACAGTGACACACATCTGTAATCCCAGCAGTTCGGGAGGCTAAAGCAGAAGAATCACAAGTTCAAGACCAACCTCAACAACTTAGCAAAATAAAAAGGGCTAGGGATGGTAAAGTGCCCATGGGTTCAATTCCCAGTAACAACAACAAAAAAAGTCTAATAGCTAACTTTTCAAAATCAATAGAAGTCAGAAATAACTTCAGTATGGTGAGAATATTTAGAATTTGGTTAACTTTAAATTAACCAATTTAGAATTCTAAACTCAAAGAAATTACCTTTAATAAAAGAGTCACACATTTAAAAAATTCTAAAGAATGTATTTTAGCATAAGTGATTCTAGATATATATGAAAGAATAAACTAAGAAAGTACTAAATAAAAGGAGAAAGATATACAAACACTTTTTTTTTTGGTGGTGTTGGGGATCAAACCAGGACTCTGCACATGCACATGCTGGGCAAGTACTCTACAACTGAGCTACATCCTCAAACACCAACCAGTTCTTTTATTTCAGAGAGAGGGTACAGATCTTGATTGATTTTAGGCATGTGAATTTTAAAAATTCATGTTATACTGGGAGTATAGTTCAGTGGTACAGCCCTTCCCTAGTATGGAGGTTCTGGGTTCCATCCCTAGGACTCAGGAGGGGAAAAAAATTAAAATTCACGTCACAATTTCTAGAAGAACCAATGAAACCAGAAATGTAATAGTTAAATTCCAAACTAGCAAAAGAAAGAAAATTATATGGGGGGAAAAGAGGCAGGAAAAAAAAAATCCAAATATCAATAATCATAAAAAATGTGAATGAACTACATGTTATACCTAAAAAAACAAAGACTGCCAAGCTAAATCACAAATTAAATTCATCTCTATACAATGTACAAGTGACATGAGATATGAAGAAAGACTGAAAGGCTAAAAAACAATATGCATCATATATACTTATCAACAGAAAAACAGTATAATTATTAATGGAAAATAGAATAGACTTTTAGGAAAAAAATTACTAGAAATAAAGTCACTACATAATATTAATTCTACAACCTCAAAGTATTTAAGGCAAAAATTGATAAATAATCCAGCTACAAGGGTTGGGAATATAGCTAAAGTACAAATTTTAAGGACTAAAATGATTTTTAGTAAGAAAGAGGCCAAAATTAATGAATTATAAACCTATGGACTTATTTTCAGGGAAATTAATAAGAAAAAAGGAAGGAGATAAAACAGATACTTTTTATAGGTATTAAAGAGGTTAAAAATCCTTAAGATTAACATCATAATTTTTACAATTTACAAGAAATAAACACATTACTAAAATATATATATACATATATATATGCACATATATATATTTTACATAGTAAACTGCCTTAACAACAATAAAAAATATGAACAGTCAGTAACTTAAGAGAGTCCCATAGGGTTGGAGGCATAGCTCAGTGTTAGAGCACTTGACTAGCAAGTGAAGGCCTAAACTAGATTCCCAGCATAAAAAGAAGAAAAAGAGTCTTAGGAAAAAAACTCCATTTAAGTTCCAAAAGCTTTTACCAGCAAGATCTAACAAATATCTTAAGCTCAAGATCAGCCTCTGCAACCTAAAAAAGCCTGTGTTTCAAACTAAAAATAACAACAGCTGGGGATATAACTTAGTGGTAGAACCCTTACCTAACACATGCAAGGCTCTGGGTTCAAAACTCAGTTCCTCAAGGGAAAAACAAAAAGTAATACATTTTTGTAATATTCTAAAAAAGGCAAAAATACAGGGACAGATTAGTGATTACCAGGCCAGCTAAGGGTAGAGGGAGGCATTAACTACAAAAGGGCATTTGTTAGGGGTTAATGGAACTCCTCTGTGTCTTAATTGCAGTGGCAGGTGATGGTTACTGACACCCAAACTGTCTGCATTTGTCAAAATATGAAGAACTATACACTAAAAAGAGCATATTTTAATTCATATGACTTATCATGGACTCTTTAGTCCAGGCATACAAGGGTCATTTAACACTAAAAAATCAATTAAAGGAGATAAATGCTCATCTCAATGAAAAGGGGGAAAAAAAAAGATGTGATAAACTTCAATATCCATTCATGCTAAAAAAAAAAAAAAAAAATCTCAAAACTGGGAATGAGGGGGAACATCCTTTATCCAATAAAGCTTAAAACTTACAAACCTACAAAAAACTTAAAACACCATGTTTAATGGTAAATGTTAGAAGTATTCCCTTTAAGTTAACAAACAAAGGTGCCCACTGCTATCACTTATGTTCAAAACTATATTATAACTTTTGGTCAGCATAGCAAGAAATAAGACAAATTACTAAATAATATGAACATCTACAAAAAAGTATAGAAAAATTAATTGGAATCATTTCAATGAAGTGCACTTTCACAACATTATTACTCCTTTAGAGAAAGAAGTCTTATCACTAATTGAAATATTTAATTCCATTACCTTGACTAGATTCAGTAGTATCAGATTTCAGGGAAAGCTGTTTTGCTCCATCTTTAACTTTTTTTAACCGATTCTTATCTCCTGGTAAAGTCAATTTTTGCCTGAGTGGTTTTAATTCAAATGCCTGAAAAGTTTTGACCTGTGTTTTCTCCTCAGGAGCTACTTCTTTACTTGAGTCTTTTGTAATACTGACAGTATCAGTGCTTGTTTGGTCCTCTAAGTTCAATGTTTTGGGATCTTCCTGTACATTCTCTTCTTTGTTACTCAAGGCTAGTTTTTCATCCTTATTGATGCATTCCAGTTCCAACTGTATTTGCTTATACTTTAAAAGTAAATCTTCAAAAGTTTCTTCCCCACAGTTTTCACTCTTTGATGAATAATTTTGTTTTCTTGATGGAGATCTTCCAAAACTTTTGGCTGAACAGCATATTAAGGAAACCGCTTAAGTTACAGATGAATTTTCTCCATTATTATTTTTTAAAAGAAACTGATATTTTTAAATTACTACATTCCATTTAATATACACACTAATGCCTACTTTCATCATGCGCCCATATTTCAATTTAACAAGTATCCATATAAATAGTCCACTTAAAAAGCCATTAGTGTCAGTAATTACCAATAATACCCACAGCTAGTCCACCTAGTTAGGTTACAGCATCCTCCTTCTGTAGGTCCCATGAGAGCTCATAACAAGCTGGATGTTAAAGATACTTTTCTGAAGGAAGAGGGAAGAAAATGGTTTGTCACAGATGTGGATAATTTACACTTCAGATAATCAGGAAGAATTGTTTCTTTAGTTTCTTCTCACATTTCAAATTTTTTAAAAAATAAGAAAATGAACACTGGCAATTAGTAGTTAGACCAATTTATGAATGAAAGACATCTTTTTTTTTTTTTTGGTACCAGGGATTAAACCCAGAGATGCTTAACCACTGAGCCACATCCCCAAAACCTTTTTTTTTTTTTTTTTTTTTTAATTTTGAGCCACAGTCTCACTAAATTGCTCAGGACCTCACTAAGTTGCTGAGGCTGGCTTTGAACTTATAATCCTCCTGCCTCAGCCTCCTGAGCTGATAAATTTACAGGCATGCACATTTTCTTAAAAATCTAATACATAACAAGCTCAGAGCTCATCAAGATACTAACATTCAACATATTCACAACTTGAATAATTGTAAGTTGCAAATAAAAAATAAGGAAAATCCCTAAATAGCACTCAAAATGTATTTTCTAATTTCAAATAATTCATACATGTGAGAATTTTTACACCTTTTTCCAGCCTGGAAATTACCAAGGAAAAAGATGAACACTTTTTGTGGTTTTAATATAATAAATCATTTTTAGATCATTTTGTAAGGGTTAGGATATAACATTATACCTCCTAAATACAGTAACAGGACAAGCAGCCAGCAAAGATTTTTAAACTCCTCTGATGACCAATCCAAGAATGAGAACCAACATCAAATATTAGAAAATAAATAAGCTTTACAATTGAAAATCTTCAGCAAAACTACTGTAACAAATCTTTGGTTCTCTGATCTCTTCAGTACCAAATTTCTTAAAAGAATACAAGTTTGGGCTGGGGATGTGGCTCAAGCGGTAGCGCGCTCGCCTGGCATGCGTGCAGCGCTGGGTTCGAACCTCAGCACCACATACAAATAAAGATGTTGTGTCTGCCGAAAACTAAACAATAAATATTAAAAAAAAAAAAAAAAGAATACAAGTTTTTCAAAGGCTCTCTTACCTATGCTCCAACCAAACAGAATCTGGCTTGTCTCAATAATTCAACAGAAGCTGTTCTGGCTGTGCTTATCCACCAGTGTTTTCAAGTCTTACTTTACCTGACCTCTCTGTAACATTTGACACTATAAACCATTGCTCTCTTGGCTTACATAACTTCCACTTATCCTTCTGTTTTCTCTTACCTTTTTAAAGCTTCATGATTTCTTTCTCTCCAACTAATAATGTGCTCTCCAGTGAACTCTAGTAAGATTCTCTTTTCATTAGGAACAGTCTAATGTACTTCTGTAGTTTTAGCTGCCACAGGTGAGGAGTTCGGCCTCTTAAGACTTTTGGGTTCTCTAGCACCCACAAACGATGATCCATACTGCTGCCATGGTATAGATACAAATACAAATCTAATAAGATCTCTCCCCTTGCTCAAATCTCATTTAAGAGTCCAAAATCCTTGGCATGAATACAATGCTTTTATGATCTGACCTGTGCTTACCTTTCCAGTCTTACCTTCTTTCTGCTTATCACATTTATGCAGCTTTATATCTAGGTTTCTGTTCAACTTGACCCCAATTCAAGTCACCACCCTTGCGAAGCCAAAACTATTTATCCTTCCCTTCCCATTCCTATGTACTCTTTGTACATAAACACTACAATTATCTACATTTACAGCTGGCTTTTCAATGGGGCCATCTAAAGGCACAAATGAGTAATAAAAATAAAATTAAAGACCTTGGAAACAATTGCAAAGGGGAAAGATTCACTCTAACAAAAGAATATATAAAATAATGAAAGAATAGAAAAATGAGGAAACAGAATTGAGTTATGACTGTAACTAACCTCCTTGAAGACTAATATCCTATCTCTATCTATACAATATATAGCTAGGAATCAAACCAACACTTACTAGATCTAATTTTAAGCTTCTTAATCTGATTTCTAACAGAACTTTTAAAAAAGAAATGCTTTCAAAAAACAGGTATTAAAATCTGTCTTTAAAAAAAAAAAAAAGAACCACTATTCAACCTATTCTGCTACAGCTGAAAATTCAATGACTTTTTACTGATGAGACACACTGGCCTAATTATGTTAGCTCTCATCCAATTTGAAAGTTTAAAACAGTAGTCAACCAAGGGAGACTTAGGCTAAGACTGACAAAGTGTCTTATCATTATAAAAAATAAAAATGAATAAAGGAAGAGTTGCAATAGGTTCTGGTTTATTCTGTTTCTTTAAAGTTGAAACTAGCATATCTTCATAATTACAAAAAAAGAAACTATCACCACCTCCCAAAAAATCTATATTCAGACTACCTCATTTGTAGATTACTAAAGTGAGGCACAGAATTACCTTCATTCTTTCTTTACACAATATTTGTAAAATAAAAAGCATTTTTACAATCACACAGTGGAAATATGAATTAAACTGAGTACAACACTGATATTAAAAGAATTTAAAGGTTTGTATTAAAAATTTTGTTTGCTCACATTACACAAAAGTAGCTGGAAACTACATTTGCCTTGTCAAAATCTTATAAAAACCACCACCTCTAGGATGGATTAATGATATTTCATAAGAAAAACAATGAGCAGAATATCAAAACAAGTGTCCTTTTCTTAAAGTACAGCATCTGTGAAAGGAAAAACAGCAAGATAGCTCGTTTCTGACAAGTTATTACAGAAATCAGTCACACAGGAAGTCTAGATGCTTTCCTATATTTTTGTTGCAATTCCATATGCCTATTTATTACTAAAAGCATGTAAACAGAAAAATTAGCAAAGGTAAATGGCAGAGGCCCAAACTGGTACCAAATGAGCAGAAAGAAAGACAAAGATGATGGGTGTGGTGGCACATGCCTATAATACCAGCGATTTGGTAGGCTAAGGCAGGAGGATTGCAAGTTTGAAGCCAGCCTAAGCAACTTGGCAGGATCCTAAACAAAGATAGGAGGTGGGTGAACACTCTGTTCTCCCCCATTTTCTTATACAAAATAGATTTTTAAAAAGCTTTGAGTGCCCATAATACTTTTTATATAACTCAACTTGAACTTTTTTAGTAAGCTACATTTATTTTCATTTGTCTCTCCAACAAAAATAGTTTCATCTCTATCCTTAAATAGCCCTTTAGGGTTTTTTGTTGTTGTTTTGTTTTGTTTTTTTGGATTCAGAATAAACAAATCTAGAGGAAAAAAAAAAATCTTGGACACAGGTTTTCTAAGCTCAGTGGTGGAGCACTTGCCTAGCATTGTGTGAGGCACTGGATTCCATTCTCAGCACCATTAACTAATTAGTTAATTAATTAATTAAAGGTTCATCAACAATTAAAAAAAAAAGTTAAATACCTACATGATTTTTCTCTGAAACAATTTTAAAATACCCCTAACCCAATGTTTAGTTGCAGAAACAACTTTTTCAGGGCATCAACACCACAACCTGTTTTTTTTTTTAACCTAAACCTTTCGTTCCCCTTTCATCATGACACCTGGGAAAAACCATTCTGACCCTAAGTATTCTATAAAAATAATTTTAAAGGTTTTCCAATTAAATGTTGTTATATATAAACTTCATAATGAAGACTAGGCTGGAGTTGTGACTCATCAGTAGAGTGCTCATGGGAGGCCCTGGGTTCAATCCTCAGTACCATATAAAAATAAATAAATAAAATAAAGGTATTGTGTCCAACTACAACTAAAAAATAAATATTAAAAAATTATTAAATATAAACTTTGAATAAATAAAAATATTAAAATCATTGCACCATAAGAATTACAATTAGTCATGAAAATCCTTAGTAAATTGTTTTACAATTATCACAGAGTCAAGACACAGTTCTATAAAACAAGAAAACTTGAGATACAATCCCACACTCTAATATATTAAAATAAAAATGCTGGCAAGTTTATTTTTCTCTGTAGTCCACATTTAGACACACTGCGAGTTATAAAATGCCCAAAAGTGAACACAGGAAAAGACACTGAGCCCCCCCCCCCCTTTTTTTTTTATTTTCCACTTTAAAAGGTAGCAGTGGGAAAGAATAACTCAAAAAAGGCTTTTAAAAAAGGAATTATCAGAATGATAGGATTATGCCGAATCAAACTTCACAATTTCCAATGTCAAAGTGCACGCAATTAAAGTAACAGCATTCCCCAAACTGTTTACTATTTTTCATCCAAAAATCTTAAGTCAAATTCACTTGAAATACTTACTGTATTAGTTAAAAAAAAATGCTAATGAAAACTTGTGCTTCTTACAATACTGATTTGATCGTATTTGATTCCATAGCTTTCAATCCATAACACATTTAATGTTAAAAAGCAATCTACCCAATAAAGCAATCTAAGAAACACTGCTATAGTGTGACACATGGAAATTACCAAAGAACAACTTACTGTAAGTATACTGACACAAGAACAAATAAGCGGTTCTGAAAAGTTACACTCATAGACCTAGTAATGACGCTTAAGGGAACTTTGAGTGACACACCCAGGGCAGATCGCCACGTTAAGGATACAGCTCTTCCGAGGTGGAGAAGGCTCTCGCCAGCTCTGACTACTGCTGAATCCGGATCCTGCTCCTCCTCCCAGAGGAGGTCTGCCCCCCGGCTTGCCACCTCGGTCACCCCCGCCTCGCCCCCGACTCCAGCGACTACCACCCCGGTAAGGCCTGCCTCGAAAGCGGAAACGGTCCAAGGCGATGTGGCTGCGCTCCCAGAAAGACGGCCGCGGGCTGCTTTCGGACAGTGAGCTGGAAGGCATCCGCACCGAGGGCGGATGAGACCGGAATGGTTCTTTGGGTCGGTAGCTGCTATGTCCCCTGAGGTGGCCCCGTTCAGAGACGTGCCGCGAGCGTGAGAAATTCCTCAGCTGCTGCTGAGAAGAGGACGATGACGACGAAGAGCCACCGCCTCCGCCGGATCCACCACCCCGGGCCGGGTGAGGAGGCCTTCTCCGCGGATACGGTAACAGGCCGCCACCACTGCTGCTGCTGCTACTCCGGCTCCGTGTCTGGCTGTTGTTATCGTCATCGCTGATCTCCCCATCTTCAAGCTCCCCTTCTTCCTTCGGCGAGAGGCCACTGGAGGCCGGGGCCGAAGTATCAGCGGTCGCCATCCGGGGAGCAGCACCTTCCACACAACCTTAGCCCTCCGTCCGGGATCCGCCCGACAATTGCCTTTCTCCTCAGCTCCTTTCTTTACTAACAGACTCGATAGGTGCGGCCTTACCGTACTCAGACACCTAGCGGGCTCTGCTCCCCAACTTGCCCGCACCCCAGCTCTTTCTCGCCGGACCGTCGCAAGCCAGTTCCCTCTCCTAGCGCCCCCTTGCTCCTCAGCGATCAGGGCTCTTCCGCCTCGCGAGATGGGGGCAGTGAAAGCGGCGGTGTCCGAGACGTCACTTCCTACAGCACGCAGGAAACGTGGTTCCCAGCTCACGCGATACTGACGACTATCGCAGTGCTCGCCGAGATTTGTAGTCTCTCTCCTGCCATCGGGTTAGCCCTTCGGGTCTCCGGCTCACACCCACCCCAGGCTCGGAATTGGGACAACTGGGTGCGTGCCGGGGTGGGCGGACCTGCTTATTGCAGATGTCAGAACGTTTCGTGGTAATCCGAGGGGAAAACACCTCTGTCTTCCAATTGCTCCGAGGACCACTGCCAAAGATACTCCCTTCAGGGAACCGGGGAGGGGGGTCCGCCATATTGGTGAAGGCAGACGAAAGCGCCTAGAGCTCCAGGATGGTTGGCTCTGCGGACGCAAATCCGCCATATTATTAAAGAGAAAGGGAAGGTTGACCCTCCTTTGCAACCCTCCTTCCATACACACCCTTTTCCCCACCCTGCTTTCGCGACTAAGCTTGCTGGGCCCTTCGCTCGCCTCAGTTGTCTAGCCTTTGTCCGAAGAAAGCTTAGCAGCTCAGATAGCACCGAATGAGGGGTAAAGGGAAATGCCGACCAATTGCGCCGCAGCGGGCTGTGCAACTACCTACAACAAGCACATTAACATCAGCTTCCACAGGTAACCTGGGGAGGGAGTGGGGGTGACGGAAATGGGAGATGCTAGTCTTAGTATTGCTTGTGTAGAAGGAACAGGAGAATTCTAATTTTTACCAACTTTCCCAACTAGTGACAAGGAAGACATCATTTTTGTCCTTGTGTTTCTCAAATCTGTCCAATTTTTCCCTCAGGGAAGGTTTTACTCGTTTTCTAAAAGAAATCCAAGTACTGTACTCTGACTACTCCTTAGAGAAAGTGACAGCAGGATACCTTAATTTTCCACTCTTTTTGCTCCTAAATATTAGTCCATGTCTTGATAAGAATGACGCCATAAGGGAGAGGATCTTACCCCCTTCCAGTCAACAGTCACCGTTTGAAAAGCCTGCTATGTTCCCATTAAAACTGGAGAATTCTCATTAGCTGAACTGACATGGGAAGCATTTAAATTTCTAATACACACACACACAATAACTGCGGAGGAACTGAGTCATAATTGATAGCTATAAAATGAAGCAATTAGTGAAAGAGCAAAAGATAAGTAAGCTTTCTTGAACACAGAAATAGAAAGAACCGAGGCCTTATTTCTCCTTCCGTTTGCTAGAAAAGCAATCCAAATTCTTTAACTCTGTCAAATCAGAACTCTTGAAGGCACTTTGAAGACTGCCTGACATATAATAGGTACTTGGTACATGTTCATCTTCTCTTCAGGTGCCTTCCACCTGCCCAAAGAAAAGAAATATTAAAAAGTTAAATGAAAACAATTCTGATTTTATATACCTCAGAACTTATATAGAAAATCATATTTTTAACCTTTTCCCGACTTCACTATTACTAAAAGCACACCCATTACTAAAGCTACCATTAAAAAAAAAAAATCCTTGTGATGTTTGTTTTTAAACTACTTAATGCAAATGTAGTGCTTTATTCATTCATCCATCGCATATATACTGAATTCCTAATTGCCTGACATTGTGTTAAGGATTCAGAAAGTTCTTAACTTTCTAGAGTTTAGAGTTGAATGGGGAAGAAAGACATAAATAATTACCTGTACCAAAAAAATTTTTGTTTTAGATAGACCTAACTTAGCCTTGGAAAGAACACTTCTCAAAGGATGTGACATTTGAAATGAGACCAAAGTATGAAAGACTTGGTCCTGTATGTTACTTAAGAATTCTATTTTATTCTAAGAGTACTTAAGAAGTCATGGAGAGTTTAAAAAGAATAATGACAAGATTAGATTTGCATATTAAGCCTCCTGCAGTGTGGACAATTAGAGAATTAGGTGCTAGTCAAGCATCATTAGAAATGACTTTGATGAGAAAGCAGCATATTATAGAATGTTAATTTACTTACTATTTCATTCACAAGGAAATCCTGCTACAGTATCAACTGAACTAAATGCTACCAATTAGTTTACTAACACAAAGAGTGGTGGATTAGGGGAGGTGAGAGTTTATAGCCACAAATTAAACTGTAGTCAATAGGAATCTACGAAGTGGCCCAGCTAAAGTTGCATGGTATTAATAGTAGGGATGGATAGAATTGGACAGATTTGAGAAATGATTGAGGAGAAATTACTGGATTTGGTAATCTGATATGGAAGATGAGAGGGAGAAGTCCAGACACTAATTATGGTTTAAGAGATGATGGTATGTATGATAATGCACTTAGTCATGAAATTAAAATTTTTATGTGTAATCTGAGAAATTCAGGTCTTAAAGTAGAAATAACTATAATAAAAACAAATTCTTGTTTCATAAGTAAAACCATTTAATTAACGCGTTTCCACCCAGGACATGGCAGACTTCTTTATTCCTGTGTACAAATGATACTGCCTAAGTCTACAGTCTCCACTTTTCTTACCTTTTAGCCTATTCCAGTCTAAATCTCCTTAATAATCTGAAACTGCCATTACTACATGTCTTTCTCCACACTCATTCTTCTAATAATTTCCTCCTTGAAATCCTCTATACTTTTAGACTACTGACAATAATTGTGTAATTTTCTTCTTTGGCTAATTTTCAGATTTGTTCTGCTAGCCCTTTTCCCTACTCCCTAATCTAGATATTCACACTCTTATCTCCTGCCAGTCCAGCAGATTCAATATTCATAGTGAATTTCCAATACCACAAACAAAGACCACTTCTGTATTCTGATTTTCAGTAAAGGGAAACACCATCTACCTGGATACTTAGAAGTCAGCATCCCTTGACTTCTCACATTCCCTCTTGATCTGATTATTACAACAGCCTCTTAATTGGTTCAGTGCTTTCATTCATGCACTGCTAACCAATCTAATATAATCAATGGTGTGTAGCTAAATGTTTAACAACTGGCTGTCCTAAGAAGTAGAAAGGCCAGATTTATAATGTTTACCTAACTTCCCTGAAGTCTAGTTTCAAGCTGCCAATGTGACATAACTGATATGGAGTTGAGAAGAGATATGATATACTATGCTGTAATATTTCTACCCTAAAGATACTAGACATAAATAACATTAAAAGATTAGAAAATAATAAAATAATTAGGAAATTTGGGTATTTAGTATTTATTTGGGATTTTATTTGTGAATTTGTATAAATTAATTTGTGGTAATGGTTATATTTAACAACCAGTTCAAAATTTCTCTTGTCAACAGCTTTTATATTTCAGCCTTTGAATGGCTTAACAGTGCCATTTTGGACAAACTTCAAAAACTTGGACTTGGCCTTCCAGCATCATCTCATGTCATATCACATTTCCTGTCCCTAAGATACTCAACACTCTTCACTAATCCCATTTAGCTTCACTAGCTATTCCTATTCTTTTAAGTGTTTGTTTTTGTACTGAAGTACTTTATCACTGAACTACATCCCCATTCCTTTTTATTTTTTTATTTTGAGACAAAATCGCACTAAGTTATTGAGGTTGGCCTTGATCTTGCCATCCTTCTGCCTCAGCCTCTTCAGTTGCTAGGATTACAGGGGTGTGCCACCATGTCCAGCTTGAGGGCTCCTGACTGATGAGCCCTTTCTGTTTTATGATTCTATATGGCCCTCCCTGTACATAGACTTTTTATAATATTCATAACAATTATTACGTTTATAATAATAATAAGTAAACTTTAGTATTTACCATGCACTGTGCATTAGTTAGGCATTTATGTTTAATTGTTAGAGCCATTCTTACCTTACTTTGTAGATACAAACAAGAACTAAAAAAGTTAAGTTGCAGGGCTGGGGTTGTAGCTCAGTGGTAGAGCACTTGCCTAGCACATGTGAGGCACTGAGTTCGATCCCCAGTATCACATAAAACTAAATAAACAAAATAAAGGTATTATGTCCATCAACAACTAAAAATGTTTAAAAAAAAAGCTTAACTTGCCTAAAGTCACCTAGCTATTATTGAAAAGGAACCAGTATTGGAGACCTGGTTTGTCCAAAGACGATGTTGTCAGCCATTTGTTGTCTACTTCTATTTGATTCTCTACCCCACTACATTATATATACACTCAGATGACAGACATCAAAACTGTTTACAGCCATGTCGTCAGTGCCAAGGAGCATAAGAGGCAGTCAACTATTTATTAAAGATGCAAGGAAGATAGCATTGTTCAAATTACTGAGTTATTTCCAAAACATCATGTTCATAAAAGCCTGGTTCTCTTGTTCAACAGTTAAGAATATATCTGGTAGGGAAGGGGAGCAGCGGGGGAATAGATGAATTCTAGATAGGGCAGAGTGGTGGGAGGGAAAGGAAAGGGGCAGGGGATTAGCAAGGGTGGTGGAATGTGATAGACATCATTATCCAAAGTACATGTATGAAGACACGAATTAGTGTCAACATACTTTATGTACATCCAGAGATATGAAAAATTGTGCTGTATATGTATAATAAGAATTGTAATGCATTCCGTTGTCATTTATTTTTTAAAAAATCAATTTAAAAAAGGAAAGAAAAGGAATATATCTGTTACCACCATGTTAGTTTTTTAATATTTATAAGATGGTTTATTACTACTTAAATTTGGCTGATGGCTACATCTTCTACCCTTTAAATATACTGTGAAAAATTCAGATGACACATACAAAACCTGGTTAAGATTAATGCTATATAAAATTATACCAAAATCAAATATAAAATTGTTGATTATTATTCTATTTTAGCATGGATAATCTAAAGATTATTTGATAATGCCACATTAGCCCCATTAGTTCATTTATTGATTGATTCAAAAACATTCAAGTGCTTAACAGGCACTATGGTAGATAATAATGATAGACCCAGGGATAAAGTAGTCAAAAACCTAGACCTCACTCTACAGAAACTTAAAATCTAGTGGGGAGCCAGAAAGGTAAATAATTAGAATATGGTGATTTCAGTGATATATGATATAGCAACATCTAACCCAGTCTTCTGATAAAGAAAAAATATTCTTAGTAAAATGGGATTCCTAAAAGTCTTAAAAGAAGCAAGCACAATATGGTCAAGTTAAGGTTCCATTTGACGCACTGGTTTCAATATTAAGGAACAGTTTTAAAACAGGGCTTTAAAAAAGAGAATAAGAGGCTGGGGATATAGCTCAGTTGGTAGAGTGTGTGCCTCGAATGCACAAGGCCCTGGGTTCAATCCCTAGCACCAAAAATAAATAAATAAGAAGCTGAGCAGGGCATCATGGCACATGCCTATAATCCCAGCTGCTAGGGGTATGGTTCAGTGGTTAAGTGCCCCTGGGTTCAATCTGTGGTACCAAAAAAATCCAGCTGAAAAATAACATCTGAAAGACAGTCTTTCTGTATTTGAAGAGTTTTATGCAAATAAAAATACAGTGATTGTATTTATTTGTTCTGAGTCTCCATTGAGGCCCCAAGAAAAAATTAACTAATGTCTGATTTTTAGCTTTGGATTAGGAAACATTTCCAAACCACTAAAATAATGGAACAAAGATTTTGGGTTTTGGTTTTGCTTGGTTTTGGTACTAAGGATTGAACCCAGGAGTGCTTAACCACTGAGCCATATCTCCAGCCCTTTTAAAATATTTTTATTTAGAGACAAGGTCTTGCTAAGTTGCTGAGACTGGCCTTGAAGATAGGAGATGGGCAATGTTTACTGGAAATTTGGACTTTCATTTCTTTGTGTCTATCATCACTAGCAATGTAAAACTAGGACTGTATAGGACAGTATAAAATCTATTACCTCCAAGGTCCTGAAGTTTCACTTCAGAATTTATTTATTTTTTTTTTTTTTAAATATTTATTTACTTATTTTTAGTTCTCGGCGGACACAACATCTTTGTTGGTATGTGGTGCTGAGTATCGAACCCGGGCCGCACGCATGCCAGGCGAGCGCGCTGCCGCTTGAGCCACATCCCCAGCCCATCACTTCAGAATTTCTGAAGCACGTATTTGATGTGGATTATTCAGCCCCCACCACCACCACCACCCACAGTGCTGGGGATCAAACCCAGGGCCTCACACATGCTAGACAAGTGCTATATCATTGAGCTATATCCCTAGCTATGATCCTTTTTTTTTTTTTTTTTTTGGTTCTTTTTATATACAAGTCAGTTCATAATTAATACTTAAACTAAAGAAGAATAGTCAGTCATCACAGTTACTAGTAGATTTTTAGAGACAGCCCTTGTATATTTGTCTCTTCCTTAACAAGTATACATTAGGTACATGTCAGTTATTTGGTTTTTGAGAGAAATATGAAGGGAAAAACATTGGTGAATGGCATTTTGAGTTTTTCTAATTTTACTTTCTGCTACACTATATAAATTGAGTTGGTTTTTAAAATATATATATATATATATATGTAGTTTAACTACATGGAAATAATACAGTGAATTAATTGAAATATTATGTATTCAGCTGGGCACAGTGGCACATGCCTCTAATCCCAGCTACTTGGGAGGCTGAAGCAGGAAGATCACAAGTTTGAGGCCAGCCTCAGCAACTTAGTGAAACCTTGTCTCAAAAAATAAAGCCTGCAGGGTGGCGTGTGCTTGTACTCCCAGCAGCTCTGAAGGTTGAGGCAGAAGGATTGCAAGTCCAAAGCCAGCCTCATCAACTTAAGGAGGTCCTAAGTATCTTAGTGAGATCTTGTCTCAAAATTAAAATACATATATATGAAGGGCTGGGGATGTAGCTCAGTGGTTAAGCGCCCTGGGTTCAATCTGCAGTACCATAAAAAATATAAGTAAGTAAATAAATATCTGTATCATATTAATATAGCAAATTTTTGTTGAGTTCCTTGTATTTGCAAGATACTGTGTTAGGTGTCTAAGATAAATAAATTAAAAATATAATAATGATCCCTATTTTCAAGAAACAATTTATTTTACTGGAAATTTATTAAAATGGAAAAATTACAGAATACTGTGGTATTATAATTATGGAACACAGGAAGGAGTACCAGAATCTTCCCAGACTTTCCTTAATAAAATTTAATTTTTATGCAACCAGCACAAATCACAGCATTGTGAATTTGCTGCTGCTTATAATAGTTCTACATAAAATTTATCTAGATAAGTTTAGTCATGTTTTATTTTACTATCCATGTTAAGAACTGGTAAGAAATGTCTCTTTTTAAAGTCTGTGAAAAATAAATCTGCTCAATCTTTTTTTATAATTTTTTTTTTAACAATTTATAAAACTCAGCATGAATTGGTTTCTTTTCTATATCTGGATATTATGAGTTTAAATTTTTTTATGTAAATGGGAGACACTTTTAAATTTCTTTTAATCATTTAGGTACAGCCAGAAGTATGCTAGTTGGAATTTGAGTTGCCTTTTTGGTTTGTTTGTTTTAAGGTTTCCTTTGGATCCTAAAAGAAGAAAAGAATGGGTTCGCCTAGTTAGACGCAAAAACTTTGTACCAGGAAAACACACTTTTCTTTGTTCAAAGCACTTTGAAGCCTCCTGTTTTGACCTAACAGGACAAACTCGACGACTTAAAATGGATGCTGTTCCAACCATTTTTGATTTTTGTACCCATATAAAGTCTATGGTAGGTAATGTTATTTTTTTCAAAAACCATTTTTAGAAACCATTCCTTTTTATTTATAGAAGATAAAATTCAGAATATAGAAAAATTCACATACAGCAATATGCCTCAAGAAAGTTATAGATCTTCCTCTTATGTAATAAAGGCACAAGGTAGAATTAGAACTCAGATGTCCTGATTCCAATATTATTTCACCAAGCCATATTGTTTTACTATCCAGATTGAGCAGTCCTAATGTGAATTTTTGGATTAAGGATGTTTAACTGATAAAGTCTATGGAATATTCCAAAATATGAAAAAGATCTGAAACGCTTCTGATCCAAAGCATTTCTAACAAAGGACACTTGATCTGTATTGGAATCTTACCAATTATTATCCAAGTACTGATTATTATCAATAAATATACCATTGGTGAAACTTAGAAATAGTAGTAATACAACTCCAGCAGCATTCTGTTCCAATTTTAAGATGACATGCATATAATATGTCCCCAATGCTTTAAGAGCAACAAATTCTAAGTTATACCAAAGGATATGCCTCTCTTTGTTCAGAGGGAGGCATGACAGAAAACTTGACAGAGCTGAAGCATTCAATCTAGACTTGAGGACTTAAGAGTCTTGGAACTTGGGAGGTTTTTTATCTTGTACAGAACAACTGTAATTGAAATTAAGAACAAAGCCATTGGGTTGATGATGAGTGGGAAATTATCAAATATTGAAAGTGATATTTTGATGGAAGGAGAAAATAAAGGAGAGATGAATGAATGAATTTTTATCAAGTTAAGGAAGATCTGATCAGAGAAAGGTCACCAAAAAAAAGGAGAATGAACACAAATAGGGGGAAAGGTTTCCCTTTGAAAAGGACAGACATTTTTTCTTTGGAAAGGAAAAACAACACTTTTCCCTGAGGTATTTGTGATGCTTAAATTTGTAAGTGGGGGGGGGGGCGGTGGAGAGGGGGCTCCCTGGGGTGGGGTTGCCCAGGATGGGGGTGGGGGACCTGATGCTGTAAGTGGATATGAGTATCTGGATGATTAAGGAGCTTCTGGTTTCCTAACATCACAAATGTTAAACAAGCTCCAGAACTTTTTCACTATTTTCAACACTTAAGCCTCTCACACTGCCTGAAACATAATATAGTACTTAAATATCTGCTAAATTTAAAATGTACCTTATTTCTTTCTTTTCTGCACTCCACTCCCAAGTATTGGGATTACACACAGGGGTGCTTTACCTACTAAGCCTCCCCTCCCCTTTTTTGTTTTTTTGAAACAGGGTCTCACTAAATTGCTGAGGCTGTCCTCAAACTTGCAATCCTCCTGCCTCAGCCTCTCAAGTTGTTGGGATTATAGGTATGTGCCACCAAGTATGGCAAAATGTACCTTATTTCTAATATTTTGATAATCTATTCATCCAATAATAATCTTAGATGCCGAAAATATAAACAGCAAAAAAGAAAGACCCTGCCAATTCCTTATGTAGAGAGCAATTGCAGTTTTCATGAGAACAGGAATCACCTTTGTCTTTTATATTCACCATTATTTCCCCAGGAATTCATAGTAGTGTTTCAGTGTTTATTTAATGAATGAAAGATACAGTGTTATGAAGATATAATCTAGGAATCATTTGATATTCTTAGAGTATATTGGACAAAAGTGTCCTGAGATTTCTGATTTAGGCAAAAATTTAGCCAGATTTTAAATCCATGAAGATATAACTGTGAATAATTAATAGATAAGTCTATTTAGAAGCTTGATACTTGAGAATATGTTCCTTCGATTTGTATTTAATTTATCAAATTGAGAGAATAATATTTAACTAAAAAGGGAATCAAAGCAATTATCACAGATAAACAAAATGTCTACATTTCTAAATTGGCCTAAGTAGGAAAATAGCAAAGGATTTTTAAAGTCTCCATAGAATCATGCTCAGTAATTTGGAAGATACCTTGGCAGTCCATTGTTTATTTCAAAATCAATATTTGAATATCCCTGGAGATAAAGGACAAAAGGTGACTAGAGTTCATTCAGCCAGGCGAGAAACTTGATCCATGATTACATGAAAAAGCCTGCTGTTTTCCCGTCAAACTTTTAAAATCAGTTCTTAAAGTATAGTTTAAATACTCCAAAACTGGGCAATATTTACTTATTTGTGGTATTCCATAATTTATGTTCAACTCTGTAATTTTATTTGGCTCAGAAACTCAAGTCAAGGAATCTTTTGAAGAAAAACAACAGTTGTACTCCAGCAGGACCATCTAATTTAAAATCAAACATTAGTAGTCAACAAGTACTACTTGAACACAGTTATGCCTTTAGGAATCCAATGGAGGCAAAAAAAAGGATAATTAAGCTGGAAAAGGAAATAGCAAGCTTAAGAAGAAAAATGAAAACTTGCCTACAAAAAGAACGAAGAGCAACTCGAAGATGGATCAAAGCCACATGCTTGGTGAAGAATTTAGAAGCAAATAACATATTACCTAAGGGCACATCAGAACAGATTTTACCAACTGCCTTAAGCAATTTTCCTTTGGAAGATTTCAAGATTGTTGAACAAAATCAACAGGATAAAACATTACCAATTCTCTAAATCTAAACAGACCAAGATTATCTTTTAAGTTTATCTTCACAGAACTTGATGACCATCCTTCATTATTTTCAGAGGTAAAGATACTTATGGCAATTATGCCAAAATTTAGTATTTAATAAAGTTTTACTTGAAGTAACATAATTACTTTATAACTTATGAAAACTTGATTACAAAAGAAAATAGAAAATTTTTTATGAAACTTTTTTTTTGAGAATGAATGGAAGTGCCTTACATGAGAATTATGTACTTAGAAATTTTGCCAGAAAATCATGTTTGCAAAGTTTTTTTTTAACTACTGTTAAAGAACAGCTTATGACAAATATGTTTAATTTATGTTAGAAAAAAATTTTTCCTGTACCAAAGTTGGGATATTACATTTTAAAGAAGACACTAAGTAGAAATTACTTGCATTAAACGTGACTTTGAAATTGTTAGATTTGTATTAATTAAATTATGACTGGCACTGCTGTTTTAAAATTTATACAAACAAAACCTAAGGTACCAGGGCTGGGATTGTGGCTCAGTGGTAGAGCGCTCCTCTTGCATGGGCGGGACCCAGGTTTGATCCTCAGCACCACATAAAAGTAAAGGCATTGTGTTGTGTCCATCTACACCTAAAAAATAAATATTTAAAAAAAAAACAAAAAAACTGAGGTACAGGGACATTCTTTTATTTATTTTTATTCCCGTATTTTTCTTACCAGTAGAAGTAAGTTTATCACGGCCTTCCTTATATCCTTATAAAAATATTACATTTTAAAACAGGTTTTAAAAATAGTTATTTTTTGAACATGAAGTACCTTTGACTTATCCAGACCATGAATGAGTCCTCAAGTACCTCACAGTAGTAAAAACTAATAGCTGATAATGCTCATCTTCTAAGAAAACATGTTGTAAAATAATGAAAAATTCAAGATTTAGCTTGTTCTTAATAAAACAAATAAATGTGTACTACTTTTTTCTTATAATAAAAATATTACATTTCCAGCTTCAAAGCTGGTGCATTAATAAGCAAATTCCCTAATACCAAGTTCCCTATTCAGCTCTGCTCTCATGTGTGTTGACAGCAAAACTCTTGAAGCTTTTTGTTTTTTAACTACTTTTAAATTCTTCTGTAGCTCATTAAATTCTTATGTATCTCAGTAAGTATTGTGGGCTTCTCTTCCTTCTTTGTAAACTCACAGTAAAATGTAATCACAAAAGTATTTACCATTTTATATCTTCATAATTCACAACTTAAAATGGAATCAGTTTATCTTGCACACCAGATTGCTTTTTATCTCTTTTCTTTTAAGTGAACAAACAGCAACCATACTTCATGAGAGAAATAAAATGTAGTTCTATATAAAAAATACATGTAATAAAACTATCCAAGGGCTGGGACTATAGCTCAGTGGTAAAGCACTTGCCTCACAAGTGTGAGGCACTGGGTTTTATCCTCAGCACCACATAAAAATAAATAAAGATTGTGTCCCTCTACAAGTAAAAAATATTTTAAAAAACTATCCTAGTGCTTATTCATGTATAAAATATTAGAACTATTCGTATGGTCACCACTTGAACAATTAAAGGAACTACTTCATTTCATCAAATGTTTAATAAGAATGCTTTCTTCCCAAAAACTTTTGTCAACTCATGTAAAATTTATTAATATATTATAAAGTTATTTAATCCTACTTCAAGCTTCTGATACTACTGTAAGAAAGTAGCATATACATGCATAAATTATTACAAATGTTTCCTGTAAAGAAATGACATTTTTTCTTTTGCCAACTGTTTAGATTACTTTTTTATTTTTTAATGACACTAGTCATTTAAAAAGTCTCTTAGTTCCAGCCAGGAGTGGTAGCTTACTCTTGTAATCCCAGAAATTCAGGAGGCTGAGGCAAGAAGATCAGAAGTTCAAGAACAGCCTTAGCAATTTAGCAAGATCCTGTTTCAAAATTAAAAGCTCCTTCATTTTTCCCATGCCCTCCCCCCCCCCCCCCCCCCCGTTATGGATCAGCATAAACTTATCAGAGAAAATATTCAGCCTTTGGCTTTTGGGGATTGGTTTACTTTGCTTAGCATGATATTCTCCAACTCCATCCATTTACCTGCAAATGCCATAATTTTATTTTTACTCTTTTAATGCTGAGTAATATTCCATTGTGTATTGATTGCACAAATGGTGTGACTCAACATCACGTACAATCAAAGAAAAGTTGTGCTCCATTTGTGTGCAATGAAACAAAATGCATTCTACTGTCATGTATAACTAATTAGAACAAATTAAATGAATGAATAAATAAATAAATAAAAGGGCTGGGAATGTAGCTGTGCCTCTGAGTTCAATCCCCGTACTAAAAAAAAAGTCTCTTAGTTCTCATGTGGTACTTATAAGAAGCATTTATGAAAATCCTTTTGAAGACGGTATGAACCTTGTTAGTTATTTTATAACTATTGGACATAATTCTTTAGAATTATTACTGCATGTTTTTTCCTAATATAGTTTCAAATTCCTTTATATAATCCCAAGTGCCAGTATATAATCTCAAGTATCAGTATATAATCAACAAACACTCTGATAATATTTACTTTTAACTCAAAGTAAGTTGGGCACAAGTACATGAAAAAATGCTCACCATCTCTAGCAGTCAGAGAAATGCAAATCAAAACCACCCTAAGATACCATCTCACTCCAGTAAGATTGGCAGCCATTAGGAAGTCAAACAACAACAAGTGCTGGCGAGGATGTGGGGAAAAGGGTACACTTGTACATTGCTGGTGGGACTGCAAATTGGTGCAGCCAATTTGGAAAGCAGTATGGAGATTTCTTGGAAAGCTGGGAATGGAACCACCATTTGACCCAGCTATTCCCCTTCTCGGTCTATTCCCTAAAGACCTAAAAAGAGCATGCTACAGGGACACTGCTACATCGATGTTCATAGCAGCACAATTCACAATAGCAAGACTGTGGAACCAACCTAGATGCCCTTCAATAGACGAATGGATAAAAAAAATGTGGCATTTATACACAATGGAGTATTACTCTGCATTAAAAAATGACAAAATCATAGAATTTGCAGGGAAATGGATGGCATTAGAACAGATTATGCTAAGTGAAGCTAGCCAATCCCTAAAAAACAAATGCCAAGTGTCTTCTTTGATATAAGGAGAGTAACTAAGAACAGAGTAGGAACGAAGAGCATGAGAAGAAGATTAACATTAAACAGGGATGAGAGGTGGGAGGGAAAGGGAGAGAGAAGGGAAATTGCATGGAAATGGAAGGAGACCCTCAGAGTTATACAAAATTACATACAAGAGGAAGTGAGGGGAAAGGGAAAAAAATACAAGGGGGAGAAATGAATTACAGTAGAGGGGGTAGAGAGAGGGGAGGGGAGGGGAGGGGGGATAGTAGAGGATAGGAAAGGCAGCAGAATACAACAGACACTAGTATGGCAATATGTAAATCAATGGATGTGTAACTGATGTGGTTCTGCAATCTGTATACAGGGTAAAAATGGGAGTTCATAACCCACTTGAATCAAAGTGTGAAATACGATATATCAAGAACTATGTAATGTTTTGAACAACCAACAACAAAAATTTAAAAAAAAAAAAGAAATCATATGTGAATGGAAAAGAAAAAAAAAAGTAAGTTGGGCAAATAATCATTTTAACATAAATTTTCCAAGTATAGAATCTCATGCAGTGCACCCCTCCCACTCCAAATACAAAACAAAGCATTAATGCAACCTGTTTCTATACACAGTATCTTGATAACATTTTAAAAATCATAAAAATTAGGTAAAATACAATAAGCTTTTAGCAAATGTAATCATAATTCACTATTATTTGACACCATTGAAATCAACTACCACTCAGCAATTTTAGAGTAATTTCTTTTTGTTTTCACCTTATAATTTTCATATTACTATACTGGTAACATGCTCAAAATCCTTCCTGCAGTAAATTATTTTATTAACGGATATCTGTCCACCTTAAGACAAACTTCATTCACAGAGAAAAATGTAAGAAAGAATGTATAAATCCTATATTCAGTTTACTGATAGATTTTAGCACTTGACTGAACATCATAAAACTAATCCAAATAACTTTCTTTGGCTGAACACAACACAGATCCTGTGTTCATTTATTGTGTCTACTGGCAGTTAACCAAACAGCTAAAGGATATGATATAAAAGTGAATATTGAGCTGGAGGTGTACCTTTGTGATAGTAGAGTGTTCTTAGCTCACAGAAGGGCCTATGTTAAATCCAAAAAAAAAAAAAAAAGATGAATGTAATGTGATATTCTGCCCCTATGTTGCTCAAAGTTTCCTGAAAGAAATATTCATAATACCATATGAAAATGCTACAAAAGGTATAAAGTACTTTGAAAAACACTGGAAGTAGAAGTCAATGAGAACATATAATCAAATAATTTTCTTTTGAAATGAAACTTTTTTTTTTTTTTCTTTTTCTTTTTCTTTTTTTTTTTTTTTTTTTTGAGATTGGGGTCTTACTGTGTTGCCCAGGCTGGTCTTAAATCTCCTGAACTCAAGGGATCCTCTAAGGGCAGAGACTACAGGCCACCACACCCAGCTCAGATTTCTTATAGACTTACCAAAGGAGGTAGAAGGACATTGGTGTTTGAACTGAATTACAGTGTTATCTGAGCATTTTTACCCTTTAAAATGAACACTGATCTAATCTGTAATAGAATCTTTGCTAAAAGGAAAACAGCTATAAAGAAAATATTACATCAAAGCTAAGTACTGGAGTTTATTTGAAATTTGATATTTTATACAAAATAGCAAACCCTATTATAGATTTCTAAAATAAAGTAACTCAATCTTTACAAAACAGTTGGCATCCATTTGTTCTCTTACTTTTTCTTTAAAAACTTAAGTGTGGTAGGTGGTAGTATCTGATTTTCATAAGAATCCTCTGTTGATTCAACTTATTTATTCAGACATTTACTGTGCCAACTTGCACTAGAAATAGAAATGCCTTGGGCTGGGATTGTGGCTCAGTGGCAGAGCGCTCGCCTAGCTCACCTAGCTCCTGCGAGGCCCTGGGTTCAATCCACAGCACCACATAAAAACAAGTAAAATAAAGGTATTGTGTCCATCTACAACTAAAAAACAAATTTTTAAAAAAGAAGAAATATAAATGACTGTGGTCTAAAAAAATTCTAGAATGAACACAGGTCTTCTGCCTTCAGATTCCCTCTGCCCTCCACATTCTAACCCTTTAACATAAATCTAGTTATTAAAATAATAAAAATCATCTCAAAAAAATAATATAAAATTTTATGTGTATATACAGATAATCTGTGAGGTCATTGTTCTTTTCTGGGTAGACTTAATAATGTTTGTTTTATCTCATTTTTCAGTGTTAGAATACGGGTCAATTTTAATTTTGGTATGATATGGAAAATGGCTCATCTTTATACAAGAAATAGGATTCTTTTGATATTTGGACAGTTGGAAACTTTCTAAAATTAAGGATTTTGTACTGTATATTCAACAACTGCATATTGTATTCACAAAAATGTATTTGAAGTTTGTTAATATTAAATACTTTTTTCCAAGGAAATTGCTGTCATGTCTGTTATTTCTATAAACTACAAACATTCCTGAGTTAAGTCCTTCCCCAATTTGACCCCCTCCCCCGCCAGATTCTGCAGAATTCCTTCTTCCTAAATTGAAGCAAATTGTAAAACAATGATCTTTAAATCACCGAAGAGGAATTAGTTTCCCATTTGTTGCTGAAGTTATATATAAATATACATTATAGTTTATTTGCACTATTTTAAATGCTGCTTATGCAACTTACGCTAGATATATTAAGGGCTATAAAAGTGCTCTTTCTAGGAGTCTATTCTGAGAATATGAGGCCCTCACAAAGATTTAATTGTAGATGATTATCAAAGCATTGTTTTAACAACAAAAAGATTATGATCTTAAAATTTATTTTTCTGATTATAAAAATAATTCACAAAATACTATCTTAATATTGGCTACTTCAATTCCCCCAAATGGTTTCAGTCTTAAGCTAGAATAGCTTGTTTTATGGAGAACACCACCAATACTTGTGCCCTGGAGGAGAAATATTCATTTGAAGGTGAAGCCAGATTTAAAGGTAGGTTGGTAGTGTAGTTAGGTAAATCAGGTCTAATATAGAGTAAGATAAAGAAAATGGAGACCATTATTGAGAATGGAGTCCAGGAAACCAGAGCAGCACTTGGGGAAATTGAAATGTTAATGTCCCCAAGTCCCGGAACCCATCCTAAGGAAATGTTAATGAAGTAGCTCCCAGCAAACAGCTACCCCAGGCCCTTCCTGCCCAGATTACTCCTCCAACCCACCTATCTCCCACCTTATGGTCTTCCCACAAGCACATTCTATCACTGCAAGATAAAGGGAAACAAAGGACATGAATGTGGGAAAACTAAAAGAAGACCTTAGCTATAAAAAAGGGAAGACCTCGCCCTTCCACGATTCCACCTTTTGGGTCCCCTTCCTCCCAGGAGAAGTCTTTTCTGCTGTCCTTTAATAAAGCCTTCCACTTTCCACTCTACACTTGCCTCCGCATGCTTCTCTGGTGTTATACTTCAGCATTCAGGGAAGCAAGGACTGGTAAACAGCGGTAACAACGGGTCAGTTCACTGGTACTATGATTTAATATGCAATTTTAACCAGATCCAACAATTACAAGAAACAATAGGAACTGACTTGACACAGATAGACCTCAATGTTTTTAAGGGAATGGCCTGATGATTGTAGATGGTGGTCTTCTCGGAACACCAACTGATGGACAAGGTCTCCCTATGACTGTGATGAAGCAAAACAAACAAGACCAATTCATAATTTTGTTTAAGGAGAGACCAAAAACAACAAGGTCACTGCAATCCATAAAAACATCTGCTTTTATTATTAACTGTAACTACACAATAGTCTGTAGTCTGGTAACACTAATACTAGATGGGTAATTCTGATTGTCTATGCAAAACAGACAAAAATAAAGTGGGTACATAATAAATTTCTGTGTCCACAAAAAGGTCTAAAATTCTGTCTTTAAGTCAAAGGAATTTAAAATTACATTTGGAGGAACATATACAGTCCAATAAAAACAAGCCTATTATATTTAGAACTACTAAACAGATTTGGGTCTTGTTGACTAGCTAATTAGATGTTTTACCAAAGAAAAGGCATGTAAATTGTATTTAGAGATTCAAAATAATGTGCGTTTTTAAAAAGTAATTACTGTTAGTGGAAATAATGAGTTTTTTAAAAATAACTACTGGGTTACCATTGTGAACCATCTGAACCGGTCTTCACTCTTCCTATACTATCAGAAATTAACTGAAAAAAAATTCAGAAATATAATTATCAGTTACTATTAACTAAGGCAAACAAAACATTAATTGCAAATAAAACACAAAATCAGCTAAGATATATTATTAATGCTAAGAAGACTTTCGCTTTTTAAATAAATTGAATCGAAGGCACATACTTTAAATATGAGTGCGAGGGCAGACGTTTTCACAATGTTAAGTGGTGTTATGAAAATCATTATATGAGAATCTAATATCAGGAAGTTTAGCTTTATCTTTAGAGTCTGGCCCATATAGGGACTAAACAGCGTGTTTCAATTATTACTTTAATTTCGTTTATTTATTTGCGGTATTGAGATTAAACCCAGGGGCACTTCACCATTGAGTTCCATCCACAGCCTTTTTTATTTTGGATTTTGAGACAGGGTCAAAGCTGACATCCAACGTGCAATCATTCTGCTTCCCGAAAGTCTGGGATTACAGGCTGTGTCAACCGCTCCCACCTAAACTGTGTGTTTTAAATGATTTCCTAAACCACAAAATTCCGTTTCTACAACATAACATTCTCCTCCCCCCCCAAATAGTCATAACGTTATTTGGCATGCCCTCACAGAACATAAGAATATTATGCTTGAAATGCATTTACTGATTCTAAAATCAGTTACTTCTCGCTTTTCCATTACTGCGCTGCTTGCAGTTTCACTTTACCCGGTCTAGGACGTCACCAAACCTAAGGGCTTAGGAACACCGCAGAGCAAACGCGTCGGGCCAGATTTCCAGCACCTCCCCGACGCTTCCCCTTTAAATGCTCAAGTGGGCGAAGCGCTACGTGACGGACTACAGCGCATGCGCACAGACGCAAGCCGCAAGGGGGAAAAGAGCTGTGAAGCACGAGCTGGGTCCAGGGCTGTCGGCCCTGGCAAGCTGGACTGGGACCTGGGCCAGCGCAGGCAGCTGTCGGGACGTGTCAGCGTTCGGCCGCCTGGGGCTCGGCTCCCCGACTCGCCCAGGTTCGGGTGCCTCATTTTGCCTGTTTGCAACTGAGGACCTGCTCGGGTGGAAGGCATGCGGGGAGGCTGCGACGGGCGGTGGGCGGAGCTCTCCAGATCTGACTGCCTATTGGCTGCCTTGCTTTCCCTTCCGCCTTTCCCGTGGAGTCCCAGCGCAGTCCAAGTGTGTGGAGACCCAGCCCTAGAGGGTGCACCCCTGCTTATAACAGTGAGCCTTCTCGCCCAGACGAGTTGGAGCTCTCCATCAGCACATTTCTGGAAGGAGTTTGAGTTTATATTTCTTTTTGTGTTGGTGGAAGATGTTGGAATCTATATTTGCCTCTAAATGAGTGTTTTGGAGGCAACTTAAATGACTTTCTCTTAGAAACGTTCTGTTTTCTCCCTCAGGTGTTCATATCCTTATTTTCCATGACAGATCTTGATGACACTGTATGCAAAAGATACATGAAGATGATTACAAACATAGTAATATTGAGCCTGATCATATGCATTTCCTTAGCTTTCTGGATTATGTCAATGACTGCTAGCACCTATTATGGTAAGTAGGAATGTTCTAAATTGTTTTTCTGTAGTTGGTGGAATTTGAGACTGTACCTTTATAAAATCCAAAACTGACGCCGTGAGCAAGCTACGCTGTTAGCATGGACCAGACATGTTTGTCTCTTTTCACAATATCAGAATTTTTTTTTAAATATTTATTTATTTTTTTTTAGTTTTCGGCGGACACAACATCTTTGTATGTGGTGCTGAGGATCGAACCCGGGCCACACGCATGCCAGGCGAGCGCGCTACCGCTTGAGCCACATCCCCAGCCCACAATATCAGAATTTATTGAATAACAAATTCACAAGCTATGTAACTTTTATCAGTGTTAATTCAGCAAAAATAGTTATGGTTTACTTGGTGTCATAACTGAGACAATCACAAATTCTTTTATTCCATTCCAATATTTATTAATATCTGTAACACTTTATGCAAAGATAGATAATTTTCAGGAATGGTTAACAGTGATCCAGGGGTTTCTGGAGGCTGCACTCAGTGCAAAGCAGAGAGCAGATTCAAGCGAAAAAGAGTCATGTAGGTGGTCAGATAAAATTATAAACCTACCAAAGAATTTATTCAGGGGAAGGAGCTGTCAAGGCTGGGTACTTATTCTAGGCAATTTCAAATGGGCTGTGTCAAGGAGGGAGATCAAATTGAGCTGAAGCCTTGGAGACAGGAATTTGGTTACCTCTCAACCTCTTGATGTGTTGAGATGATGTGGTGAGGGGCTCAGTGTGTCCCATGCCTCTAGGTTCTCTTCCTTTTTGTGTGTTTCATATAAAGGTGTGGCATCTAGTGAAACTTGATAAACTCACAGGCATGCCTGGTTTCTGTGATGTGGGTTTGAAACACCTGTGCACCATGTGCTGATTTAAATTAATAAGTTCACTAGTGGTCATTTTTAATTAGCACAATTAATGTATCAGTTTGCACATTGTTTTGTGCATCTGAGGGTTATTCGTCATTATGTTCGGTATGTACAATATCTGTGGTTATCTATTTACCCAGACGAATTACCGAATCTTTCGCCTAAACACTTGTACTCAAAATGGAGCAGCTAATGGCAAACTGCTGCTTTATAAAATGGAGTAACTCAGGGCTAGGCACTGCAGGTCTATACAGCATGAAGCAACTCAGAGCAGAACATACCTGCTCTCCACACACATCCTCTGAATGGTTGTGAATGTTTGTGTGTCTTACCTTTGATAGCCTGAATTTAGTTTACTAACCTGATAATATAAACAGTTCCATGAACATTTTAAAAATTTTAGTAAATGCTCTTTATGGTAATACTCTTTATACCTAACTCAAAATGTCTTTATTTCATATAATTATTTTGTCCACTTTGGTGAAAAATAAGCACCATAAAACATTTGTGAAGCAATTTCAGTGATATTTTAATTTTGATAAGAATATTTGTAATACAATTGATCAATTTTATGTATTCTGTAGTAAAAATTAAAAGCAGTATAATCTTTACATTTGGAAATTTAAAGGATTTGAAGAATTTGTCTGCTGTTTGATAACTTCAAAAGAACTCTAGGATTGAGGGTATCGCTCAATCTTAGAATGTTCGCCTAGTAAGCAAAAGCCCTGGGTTTGATCCCCAGCACTGCCAAAAAAAAAAAAAAGAAGGTCTCCATTTAAAGCCTGAAGCCACTTTGTATAAATATTAGGCACTTTGGATTCAGATCCTGCTTTAGAGCATAAGCGTGCCTGTATACAAAGTTCCTTGATACCTCTATAAAAACAGCAGTGGTCAGTTCATAACAAAGGAAAAAGTGGTAAGGAGAATGAGAAAGTGAACTCATGTATAGTTGAACTCATGTATGGTTATGTGATTATGATTGCTCTTTCAGAACTTAGTCCTTGTGCAAAAAGACATATAAATAATCAGGTGTTGTACAGAGCTTTTGGGACTGATTATTGATAATGATGCATAGTAGGGGAGAGGGTTTGAGGGAAAGGAGATGAGAAGAAACTTCTTGTGTAACTAAATAGAAAGAACTAGAATGTCTAAACTGAAGTGTCCCCCTAGGCCCAAGTGCCTGATGCAAATGAAGGAAGCTGTGCAGATTTTTGCATATTAGACATGGATCAATAGTTTTCACATCCAGAAATAGGATTTTTTCTATTTTGTGTTGTTAACTTGACCTTCTTTGTCTTTTATTTTCCCATTTTTTATAAAAAGATGGGCACAAACAGTTATTCATGTTTTTCTTTACCATAAAGAAATCATTCAGTTTTAGTACCAGTGGTGAAAATTTTAAATGGAAAGGTTGTGGCCCCTCTAAAGGAGGTGGCCTTTCTTCTTCAGTTGTTCTGCCATGTTGGTCAGTTTCTCTTTTAAACAGACGTTAAGAATAGGAATTTTTATATGAAATTTCCTCATCTTTAAATATTAACTCAATTATTTGAAAATACTATGCTAGCTAAAATATCCATGAACTAAACAAAATATCTGTGAGCTGGATGTAACCTTTAGAAAAATGTTTGAGATACTCTTCATCATAAATAGCTATAAAAAGTTCTGAAAACTTTGTAATAGTGACTATTCCCCCGGAAGACTACCCCTCTGAAAATACATAAGTCTCAGCATAAATGTTCTACTTTGATGACTTATCTCAGTTCCTCTACTTAGGACAGTATTTGATCCAGAATGCTGTTATCAAAGCTGATTCACAAAACTAAACTATGCAGACTTCACATGACTCATGCTGTATATTTATAACTTTTCAGGTAACTTACGGCCTATTTCTCCCTGGCGTTGGCTATTTTCGGTTGTTGTTCCTGTTTTGATTGTCTCTAATGGCTTTAAAAAGAAAAGCCTAGATTACAGTGGAGCTTTGGGAGGTATGTATTTATTTACAATGCTTAAAGTAACTATATAATAAGTATTTGTTTATATAATATAAACTTGTGTTTTTTAAATTCTGAATATAAGATTATGAATTTTAATGTTACATATTTTAGACAATAATAAATTATGCATTGCTCAACATTCCTATTCTGTCAGAATTCAGGAACAAACATACTTTTAGTGTAACATACAAATTTAACTTCATAATTGACATAAAGTAGATTAATTAGGATAGAATTACAAGGACCTTAACTATTATGCTCCTTTTGTTAGATTAGTTAGTCTTTTGACACTCTTCATAGATGTAAATGGAGGATTTAGAAAGAATAACTATTGAAAATTGCTTGAGTAATTTCAAGCAGATCAGTTCAAACCTGGTGTTCTTCGTAGTCTAGATTAATTTTTCAGAACTGAGTTGTGACAGGCTGTTTGTTTGTTTGTTTGTTTATTTATTCATTCTATTACTAGGGTTTGAACTTGGGCCCTCTACCACTGAATTACCTCCCTAGTCCTTTTTATTTTTATTTTGAGGCAGGGCCTCACTGGCCTTGAACTTGTAATCCTCCTGCCTCAGCCTCCTGAGTAGCTAGGATTATAGATGTGAGTCACCATGTGGAACTCATTTGTTATTCTTTTAGCAAATACTTACCACTTACTACTGTGTACTGCTGTTCTTAGAAACTGGGGGTATAGCTATGAACAAGGACAAAGTTTCACTTCTCCTAGAATTTTTATTCTTTAGGAGCAATAAATAATAAGTAAATCTGTAAAACTTTTCAAATGATGAATTTTATGAAAAAAAAAAAAATATAACAAAGTATATATGGTGGAAGATCTAAAACATTCTTCTGTAGAGAGGAGAGCATCAGATGTTTTTCTCATAAGGAGGTAATTTGGTGCTGAAACCCAGAGAAGCCAACAATGAGAAAGTCTAAGAGAAGCATATTCTGGGCTGAATAACAAGCTAGGCCTGACATCTACAGGACTGGCTTATTTAAGAATGAGAAGAAGGCTCATTTGACTAGGAATAGTAAGAAAAAGAAAAGTAATGAGAGATAACATTGAAAAAGTAGGCAAAGACCAGGTTATATTGGAGCTGGTAGACCACAGAAAGGCTTTTATTCTAAAGTAGGTGGAATCTCTCTGCTTCAAATCAGAGGAGTGGCATGATCTGATTTGACAAGATAACTTTAGTATCCTTCCATTGTTGAAAGAACCAAGCCTTGAAGGTTACCCCTAAATATTTCCTATGGGATGCTATTACTATAGGATGAGGATTATGTAGAACTGGCAGCTCTTGAAGTCATTTACTAAGCCAACCTTTAAAATACTATTAATCTTTAGCCTCTGTTGCCCTGTAAGTACATTCTTCCCCCTCCATATTTATGTACAGAAGGCATTCCTCGTAAAGTTTTATAAACTAGACTAAACTTTCATGGAAGCAAGATAATGTGATGGTAAAAGAACAAGCACTAGAATCAGGCAGAATTAATCTGAATGGTAGTGATGGCTTCAGGAGAGTCTCATGTTATTAATCTCTCTCTCTCTCTGTTTTCAATATCTAATAGAAAAGTATATATCATGCAGTCCATGGAGCTTAAACTTGAGGTCATCTCACTTGCAATGGTACCTTCCAAGGCCTTTGGGGAGAGCCCTACGAATGTGCTCTTATGGTCCTATGGTTTTGTAAATTTTGCATAAGTAAAAGGTATTTTTTACTCTTTTTTTCTTCAAGAGCGTCCTCTAAGTTTTAAAAGTATAGCGCCCCACAAGGCCTAAATCTATCCCTGATTTTATTCTTAGGGTCGTAGGATTAAGTGAAACAATTACCATAAAGTTTTTTGTTCACTGGACACATGAGCCAACATGTATTGTAAGGTAGGCAGATTTCTTCAGAATTATGCTAATTCCCTTTCTTCAGAATTGAGAAATATTGCTAAAATTCTGTTTATTTCCACTCTCCACCCCATGGGATAGTTGAGAATTAAAGTTAGCTAGACACACTGGTATTTTTTATATAAATTGTGTCATAATATAATCAACGAGTATTAGGAATGGCTATGTATTATTTATTTAACAAATGCTTATGTCACACTTAAGCATGTTCTGGGCATTCCTCTTAGCACTTTGGCAATATTAATTCATTGTAACAAATAATTTGAAAAAGCTCTGTTTGAGTATAAAAACATAGAATTATGTTTTACTAAAAAATGTTCTCTCTCAGCCAGGCATGGTCGCACACGCCTGTAATCCCAGTAGCTCAGGAAGCTGAGGCAGGAGGATCACAAATTCAAAGCCAGCCTCAGCAACAGCAAGGCATTAAGCAACTCAGTGAAACCCTGTCTCTAAATAAAATACAAAATAGGGCTGGGGATGTGGCTCAGTGGTTGAGTGTCCCTGAGTTCAATCCCCGGTACCCCCACCCCAAAAAAAAAAAAAAAAAAAATTCTCAGGTATCCTTGCCTTGATACTAAGAAGGGTCAAGTTTTTTTCAGTTTTCGGTGGACACAACATCTTTATTTTATTTTTATGTGGTGCTGAGGTTCGAACCCAGTGCCCCGTGCATGCCAGTCAAGCGCATTACCGCTTGAGCCACATCCCCAGCCCCCAAATTCTTGAAGTTCTGTCTTTGACTTCCATACTATGTATTGTCCTGGTTTCCTTCTCTTACTTTTCTCCTCTCCTTTGTCTCTTTCCTACTACCATATGTTCTCTTTTAGCCCTTGGGCCTCTACTCCTCTCCTACCTACCTTGATTCTGAATTAAAAGATATATATTTGAAAACTAATTCTGACACCTGTACTTGATGTGAATTTTGGCAAGTCATCTAACTCCTAAGATCCTTACTTTCTTTATCTCTTATGAAATAGGTCACGCCTTTGGCGAGACTCAAAGAAGATAATGTGTGAGACAGCATGCCTTTATAATCTATAAAACATATAAACATTGAGTGTTAATGATTATCTGTTTTCAACAATGGTTTTTATGTGGATGACTATTAATTTAGCATTACCACAAACATTAGTTTCTTTCTCCTTATCTCTACTCATTCCCCCAACTTCTCTCCTACCTCATTATATATACTTGTGGGGGCATACCAGGGATTGAACTCAGGGTCATTCAGCCACTAAGCCACATCCCCAGCCCTATTTTGTATTTTATTTAGAAACAGGGTCTCACTGAGTTGCTTAGTGCCTCACTTTTGCTGAGGCTGCCTTTGAACTCGCAATCCTCCTGCCTCAGTCTCCCAAGCCGCTGAGTATATATACTTCTTATTATATACTTCTTCTTATTAGTGTAGAGAGAGATTCAGAGTTCTAGAGGGAAAACAAGGAAAGTTTCAGAAAACTGAAATTAATTCTCCTAGAGGAAGAGTAAATGAAGTATTCCAATTTGGAAGATTATGTGGTTTGAGGCTTCGTAGGATTTAATGAGTTATTCACATTGAATAGGATTCAAATCTGATAAAGTCATTACTTTGCTGCCAGCACTATTAGATGGAAATTGTCAAATAAAATGGAGGGAAAAATGTTTTTAACTTCTTTTTGAGTAGTAACTGATGTTTGAAAAGTCAGGTAGCAAAAATATAATATGTATGTTTCTAAAACTTATCTTGGTATTATAATAAGCAACTTGATCTGCTTGAGATCAAAGGACACCTACTGACTGGATTATAAACTCCTTGAAGACCAAGAATGTGTCTTAAGCCTCCGTGTCCTATGTTTCTTTGACTAGTGCTAGACACAAAATAGGTGCTTAGAAAAATAGATATACATTGACTTAAAAACTTTTTCCCTTTTTCTGAATCCTTTTATTCTATGACATGTTCTGTTTAGGACTTTCCTTGCCTTAAGGGTAAAAAAATGTAATGTTTATTCAAAGTATATTAGAAAGGTTTGGGATGTATTTCAGTGGTAGAGTGTTTGCCTGTCATGCATGAGGTTCTAGGTTCAATTTCCAGCAAAAAAAAATGTCAACTCGGGACTGGCATTGTAGCTCAGTGGTAGAGTGCTCACCTAGCAAGCATGAGGCACCATCCTCAGCACAACATAAAGATGAAATAGATATTGTGTCCACCTACAACTAAAAAATACATATTAAAAAAAAGTCAGTGTATATCATAGTAGTTGGTAATACTTTCCTGAAGAAGTGATGGTATTCATCTGTAGCATTGAGTTTACCATGAGAAGTTATGCATGATGTAAAATGCTTAGCCTGACACCTGACAGATATAATATGTGTTTTCTTAATAACAGATATTATTGTTCTCCCTCCACTACTACTCTTCAGTTTTAAGGAATGTTTGCTAAGCTTTGCTGTGTCATGCTTTTAGCTTTTGGTGTGCTTAGAATTAATAAATGGGAGTTACAGAACTTTCTTGAAGATCTAAGTACTTAGAGTCAGTCCTTCATGATACAGGTACACATACCTTAGTATTGATAGGATGGGAAAGGGATGAGGCACTGCTTAATTCAGACACTGAGGTGAAGGCCCTGGTCTCCTGGAGAGAGAGGATGAAATGAAGGGGGTGAGTGGAAAAGTATTCGTGAGCTACAAAGCCCTGGGTACTGGGCAGGCAATTTACTCCAAGGGAAGTGTTGTCTGCTTGTTGTTGACATGGTTCTGACAGATTATTGGAAGCTTTTCTTTGAACATGTAAACACGGACAGTTTATTATTAGGCTTTTGGCATGGCGAGTTTCAGTTTCATTTGCCAAGAAATTAGGCTTAATGGTTTACCATTTTTCATTAATTTTCAACAAATATTTAGTGATGGTTCCATGTATGCCAGTCACTATTCTGAGCACTTAGAATTTTAACAGTGAATAATATGGATTAAAATCTTACTATCATATGACTTACATTTCTCTTGAGGGAAGTCAGTAAATGATAGGTTTGATTCTATCTGATCCCCTCAGGAGGAGTTGCTATAAGCATAAGGAAAGTGCACAGCAAAGGTGAGGTGTTACTGGTAAAGGCCCATGGTGATACTCTGTGTTGTCTCACAAGGGTGTGTTACCTGTTTTTAGTCACTATAGTTCATGTCTGGTGTTCAGTCTCTCTTAAGTAGAAACCTCACAACATTAGGTTCCTAGATTTGATATAACTAAGAAAACTAGGTAGGTGCTGCTCATTGTCATAAGAGATTGCTATATGAGCCAGAATGCCATTTTATTAATCTCATAGAATGTCGAACTACCAGGCAAACTGGAATATAAAAATCACTGTTCAGGCATGCCCTATTCTTGTAGGCAAACCATGTGAGAAGTCAGATTATAATTAGAAGGTTGCTTTGGTGAGTGCGAAGTCTGAGAAACAGTAATGCAAGTCCACAGGTCAAGGGCCCTTTCCCTTGGGCAGGGTTCAATAAGTCTGCTAACCTGTCTCTTTTGGCCTTCACTTTCCACATTCAGGGTTAACTAGCCATCTTTTTATCCCCACAGTTTTACTCTAGACAGATTATGTATTAAACAATAGAATTCATTTTATTAAATTCCTGCAAAATTACAGTCCTGCCTTTCTCATTTTTGCTTCCCAGAGATTACTCAGATTACCTTGATTGCAATTTGGGATGTTGCATAACTTCCACTATCAGACACATGTAAACAGTGTTGTTCCCCTCCCTCCCAGATGGCATCTGTTGGGTACAGAAGTTACCTGTTTTAAGCTCAAAAAGACAGCAGCAATAATCTTAATTTTTCAAATTCTTTATAGCACCCTATTGTTGTATATATGAATCTCTTATTAATGAGAATTAGAGATTCCTGGGGTAGAGTGGGCAGGTGGCCTAGACATGAACAAAAGATAGCAGCTACTCATCTAAAAATTCAGATATAGCTGGGAGTGGCCAAAAAGCCAAGATATTTTAATGCTACATGAATGAAATCGTTCCTTCAAAGAGTGTCTTAAATTTATTTCTTAAATCTAAACCTGACATCATCATGAACATGAGTCACTTCATGTAGTATTTTAGGATGATCAAAGTAAAAGGGATATGAATACCTTTTGTAGCATTGTTATAATGCACATAAATTATTTTAGAGCCATTCCACTTTGGAATTGTTTAAAGACAGACGAACAGATTCTTGACAGTGACTATTTATAAAGGGGAGAGGGAAAACACTTTGTCTTTTGCTTATACTTCATATGTTTTGGCTTTCCATTCAAATAGCCATGTACTACTCTTGTAATGTTTTAAAAATCAGTGGAAGAAAATTAAAGGTTGAATACAATGACACAGTATTTATCATTATCACTGTTGAGCCACTGGAACTATAGTTGCTGTTATTAACACTGATATTAGCTAACATTTATTGAGGGCTTCCTACATCCTAGGTAGAATAATAAGCATATTCCAAAAATTACCTCTTAACAGTTCACAGCAAGCCATTGAGTTAGGAAATATTCTCATTCCACCAATGTGAAGTTGAGGCTTGAGGAGGTTGGGACCCTTTTCCTAGTCACACAGAGGCAGGTGGAGCAGCCAAAGCCTCAACTCTAGACTGTTCAGTTCCAGAGATGAAGCTATTTATTATTGCTTTATACCAAGTTACCCTGTTTCTTTAACTCACAATTAAAATACACTAACCTTAAATAAAATGCCAGTAATTAAGCATCTCTGGCTAAATCAATTAATAACTACCTGATTATAGTACCTTAACCTTGAGCTGAGCAGTGGTAAAATGGGTTATAATGGGAATAACAACCAGGTCTCCTATTATATTATTTAATAGAATATTATTTATTTAGTACTTATTTAGTAAATGAATAGATTTATTAAATAAATATTAATATTAAATTATTTAATATCTATTGTATTTTTATTTAATTGGATATTATTTAATAATAAAATTTTCAGTTACTAACTGAATATATTTATCTTGAGAATTACAGAGAACAGAAATTGTCAGCCATAGAGTAAGCAGGGTTAGAACATTTTGTAGTAAAAAATAAAATTGACAAAATATGGGGCCAGGAGTTGGGTATAGCTCAGTGGTAGAGCATATGTTTAACATGCTGGAGGCCCTGGGTTCCATCCCCATCAGGGGTGGGGGAAGGAGGAGAAAGGAGTGGGGAAGAGAATCTATAGCGATAGATTAGAATTGGTGTGATCTTGTCATCTCTAAAATATGTATGTATGTGTGTATATACTTATGTATGTAGTTGTCTGTATATTTATATGTGCATGTGCATTCACTTGCCCTCTTCACATATGACAAAAATACCCCAGTAACCATGAGAGTACATTGAGAGCCTAGATCTTGGTTTCAATACCTACTAAAATTAATCAACTTCTCAGAGAAATGGCTGCCTCCAGAGATGGGGCAAGTTAGGTTTGGGATGAACCTAAAATATCTTTTTATATTGGGCGGGGGGGGGGGGAGGATGGGGTCATGTCAAAAGAGCCTAGCAGCCAGGTTAAAGGGACTCCTGCTGGACAAATCTGGGACACTTGGAGCACCAAGAGTAAGTACAATAATGTGCTATGATATTTTTTATTTGAATGAGGCAACTACATTATCAAAAGTGACAATGTCATTAAAGAAAAAAAGTGTTTTATAAAAATGATCCACAGTAAAAGAGACTACATCCATCTATTAGCACATTTTTTTTTTTTTTAAATACAATTCTAAGCAGGAAGTGTGAATCAGGCGGTATAGCGATACCAGATTTCAAACTATATTACAGAGCAATAGTAACAAAAACAGCATGGTACTGGTACCAAAACAGGCGGGTGGACCAATGGTACAGAATAGAGGACACAGAAACCAATCCACAAAACTACAACTATCTTATATTTGATAAAGGGGCTAAAAGCATGCAATGGAGGAAGGATAGCATCTTCAACAAATGGTGCTGGGAAAACTGGAAATCCATATGCAACAAAATGAAACTGAATCCCTTTCTCTCGCCATTCACAAAAGTGAATTCAAAATGGATCAAGGAGCTTGATATCAAATCAGAGACGCGCCGTCTGATAGAAGAAAAAGTTGGCTACGATCTACAGTCGGTGGGGTCGGGCTCCAAATTCCTCAATAGGACACCCATAGCACAAAAGTTAATAACTAGAATCAACAAATGGGACTTACTCAAACTAAAAAGTTTTTTCTCAGCAAAAGAAACAATAAGAGAGGTAAATAGGGAGCCTACACCCTGGGAACAAATCTTTACTCCTCACACTTCAGATAGAGCCCTAATATCCAGAGTATACAAAGAACTCAAAAAATTAGACAATAAGAAAACAAACAACCCAATCAACAAATGGGCCAAGGACCTGAACAGACACTTCTCAGAGGAGGACATACAGTCAATCAACAAGTACATGAAAAAATGCTCAACATCTCTAGCTGTCAGAGAAATGCAAATCAAAACCACCCTAAGATACCATCTCACTCCAGTAAGATTGGCAGCCATTAACAAGTCAAACAACAACAAGTGCTGGCGAGGATGTGGGGAAAAGGGTACACTTGTACATTGCTGGTGGGACTGCAGATTGGTGCAGCCAATTTGGAAAGCAGTATGGAGATTTCTTGGAAAGCTGGGAATGGAGCCACCATTTGACCCAGCTATTCCCCTTCTTGGTCTATTCCCTAAAGACCTAAAAAGAGCATGCTACAGGGACACTGCTACATCGATGTTCATAGCAGCACAGTTCACAATAGCAAGACTGTGGAACCAACCTAGATGCCCTTCAATAGACGAATGGATAAAAAAAATGTGGCATTTATACACAATGGAGTATTACTCTGCATTAAAAAATGACAAAATCATAGAATTTACAGGGAAATGGATGGCATTAGAGCAGATTATGCTAAGTGAAGCTAGCCAATCCCTAAAAAACAAATGCCAAATGTCTTCTTTGATATAAGGAGAGTAACTAAGAACAGTGTAGGGACGAAGAACAGGAGAAGAAGATTAACATTTAACAGGGATGAGAGGTGGGAGGGAAAGGGAGAGAGAAGGAAAATTGCATGGTAATGGAAGGAGACCCTCAGGGTTATACAGTGGAGGAGGTAGAGATAGAGGAGGGGAGGGGAGGGGAGAGGTGGGGAGGGGGGAGGGTGGAGGATGGGAAAGGCAGTGGAGCACAACAGACACTAGTATGGCAATTTGTAAATCAATGGATGTGTAACTGATGTGATTCTGCAATCTGTGTATGGGGTGAAGGTGGGAGTTCATAACCCACTTGAATCAAAGTGTGGAATATGATATGTCAAGAAATTTGTAATGTTTTGAACAACCCACAATAAAAAATAAAAAAAAAGAAAATATAAAAAAAATTAAAAAAAAAAATAAATACCAGGGATTGAACCCAAGGATGCTAACCACTGAACCACATCCCCAACCCTTTATGTGTGTGTGGGGGGGGTGTATTTTGTTTGTTTGTTTGTTTTGTTTTGTTTGTTTTGAGACAGCATCTCACTGAGTTGCTAAGTCTGCTTAAGATCCTCCTGCCTCAGCCTCCTGAGCTACTGGGATTACAGGTTTGTGCCACTGGGCCCAGCTATTAGCATACTCTTCAAATGGAAAGTGGTATTCATTGGGTTAAGATGTTCTCAGGGCAGTCACATCCCCATATGACTTCCTGGGGTCACCTTGATTGAATTTGGTGTATCCTTAAGATTCACATACTTGTCTCTTTTACGTTTTTATCATCTTTATAGATGGCTAATTTCACTCATTATATTTTGACTCATTTTTATAGGGTTAAGTAACCATTATAATAAATATGAAGGTACTTTACTCCCTCTACCACCAAATTTTATTCACAAGAATAATTTCAAATTTTGTAATAAAAGGCCTTTAAGGCTAACCCATTCCAGAATATGTTTACTCTTCCCTATGGAATTACCTAGAGAGAGGCTTTATAACCGCTTTCCTGTATAACCCACAGCAAGTACTAGGAATTGAACCCAGGAGCATGCTACCACTGAGCTCCATCCCCAGTTCTTTTTTATTTTTTATTTTGACACAGGGCCCCACTAAGCTGTTGAAGCTAGTCTTGAACTTGTGATCCCCCTGCCTTAGTCTCCCACATCACTGAGAGATTACAATCTTTTCTTTGCTTTACCCCCTCCTCCTGTGTCATGAAGTATAAGTTTCCTTCTTTGTTTTCCTGGCTGAACTACAGATTGTATAAGACTTCCTTGCAATCAGTCACCCTTTGAAAAATGAATAAATGCAGTCTTTCTTCTTTGTTTACCTTCACAAAATCTAGAGACAGCTGTGCATAGTGGCACACACCTGTAATCCCAGCGATTTAGGAGGCTGAGACAGGAAGATTGCAAGTTTGAAACCCTGTTTCAAAATAAAATAAAAATGGCTGGGGATATAGCTCAGCATCCCTGGGCTCAGCACTGAAGTGGGGGAAAATATCTAAAGAGACAGAAAAGTCTAAAAGTATAAAATAACATTCACAGAACATATTCCATTTTTAGTTGCATGTAACATTTTATGGATTTACATAGGACAGTTTAGCTAAGAAAAACTCCCCTCACCATAGTTTATGAGATTCAGCAAGAGAATATATGAAAGTTTTTTTTAGAAAAGTATAAAAAGATTAACTTTGACTTTCCTCTGTAAACTAGGGGGAAAAAAATCCAGGCTATAGGGGAAAATCGTAAAAGAAACTTGGAAAACCGTAATCTTTACAACCTCAGAGAGGGCCATAGTAATTTGAAAATTCTCTATATTAGCCTTCTATTCAAACTATGTATTTGAGTGTATGTGTGTAATATGTATTGTTTAATAATAAAATCACTGCCATTTATTCTGTTTTACAATTTGATTATAAAACAGTTGTCTCAAATAATAAAACATTGTTTGAAAGGAGATCAAAATATGGCAAAAAAAATTTTATCAGTGAATTAAAATGACATTCAGTTTACTGTTTAGTAATAGTTTAGTAAATTGCAAATGTATTAGAAGTGTACATTCATGTTGTAATATGAAAATTACTGAAAAACACCAATGTTTTTCAGCACTAATATATGGATTAAGTATAATTCTGTGTCTATATGTTTCTTTCAGGGCTAGTGGTTGGATTTATCCTAACGATTGCAAATTTCAGCTTTTTTACCTCTTTGCTGATGTTTTTCCTTTCTTCTTCAAAACTCACAAAATGGAAAGGAGAAGCAAAGAAGCGTTTAGATTCAGAATATAAGGAAGGTAAAATTAATTACATTCAACATTACTCAAAATGGTAAACTGTTTTATCCTAACATAAGCTTTTTTTTTTAAATGCAATTTAATAACATAAGCTTTTAATCAGAACATATTTAGACTGTCAGCAGATCATTTTTGAGAGTTACTTTAGTAGCTTTATTTATCATTTACTTTACTGCAATAGGAAATAACAGCAACATTTTAGAAGCTCTAGAGTCTATCGTTAATTATTTTAGATTATTAATACCAGCATAAAATGAGGGTGAATGGGCCATACTACTTTTAAAACTTTAAAAAAAAATTAGTCTTTTTTATTTTTCTACACTTTAAGATAAAGTTCTTATAACTGCATGCATTTCCTTTTGAGAAGAAAACATTTCTTATGTTTTTTATCTACTTCTTTGTTTCTAGGAGGGCAGAGGAATTGGATCCAGGTGTTCTGTAATGGAGCTGTGCCTACTGAGCTGGCCCTACTGTACATGATAGAAAATGGCCCCGGGGAAATACCAATCGATTTTTCTAAGCAGTACACTGCTTCCTGGATGTGTTTATCTCTCTTGGCTGCACTGGCCTGCTCTGCTGGAGACACCTGGGCTTCAGAAGTTGGCACAGTACTGAGTAAAAGCCCACCAAGGCTAATAACAACCTGGGAGAAAGTTCCAGTGGGTGAGTCTTGATTTGAGTTTCAAAACAAAAACAAAAACACCCCTGTTAATGTATTTAAGTGCCTTTTAAGAATTTTATTTGGTTTTCTTAATCGGAAAATTGCTACAGGATATTAAATTGCTGATATTAACTAATATTTGATGGAAACATTAACAAGACCTGGATATACAGTACAAGAATATAGAAACCGACCCACAGACTTAATCAGTGGGAAAGGAAAATATAAGGAATAGAGTTTTTCTTGAGATCCTATTATGTAATAAGTGCTTTTAACATAGTCTTTCAAATCTATTGTTTCGACCAACAGTGGATTAAAAATGTCTAAAGAAAAATAATATTGTCTATACTGAACACTTAGATTTTTTTCTTACAATTATTCCTAAATAATACAGTATAATAATATTTAAACAGCATTTGTGTAGTGTTAGTATTTATTATAAGTAATCTAGAGAACATTTAAATTATGTGGAAGGTGGGATGTGCATAGGTTATGTGCAGGTACTACACCATTTTATGTGAGGGACTTGAGCATTCGAGGATTTTGGTATAACCAATCCCGTGTGGATAGTAAAGGATTTATATAGGTATATCTCTGTCCCCTATTACCATTAGCAACTGCTTCTACTTCCTTTTTAAAATCTTCTCTCTTCTTTCCTTTCTTTTCCACCTTCTTCTCATCTTCGTTTTTTATTCCTCTTCTTCATTATCATCATTCTTACAATAGCTAACATTTTGAAGACCTACTATGCTCAAAGCACTATCCTGGCTGCTTTACATAGAATATCACTTAGTACTCATAATAATCATATGAATTTGTTCTTGTATTGTTTTCATCGTTAAAAAAAAAAAGGAAACTAAGGCACAGAGAAATAGCATTCTAGCTCCACTGAACCATTCTGGTTCACTGCTAGAATGTTGGAAAGTTACTGAAGAAAAAGGACTATTTTCTAAATAGGCTATAGTCTAGAGATTGCATTAAAGAGAACTCTTTCTAACAAGTACCACATGATCTCGCTTATATTTGTAATCCAAAATAGTAGACTGTATAGAAGTTGAGTTTATAATGGTGATTACCAGAGGCTAGGGAGAATAGGGGAGAGAGAGTGAGGGGAAAAGTTTAATTACTGGGGACTAAGTTATATAGGAGCAAGAACTTCTGCTGTTTTATTGCATAGTAGGGTAACTAGAGTTAACAGTAATGTATTGTATATGTTTAGAAAGTTATAAGAAAGGATTTTCAATTTTTTACCCTTAAACATTATAAGATGGTAAATTTTTGAGGAGATATCTATACCCTGATGTGAACACTGCACAATATATGCATGTATCAGAATATTACATGGTATACCATAAATATATACAATTTTGTGATTCACTTAAATTTTTTTAATTAAAAAGAGAACTCTTTCAAGTTAATGTTAATTACATAGCTACCATAATGTTACAAAGCTATGTAATTGACTTTACGTAGTTTTGTTTGACTATGTACTGATTATTAACCAGATGATTTTATTTATGTTTCTTCTTAGGAACCAATGGAGGTGTTACAATGGTGGGACTTGCCTCAAGTCTTCTTGGTGGTACCTTTGTGGGCATTGCATACTTCCTCACACAGTTGGTTTTTGTGAGTGATTTAGACATTTCTGCTCCACAGTGGCCCATTATTGCATTTGGAGGTCTAGCCGGATTGCTAGGATCAATTGTGGACTCATATTTAGGGGCAACAATGCAATTTACTGGTAAGACCATTACATTATTATTGTAATTTATTGGTTTTTCAAAGAAATGGGGGAAAATATGGAATTTTTATTTTAAAGATGTAAAAAGGAAAAGAAACCCAAAGATACAGGATTGTTGAAGGACCAGAAATGACAGGGAAGAATCTCTTCCACAGTTTTTTTTTTTTTTTTTTTTAATTCTTTTGTGTTAAATTCATTGAAAAAGAATGAGTTCTGCAGAGCAGTGATTAGAAGGGAAGATACATTAGTGCAAGGAATAGACACTTTTGATTATGAGCCATCTAATCCCAGGAAAGTAGGACATTTAGGATCAGCTCATTTTAATGCACCTCCTTCCATTTGTTTTCTTCAAGTCCATTTGATAGATAGTTATTATACTAATATGACTACATACACATTACCTACTTTCCTACTGTGATATCATGCTTGCTGTCTTCACCATTGAGTTTTGGAGTAGTTTGTTTTATTTGAGGTAGTATTTAACTAGATATCCCAGGCTAGTCTCAACTCCTGGGCTCAAGTGATGCCCCTGCCTCAGCCTCCCAAGGAGCTAGGGCTACAGTTGCATGCCACCATTGAGTTTTAAGTCCCACTCAAGGTAAATGGTAGAATCAGTTTTCCTCAAAATTCTGTGTCTTGCTTCTGGTGCTGTCTGGCCCTTTCATTCTACAGATATTTCCTGTTAGGTGTGTATTTCCTGCACATGCTCACCAACTATATTTTCTCCTTTGATTGACATCATGAAGAGACTGAAGGCTAGAGAAGGTTTCCTGAGTTCAGTCCATCCCATGCTCTTCAAACCCAAGATAATCTACTTATCCTTTTATTCCCCTCTCCACTTGTCAGAATGTTTGTTCTCTCAGTTTTACTAATTTCATTCAGATGCTTAGGAAGAAGCAATCTGGTTTTAATTTATACTAAAGAGACAGAGACTCTATCTACACAAATAGTACATGTGGGTTTTTTTGTTTTGTTTTGTTTTTTTAAGAAGCCTAGGTTTTATTTGAAATGGGTTCTAGCAGGGAAAACTTCTTACACTGAGTGAGTTGAAAAATAAAATGTGAGCAGTGGAAGAGGTTAGTTTATTCCCTAAATCTTTGTGTGCTTCTGTTTTAGTCTATACTGCTATGAAAAATGCCTTATATGGGTAATTTGCAAAGAGAACAATAAAGTAATTTACTTGTCATAGTTTCAGAGGCTGGGAAGTTCAAGAACAAGACACTATTCTCTTTCTGCTTCCAAGATGATACTTGTTTCTGCATCCTTCCATGGTGAAAGGCAGACAGGCAAAAGAACAAGGCAGCTCTCAGGAGCCTCTTGTATAAGGGCATTAATCCCATTCTTGAGAATTAATTCCTCATGACTTGATCCCTTCCCCAAAGGCCCCAACTCTTTTTTTTTTTTTTTTTTTTAAAGAAGAAGATTTTTTTGAGAGAGAGAGAGAGAGAGGATTTTTTAATATTTATTTTTTAGTATTTGGCGGACACAACATCTTTGTTTGTATGTGGTGCTGAGGATCGAACCCGGGCCGCACGCATGCCAGGCGAGTGCGCTACCGCTTGAGCCACATCTCCAGCACCCCCAACTCTTAATTCTATCTCATTGGGTCTTAGATTCCAACATGAATCTTGGAGGGAGACAAACATTCAAACCATAGCATTCTTTTTTCATCACCATGCTAGGCCATGTGTGTCCAGTGCTGAGGCTATACATTTACCCCTATTCTGAGGAGCCTCACAGGTTGGCTTTGATGGGAAACTACTGGGAAGGCAGGCCTAGCCTGCCAGTTTCGGGCCACCTGTCCTTTTATTGTTCTCCATTCTAATTCCGAAGGAACTCCAGAGGTATTGAGAGAATATTATTGAGATGTGCTGAAACTTACCTATTCAAAGAGGCCTTTTGTAATCAAAGGTTCCATGTATCTCACCATTTAAATTATTCACTAAGGTCATTGTACAAGTCACTGAGAGTTTTTCAAAGGTGGTCTCTTTTGGAGAAAAAGCCAATTTTCTTTTTTTAATCTAGTATCTGAATCTTCTTATTTGCTTCTTTTCTATTCCAGGTTTGGATGAAAGCACTGGCATGGTAGTCAACAACCCTACAAATAATGCAAAGCACGTAGCAGGGAAACCCATTCTTGATAACAATGCAGTGAATCTATTTTCTTCTGTTCTTATTGCCCTCTTGCTCCCGACAGCTGCTTGGGGGTTTTGGCCCAGAGAGTGAACTTTATTTCATTTCCATTGGTTGAAACTGGTGAGTTCAAATAAATTTGCAATTCTAAGTTTTATCCTAACAATAATAATAATTGTAATGTTAAAGTGAAAATGTGAACTATTTCCATATTCTATTATGATGGAATTCCACGGTTTCATCAACTCACTTTAAAAGCTAGTATCTTTCTAGAAAAAGAGAAGATTGCATAGAACTTATGCATATTTTCCTTCTGCTGAATGTAGCTTCTTGATCAGGGGAGCTACATTTTCTCTACATATTGCTATATATCGAACTGAAAGATCTACGTAGTCAATGGAAATTTTATTTTGCTTTGTTTAAACCAGTGTCAGGATTGAGAGTGATGACATTTTAAAATGGTTCCCAATTGTAATAGAAAAATGTCACTGTACAAATTACCCCAATGTTATATTCATTTTTAATGGCTTAAGCTATTTTGTGTGGAAACCTCAGCATACTATCCTGACCTTCTCTCATTACCTTGCCAGTCACAAGTAATTATGAAAAGTGCAAAGATTGGTCCTAGTGAATTATGTGACATTATTCTCTCACTCCAGGTTAATAATAAAAAAGGTAAATTTATTTTTCATATGACAATTAGAAAGTGTGAAAATAATTTCTAACTAAAATCAAAGAAAATTATCTAAAAAAGTGCACCTTATTATATATTTCAGTTGTGCACTGAAATAAACTATATTGAATTCAATTTTTTTCTCTTTTCACATTTTTTTCATTGGTGTATTATGGTTGTACATAATGATGAGATTTGTTACATATTCCTATATGCATACAATATAACAGTAAAATTTGGCCAGTATCACTTTCCAGCACTTCCTCTCTCCCTTTCTGCCTTCACCCCGACCCAAGACACTAGTTTTTATTGTTGTTGTTTTATTAGATCATTATAGTTATACACAGTAGTTGGATTCATCCTGACCAATTATGCATAGAGTTTGATTTCAGGTCTCAATCCTTCCTCTCCTCCCCCATTCTCCTTCCTCTACCCTGTTAGACTTCCTTTCACTTACCTATTTTTTTAATTGGTTCTTTTTACTTATACAAAAGGGTGATTTTTTAATGCATTTTCTAGCTTTCTTTTATAAATGACTGGAAAAATACTTTGATTTCCTATTACGTACCTTCTAATTTGTGCCCTCCTTTACACTGTAGCTTTAAAATTTTCAAATTTGTTCTTCACTGTGACCTACCATGTACTAGAAGTTTTAACAAGGAACAGAGTACTTTACCAAATATATCTTAAGATGTTTCTCCTGTCATTTCTGTACCATTCTTCCCTTTCCCCTTAAAGAAGTTGGGAAAGGACTCCATGAGTAAGCCAGCTGAGAGTGGAGACAGCTTAGAATTCTTCATTGGTGACCCAACTATAGTGATGATTTGGAACTGACTGGTTTAGGAAGGAAAACAAAATAGTTTACATCCTTAATTCTTAAGTCATTCAATCAACTCAGTGGATCACAACATTGGTTTTGAAATTAGGTATACTTTGGAAGCACCTGGGAAATTAAAAAAAAATTTTTTTTAGTACCGGAGTTCAATACTCAGGGGCACTACACCCCAGTCTTTTTTTTTTTTTTTTTTTGAGACAGGGTCTTGCTAAGTTGCTGAGACTGGCCTCTAACCTGCAGTCTTCTTGCCTCAATTTCCGGGGATTATAGGTATGTGCCATCGCATCTGGCCTGTGTGTTTTTAAAAATCAAAACTTGTGTCTAAGCTCCATGCCCCCAAATTCTGACTTAGCTGATATAGGATATAGCCTGGGAATTGAAATTTTATAAAGCTTTAGGTGCACATGAGATTCATGTAGAGATTTTTTTTTTTTTTAACTCTGTTACCAAGGCCCTTTTTTAAACCAAGTAAATCAGAATGTCTTAAAATGATGTCCTTGCCTACTCCGCATTGCCTACTCCGCATTGGGTATTTTTACAAAACCCTCTGATAGATTTTAATATCTAGCCAGGTTGAGAACCCCAGAATTAAGAATATCTGTATTTAAAGCACTGTATTTAAAGGAAGCATCAAAAGAATGGAATGTCTTGTTTTTAGGGAGACAACAATCAGCAGAGCACTAGGGTTGATAGCTTCTGGTAATCGTGCACTGTCTTGCAGCTGCATCTCTTGTCATTGCTGTCGGTTTTTCATGCAGCCCATGTGTTATTTGAACGTGCCTTTCCTCTTTTCCTAGAAATTCATCCTCATGACATACTAAGGGACAAAAGTACTTACTGGGACCAGCTTTAGGTTTGGTACAATCACCATGTCATTAACAGTGTGGAGAGAGATTACTATACAATCCTTTGTTTGAAAACTTAGGGTTAGTTGTGTTTTGGGATCAAAATTTTTCAGAATTTAAAAAACTAATAGGATCTACATAGAATATTTCACTCAAAGCTACTAAAAAAGTCCAGGGTAGAAACCCATTATCAAATGCACTCCTACTTTTGTGGTGAGTTATGAATAGCCCTACTGAAGGTGATGACTAAAGAATGTAAAGAGCCTCAGGTTAAGTCATGTCAGGTTTTGTCACCAAACTTGTGAAGAAACAATCCATAGTTCTTGGATATGAAAACTACAGATAAAGAATTGAGGTTCTGTCCTTTTTTCTTTTTTTAATCCTACGTATATTTTCTGTAACATCTTTTGTTAATTGGATATTTAATTCAACTACTCTTCTTGGGTAGGTGGGCAGTTATATTAAAAACACTTTCATGGAGAGAGCTCCATGTAACAATATAATAAAATATTATGTGCTTCTGCCTAGGTGGCTTAAAGGTGATTATTTATTATTATACTATAACATAATAGAGGACTGCAAAGTGTATGTGGCCCAAGGCAGCTTTTGAAGAAGACTTCAAGAAGAGACATCACATGGGACTACCAGGAAAGCACAGACTTGTCACAGAAGTTCATTCCATCTTTAGTATTTTTCCCTTCTTGAGTTATCTATGCTTTATATCTCTTTCTTGTTTCTAGCTGCTGTAAATATAGAATACTGGCTGCAGAAATTCTAACTCCACCTCAATTAGAAAAAAGAATTATTAAAGAGAAAAATTGTGAAATGAGATGTTTTAAACGTTGCACCTGCCTGCGGTATGAACAGCTGCTGACTATTAATGCACAGTGAATACCCTAGGGCCCAATCATTTGATATTCCTGATATTTTATCTGATGTCCCCAGTACCACCACAATGAGAATGAACTGCAAGCCACCAAATCCCAGATGAATTGTATGCGCTTTAAAAGTGAAAACACAAGACTGAGAATATAGTTGTGGTAGAGCACTTGCTCAGCATGCGTGAAGTTCTGGGTTCGATCCCCTGTACTTCCAAAAAAAGAAGAAAACAATTATTCAGCTTAATTATTTAATCTCCTTATGGAGTATTTGTTGCTCTAACTCCCAGTAAGTCCTGAATATTTTTAAAATATATGAGTGTTTAATGTGTTTGTTGAATTAAGCTGTTAGACTCTAATCAGTGTTTCTCTTAAGAGTCTCTGAAAGTCAATAATTGGAAACATATTCCTGGAGGGAAATAAAAAATAAAAAAAACAGTTTGGCTAATTGAATTTCTGAGGACTGTGATGATTCCAACATTTCTCAATCATGTGAAACCGGTAATGGTTTTGAAACTAATGAGTCAGGAAATTATTGTAGGGGAAGTGAAAAAGTGGCAGAACAGGACTCCTGAAATTATTCTCCCTGCCAAGATTAAATGTCAGTTCTCTTTCATTTACCATAATCTCTCCCTTTAAAATTTATTTTATAAATGTGGCAAGTCTTCTTATATATTTAGATTTTTTCTTTTTTATTAATGTTTAATGTAGTAATAAAATGAATATGTGTGTGTGTTTTTGTTTTTGCTGTACTAGAGACTAAACCTAGGGCCTTGCACATGCTAGGCAAACATTCTACCATTGAGCCACATCCCCAGCCTTGAATCTGTTCTTTTTTAATCATTAAAGATAAAACTAAAATATTCTTTGGCCTTTACTACCCCTTTAGTAATTTTGGCCCCTTTCTGTCTTCCCCAAGATAATAATCACTGGTAAAAATTTGTGATAATTTTTACATATTTGTTTTAGGAGTTTTTTTTTTAAAGTCAATTTTATAATTAGTAATGTCTTTTGGTGCTTGAAGCCAGGTTGCTTATATCACCAAAAAAATCTAGCAAAAATAAAAGACATACACTAAAACATCAGTGTGTTATCTGGTAAGATTACAGATGTATTAAATATTACTTAAAAAATTTTAAATAAGTATATAAATTGTATCTCCTTAAAGATGTTAAAAATGCATATACAGGGCTGGGGTGGAGCTCAGCAGAACATTTACCTATCATATTTGAGGACCTGTTCCCAGTAGTGGGGGGAAAGAAAATACAAAACTAATTTTAAGTACTTTCCAAAGGTCTTCAATCAAATGTGTTTTTTTCTTTGAATTAAGAAAAAGGCTGAAAATAGACAAATTATCTGGTAATTACCCCTCTTTCCCATATACCCCTCCCATTATTATTTTTAAATGCTACTCTTTCTTTGTAAACTACCTTATTAACAATGAACTAAAAGAATAAAATGGAATTTTAATGTAAGTAATGAACACCCTCAGATTAATTCTTCATATCTTGCTTAGGTATTTGCATTTGGAGTTTTACATGGCAGATAGCCTAATATGGGTCATAGAATTCTAGAACAAAGAATCTTAGGTTAACTTTCCCATGCCATTGCCCAGACACAAAGCTATAAAATACATATATATCTCATATAAGTGAGTATAATCTTTTTTAACATTTTCATGCTTTCTTTTGCATACACTGTCTGTTGTGCCTGGTGTTCTTTTCCTCCCTTATCCATCCTACAAAAACCAGTTCAGTGGCTGTTCCTCTAAGAAGCTTTTCCAGATTCCCTCAGGCAGAATTAGCTATCCTTTATATATATCCTACACTTTAACTATAGCAGTTATCAGACAGTGAGCATTTTTTAAACAAATACCTTCAGTGTACTAATATTTAACCTATTTCTTTAAACTACCAACATCCCTATTGTAGACAGTAGCCAGTGTAGAAAGGGTTCAAAACTTTCTTCAGAACTAAATATAGTTTATATATTATGGGGCTAGAATAATAATAGCAATTGTATTATATCCTCTCAATCTCATCTAGCTAGGGTTTTAAAACGTTGATACCATCTAAGAGTATCAGAAAATAAACTTATTAGAAATGTGCATTTTCAGGGGCTGGGGTTTTGGCTCAGTGATAAGTTCTCACCTAGCACGTGTGAGTCCCCGAGTTCAATCTTCAGCACCACATAAAAATAAATAAATATATATATAAATAAAGGTATTGTGTCCATCTACAACCAAAAAAATATTTTTTTAAATGTGCATTTTCAGTACAGATTTTCACATATCTATTGTGCTCATATAGAGTATTATTTATAGTAACTCAATTTATAGTTCTAATAAAATTCTAAAGTTGTCTTTATATTATAAGATATTATTGAACAAAATTAATTTTTATGCACGAGGCTCCAGGTTCAATCCCCAGAGCAGAGGAAAATTTATCAATTTTTTTCTTTAAAAGTGCTACAGTACAGGGCTGGGATTGTGGCTCAGTGGTAGAGCACTCCCCTAGCTAGTGTGAGGCCCTGGGTTCGATTCTCAGAACACATATAAATAAATAAAATAAACATATTGTATCCACCTACAACTAAAAAATAATTTTTTTTTTTAAAAATTGCTATGGTACATTGTGTCCAAATATGGACCTCACAAGTATGTTTGCTCAACTATTGGCAAACAGTTTCTATTTCAGTTACATACTCTGTGCCCTGTTATATATAAAAATATGTTTTGAAATAATTTTTTATATTTTAATTAGTATTTTGATTATATAAAATTTAGAAAATAAGGGTAAGAAGAGGGCAATTTTCATAATTGTACTACTCAGAGACAGGCATCGTTAATATTTTAGTATATGTATTCCCCCACTTTTTTTTCAGTACTGGGGATTGAACCCAGAGCCTCACACATGCTAGGCAAGTACTCTATCACAAGCTACATCCTTGGCCTTTTTTAAATTTTATTTTGAGACAGGGTCTCACTAAATTGCCCAGGCTATCCTTGAACTTGCAATTTTTCTCCCAAGTGACTGAGATTTCAGATGAGCACCACCATTCCCAATTATTTTATTTTTTGTAGATGGGCAAATACCTTTATTTTGTTTGTTTATTTTTATGTGGTGCTGAGGATCAAACCCAGGGCCCCTGCACGTGTGAGGCAAGCACAGTACCACTGAGCCACAACCCCAGCCACCCCAATTATTTTTCCCATCTTTTACATGAGGTTTTTTTTTTTTTTTTAATAAAAAGTATCACACTATATTTAGTTTTACATCTTGCTTTCATCACTTAACCCTATGGGATAAGCATTTTATCTTGCCATGAAAAGTTATTTGAGCTGCTGTAAACAGTATGGCTGTATCACTGTAGTATGTAGTCCTTTTGATAAAGAAAATGTTTATATACACAGTGAAATATTACTTAGCCCTAAAAAATAATGGTAAATCGATAGATCTGGAGACTATCATCCTAAGTGAAATAAGCCAGTCCCAAAAAACCAAAGGCTGAATGCTCTCTTTGATGTGGATGCTAACCCATAAAAAAGGGGAAGACGGAAGAATAGATCAGTTCAGTAGACTGGACAAAGGAAAATGAAGAGAAGGGAGAGGGGTGGGAATAGAAATGACAGTGGAATGAATCAGACATAACTTTCATATGTTTATATGTGAATATACCACCAGTGAAACTTCATATCATGTACAACCACAAGAAGAGATAATTAAAGTTAATTGATATTCCATGTATGTATAATATGTCAAAAATACACTCTACTGCTATGTATATCTAAAACAAAATTTTTTAATGAAACATTCAGATTTAAAAGAATAAAAAGTTATTTGAGCCAGGCTGGTGGCGTACACCTAGTACACCTATAATCCCTGTGGTTTGGGACACTGAGGCAGGAGGATGGTGAGTTCAAATCCAGCCTCAGCAACTTAGGCCCCGAGCAACTCAGGCAGACCCTGTCTCTAAATAAAATATAAAAAAGTCTGGGGTTGTGGCTCAGTGGTTAAGTGCCCCTGGGTTTAATCCCTGGTACCAAAAAATAAAAATTAAAAAAAAAAGAAGAAAAGAAAAAACAGTTATTTGAATACTTTACTAATGACTGGGAAGTCCAGCTTAGAAACTGTCACCCTTGGCTGGATGTGGTGGCGCACACCTGTAATCCCAATGGCCTGGGAGCTGAGACAGAAGGATCACAAGTTCAAAGATAACCTCAGTAACCTCGAGGCACTAAGCAACTCAGTGAGACTCTCTCTCTAAATAAAATACAAAATAGGGCTGGGGATGTGGCTCAGTGGTTGAGTGTCCCTCAGTTCAATCCCCGGTACCAAAATAAAAAAATAAATCATCATACTTTAATTTCCTTGAGGGACTTTAGTTTGTTTTGTTTTTTTTTTTTTTTTTTTCCAAATGTGTCATAAGTGGTATAGTGATATCTGCTATCTGGAAAAGTCTATTTTATGGAATTGTTGCATCAAAGTCTACTAAGGAGTATTGCCTGCTTGCTCTTTGGAAAGATTTTTTAGGTTTCCAGAACCATCACCTATATATGATGTTACTAGTTTCACTGCAAACCCACTAGCACAGAATTATCATTGTTTCCTTAATCTCTGCCATTTGGATTTTTAAAAGCCAGGGCGGGGAAGTAATCTTTTTAACTTATATGAATCTTGAAGGACATAGAAAACTATATCATCTATATAATCTTCCAGAGGAAAAGCATTTTGTTTTTCTGTTTTTTTTTTTTTTTTTTTTTTTTTAAAGAGAGAGGTAGAGAGAGAGAGAATTTCAACACTTATTTTTTAGTATTTGGCGGACACAACATCTTTGTTTGTATGTGGTGCTGAGAATCGAACCCGGGCCGCACGCATGCCAGGCGAGCGCGCTACCGCTTGAGCCACATCCCCAGCCCGGAAAAGCATTTTGAAATAATAATGTCCTCTGTGCCAGGTATTGTTTTAAACAATTTTCAAACATCAACTCATTTAATTCCCATTACAATCCGATGAAGTATTTACATTATTCATCTTTGTAGAGAACTGAGCTTGAAAAGTTAAATGATGGGAGGGGATATAGCTTAGTGGTGAAGCCTTGCCTAACATTCACAGGGTGCTGCAAAACACACACACACACACACACACACACTTGAATAATAAAACGGAGATGATAAACATTCAGATTAACTAAAGATAGAACTCTAGAACTTGGGGAATTATTATTTGTGCTGTGATAGCAAAACTACAGCTTGTTGAGAAAATTCAATGAGATTTTCCAACAGAAGGAAAAAAAAAAAAAAACAGGCAATTGTCCTATGAAGTAATAAGAAAATTGAGCCATTGCCAATCAACAGCCTAGTATACTGATTGCTCACTGAGATTTTTGTTTTTATCTAAAGTGATTGTCTGCAAGATTCTCAAGTTTTTCATTTTCGAAATTTGCAAATCTAGTTAGACATCTTTAAGGAGGAGAAGGGCCAAGAGAAACCAGTCAGTGTCAAAATAATTATAGGTTGGGAGAATACAATATAAGAAGGAATAATGTTCAGCTCTTAAAGATACTTTATTTGGATTGGTCCAGGTGAGATTGAAAAATATATATTTTAGATGCATATTTATTGACATCAAAGATATTCATGATGTATTAAATGAAAAGTAATTCAAAACCAGAATTGACAAGTGTGATCCCATTTCAGTTAAAAAAAATATTTGTAGGCATATAGCCATAGGAAAAAGGATCAGGAGATATATATATATATATATATATATACACTTAAGTGTTAAAATTATACCTAGGAGGTGAGATTGTTGGGGTTTTAACATTTTCTTTTTGTATAACTGTATTTTTTACATTTTCTACAATGAATATTCTTGTTGCAATTTAATGCCATTACTTATTCAGAAAAGGGACAGGGGAAGGAAAGTGGTCATTTGATTGTCACAGCGCAGTACAAAGGGGATACAGTGGTCTTTTTAATAAGTAACACTGAGTTTTTATGACTTCATACCACACAGGAAATCAATTCCAGATGAATATCAGGTTTAAATATGAAAGGTTAAGCAACACAAAGTGTTTTGTTGAAAAATATGGAACAACTTTGTAACCTTGGAGTATGAGAAAGATTTCTTAAATGAGACACAAAAGTGCTAACCAGAAGGAAAAGAAGTTGGACTATGTTAAGATTGGTAATTTCTGTTCATTAAAACTCTTATTAAGAGTTAAAAAAAAAAAACTCAATAAGAACAGGTGGTGCCTACCTGTAATCCCAGCGGCTTGGAAGTTCAAAGCCAGCCTCAGCAATGGCGAGGTGCTAAACAACTCAGTGAGACCATGTCTCTAAATAAAATACAAACAAAAAACGTGGGGGTTAGGGATGTGCCTCAGTGGTTAAGCACCCCTGGGTTTAATCCCCAGTACAAAAAGAAAAAAGGTTAAAAAAAAAAAAATCCAATGAGCAGTAGAAAATATGTGCAGCATGTGTATGCAACACAAGATTCATATTCCAAATATAAGTAAGTTTTTAAAGCCTGCAACTCCATAAGAGAAAACCATCAACTCAAAAGAAAACCGGACAAAAAAATTAAAAAACAGAAAAGCCATTTTGTAAGGAGATTATCCAAATGGCCAATAAATACTGGAAAATGTTTAACTGCTTTTGGTCATCAGGAAAATATAAATCAAAAGCACATTGGGGGCTGGGGATGTGGCTCAAGCGGTAGCGCGCTCGCCTGGCATGCGTGTGGCCCGGGTTCGATTCTCAGCACCACGTACAAACAAAGATGTTGTGTCCGCCAAATACTAAAAAATAAATGTTGAAATTCTCTCTCTCTCTACCTCTCTCTCACTCTCTCTTAAAAAAAAAAAGCACATTGGATGGTTACCAGAGTGACTAAAATGAAATCAGAAAATACTAAATTGTTGGTGAACATGTACAGCTAGAACCCTTACACTTCTGCAGGTAATAGCAGTATCTACTAAACTTGAACATATACTACTCTTTGACCCACTGATTGCATGCCAAGAACATATACTCAAAAGAATATTTATTACCAGCTCTCTTCATAGTAATCTCATATTGGAAAAATCAAATGCCTCAGAAGTCTCATAATATCATTTTTTGCTATGATTATTGGTTTTAAAAGTCACAAGCCCAGAGAGATTCAAATAATAGGGAAATAAATATATTCCACCTCTTGATGGAAGGAGTAGCAAAGTTACATTGTCACAGAGAAAGGTGACAGAGGTATGATGTATTGAGTGTCATTCTAAGGCTCTGCCATGTTGTTACTTCTCGGCTCCTAAACATCTATTTAAGCTCTTTCTGCTAGATAGTCTCACTTCTCAGGCAATGCTGTAGGAAGGATTCAAAACAACCTCATGATAGGGCTTTCCCAGGTTATCTAAATGCTCCATGTCTCCTTCTATGAAAAAGAACTAGTACTTTCTTTTCCACCGTATTGTTGATATTAATGTGGAAGTTCTTCAAAGGAACTGTGTATAGAACACATAAAAACGGTCCCCAAATGACTTGCATATCCCAAATCTCAAAAAGAGTATTTACCTTACATGGCAAAGGGGACTTGTAGATGTGATAAAGGTTAAGAACCTTAACATGGAGAGATTATCCTGAATTACCCAGATGGGCCCAAACTAACTACATGAGTCCTTAAAAGCAGAGGCCCAGTCAGCAAGATGGTGATCTAGGAATCTACACATTCACTTTCCACGGAGATACCCGTATACAGACCATAATACCTCTGTGGGAATACTAGAGACTGGTTGAGAAGCTATAGCACCAGCTTATTTTAAAACTCAAGGGGAGGGACACAGGGTTGTGGCTCAGTGGTAGAGCGTTTGTCTCACACATGTGAGGCACTGGGTTCGATCCTCAGTACCACATAAAAATAAATAAACAAAATAAAGGTATTATGTCCATCTACAATTAAAAAAAAAATTTTTTTTTTAAGCTGGGGGTGGGGTGGCGCTGAGAATATATTTCAATTGGTAGTTTGCCTTGCATGCACAAGGCCCTGGTTTCAATCCTCAGCACCATTAAAAAAAAAAAAAACTCAAGGAGTGCCCGTGGAAAGGATAGGAAGATTCTCAGGGTTTGGTATGGCAATTCAAACCCCTCCCCCTCATCACATAGATAGTGTGTAACTGGGAGGAAAATCTCTTGGAATGGAAACAAGTAGACCATGTGTCCAACATTCTGGATTGTCTAGGAACTGCTTGAGTGACTGGTTTCTGTCTCATCTGACTTGGAATTGACAAATTTGCACTAGAGTTTAGAAGCCATGAAAAATAGAGGCGAGTACCACAGTTAAACTTCAGTTTTGAAGACAGGTGCTAGGAAAAGAAAGACATCAAATAAGATTTGAGAGGTCCTAGAACTTCTTGTGCTGTTTGGTGAAGGTTTTCCCCTTCACCAAGTTTCTTTTGAGATTGATATTGCTTTCAGTTTAAAACAATGCTATTTCTTTAAGATGTTTTATTTAATTGTAATGATAACCACAAAGAAAATGTCTGTAGAATAATCACAAAAGGAAATATGAAGGGAATCAAATCATTCACTGCAAAAAAGAAAAAAAGGAAATGGGAAAGGAGAGACAAAAATGCTAGTAGAAGAATACAGAAAACAAAATGACAATAGTAACTCCTTCCTTGTAAGTAATAACTTTGAATTTAAATGGATTAAACACAATTAAAAGACATATTGGCTTATCACATTAAAACAAAATAGGATCCAACTATATATTCTTTATTAAAAAAACTTTTTATATCTAAGGACACACAAGCTGAAAGTATGGTACAAGATAATCCATACAAATAGTAACCAAAGAGAGGAATGATAACATTTGTCAAAATAGACTTTAAGTAAAAACATAAGACACAAAGATGGACATCGTATACTGATAAAAGGGCAGATGCTCCAAAAATAAAACAGTTTATGCACCAAACATCAAATTTACTAAATAGGTGAAGCAAGCCAGATGTGGCGGCCCTTGCCTGGAATCCTAGCAGCTCAGGAGGCAGAGCAAGAGAATCACTAGTTGGAGGCCAGCTTTAGCAACTTAGCAAGAACCTATGCCATTCATTGAAACCCTGTCTCAAAAAATAAGAAGAGTTGGGACTGTGGCTCAGTGGTTAAGTGCTCCTGGGTTCAATTCCCTGTACCAAAAAAAAAAAAGTGAAGCAAACTTTGACAGAATTGGAGGTAGAAACAAAAACACAATAGTAGGAGATTCAGTCCTCTGTTTTCAATAATAGAAAAACTAAACAGAAAATCAATAAGGAAATGGAAAAGATGAATAATGTTATCGACCAATCAGACCTAATAGACGTATACAGAACACTCCACCCCAAAAAGAGCAGAATGTACCTTTTTTCCCAGTACACATAGAACATTAACCAGGATAAACCACATGTTAGGCTAAAAGATAAGTCTTGACAAACTAACGAAAGCGGAAATAATATGAAGTATCTTTACTAATTATAATGGAATAAAACTAGAATCAAGAGCACAGAGAAAAATGGAAAATCCAGAAATATGTGGAAATTAAGCAACACTAACAACTACAAGGTCAAAGAAGTCACAAGGGAAATTAGAAAATACCTTGAGACAAAAGAAAATGGAAACACAATGTACCAAAACATGAGATTCAACAGAAGTAGTTCTAAAGGAAAAGTTCTTAGCTGTAAATGGGTACATTTTAAAGACCTCAAATTGCCAACCTAACTACACACCCCAAGAAACTAGAAAAAGAACAAACTAAATTCAAAGGTAGCAGAAAAAAAGAGAATGATAAAGATTAGAAGAGAGATAGGGACCAGAAAAACAATACAGAATGTCAACAAAAACAAGAGTTGTTTTTTTTTTTTTTTTTTTTTTAAGAACAACAAAATTGAAAAACTACTTATCTAGCTTAAGGAAAAAAAAAAAAGAGGATTCCTAAAATCATAAATGAAAGAACCAATGTCAAAGAAATATACAGAATTATAAAAAAACAGTATGAGCAATTATACACCTACCAATTGGATAATACAGAAGAAGTGGATCAACTTCTGGAAACCAACACTTCACCAAGGTTAAATCATGAAGAAATAGAAAATCTGAATAGACAAACAATGAATAAGAAGATTGAATCAAAAACCTCACAGCAAAGAAAAAAAAAAAAAAAGTCTAGGACCAGATGGCCTCATTAGTGGTGTCTACCAAATATTTAAAGAAGGATTAATATTAATTATTCTCAAACTCTCAAAAAATTGAAGAGGGCCAGGTGTGGTAGTACATACCTACAATCCCAGCAACTCAGGCAGCTAAGGAAGGAGGCTTGCAAGTTCGAGGTCAGCCTTGACAACTTAGTGAGACCCTAGCTCAAAATAAAAATTAAAAAGGTTTGGGGGTGAACCTCAGTGGTAGAGTGCCTCTGGGTTAAATTCCCAGTTCCACACCAAAAAATTAATAAATAAGAGGAGGCAATACTTCCAAGCTCAAACTGTGAGGCCATTATTATCCTGATACCATTAAGGCAAAGACACTACAAGAAAACTACACAACAATGACCAATAAATATGCAAAAACCTTGAACAAAATGCTATAAAACAATTCAATAGCACATTAATTCCTGAAATGCAAGGATATTTCATATATGAAAACCAGTCAATATCATGCACCACTTTAACATAGCAAAGAACAAAACTACATAATTATCTGCAGAAAAGCATTTGACAAGATTTTAACACTCTGGGGCTGGGATTTGTAGCTGAATGGTAGAGTGCTCACCTAACATCCATGAGGCACTGGGTTCGTTCCTCAGCACCACGTAAATGTAAAATAAAGATATTGTGTCCACCTAAAACTAAAAAATAAATAAATATATATATAAAAAAAGATGTAACACTCTTTCATAATGAGACACTCAACAAATGGGGAATAGAAGAAAATCACCTGAACATAACAAAGACCATTGCTAAAAAGGCTACAGCTTACATTATATTCAGCAGTGAAAAACTGAAAACTTTTCGTCTCAAATAAGGAATGAGACCAAGGTGGCCACTCAGGTCATTTCTATTCAATATAATATAGAAGTCCTAGCCAGAGCAATTGGGCAAGGAAAAAAAAAAAAGTATCCAAATTAGAGAAGAAAATGTGCAATTATCTCTGTTTGCAATTAACAAGGTCTTACATGTAGAAAACCATAGAGAGTTTACCCCCCCACAAAAAAAACTATTAAAATTAACGAATTCATCAAAGTTGTCAAGTACAAAAATCAATTGCATTAACTAGATATGGTGGCACATGCCTATAATTCCAGCAACTTGGAAGACTGAAGCAGGTTCACACATTTGAGGCCAGCCTCAGCAATTTAACAAGATCCTATCTCAAAATAAGAGCTTCAGATATAGCTCAGTGACAAACACTCCTAGGTTAAATCTCCTGCACTGCCAAAAAGAAATAAAAGGAAAAGGTGGTAAATTTTATGGTTTTTGTTTTTAACCACAATTCACATAAATAAGCAAATGAAGTAGAAAACTTTCTCTTGCTATAGTCAAAAAAAAAGGGGGGGGGGTGTAACAACAGAAGAGGAATCAAAAAGATACTGTTTTTTTTTTAATATTTATTTTTTAGTTGTAGTTGGACACAAAGGTATTATACCTTTATTTATTTTTTATTTATTTTTATGTGGTGCTGAATATTGAATCCAGGGCCTCACACGTGCTAGGCTAGTACTCTACCACGGAGCCACACCCCAGCTCCAAGATGCTGGTTTTAAAGAGGAGGAAAGAGGCCATGAACCAAGGAGTATGAGTGGCCTCAAGAAGCAGGGACAAGCAAACAGACATTCTTCTGTGTGGCCTCCAGAAAGGAAGGAACACAGCCTTGCTGCTACCTTGATTTTAGAACTTCTGACCTCTAGAACTGCTATTCTCTAGCTTCATGATGACTCTGTTTACCTAGCCTCTCTGTATCTCCGATTCTTTATCCATAAATTGGGGCCTTTAAATAACACCTACCTAATGCAGGATCAAATGTCTTAAGTCATCTAATGTACCTCACATAGTCTCTGGTATGTTTTAAGCCAGTAAATGTTAGTGTTACTATTTGACATGAGTTAAAGTGCCCTGAAGCTGCAGGGTACCTCTGCTCCTTTTACATTTATTATTGTCACTAGTCTATAGGGGGTGAAAAGATCACTATTAAATGGAAATCAACTGTGTTCACATACTTCATTTTGCAAAAAGTAAGAAAGATAATTTTTTTATACCAAGCTGTATTACTGAAAACCTCATTCTTAAACTTTTGGGATCTTTTCTTCCTAATGAAACAGTGAGTACCTACTACTAGGTACAAGGCTTCTTATCCCTCTTTAGCCTTATGAACAGTTATTACCCTACACATGCCTCATGTATCCAGGTTATTTGGAATATTAACAGTCCCAGACTATGCACTTTCCAATGTTATTCTGCACATTCCTATTAAATGGTTCTTGCTTCTGTTCTGGAAGAAAACTCACTGATGTCAGTGAGAAGAGAGAAAGAGAGAAATTCCACATGTAGAATTAGATCCTAGAGTGATAGTGGTATGGTAAAATAACCCCTATGCCTAATTTTCAAATTTCCTTACTTTCACTTAATTCACACTCCCAGCCCACTTGCAAATGGTGAAATAACTCCTATGCCCCATTTCCAAATTTCCTTTCCCTCACTTAATTCTCACTTCCAACCCACTTGCAAATACCCTTAGAGCTCCTGAAGAAAGAAACAGGAAGTAATACAAAAAGTTGGAAATCCCCTCTGAATATGCAGATCACTTTGGTCCTTATTCGGCTTCCCTCTGGTAGAAGAAGGAAAAAGTCAACTGGTTTTCTAGAATACATGGTCATTGAGCCATCTTTGTGTCAGGCTTTCTGTCCTACTTACCCTGAGCTGGATGGGTTTCACCAGTTTTTACATAACTGATATGACAGATTAGAATGGGCTCTTGGATTTTTTTTTACCATCCACCCACCAACAACTGATTTTTGTCTTTCCAGTTAAAACCAGGTTTGTTGAGGTGGCCTTACCCTTATGTGCAATTTATATGGCAGACTTCACAAAACATAAATGCTCTTAAAATTAGCATAGTAAAATTAAAGAGGAAATAAACTTTTACACAAAAGAATGGAAGCTAATTCCAGAAAACAAAGTCTGCTTTTAATTTTAGTTGACTTTTGGTGATGTTGTATTTTTATTTTGTATTTGGAATTTTAAAAATACGAAATAATTAGAATAATATAATGACCCATTTTCATCAATTATGGACATTCTGCCATTATATTGTACCTTTACTGCCACTTGTTCCCAATCCCCACTTAATTTTATCTTATATTTTGTGAGGTAAATATTTCTACATTTAAATCACAAATATTTTTAACTGAATAACTTTGACAGAAAATAGGCCTATCAAGCTATAGAAATTCCCTTTTGTCATTTCCTATCAATTCCTTCCCTTTCCAGAGTTAATACTATAATTTTGCTTATTCTAGAATATCATATAAATGGAAATACTCTACTCTTTTTTGGGGGGAGGGGTATCTGGCTTCCTTTTTTGTTATTGTTGTTGTTATATCTGAGCTTTGTGCATATGATGGCATGTACAAATAATTCATTTCTTATTATCTCCAAAAAATATACTATTGCATGATGCTATAAACAACCTCCAGGATGGATCTTGATTTAGTCCCCTCCTGCACTGAATAAGGCTGGCCTGTGTTACCAGTATGATATTGAGGAGATTACAGTGACTTCTGATCCTATACCATAAAAATAAATAAATAAATAAATAAATAAATAAAATTACAGCTTTCATGTTCCTTTCTCATGGATCATTCATTCTGGGACATGACACACATCATGTCATCAGGGCATTTAACAGCAAAAAGGCCCACATGGGGAGAAACGGAGACTTCTTTATGCCAACAGCAACATGGGTCTTGATCCTCAAGCCTCTGTCAAGCCTTCAACCTAGCAAAAATCTTTACTACAAATTCATGAGAGATTGATTCCAAGCCAGAATCACCCAGCTAGGCTGCTCCTGAATTCCTGACCAACAGAAACTAGGTAAGGTCTGTGATTTTCCTTAATGTCTTTGTCTGATTTGGCATTAGGGTAATGCTGGCTCAAACAGTGATTCAGGAAGTGTTCTCTCTGCTTCTATTTTGTAACAGATTATGGAGAATTTATATCTTCTGTTTCTTAAATGCTTGGTAGAATGCACCAATGAACCTATCTGACTCTGTTGGTTTCTGTTTTGGGAGGTTTTTAATTATTGATTCAATTTTTACTTGATGATTTTATTCAGATTATCACTTTGTGTGATTTGGGGGAGACTGTATCTTCAAGGAATTGGTCCATTTGATATAAGTTATCAAATTGATGGGGTAGAGTTGTTGATATTTCCTTATTGTCCTTTTAATGTCTGTAGGATCGGTAATGATAGCCCCTCTTTCCTTTCTGATATTAGTAGTATTTGTGTGTTTGCTTTATTTATTTTTCAGTTAGTCTGGCACTTGCTCCCTAGCTAATTCCAAAACTTGGGATCAAGTTTTGGTTTTGCTGATCTTCTATTCTTTCCTCTTTTCAATTTCACTGATTTCTGCTGATTTTTATTATTGATTTTCTATTTCTTACTTTAAATATAATTGTTCTTTTTTTCCCTAGTTTTCTTAGATCATACATTTTTTTGGTAATGTATGCATTCAATGCTATAAATTTCCCTCTAAGTACTGATTTCTCTTGAACCCCCAAAGTTTTGACAGGTTATGTTTTTGTTACACTTAAAATGTTTTAAAGTTCTTTTGCAACTTCTCCTTTGACCCATATGCTATTTAGAAGTATATTTAATCTATAAGTATTTGAAAATTTTCTAGCTCTATATCTTATTGATTTCTAGCTTAATTCCATTGTGTCTAAGAGCATGCTTTGTATGTAATCTAGTCTTATAAATTTAAGCTGTGTTTTATTCCCCAGATTGTGGTCTTAGGGAATGTTCCATGTGAGCTTGAGAAGAATCTACATTCTGTTGTTGTTTGATGAAGTGTTACATCAACATCAATTAAGTTCATTGATTGATGGTACTATTCAGTTCAACCTTCTCCTTATTGATGTCCTCTCTGCTGGATCTGTCAATTACTGGTAGAGAGAATAAATTCAACTATATTATTGGATATATCTATTTTTCCTTGCAGTCCTATCACTTTTGACCCCACAAGTCTTTCAAGTTCATTGATTGTTTTCTTAGCCATGTTTTGTCTACTGATGAGTCCACCAAATGTATTTTTCATTTGTTTTACTTTGCATTTTTTTTTCATTTCTAGCATTTTCTTTTGATTCTTTCTTTACCTTTCCATCTTTCTGCTTATATTACCCATCTGTTCTTCCATGTTGTTCACTTTTTCCATTAAAGCTCTTAGCTCATCAATCATTATTATTTTAAATTCTTGGTTTCATAATTCCAAAATTTCTACCATATCTGAACCTAAATATCTCTCTTTTCCCTCCCTCCCCTGTCCTCCCCTCTCCTCTCCTCTCTCTCTTTCAGGGCAGGGTCTTGCTTCATTGCCCCAGCTGACCCCAAATTCCTGAGTTCAAATAATCCTTCCACAGACTCTTGAATAGCTGGGACTACAGGTATGCATCACCAAGCCCAGCCATATCTAAGTCTGGTTCTGATGCTTATTTTATCTCTTTAGACTGGTTTTTGCCTTATAACTTTTTGTTGAAAACCAAAGTCCCTGTTTCAGGTAATAAAAACTGAAGAGATAAGCTTTTAGTGCTGTTTTATCTGGTTAAGACAAACTGTGTGTTTCCTCTGCTTTGCTGTGGATCAAAGGAGGCTAAAATTTCCTCCAGTGTCTTGTTTTTTGTTTTTTTTTTTTTTCTCCCCTATTGTCTTTGGGTTTTCCTACAGTAAGAATTTAAGAGTAAATGCTGAGGCTTGCAATTCTTTCAGCTGTGCTCCTCTTAGGCGGATCTCTGTTGATGTGGTGGTAAGGTATGGGAAGAAGAGAAGTATTCTATAATCCTACAATTAGGTCTCAGTGTTTTTGTGAACCTAAGTTGGATATTTCTCTTTCTACATGCCACAGGCTAGCGCTGTGGCTGGAGTTGGGTATTTCCCCTCATTGTTCAGTTAGGCTTTGATAAAGCGCAGTTGGGTAGGCTCTGATAAAATCATTTTCCTGGAGGGAAAACCTTGTTAAGGAGACCAGAAGGCTCTAGGTCTATTTCCAAATGGTTATATTTCCCTTCTCCATGTAGAAACTTTTCTCTGATCTTCACAGTGAGAACATGATATGGATTGTGGACATCAAGTTTGGGAAATTATTGTTACTCCCCTAACTTTGGGTCCTCTCAAAGTTTTTTAATTCTCAAGCCAATCTACACTGAGCCTTCAGTAATTTATCAGTTACAGTTTCAAGTGTTCCAACTGATATTCTATCTGCTAGCTTCTGGTCCTGTGCTTTTCCTCCATGTGAGCTGTGAGTCTCTGTCTCATCTTTCTCTATAGTTTTTATGGACAGCAGTTTGTCCTTTGACCTTTGTTCTCTAACAGATATAAGTAGAGCTCTTAATTTTCAGTTCTTTTTCCATGTTATGAGGTTGGAAATGACAACCTCCAAGCTCTTTCCATGTCAGATGGGATACTGGATATCACCAGGGTGATTTTTATTCCTGATACCACTATTCATGAACTGTGGGCCTCATATTCTCATCTGTGAATAGTAATACATACTTTGCAAACTTGCAAGTAGATGTAGGTTTTGTGTATGTAAATCTCTTGGTATGACATGATAATTCCATGAGTACAGGTAGCTTTATTATTGATTGATGGCATACTTTATTGAGGAACTGGGCATGCTCCAAACAATAATCTAATCTGGACTGAGAATTAGCAGTCTTTCCTGATAGTTAATCAAGACCTTTATTCACTTATAGTTTTACTTGAAAACCAAAACTGAGTTCAGTTTTTAATTCTTTCTATATACATCCATTTTATATTGCTAGCAACACAATGCCACAAACTGGGTAAATTATAAAGAAAAGAGGTTTATTTTGACTCACAGTTCTGGAGGTCCCAGGTTAAGAGAATGCATCTAGGTATGGTTTTGTTGTTATTTGTTTATTTATTTGTTTGTTTGTTTTTGCAGTGCTGGGCCTTGAGCCCAGGGCCTTGTGCATGGTAGAAAAGTACTCTACCACTGAATTGTATTCCCCAGGAGCTACATCTAGGGATGGCCTTCTAGCTTCCAGAGTACCAAGACAGTGCAGAGTATCACATGGAGAGAGGCAGGACATACACGTGTATATGTGGGTCTCTTCAGGTCTTTCCTTCTAAGCTATTAGGATTCATTCATGAAGGCTCTACCCTGATGACTTTATCTACTCCTAATAACCTCCCAAAGTCCAACCCCACCCCATACACCATAATCAGATTTAAGTTTCTACCCTCTTAATATCTTAAATTGGGATTAAATTTCAATATGTGAAGCTTTGGGGGACACAGTCAACTATATCTAACATTCACTTTACATTACTGTACAGTAAAAAAAAAATTCTGAATGATGACTGTATTAAGCCTTCATTCATTTCATATATCTGTGTTATTTCTTAATCTTCTTGTTTTATTACCTGTAGTAGCAAATTATTTAGTGTTAGAAAGTTCACTAGACTGAGAAATAGAAGAAATGAGCTTGAGATCTAATTCCATAATTAATTAGGTGAATGATTTTGAGCACTTAAATACTCAGGTGGCAGTTTCTTCATCAATACCACAGTCTGAGCCAGATAATCAAAAAACCCTTTTCAAGACAAAATTTAAACCTATTAATAAGTTATCGAAGTGACAAACTAACAACTTTCCACTTATTCATTAAATATTTATTCATGAGCTATTGGATATATTGCATAATATTGGACATAAGGCATGAAGATAAGGAAGTAGAACAAAATAAACAAAGCTTATATTCTAGCTAGGAGTTAGGCATTTAGCCAATAATCACACAAGTGAATAAATAACTACACATTGTGATAGCCATTGTGAATGAAACTAAAGTGCTGGTGAATGAATGTAATAGAGGGCCCTACAGGAACCAGATTTTACTAGAAGGTTAAGGGGTATTTTCCTAAGGAAGTAATAGTAGGCAATGGCCAGATGAAGGGTGGTAGCAAAGGTAGTATTCCTGAAAGAAACATCCATTCAAAAAGCCATGACACAGGAAAGGGCTTGGCAAGTTAAAGGAAGACAAAGGTGGCTGTCTTGGATGGAGCTTAGTGAGAAGGGGACAGGAGAGACAGTCAGGAGCCAGGGCAGACAGGGACTGGACTCCCAAAGAGCCTTGTCTTGTTTGAATTTCCAGTTCTATTTTATGGCAGCAGCTGAAAGCTTTTCCAGATTACCTTGACTCTAAGATTTAGCTTCACTCTGATGTCCTCTCTTTAAGGTCTGCAAAGCAAAGCAAAAGAAGTTGTCTGAGGAAATTTAATTGCAGTGACTAATGTAAAAATAGATCAACAGGAAAACAATTTTCTTTGGGATGGGGATGAAAGTAATGGTTCTTGATGTTGGCTGCAGAGTAGAATCATTAGGAGAGTTGTGAAAACTCCTATTATCTTGGTTCCTCCTTTTTGAGTAGTCATCTAACTGGTCTAACATAAAGAAGGAGGATTTCTGAATGCTCCTCAGTGATTCAGATGTGCAACCAAGGTTGAAATCATTAGAAAGAACAGCTAAAAAAACTTGAAGTTTCAATAGTTTTTATTCTACCACAGTTGCATTCATTTTTAGAAGGAGTTTTTAAAAACAGCCAATATGCTTTCCAGGAACTGCTGTTCATGCTTCACAAAAGTAGACTTTTCTAGTTCTCACAACCCCACAAGAATTTTCTTATTATTTTAACCATTGGAAAGATAAGGAAATTAAGACATAGGGTTTGAATAACTTGCCCAAGGCCACATTGCTAGTAAACAGAAGAGCTGACATTTAAACTCAGGAGGTTTGGCTCCAAAGTCCTCTATTTTGTTACAAAACCTCTTGTTTGTTTGTTGAGTCACAAGGGAGGTAACAATCTGCCTGCTTTCAACATTGTCAGCACACAGGTAAAGAATTTCTTGTTATTTCAGGGTCTCCAAAAACTAAGTTTATGTCCTAATAAGGGAAAAAAGAAGGGAGGGAGGGAAAAAAACTGTTTATATAGTAAGAGCAGAAAGAAAAGTCATAAAATAATCCTTCCCAAAAGAGAATTACATATCTTTAAAAATAAATGAAATTTAAGCACCGTAAAGAAAAATCACTAGAAATATAAAATACATTAATCCCCCAACTAAATATGTTTACAGAAAATTTAGAAAAGATATGATCACCACAGTGACTTAGAAGGAACTGCCTAAGACAGCCTGGGCTTCTTTCTCTCCTCTGAAAGCAAGATGTCCTTCAAGGCTTTACACAGTAAGTCATATTGCCCCTGAGGTATATAACATACAGTGGCTTCCCTTCAGGGTCCCTAAGCTCCAGTGCTAGTGAGGTACACAAGTTGAGACTCTATCTGCCTCAGGCAGCTTCCTGAGCCATGGAAAACCAGTTCACAATAGAGCCTAGGCTTCTTTTGTCCATTGCTGCCTATCTATAAGTAATTCATCAGCTTTTCATAACTTGTTGCATTTTAGTGTTTTTCTCTCACCAGACTCAGGCAATTGGTAAAACTACAGCTCAATGCACTGGAAGGAAGTATTTGGACTCCTGTTTTGGGTGGTTAGTATAGTAATGATCTTTGCTGTCCTCCACCCAATAGGAGCCTCCCTTCTGCTTCACAGAATTCTCACAGAAATCAAGGTCTGACCTCATAGAATACCTCCCAGTATCTGGATGTTTGTGGAGAAGTCAGCCTGGAAGCCCAGGAACTGGGTGTGTTTTCTGGCTGCACTGAACAAGACAATGAGAGAGGAAGAAAGGAGTATGTACACAGTTCAGTTGGGAATTCATGTCTTGTTGGGTAGTTTGGGTAGTTATGTGATCAAACCTTTTCTGGACTGATGGTTACTCAGATGGGCCCTGCGGCACAGGGAACAAAAAAGATGTCCTCAGATGGTCCCTGGGCACCTAAGAAGGAACTAACATGTGCAATGCAGGTCTTCATAGAAAGGGAGACTTAACAGTTTTAGAGACAGGTATGGGAAAAAAAAAACTGGGAAGGGACTTGCTTTATGGTTATTTCAGATAGTTTTTGAGTAAGGATAGAACATTTGGCTGTTCTGAAAGTAATGGCACTATTAGGAGTGGGATCAAAGTCTCCGGGTCACCACAGGAGGTCAGTGGCCCTTCGCTTCTGTAGATAATAGGGGAAGCCAGATGTGGTGGTGCTTTTCTGTTATCCTAGGGACTTGAGAGGCTGAAGCAGGAGTATGGCAAGTTCAAGACCAGCCTCAGTAACTTAGTGAGTCCCTGTCTCAAAATAAAAAATGAAAAGGGCTAGGATGTGGCTCAGTGATTAAGTCCCCTGGGTTCAATTCCCAGTAAAATAAATAAATAAATAAGGAAAATTAAATTAAACCTATGATATTAGGAATTTCAGGGAAAACGTGGTAACTCATGATACTTACGTTCCTGTGAGGTTTATCTGCCTGTGGGTAGGGCCCTTTGAACTATATCAGGTGTTGCAGATGACTGGTTGCCATCACTGAGCACATTGTAGGCATTGACATTTTAGCTACCTGTGACACAGAACATCACCACCACCTAAAGGGATAGCCTTCTCACAGCTAAGAACTCAAGCCATAGCAGTGGTGTAAATACACTCCTGAGCACTTAAGCCACTTAAACTCCAATTTGTTTTTCAACAAAAGCAATGCTACATGCTAAATGGAGAATTAGAAATTATTCAGTTAATTCAAAACATTAGAGACAAAAATGTTACAATCTACCCTCTCACAAAGTAAAAGGCCAGTTTGGCTGGCCAGAAAGAACTCTGAATGGGTTGTAAGAGAAGCTCAGAGGCAGAGCATATGCTTAGCACGTGGGAGGCCCTAGGTTCAGTCCCCAGCACACACACACAAAATAAAACCCTTCAAGGTTTTGAGGTTTAGAAACTGAAGTGGACTGTTAAAATCTGAATACCAAGGCCACTTGGACCAGAACTGCCCCTTGTCCCACCATCCCCTCCCAAAAAAATTAGTGTCTTAGATATAGTCAAGCAAGAGTTTTTGACCTTGGCAGCAAGCACATAGGAATAAAAAGGAGGCCCAGTGCTAATACTAGAGACAGCATGTACCCTTCCCAGGCATTTCTTTGGCCCGCTTAGTCAATGTGACCAGCAGAGCTGCCAATTTTGAATGGGACCTTCTGCAATAGCAGGCACTGGAGATTTTCAATAAGCCACCATCCAGGCACCATTGCCTTTAAAACCTTGAGAGCCTGCCAGCCTGATGAAATTACCCATGGCCCCAGCTTTGTGTATGCTGACGGGGATCTGTGGCAACAGAATACTGTCAGTAGTGTTACTGAACAAGTAGATCTTAGAAACCTAAGATGCTTGAGGTAGCCATCAAATATACTTCTTCTGAATGGCAACTCCTTGCTTATTATTGAAACCGAGCACCTTATGACCAGGCTGCCAAATATAACACTATAACCTGAACTGCCTCTTCTCATTTGGATGTTCACAAACCCCACCAATAAAATGGTACAGACTCAACAGAGCTCAGTTATCAAGTGGAAATGATACATTCAAGATAGAGAAATGAAATAAATTAAATTATCATGTATGATTTTGTCAGAATGAACCAACTATTATGTATAACTATAATTATTAATCAAAGCACAGGGGGAAAAAAAAGAGTGAAGGGGACCAGGGACCTGTAGGCTCCATGAACAACTGGTTTGCTTCCCAGAAGGAACCAAGCAACCCTCCAGGGATGATTTGGCTCCTCCTGTGGCCACTTGGAACCAAAGACTCAGAAATGCCTACTGACAGTGTGATATGGTTTTACTTACGACTGTAAAAACAACAAACAGATGGGGAACCTCTGGGCTGCAGATGCCAACTGGCCAATGTCTGACCATCTTTTGACTGAGACTAAACATGGATATTCTGTCCAATGGGCAAAGCTAGGTGCAGTGAAAATGGCTATACAGTCCATCTCTTCCACCATATCTTGATACATTTTCACTGACATGTGGACAATTAACACCAGTCTAAGCCATCTGGTCAGAAGAATGGCAACTGAATAAACTGGACTGTTTAAAGGACCCCCTGTATGATGACAGGGGCTATAGTAATAGCTTGTTACCTGGAAAGGACAAATATATGTCACTCATGTGGATGCTAGGACTGCCCTTGAGAAGAGCACAGGTCATATTTCAGATACTCTGTAGGACTTTAGTCTGACCAAAGAACATCCTTCACTGTCCCACTAATGCAGCAATGAGCACATTGTTGTGGATTATGATGGATTTTGCAGGCACCCTATCATCCTCAGACATTTCCATTGCACAATGGAAAAACTGACTCACAAAACAACTGAAGAGGGCTGGGGATATGGCTCAAGCGGTAGCGCGCTCGCCTGTTATGCGTGCGGCCTGGGTTCGATCCTCAGCACCACATACAAACAAAGAGGTTGTGTCTGCCGAAAACTTAAAAAAAATAAATATTAAAAAAAAAACAACTGAAGAAATGATGTCTTGATGTCTTGGTAGAAAGATGGTATCACTGGTATGGACACTGAACACTGTACTCCAACACAAGGGAACAGCACCACAGTGCATGCTGGGAAACACTGAGATTGCAGGGAGAGGATGGAGGTGGACCAGACAGCCACCTAATTAGGCGGCACCTGTGAAATCCCACTTCCAATGTTCCTAATATTTTCTCTTTAGAGTGAGAGTTGGACTGGTTCATGGTGCTCTGACATACTAACTCTAATCTGGTGACAGATACCTGCTTCCAAGGTATCACCCTTCTGTGGGATTCCCTAAGGATGGGTGCTGTTATACATGTGAGGTTTCTATAGATTGTGACCTGTCTTTCTGGATTGGATGACTGAAGCCAGAGGTCTGGATCAAGCAGCAAGGATAACATGCCTGAAGAGGTAGCAGCCTCAAGACAGAAACAGATTGGGTAGCTACATCAACTCATTCCAATCCTTATCTAACAAACCGAGAACATCTGAGACCCATAAGTGCTATGGGGGCACTAATCTGTCAATGTGTTCTTTTTTCAGAATGACAGTCGAAGAGGCCTGGAAGCATAACACCTTTGTTAGACTTTCTCAAGCTGTGGCCACCTTGGAAAATTTGACAATTTGACATTGTGTTGAATTTCTTTTTTTTTTTTATATTTTTTTGAGAGAGAGAGGGGAGAGGGAGAGAAAGAGAGAGAATTTTTTAATATTTATTTTTCAGTTTTTGGCTGACACAACATCTTTGTTTGTATGTGGTGCTGAGGATCGAACCCGGGCCACACGCATGCCAGGCGAGCGCGCTACCGCTTGAGCCACATCCCCAGCCCTTGAATTTCTTATTCAGGACCTCATTCTGTTACTGACCAGAGTAACCTCCTTGTCCTGCTAGTGGTCAACTATGCCAGCATACTGAACACAATGGATCCTAAGCTGCTTTTATCCCTCTATGCCGTCTTTAAGTAATAAACCTACTTACTATAACTTGTTGCATGTTAGTGTGTTCTGTCTCACCAGATTAGTAGTTGGTAACACTGCAGCCAGGGTGCAGTGACTGGATGTATTTAGATTCCTATTCTGGTGCTTGGAATAGTGATGGTCTTTGCTATCCTCTGTGCAGTGGGAAGCCTCCCTTGGGACTGGCTATTTGTGAACATGCTTCAGAGTAGATTAAAGACAGTAAAGGAAATTCTGGTGACAGATCTAGAAGAAAAAGAGGGGGAGGGCTGGAGAGAAAGTGCCTTTTTTTTTTTGATACCAGAGATTGAACCCAGGGGTGTTTACCCACTGAGCTACATCCCCAGCCCTTTTTTATTTTGTATTTTTGAGACAGGATCTCACTATAATGCTTAGGACCTCGCTCAGTTGCTGAATCTGACTTTGAATTTGTGATCATCCTACCTCAACCTCCCAAGTCACTGGGATTATAGGAATGTACCACCATACCTGGCAAAAGTGTTCATCCTTTTAGAGAATACATAATACTTGTGCCTCACGCGCGAGAGCGCCAGAGTGCGAGAGTGTGAGATGACAGGGACAGATATAGTCTATGACTTTATCTAAGATATAGTCTAAGGCCTTTATCTTGGTCTAAATCTATATCTGTCTTAAATATAGTCTAAGGCCACAACTCCAGTGATCATCTTCCTCCAGCTATGCCCCAACTGCCTGCACTTACTACCTGGGAGTCCATTCAAGTTATTAATCCATCAAATATATTAATCCACTGATAGACAATGTTCCAACTCTCATAATCCAATCTTTTTTCTTCTGAATATTACTGCATTTGCAGGAGACTTTCCTAGACCCAAACCATAACAATATATTATTAGGAACTGAAGGAAAGGCGATCCTTGTCATAAAGTGGCAAAGAACTTGGTCAAGGGGCTGGGGGTGTAGATTAGTGGTACAATGCTTGCCTAGCATGCACAAGGCCCTGTATTTAATCTTCAGCAATGCAAAGAGGACTTATCTGAGCTGTGTTCAATTGTTTTGTAGAAGATACAAGTTGCCAATGAGAAAATTGGAGTATTTAGCTGGAGAGATTTCTAAGCAAATTCTTGAAGGAATGGCTTGATTTCCTTGTATAGTAAAACATAGGAAAAGAAAGAATTAGGGAAGGAATTTTTAAGCAAAAAGAGTGGGGAAAACTTAGAGTTGAAAAAAAAATTTAGCATGTCTGTATTGAAAAAAAAATGAGAAACTGTGCTTTAAAGAGAACATCAATGATGTGGCTATATTATCACTCAATAATGAGTTAGTAGGAGAATATAAGCAGGAAACACTGGGGCTGGGACATAGCTCAGTTGGTAGAGTTCTTGCCTTGCATGCATAAGGCCCTGGGTTCAATCTCTAGCACCACAAAAAAAAAAAAAAAAAAAAAAGCAGAAACACTACCAGTTCATTGCCAACTGAAGGGGATGAAGAGGTGATAAAATGAAAGATGTCTGCTGGCATATAAATGCAGAATGGAGCCCTTCATAGAGGCTTGTGAGAGAGGTCTTAACAGAAAGCAATAGGCACCCAGATGCAGTAATGCACCTGTAATCCTGGCTATTAGGGAGGCTGAGGCAGGAGGCTTGCAAGTTCGAGACCAGCCTCTGCAATTTAGTGAGACCCTATCTCAAAATGAAAAAGTGGGGCTGGGACTATAGTAGTTCAGTGGTAGAGCGCTTGCCTCTAACTTGTGAGGGACTAGGTTTGATCCTCGGCACCCCATAAAAATAAATAAATAAATATATTGTGTCCATCTACAACTAAAAAAATATTTTTTAAAAAATGAAAAGGGCTGGGGAGTAGCTCAGTGGTACAGTGCCCTGGGTTCAATCCCCAGTACTGGGCGGGGGGGGGGGGGGGGAGGAATTAGACCTGAGAAGTGGGAAGAAACAGCATTAAAAAATGGCAGTTCTGGGGTTGGGGTTGTGGCTCAGCAGTAGAGCACTCGCCTAGCATGTTTGAGGACCTGGGTTCGATCCTCAGCACCACATAAAAATAAATAAAGTAAAGGTATGTGTCCAACAGCAACTAAAAAATAAATATTAAAAAATGGCAATTCTTCCAAAAATAATATATTATCATTCCAATTATGTTTTTTTTTTAGAATTGGTTATAAGAACCCTAACATTTGTATGGAAGGTTAAATGCTAAAGAATAGCCAAGAAAATGTTGAAAAATAAGAGTGAATATGTGGAATTTGTGCTATTAGAATTGGAATACAAATAGTCCATCAATTTATATGATACTATAATAGAGAAAGATAAAAAGGGCAATGATCTAGTATAGAGGAAACCCTTTTCTCTATATATAGGAATTCAAAAGGATGATAGTTTAATGGAGGAGAGGAAGAAGAAGAGTTACTTTTAAAATGGTGTGACAAAATAGTTACCAATCCGAAAGAAAATAAATCTTAACCAATTGTTTACAATATTCACAATAGAATAAATATTGAAATTTTTTTATTTTTTATTCTAATTTGTTATATATGACAGTGGAATGGACTACAATTCATATTACAAATATAGAGCACAATTTTTCATATCTCTGGTTGTATACAAAGTATTTCACACCATTCGAGTCTTCATATATGTACTTAGGGTAATGATATCCATCTCATTCCACCATCTTTTTTACCCCCATGTCCCCTCCCTTCCCCTCCTATCCCTTTGCCCTATCTAGAGTTTGTCTAATCCTCTCATGCTCCTCCTCCAAACCCCACTATGAATCAGCCTCCTTATATCAGAGAAAACATTCGACATTTGTTTTTTGGGGATTGGCTAACTTCACTTAGCATAATATTCTCCAACTCCATCCATTTACCTGCAAATGCCATGATTTTATTCTCTTTTATTGCTGAGTAATATCCCACTGTGTATATATACCACATTTTCTTTATCCATTCATCTACTGAAGGACATGTAGGTAGGTTCCACAGTTTAGCTATTGTGAATTTTGCTGCTATAAATGTTGATGTGGCTGTGTCCCTGAGGTATGCTGTTTTTAAGTCCTTTGGGTATAGACCAAGGAGTGGGATAGCCTGGTCAAATGGTGGTTCTATTCCCATGCTGAGAGCCATAGCCTGTTGGGTGCAGAGCAGGCTGAACTGTGTTGTCTGCAGGGCAGGCTGAACAGATGTTGGCTGCAAGATAGCCCACGCACTCAAACCCCCCTCTATCTGGTCCTTTATCACCTGTTTGCCTCAAGTCTGAACATTCAACCCTGCTTAAGGCTGAACACTTAACCCCCCCTTTGGCCAACAAGGCAGCTTGCAGACCCAGAGGCCCCATTAGATTTGGGCTATAAAAACTCCCTCCTGCCAGGCCCCCCTCTCTCTTGCTCTTTCTCTCTTGCTCTTTCTCTCTTGCTCTCTCTCTCTTGCTCTTTATCTTTCTTACGCGCGCTCTCTGTCTCTCTCTTGCTCTTGCTCTCTCCCTGTTCATCTCTTCTCTTTTCTCTCTCTTTCTTTCCTTCTTTCTTTTCTCTTTGTTGCACTGCTGCAATAAAGATCTTTTGGTTGCTCTGAGTGTTGTGGTCACTTTCCTTTCATAGCCAAGTAGGAATGACGCATGGCAATCTCCTTGTCAGCCTACCCAATGTTGCTTAGAGGGAGGACTCTCCATTGTGGAAATGGGCTTGCCTTGGACCCAGGTCATTTGCAGTGACATTGCATGAATGTTTGAGAAAGGTGACCCTGCTCAAGGACCAGGGCGGATCCAGGTTTAGGGCGGTTCCAGGTTTAAGGTGGATCCTGCTGGGAATAGGGCGTATCCTGCTGCCTCGGGCGCCCGCTCCTTGAGTTCCCAGTTGAGTTCTCGCGGGATTCAGAGAGTATTTGGTATGCAGAGCCCGGTGGAGGGTTGGAATTTCCCCAGAACATGCATGTAGAATGCCGGTAAGAGGTCGGGAATAAAGACTTGCTGTTTGAATCTACAAGGCGGTGTGGTGGCTTGGTTATTTTGTGCCCAGCCAGACTGCAGCATTCCCAGCTTTGGAATATTTTTGTTTTCTAAATTTTGCAAGAAAATAAGAGATTATATGTACAATGTAGAGATGGGAAAGACTTAACTACAAATGGAAACTGAAACATAAGAGAAATGGTAAACATTTGAATTTTTAAATAACAAAAACAAAACCTTTTTGTATAGTGAAATTTCAGAGTCAGCTTGTCAATTTACAAAAAGTCTGTTGTAATTTTGACTGAGGTTGCACTTAATCATTGAAGAAATTTGCAAAGCATTGACAGCTTAATGATATTCAGTTTTTTGACCCATAGACATTGTGTATTTCACTGTTTACATGTTTTTTGACCTCTTAGAACTACTTTGTAGTTTTCAACAAACAGTTCTTGATCATATTTTGTTAAGTGTTCTACATATTTTATTTCATTTTTTTTTAAAGAGAGAGAGAGAGAGAGAGAGATAATTTTTTTATTATTTATTTTTTAGTTTTCGGCGGAAACAACATCTTTGTTTGTATGTGGTGCTGAGGGTCGAACCCGGGCCATACGCATGCCAGGCGAGTGCGCTACAGCTTGAGCCACATCCCCAGCCCTTATTTCATTTTTGATACTGTAATAAATTACATTATTTTCTAATTTCAATTTCCAAATTTTGTTAGTATAAAGAAATGTAATTCATTTTTGCCCTTAAAATTTTTGTTTGTGACTTGCTAAATTCACTTCGTAGTTCTAATCACTTAGTAGTTCTAGTAGTTTCTAGTAGCTAGGAGATTTCTTAGAATTTTCTATCGTGTCTAGTTCTATTTCTTCCTTTCCAAACTTCTTGCCTTTTATTTCTTCTTATTGTTTCACTATAATGTCCACTACCTCCACTACAATGTTGAGTAGAAGTGATGAGAGCAAACATCCTTGCTTTGTTTCTGATTTTTTTTTAAGTTGTAGATGGATACAGCATCTTTATTTTATTTATTTATTGTATGTGGTGCCGAGGCTCAAACCCAGTGCCTCACGCATGCGAGGCAAGTGCTCAACCACTGAGCCACAGCCCCGACCCTGTTTCTGATCTTAGAAGGAAAATGTTCACTCTTCACCATTCACCATTACCATATTAGCTGTTCATTGATTTTTTTTTTTTTTTTCCCCCACTAACCAAGGATTTAAACCAGGCCTCACTCACACTAGGCAAGTACTCTACCACTGCCCCAGCCCACCTACCTTTTTTTGAAACAGGGCCACCCTAAGTTACCATGGCTGGCCTCAAATTTGTGATCCTTCTGCCCCAGCCTCCCATGAATGTGTGTTCAACTTTGCTTCTTTTCCAAATCTTTTGAGTTGATAAAATTGTTTTTCTCCTTTGTTGGTATAGTGAATTTCATTCTCTGATTTTTAATTTTTTTTTTTTTTAGTTGTAGATGGACACAATATCTTTATTTACTTATTTTTATGTGGTGATGATGATTGAACCCAGTGCCTCATACATTCAAGGCAGGCACTCTACCACTGAACTACAGCCCCAGCCCTCATTCTCTGATTTTTTAAATTTTAAATTCACTTTGCATTATTAGGATGAACTGTACTTAATCTACTTATTTGATTTTATTTGCCAATTTTAAAATTATTTTTGTGTCTAGGGTTATGAGGGATATTGATTTATAGGTTTTTTGTTTTGTTTTTTTCTCTTGTAATATCTACCTAGTTTTGGTGTTAAAGTAATAGAATTAGTTGCAGGGCTGGGGAAATAGCTTAGTTGGTAGACTGCCGCCTCATATATATATATACATATATACATATACATATATATAAATAAATTTCTCTCTATATAATTTCTTTATATACATATATGTATATAGAGAAATATATATCTTTATATCTCACAATGGAGTTGTATATGTATATATGTGTATATACATATACATATATAAATTTCTCTCTATATAATTTCTATATATATAACTTATGAAGAAATATATATAAAAAATTTTGAGATCTATAAATAATATATAAAGAAATAATATATATAAATTGTGATCCTTCTGCCCCAGCCTCCCAAGTCACTGGAATTATAGACATGCACCTCTCATAGATGTTCTTTAACAGACTGAAGAAGTTCCCAGCTGTTCATAGTTTGCTGAGAGTTTTAAGTTTTATATATTTTTTTATTTAATTATTTTATATATTTTTATAACTTTTTGTATTTATTTATATTTTTATGTGGTGCTGAGGATTGAACCAAGTGCCTCTCGCCTGCTAGGCAAGTGCTCTACCACAGCTACAACCCCAGCCCTCACAATTTCTTTTTTTTTTAAATTTTAATATTTATTTATTTTAGTTTTTGGTGGACACAACATCTTTGTTTGTATGTGGTGCTGAGGGTCGAACCCGGGCCATACGCATGCCAGGCGAGCGCGCTACCGCTTGAGCCACATCCCCAGCCCCCTCACAATTTCTTAATCCATTGCATCTATTGATTTTCTGCTTTTTTTTTTTTTTTTTAACAATGTGAATCTATTGTCCTCATACAGTTTTCTATATGCTGTTTCTGCTTTGGGTTTGACTTTCTTAGGTCTCTGGATTGATAATTTTGATCAAATTTAGAAAATATTTTACCATTTAAAAAACATTTTAGCTTTCTCTCTCTTTCTGGGACCCTGCCTAAATATATATTAGACTACTTGGCATTGTCCTATGGCTTAATTCATTTATATTTTGTCTTTTCTTTCTCTCTGTCTTCCTTATGCTCCATTTTGGATTGTTTTTACTGTTGAGTCTTCAAGCTTACTGATTGTTTCTTCTTCAATGTCTAATGGATTGTTCATTCCATCCAGTGTACTTTTATTTAATATTTTTCTCTTAAAAACAGATTATCCTCTTTTTTTTTTTAATTAAACAGAATTTATTTCCAAGATCTTCAAAGATTATTACAAACACGAAGTATCCTTCTAAAAGTATCCCAAATTAAATCAAAGGCACATCATCAAAGTCAAACACTTGTGACATGAAGAATTCTTTTAGGTCATAATATTTTCACATTACTTTGTTTTTAATCATTTGCAATGTTCTGTATGTAGGTCCTACTTTAGACATTTTTTTAAAGGCATGAAATAATGTAGTATCTTTTTAAAAGTGCAACCACAACTATAAAGTAAAGGAACTTAAAAAGAGTTCAAATCTGCTTCTTACATAAAATGAGACAACCTAATATATATCATAACATGAATCTTTCTAAACAAGTTTACTAAACAACACCTCTTGTGTTAAATAAACAATCTTCTTATTTAGAAAAAAAAATCAAGGCATCATTTGGTTAGTAAAGTCTATTCTTCCCCCACAATTTTATACTTTCTTATCTTCATTTAGTAATTGTAAATTTATGATAGAACAAATTTTATTATAGTATAAAAATCTTAGGAACAACAAATTACAAATACTCCATTTTTTTTTAATAAACAAAAGTGTTTTCCTTCCTAAAATGTAAACATCCAGTTAATAAAACATACATGATATTCTAGGTATAGCAACATCAGTAATTCACTTATTAAAGAGGTGTATTTTGGTATATTGGTGGTAAGGTTTTTATCTTAATACAAAGCACTTCTTCAAGAGAACCAAGCCATTATTACTTAAAACAATTCTATTTCTTCACTCAGTTTCCTTATTTGAGTAGAAAATCATTAATTTCTGTAGAATTTTGGCTGTAAGATCAGGACAGTGGAAAGGTCTGAAATATCTCAGTCATTTGGCTAAAGAAAAGTGTTTTCTTGAGACTTGGAGTCAGTCATTCATTACTTTGTGCTCTAAGGCATTTCTCAACAAACTTCTTCCAAGTCTTCAGAGTAAAATGCAGGATCTGGGCTCTCGGAAGGGGTTGCTTCCGGCTGGAACTCCAACCAGCAGAGCATCCTTACAGGCATTCTGCATGCAGTACTGCTGAAGCTCGGCTGCAGCCTTAGAGACCTTGATCCTCTCCACGCTGGCCTCCAGCTTGAGCTGCTCCACCAGGCGCTGCAGGGCGCTCACACTGGCTCTGAGGGCGGCTGAGCCAGGCTGGGCCGAATCGCCGGCCCCAATCAGGCACCGCCCCGGGGTCCAGATTATCCTCTTTATATAATTTTTTTCTCCTTGTGTTTATATTTTCCTTCATTCTGTGAGCATATATTTAAAATTTATAATAACTGTTAATATCTTTGCCAATTCCATTCTCTCTGTAATTTCTGGTTTATTGGCTAATTTTTCTGTTAATTATGAATCATATTTTCAGCTTCATTACATACCCTAATAATTTTCTATTAAATGCTGGTGGAATGTTAAAATTTTGTCGTATCTTTTATAGAGTTGGCTGGGCACGGCGGTGCACACCTGTAATCTGAGTGGCTCAGGAGACTGAGGTAGGAGAATCCTGAGTTCAAAGCCAGTCAGTCTTAGCAAAGGTTGAGGCGCTAAACAATTCAGTGAGATCCTGTCTCTAAATAAAATACAAAATATGGCTGGGGATGTGGCTCAGTGGTTGAGTGCTCCTGAGTTGAATCCCCGGTAACCCCCAAAAAATAAATAAATAAAAATAAAGAGTATTGGGTTTTGTTATGCTGATCAGTTAAATATTCTTGAAGATTAGCTTGATCTATTTGAGGCTTGTTATGGCAGGTTCTGAAGTGACTTTACTCTGGTGTATTTACCTGTGACTCTTGTAAGGGATGTACCCAATACCCTGCATATGGTGAAATCTCGCCGCTTTTAACTGGTGGGGACGCGATCTATTCCCTGTATGAATATCAGTAAATGTTCTGCCTACTCCTCTCCAGTGTCTCTTTCCAGGGTTCCTCTCATTTATGAGCAAATCAATGTTAAGTCAAATTTTAAGGGATGCCTCTAGAGTTAGTTCTACAGAAGTCCCCCTCTGTGCAATGTCCTATTCACTAGTTCTCTGTCATAATTTCTAGCAGCCTCAGTCTGAGTTCTGATTTTTGACTCCATAACTTTTTTTTTTGAGATGGGATCTTGCCCAGACTGGTCTCAAACTCCTGGGCTCAAGATATCCTCTTGCCTCAGCCTCCTGACTAGCTGGGACTACAGGTACATGCCATTTCCACCTGGTCATAACTTTTTTGTTATATTCTTTTAAAAGTGTTTTGCAGTATTCCTTTAAAGACTGATGAACTTTTTTTTTCCCCTGGCAGATAAAACTACTTTTATATAAACTTCATTTTTTCAAGGTTTGATCTTAAATTTTTTAAATATATTTTTTAGTTGTCAATGGACCTTTTATTTTATTTATATGCGGTGCTAGGGACCGAACTCAGGGACTCACACATGCCAAGCAAGCGCTCTACCACTGAGCCACTACTCCAGCCCCGCAAGGTTTGATTTTATGATGAGTATAGATAGTATAGTTAGCTTCTACTGGAGTTTGGTTCTTCTATTAAAATGACACTCTACACCAGGTGTGTTGGTGCACACCAGTGACTAGGAAATCTGAGTCAGGAGGAGTGCAAGTTCGAGGCCAACTGGGGCAATTTAGCTCTCTAGGATCTCCACTGAGACTCACTCTGATGGGATCTTCTTATGATCCCCAAGCATTTCTGAGCTGTAGACATTTTCTACATTACAGCTTCCCTGTCAAATGTTCCTTCCTTAGAGTTGTTTTTTTGCTGAGCCTGGAGCCCTGTGGAGTTTCACCTTTCACACATACTCATTGGAATTTTATCTCAAACATCAAGAAAGGGGACCATTTGCAAATGTATAGAGTTATTTATGTAGCTCCTTTATCTTCTAATTGCTTTTTCCACAAGTTTTAGCTGCCTTGGAATCCTGGAACCTCACCTCCGCCTTTTTATCTTAATCTCATCTTCTCATCCAGCACTGTGGTGAGACACTGTCCCTAGACAGAAAGCCACAGTGCTCATGGTGTTCACCTAGGTTGCTGCCTTCACTAAGAAAACACAGTTCTGAGATGCCTGTTGTCCAGTTGCTTCATTTGTTTCCCTACTTTTCTAGTTGTTTACAGATCGGGGGAGGGGAAATCCCAGAGAGTAGTTATTTATTCATGATTGAAAACAGAAGTCTGACTTTGATTTAATAATCAAACTGACTCTTTGTAGCAGTCCCTGATGTTCTTGAACTTAAAGTTAGTGTCTGAAAATGGGTAATGAAAGTTGCTTTAATAAACTCCATGAGCATGGAGGCAGTAAGGATGTTACTAATGCTGTCAAGTCCATAGTTTACTGAAAGTTGTTTGTCTAATGAAAGCCACACTGGGGATGTTTTTATAAGGTCATAAAGAAGACAAATTTGTTAATTTGGTTTTTAAAACTCCTACAGAGTATTTGTTAATTTCCTTTTTACTGCTCCTACAGAGTATCCTAAGGGGTTCCATTGGAGAATAGAATAGTTGAATTTTTAGCCAAGCTTAACCTCCTTATTCCATCATAATAAATAATGTGGCTCATAAAATCTGTGCCTTGAGTGGTTTTCTTGTTTTCCTTTACAGAAGTGACAACAAATAATATACCCATTCTCAGTAAATGGCTTATCAATTATTCATAGATTTGGCAAAATATTTTTTAATACCTGCAATGTGTGATGCACTGTGACAGGCACTAGATATGCAAAGATAAAAGAAAGCGTCTAATGTCAGGAAGCTTATGACATGGTAACAGACATGCTCCTTGTCTTATTCCATTTGTACTGCTGTGACAGATTACTGTGATTTTAGTGGCTGAAAACACAAATTTATTACCTCACAGTTCTATAGGTAAGAAGTTTAACACAGATAGATCTCAATGGGCAAAAATTATCTTATAGGAAAAGCTGCCCTCCCACCTAGAAGATCCAGGGGAGAGTCCTTTTCTTTTTCTTTTCCATCTTCCAAAGGTCACCCAGATTCCTTGGCTCATGGTTACCTTCCTACATCTTCAAAGCTGGCAACCATGGATCACATCACTCTGACCTTACTTTTGTCATTTGACTTCTTTGACTCTCACTTCCACTTTAAAGGATCCTTGTGATTACATTAGGCCCACCTGGATAATCTAGGATAATATCAACTTTGCATAGCTGTGACCAAAATACCTGACATAACAACTCAAAGAGCTACTAGGAGGAAATCACATCCTTACAATCAACATTTTTGGCATCTTTATTTGTCCTGTTTTTTAAACCTCCGATTATGTGTTTTTAGAAGAAAATGGTAAGGCCTGAGAATCTGAACATTTGATTTAAATTCCTTCTTTGCTAAGAAATATGTTAAGTTTCTTGAAACACTTTAGGTTAACATCTGTCACATTACAGATTAATGGCTTGCGAACTGTACTTTCCTGCTTCCACCCCATGTCTTTTGGGATACCCTTTTTTTTCTTTTTTATAATGAAGAAGGAAATCTTTGTATAATTTCCTTCTTTTTAATGTTGAAGAACATCCTAATGACGCAGGCTTGAATGGAAGCAGGGCCACCTGGTAAATTTTGTTGAGCTGCTGGTGCCCCCTTGTGATTAGTGCTTATGGTTACAGCTCAGTTTTGTTTGCCTGTGCGAAGCATTTTGACTGTTGCTTCAGGTGGAGGAATAATGGCTTTGGGAAACTAGGAAGAACCACCGGGACATGAGACTAGAATGCATCAGAAGCTATAGTTTACCTGGGCCACACCAGAGAAGGTAGATATCTGAGCAGGGACTAGATTCTGATAGGCATAAGAAGTGGGTATGGATCCTGAGTTGGCATAAAACATCACCACTACACCTAACTGTAAAATTGTTTCTCTGTGTTTTTCACACAGCAATATGAGGTTCATAAAGGTAGTCAACGAAGGTTGTTGAGTGACTAAGCAAATAAAGGAATGAAAAGGATTAATTTATACAAGCTTCACATGAGTTGACAGCTATTATTCTTTTTTTAATATTTATTTATTTTTTAGTTGTAGATGGACACAATACTTTTATTTATTTATTTTTATGTGGTGCTGAGGATAGAACCCAGTGCCTCGCACATGCTAGGCAAGCACTCTACCAATAAGCCCCAGCCCCTATTATTATTTCTATTGTTAATTATTCTTATTAGATGCTTCAAATGGAAAAATGTTTGAAGAAAATTCTTTTTTTCTTTTTTCTTTTTTCTTTTTTGTTGCAGTATTACGGATTAAACCCAGGGAACTCTGCTACTGAACCATACCTCTAGCCCTTTTATTTTTTATTTTGAGACAAGGTCTCACTAAGTTGCTGAGACTAGGCTTACACTTGTGATCCTCCTGCCTGAACCTCCCAAGTCACTGGGATATAGAAGTATGTCATGGCACCTGACTACTTTGAGAAAACTCTATTTAATAAAGCCCCAAATACACAAGAGCATTTCTCAAACCTCATATCCAATATAGTGTTTTAAAAAAATTCTTTTATTTGTTCTTTTAGTTATCCATGACAATAGAATGTATTTTGATTTATACATGGAGTACAAATTCCTATTCTTGAGGTTGTGCATGATGTGGAGTTATACTGGTTGTGTGTTCACATATGAACATAGGAAAGTTATGTTCAATTCATTCTACTGTCTTTTCCATTCCCATCCCCCTCATTGTAAGTCAGCATCTGCATATCAGAACATTTGGACTTTGGTATTTGGGGATTGGCTTATTTCACTTAGCATGATAGTCTCCAGTTCCACCCATTTACCAGCAAATGTTGTAATTTTATTCTTCATTATAGCTAAGTAATATTCCATTGTATATATGTATGAAATACATTTTCTTTATCCATTCATCTGTTGAAGGGCATCTAGATTGGTTCCATAGCTTAGCTATTGTGAATTGAGCTGCTATGAACATCTGATAAACTCAGTCTGATTCTCCCTTAAAATTGGGATCCATCTTGCCACTAAGGCATAAAAAGCTAATTTCAGCTTTACTATAAATTACTACAAATTCTAAACTGCTTGGAATGCCTGCCCGTGCCTTGAACTCACCCATGCCTGGCTTTCCCTGACCAGATAACAACCCTTTCTCTCTGAGGCTCTAATGACCTTCATAAATTCTGATGTCGGGGCCAGCAAAAATATAAACTAGCCTTTGTGTTATGCTGGTCAGAGTTTTGTTATCTGTAACCCCCCTTTGTGTAACTTTCTGGGCTATAAAGCTGTGCTTCTAGAAAGCTGCGGGGCTGTCTTTGGCTCCCATGGGTTTTGTTGGGAGAGGCAGCTGGCCGGTCGAAATAATAAGTTTGCTTTAATTTCATTTTAATTGGAGTCAGTGGTCTTTTCTTTGCTTGGTAGTCTAACACATCCATGTGGCCATGTCACTATAGTATGCTGACTTGGGTTATATGCCAAAGAGTGGGATAACTGGGTCAAATGGTGGTTCCATTCCAAGTGTTTTGAGGAATCTCCATACTGCTTTCCAGAGTGGTTTCACCAATTTGCAGTCCCACCAGCAATGTATTGTAAGGGTCCCGCGAAACGTCGGAGAAAGAGACCACCAAGTGACCACTCATGCAATTGGCAGAAGGGGGATTTATTGAACCAGCATGCTGGGGCTCCGTGCCCACTCAAGAAGGGAAAGCAGCCCAGAGCCCCGAGCAGGGGCTGAGCACTGCTTAAGTACACTTTTTGGGGAGGGCGGAGGGCTTTGTATACATCAGAACAAATCATCATGAGGCGCGGGAAAATTGAATAACAACTCCTAAACATGATTGGTTCATTCATTGGCGGGAACAGGTCAGGCTGGAGTGATAGGTCATTCCTAAGGAGAGTACACATTCAAACTGATTGGTTCAGGCCCTGCAAGGCCTGCGTGCAACCACACAGACCCCTTCAGTTATTAAACAACCAGACAATCAGGGGAAATGTTTACTGGGCGGTTCTAAGCATTGTCTTAACAGCTACAGAAATTTCAGGTTTTGCAGGTAACATAGAAACCTAACAATACCTCCTTTACATTTTAACTCAGAACTTGCAGCTTAGAAACTTTTACAACACCCGGTCTTTTACCCTTTAACTTTTATGCTTTAACTTCAATTTCTTTTACCCTTACAGTATAAGTGTGCCTTTTCCCCCACATTCTCACCAACATTTATTGTTACTTGTATTCTTGATAATTGCCATTTTGACCAAAGTGAGATGGATTTTTAAAAATTTTTTTAGTTGTAGTTGGACACAATACCTTTATTTTATTTATTTTTATGTGGTGCTGAGGATCAAACCTAGGGCCTCCTGCATGCTAGGCAATCACTCTATCGCTGAGTCACAACCCCAGCTCCTAGAATTTACATTTCTCTAAATGCTAGTGATGTTGAGCATTTTTTCATTATTTGTTGATCATTCATATTTCTTCTTCTGTTAAGTGTCTGGTCAGTTTCTTAATCCATTTATTGGTTGGGTTATTTGCTTTTTTTGGTGTTAAGTTTTTTTGAGTTCTTTATATATCCTGGAGATTAAGACTCTATCTGAAGCGTAGGTGGCAAAGATTTTCTCCCATTCTGTAGGCTCTTTCTTCCTGTTCTTGATTGTTTCCTTTGCTGTGAAGAAGCTTTTTAGTCTCATTTATTGATTCTTGATTTTACTTCTTGTGCTTTAGGAATCTTATTGAGGAATTTGGTTTCTGAGCCAACATGATGGAGAGTTGGGCCTACTTTTTCTTATAGTAGGCACGGGGTCTCTGGTCTAATGCCTATGTCTTTGATCCACTTTGAGTTTTGTGCAGGGTGAGTGATAGGAGTCTAATTTTATTTTATTACATATGGATTTCCAGTTTTCCCAGCACCATTTGTTGAAGAGACCATCTTTTCTCCAATGCATGTTTATGGCACCTTTGTCTAATATGAGATAACTGTCCAATACATAGTGTTTTAAAGTCATAACTTCATATCATTTCCTTCAATTAATACATACAAATAGAGCACCACATTCCAGGATCTGGAGATAAAAAATATGTGACAGGCACAGTTCTAGTCCCCAGAGCAGAGCATATAGGACTATATTAAAAATCCCTACCCCTCTCTCTCTCTGTTTCCATCTCCCCCCTCCTTCTTCCCTCCCTCTTTGCTTCCTTCTTCTCTCTTTCCTCCCTCCCTCCTTCCTCCCTCCCTCTTTCCTTCCTCTCTCCCTCTTTCCTTCTTCCCTCCTCCCGTGGTGGTGGTGGTAGTTTCTTTCTTTCTTTTTTTTTTTATTACCCCCCCCCCTCCTCTTCCTGTTGCGGAAAGCTTGGTCCTTGTCCCTGATACCAATCCAATAACAATGACACAGTTTTGAGATAAAGGTTTATTGTTCTGCTAGCAAAGGAAAAACACGGGGGACTCTTGTCCCAAAGGCTGTGATTCTGCCCATCAGCAGGAACAGGGGGATTTTTTTAGAGAACACTCGGCTCTCCTTCCTTCTTCCAAGGATGGTGGCACAATGTGATATGTGATGGGATTGGATAATTGGAACATTTTTTCTCCTGGATGGCTGTCAAACCTGCAGTAGGACACATCGGTCTGTCCTGCAGTGGAAGATCTCCAAAGGATCTTCAGGGAAAACATGGAGTGAGTCCCAGAGACTATTTCCATGAGATGGAACATATCTTCCCCCACTCCCCCCACACTCTTTTCTTCTGGGAAATGAAAACCCAGAGTTTAAATACATAATAACAATAAAAACAGAAATGTGCAGGAAAAAAGAAATCCCTACTTTAGCCTGATGTGGTGGCGCATGCCTGGAATCCCAGTGGTTTGAGAGGCTGAGGCTACAGGATCTGAGTTCAAAGCCAGCCTCAGCAACTTAGCAAGTCCCTAGGCAATTTAACAAGACCCTGTCTCTAAATAAAATATTTTTTTAAAAAGGGGCTGGGGATGTGGCTCAGTGGCTAAGTGCTCCTGGGGTCAATTCCCAGTACCAAAAACCAAAAATCCCCTACCTTGCTGCCAACCCCCAAATTTCAGTTCCTTCCCTATGGCAGCTGCAATCATGTTTTCTCCTCTCTCACACACACAAACACTTCATCTGCTAATAATTTATTGTTTTCAAATTGTTGTATATTATAGCTTAGTAACCCAAACTTCCTGTATTTGTAGATAAGCTGTGCAGAAACAGCATCTATTTAGAATTTCTAATTATAGAAGTGTTTTTTGAACTCCTCTTTTGACCTTAAGGAAAAATCTAATTAGAATAAGAATGCATTCCTTGTAATAGTTGTTAAAAAGGAATCCATATTCAATGGAGGATTAAAAATACCCTGGAGAAGGCTGTAGGGGGTAGGGAGGAGGGGCCTATTGATAGAATGCTTGCCTCACATACCTGAGGCCCTGGGTTTGATCCCTAATAAGAAAGAAAGAAGGAAAGAAAGAAAGAAAGAAAGAAAGAGAGAGAGAGAAAGAAAGAAAGAGCGAGTTTTGGATACAAATTGACTATATATGGAAAAATGAAGCTGAGGAAATACTTAAATGTCAATGCGAAAAACATACATAGATTAATAGTGGGAAAGTTAGAAATGTTTCTTGAGTTCTTGGATCTCTAACTGTCCTCCTACTTGTTCAGTCCTTCCCTCTGTCACCATAATAATACACTCAGGTGCTTCACAATTATAATAGGCTGCAAAAATACACATTTTATTAGCCCAAAGCAGGGCTTCTCAGCTTGGCTTCATTAACATTTTGGGCTTGATAATTCTTTATTGGGCGGAGGGAATTCTATGCATTGCAGAATACCCATGTTTATAGCAGCACAGTTCTCAATAGCCAAACTATGGAATTAGCCTAAGTGTCCATCAGTGGATGAAAGGATAATGAAAATGTGGTATATAGAGAGACAATGGAGTTTTATTCACCCATTAAAAAAGAATGAAATCATGTCATTTGCAGGAAAATGAATGGAATTAGAGAATATTATGTTAAGTAAATAAGCCAAAGTTAGAAAATCATGGATTATATGTTTTCTCTCATATGTGAAAGCCAGAGAGGAAAAAAGAACAGAAAGGTTATAGGGGATGGAAAGAATCTCCTGGAGGGAGATCAGTAGAATAGAGGAAAGGAAACAGGGAAAGGGAGAAGAAGAGGGAAAGGGGAAATACTAGGGAATGATATTGGCCAAATTATATTGTTGTATTGTGTGCATGTACAAATATGTAGCAATTAGTCCAATCATTATATACAATTATAACACACCAAAAAACAGGGACAAAATTAAGTGAACATAAATTGTTAAAAAAAAGTCTTTCCTTTTTCTTTGACATTAATTTCTAGTTTTCCTTGATTACTTTAAGTGTTCCCTCATAACTCCTTTTCTGTCCAAGCCTTAAGTCAATGGTTCTCATTCTCCCTTAAATTCTATCTGCTTTCCCAAATAAATCTGTGTTAAAATTTTAAAAAGTCAATGTTCTCAGGGGCTCTGTCCCAGACCCCCTGACCCTTTTATTTTATACACTGTCCCTGAGTTATCAATTTCTGTGGGGCCTACTTATATTCATGCATCACAATATGGCCGCTTTAATTCCAAGGCTATAAATTCAAAGTTTTGTTTTGTTTTTATCTCTTATAGTAGAAGGAGTTGAAGCGGGAGAAGTTGGAACATTTGGATAAAATATTATATCTGCTACAGGTCTAAGTCTTTTGATTTCCCCCAATTCTCCTTGACTAAGTGAGTCCGATTGCTTTTGTATTCCATCATGGAGTGGTGGGGGTGGAGGGGGGAGTGTGTGGGGGGGTGGGGGATGGAGGGGGGAGTGGGGGTGTGGGGGGTGGAGGGGGGAGTGTGGGGGTGGGGTGGGGGTGGAGGGGGGAATGTGGGGGGGTGTTTTTTTTTAATTTTTTTTAAAAGCTTTAAATACAGGTATCTTAGGCTTCTGAAAAATCAAATTCCAAAAACTAATATCTTTGTTCTACTGTGTTTTGCTGCTGTAATCTCTCTTGATGCACAGGATTCCCAATGGCCCATAGAAACAATAAGGGGTAGCTGGGTGTGATAGCACTCACCTGTAATCCCAGTGACTTGGAGGCTGAGGCAGATGGATCAAAAGTTAGCCAGACTCAGCAACTTAACGAGGCCCTAAGCAACTCAGAGAGACAAGGTCTCTAAACAAAATACAAAATAGGGCTGGGGATGTGGCTCAATGGCTGAGTGCCTCTGGGTTCAATCCCCAGTACCAAAAAAGAAATAAAGAAAAGAAAAGAAAATTAAGGGAAATAGGTTACATTAAAGGAAATAGGTTAAAATAAGGGAAAAATAGGTTAAAAATTAAGGGAAATAGGTTAAAATATCAAAATATGATCCTACCCCAATTTCTGCAACAAATGTTTATTGAGTGACAATCATATTCTGGGCACAGTGGTGGAGCATGAAGCCTCAATAATGCATCAGATGTCAAAGTATCTGATAGAGCTTGTAAATATAAGAACAAATCAATGTTAAGGAGTATAATAAAAATATGAAAAAACCAAGGTTACTTTAGAAAGAATGCTGAGGGTAGCTTTCCTGAGGGGGTGATATTCAAGATCATATCTGAAAAATATGAAGAGAGCTAACCACAAGCAATACTGAAGATACAACATTCCGGATAGAAGGAACCACATTCAAGCCCAGGGGTGGGAAGGACTAGCACATAAAAGGAATGGAATGGAGGCATGTAAGGCTGGATCAAAGCATTGCAAGGAGAGGATGGTATGAAATGAAGGTGGAAAGTGATCATGTGGGGACTTTAGAGGTTGGTAAAGAGTGTGAGGTTGTTTTAGTTTTGTTTTAAATGTTTCTGGCTGTTGTTTGGAGAAAAGATTACTACAGGTGGTGGGGCAAAAGTGAAGTGTATTATAATAGCCTAAGAAAAAGTCTGTTGTGGGCTTGAATACCATGGTGGTGAAAATGAAGAGTTAATGAGTTCAAGATATATTTTGGAAGTAGAATTAACTGGACATGGTAATGGATTGGGAGTAAATTGGAGTAAGAAAAAACAAGATGTTGGCTAGGTTCTATCTTTCATATAATACTCAAAATAGAACCATTTACTGAGGTAAGAAAAAACAGCAGAGGAATAGCTTTTGGAAGGAAACTGGGAGATATATTTTAAACATATCCTATTTGAGATGTCTATTCAGCACCTAAGTGTTAGAGTCTGTAAACAAGTCAAAAATAACACCTGGCATTTTGCCAGGGGAATGTTAGAGTCTGTAAACAAGTCTGGATGGTGCCTGGCAAAATGCCAGAGGGAGTGGTTTGAGAAGTAACAAAAGCAAGCCATTAAGTGTGGAGATTCCTTATTGGTTGACTGATGTATCTAGTTTATGCTAATTAGATAAGCTGTGTGGAATGTATAAATACTGCTCCTGTCCTGCAATAAACGGCTTCCACTCCTGCTGTATCAACGTACACAAGTTATTCGTCACCCCCCGGTTATTTTGCTGCAGCCGGACTGCGGCACCTAAGTGAAGTGCTAAGTGGGCAGTCACCTGTATACATCTGGTGCTTAAGAGAGAGCTCAAAGGTTAAAAAGACACAAATTTAGGAGTTATTAACATATGGGGGATATTTTATGTCATAGAACTAGAGGCTGTCACCGAAGGTGAGAATTTTAGTGGAGAAAACTGAGACTGAATCTCAACATTCAGAGGTTGAGAATGGGTGGAGAATTCAGCAAAGATGGAAAGGAAGCAAGCCAAAGGAGTAAGAGAAAAAAAAAAAGATTTTGATGACCTGGAAACAAACAGGGAAACATGAGTCATGAAAGAGAGAATCATCAGCTGAGGCAAATCTGCTGAAATGTTAAGAAAATTGAGGATAAAGAAGTGTGTCCATTTGGTCTGATTTAATGTTCTCCTGGAAAGGCTGGATTAGTTGCTACTCCTATTGTTCCATAATTCCATATATGTGTTTTATGGTATATACCATACCATTTACCATACTTCATCGTAACTGTTTTAACTACCCGTGGCACCCATTAGTGAAAGGTGAGTGACTCACCTGAGATGGAAATTCAACCAAGAGATTTTATTGGGGGGCTGCCCGAAGGGGAAGAAAAGGAGAGGAAAAGAGCAGCAGCCTGAGCCTGCAAGCTTCAGTTTAGGAAGGGTTGCTTAGGCAACTTGGCGGGTGCTAATTGGCAGGGTGACTCAGGAATGGGTGCTGATTGGCAGGGTGACTCAGGAACCAGCGAGTAGATACTGTGTCCGGATTGGTTGAGAAAACTTTTGACTTTGGCGCCGCCCTCCGGAGAGGAGGGGGAGAGGTAAGGGATGACATGATGTTCTTCTAGAGATGGAAACTTAACGTCGGTGGGGAGAAACTTGATGGGGGAAATAAAACCAAAAGGCAAGGTGTCCCACACACCCAACAATTAGATTTTAAGTTCTATGAGGATAAGGACCATGTCTGATTGGGTCACAATAGCATAGTGACTGGCATGTAGTAAAATCTGAATAAATAATTTTTCAGTGGTGAAGGAATAAAGAATGAATGAACAAAAGATGTACAAAGGTCATTGACACTCATTCTCTTTCTCAAATGAAAAATAAGAATTATATCTGATTCCTCAACTCTAGATATTTCATCAAAACTCAACAATTAAAGTCCCTGGACAGTGACACTGGAGGCCATCGGTTGGTTGTGCTGGGGATTGAATCCAGGGCCTGAAGCATGCTAGGCAAGCACTATACCTCTACATCCTTGACTAAGGTTGGTCTTAATACACAGAAATAGTATAGGAACAGTAAGAGGAAGGAAAAGTCCATCAAAAGCAGGACTCAAATATATTAAAATGCTCCATAAACTCAACTTTATAACCACCAGTTCTTCCGCTGTTGCAGAAACTATTAGAGCTGCACACTACCTTTCTATGGCATTTTGTTTTATCATTTGATGCTATGCAATATATTCATTGTTAACTCGATTTCACCCATAAACTTTATGGGATTGTTTGTGGGGAGAAGCTTATGTTGGTGCAAAATAGCTGCATGAATTTGCACCTTCTCATGCCTCAACTCTTTCCCGTCAGGAATCTATTTTGAGTTATCTACTCAGTGAGGAGTCCTCATATTTTTGCAGCTCTTTTTTATCTAAGGAAGAACTGGAGTTCTATTTTTGTGTATGTGTGTGTGTGTGTGTGTTTCCCTATCGTGTTTATGCAGACCAATCAAAGTCGACTGCAAGATTGATCTAAGTTCTAAAGAGCAGAGCATTCATCTTAGAATAGGCGTATATTTCTTTTCATGCTTGGACTAATGTAGGCTACTTGTTTTCTGCCAATATGCTTATGTATTAGTTTCCTATGACTGCTGTAATAAATTATAAATAAACTTGGTAGCTTAAAACAATATATATTTTTTTCTCTTCCAGTTCTTGAGGTCAGGAGTCCAAAATTAGTATGGACAGAGCTGTACTTCCTATACAGGCTTTAGGAACTCCTTGTATTTTCCAGCTTCTGTGGTTGATAGCATTCCTTAGCTTGTGGCTACATCACTCGAATCAATGCCTCTGTGATCACACTGCCTTCTTTTCTGGTATGTAGGATCTCCTGCTTCTCTCATAAGAGTTTCTGTGATTGTAGTTGGGCCCATCCTGATAATCCCAGATAATCTCCCCATCTCAAGATCATTAACTTAATCATACCTATAAAGATCTGATCTTATATATTTGGGGGCCATTATCAGCTTACCATAATTTACAGCTCAAAAGTATACCAACTACTTATTGAAACTCATCAAAAGCTTTTTTTTTTTTTTTTTTTTGCAGTTCTAGGGATTGAACCCACTGAGCTATATATCTCATGTCCCTCCTTTTAAATTCTGATACAGGGTCTCACTAAATTGTTCCGGCTGGCCTTGAATTTGTGATCCTTCTGCTTCAACCTCCCAGGTAACTGAGATTATAGTTGTGTACCAATGCTCCTTGCCCATGAAAAATTTTATACACTCCTCAAATCCCAATGTATGCTAAGCCCAAACAATTATTTTGATTTTAAACATTTTATTTTACAATAAAATGTTAAAATTGTTTTGATTTAGTGATAAATGTAAAGTGCTACATATAGGTTCTAAAATAACCATACTATTTAAAATTATCTGGGATGCATATAATTTGAACTTAAAGAATTGGCTAAATTGAAGAGAGAAGAGAAAGCTTAAATAATAATCATATAGCTTTCTGCATATGTATGAAGATGTTTGACAAAGAATAGTGATTAGATGCATGCTGTATAAATTGAATCAGGAATAATTAACTGCAGGCAGAATCAGATTTCAATCCATTACAAAGAATTCAGAAAGGGCAATGGAAGAGGCCTCCTCAAAATGAAATCACTTCCTAGTTCTGGAAGTGTTCATGAATGTGCAAAGGCCCTGAGGGAGGCATGCAGAGAAAAAAGGTAGAGTATACATCCACAGGTACAATCATGAGAAATTTAATAAAAACAAAATCTCTTTAATGATTGATTCTAGATAGCACAAGTAATATTACTCTTCTCCAAACTAATTTTCTAATTACAGCCAGCCTGATCTTTTAAAAAGTCATATCTGATTATGTCAGCCCCTTAATAACATTCTGCACTAAAACCCTTCATTTGATTAAAGGCCCTTTCTATATTGACTCCCTGGCTTCCTTGCCAGTCTCATCTGGAGTTTTTACCTGCATTCTTGTCATGTTTCAGTTGCTCAACTTTAGAGTCCTTCCTACCTCCAGCTATTGAACAACTTCTTCCAAACCTCAATGCCTCTATCCTTTTTGCCTAGCATACTCAAAGATAGCTTTCTCCAGGAAGGCTTCTTTAACATGCCAAACTAATTGGTTTCCCATGCATACCTGCAAATTTCTCTGAACTGCTTCAAGATGAAGCATTCATTGCATAGTTGATTATTTGTCTTACTAAAAGGTAAGCTCTCTGAGGACAGACATTATATCTTCTTCAGCACAAGGCCTGGCATATAGTGGGCATATGCAAATATTTGTTGGCTGAATAAATGGACTTTTAAAAAATTTGGTTGAAGTGCAAAAAAAGACTGATGGGGGAAAAATGTTTGCCTAACTGATAGCAGACCTCTAGTTGCAAAACTTCAGAAATACCGCTATGGTTTCTTAAAGGAATGTATTTCATAAAAGAAAAGGGAGGCTAATGAGGAAAATTAAACAATCATCAAACAAACTGGGTCCATTAAACTGGAGTCAGCATGGAATACAGAAATCCTGGGAAGCAGAGCACAACAACTTAAGATATATCATGCATTCAGTCATTATTACCAAATATTTGTGGAGTGCTTATTATGTGCCTGGCATTTGGGGCAGGCTGGGCATACAAGGTAGGCAAGTATTACACAGTCTTTGTTCTTACAAAACATACAGCCCAATCGGGATGGACAAATACTTTGCAAAGTAATTTCATTTCAAAGGTAAGCCCTGATAAAGAAGGTATATCATTGTTATGAAATACCTAATTTAGTGGCAGGTAGGTAGGAAGGATAGAAGAATGTCGGGCATGGACTGGGTGGTCAGGAAGCCTTTCTGAGTTATGGAGGCCCTGACGGTCTGGGAAACTCTTAAGTTCGATAACCATAATTTGGAGATTTCAAAGAGAGATTCAAGGGCACCTTGATAGATTTGACTCAGTGATCCCTGGTGTGAAAGGTCTTTTGCCTGGTCAGCAAGGCTTGTCCCTGGGCAAGAATGACAACATTCTGCACTTCATCCCACCAGAGCGGGACCTGTCACAAAGTGCTGGTTCCTTGTTCCCGCAGGGTTCCACCAAGGGCAGGGCAGCCGCCGCCCGCAGACAGCCTGGCGGTGCCCTAGACGCCAGACTTACCCAACTCCACCCTGGGAAGAGGCGTGGAGACCCCGCCCACGCCCCGGCGAGCTCTGCCGGCGCGTCCGGGGGCCGCCCCCGGCCGCCGGGGCCACGTGACCCGAAGTGTGACGTAGGAGGAAGGAGACGCCATTAGAGGGAGGTGGAGAGGGAGCGCTCTTCGCCTTTCCTCCGGTGCCTGACGTGGTGGCTAAGGCCCTTCATTCTCGGACTTTCTCTCGGTCCTTCCAGGCCTCGCCCGAGGACAGAGAGGAGCCAGCGCCGGGTCGGCGGGCCGTTGGCAGGGCGCGGAGTCGGCCGCGGCCGTGAAGGCGCTGCCGCGGCTGTGGGAAGCTCGGCGCAGTTCTTGTGCTCGGGCGGCCAGGAAGCGGCGGGATGGCTGCGGCCGGCGGCGGAGCGGCGGCGGGCCGAGCTTACTCGTTCAAGGTGGTGCTGCTCGGGGAAGGCTGCGTGGGAAAGACGTCGCTGGTGCTGCGCTACTGCGAGAACAAGTTCAACGACAAGCACATCACCACTCTGCAGGTGCGGACCCCGGGCAGCGGGAGGTGGCGCCTCGGGGCCCCCACCTACCTGGGGCGGTGAGGACTTTGCCGCCCGAGTCCGCGGGATCTGGGCTGGCAAACTTCAGGCCTGTCACCTCCACCTTCGGATTGGTTTTCCGAGTTCGCCTTGGTTTCAGGCTAGGTCGGGGCGCCGATTGATGGTGAGGACAGGCTGTTGGACGGCGGGGTGGAAGAACCCTGAAAAGTCCCAGTGTCCCCGGTGGTAGCTGCGCACTTCGGGGAGTCCCCTTCCGTGGACTAGTTTTTCCCCTTTGATGAGCTTCCGCTTGGGCCCTAGGTGTTTTCACCCTACAGTCTCCGAGTAGCAGGGCTTTTTCTGTACTTCGGAAATAGGAACTTAGCTGCAGGTCTGATTTTGCGAAAGGTGATTTGCAACTTAAAGTACTTACTGATGACAAAGTGTTTATGCAAGTTCCATTTTGTCCTGTTAGCAGGAATGGTAAAACAGCCATCTCTGGAGGGTTTTTGAAATGACCGCTTGCTGGTGCAGGTTACGCAGTTTCATTGCAGCCTGCGTGGGTCTGACTTGTGGGTCACTCATTCTGCGAGGTCGGTCGACCCACGTTGACACGTCATGTGAATACTGGCCAGCAATTGGTCCCCAAACTAAAAGCATAGACGCTGCTACTATTCATTTCTTTAACCTGTCATGAAAGGCTGACTTTCTTCTGTACTTATATGGGAAAACGTTAAAATATAATCATTAAGAATGAAGCCAGGCCTTTGAGGAGTATTCTCTCCCCCACACTCCTGAAGAAATCGGTTTGCATTTGTTAGGAAAAGTTTATCCTACTAATCTGGCTTGGTAAATTTGGCCAGAGGCAGTAAAGTCTAGTGGACATTTGAGTTTGATTGCCTAGATTATATCCTGTCTTAATCCATTTAATTAGCTGCTTAAGTTTCTTAATCTGTCTGACCCTAAATTTCTTCTTCTGTTAAAATGGTCATAATAATAGTATCTAGCACATAGGGTTGTCAGGATAAGTATATGTAAAAGCACTAGGACTTGATGCAGTGTAAATACCCTATTTTTAGGGCCCCAACTTGCACAGTAGATTTTAATTAGTAATTGTGAAGTGTACAAGAACATGGATGCTATTTAATGGAATGCATAATCTAACCATTGTGACATTTGATGTTTGATGTTATTATTAAACTGTTGGGTCTAGAATATAGGAAGATGCTGTGATTCTGATTCCATGTTCTATTTTTACCCTTCTGTTCTTAATCCTATGTGAAACATAATATCTGAATGTCAGATTATAAATTGCCACAAGTTAATGATGCAGTGGTGCCAAAGCTCAACTTTGAACCCTGGTCTGACTTAGGATTTTGAATAGTTAACTTTGACTGCGTCTGGATATTGATAAACAAATATTTAGCAATTTCCTTTACGCTAAGATCTAAAATGAAAACTATTATAATTGAGATCTTAATGGTTTTTAAAAAGATAATTTAGTATTCTAACCTAAAAATTATATTTTTATTAGACATCTCAAAAACATGCTCAAAACTAAATACCTGAGAGAAGTCAGTGCAAACCACATAGGAAAGAATAAAGTTATAGTAGATCTTCAGTATCAAAAGCATAAAAGACCTGATTTTTATGTTTATATAACTCATCACAGTATCTGGATTTTTATAGAATTGAGGACTTTGTTGTATACCAATTTATGGGAACAGTACTCTAATCTTTTTCTCTTAGATATCAGTTCACCTCATTTTTTTTTTTCCTGAGAAGTGTGATTTGTGTGACCTAGGAGACACAATGTTATATGCCTTTAATTTCCAAAATGAGAGGATCATGCATCAGAAGATATGAGAAGAGTTCACTTTTTTCTTGTCAAGAAACTTTTCTTTTTGGTTGTTGATGGACCTATATTTATTTGTTTATATGCGGTACTGAGAATCGAACCCAGTGCCTCACACATGGGAGGCAAGCACTCTGCCACTGAACCACAACCCCAGCCCCAAGAAACTATCTTTTTAAAGTACTTTTTGTTTTGCAAACTATGCTCTTATCCATTCATATTTTTTTAAAAATAGTATGACTGATTAGAACCTGATAGTTCATGATTCACTGTTTCAGTCTTTTTTTTTTAATTCTTGAGTCAGTTGATTGTCCACCTTTTTATTTTTTAACATCTTGAAGGTAAAATGAACTGATGTCAGAGAAAGTAGAAAACTACTGAGGTGGCCCATTTCCTTTTTATACAGGTCTAATTTTCAGCAAGTTTTTCTTTGTGTCAAGTCAAACTCTGTTTTTTTGTAGTTACCACCCTAGTTCTGCCCTCTGAATGTTGGTCTCATATGACATCACTTCTGATAGATAGTTGAAGATAACTTATTACATCCCCTTGAGTCTGGTCTTCTTTGGGTAACACAGCTCTAGTTCCTTTAACTGGATCTCCAGTGACATTATTTAAAATCCTTCCACTATTTTTTTTTTAATTTTTACTTTTGTAGTTGTAAATGGACAGAATGGCTTTATATGTTTATTTGTTTTTCATTTTTTTTGTATATGAAAGCAGAATGCATTACAATTCATATTACACATAGAGCACAATATTTCATATCTCTGGTTGTATATAAAGTACATTCACTCCAATTTATGTCTTCATACATGTACTTTGGATAATGATGTTTATCACATTCCACCATCATTTCTAACCCCCTGCCCCCTCCCTTCCCCTTCCACCCCTCTGCCCTATCTAGAGTTTGTCTTTTCCTCCCATGTTCCCTCTCCCTACCCCGCAATGAATCAGTCTCCTTGTATCAGAGAAAACATTCAGCATTTGGTTTTTTGGGTTTGGCTAACTTCACTTAGCATTATCTTCTCCAATTTACCTGCAAATGCCATGGTTTTATTCTCTTTTATTGCTGAATAATATTCCATGTGTATATATACACCACATTTTCTTTATCCATTCATCTGCTGAAGGGCACCTAAGTTGGTTCCACAGTTTAGCTATTGTGAATTGTGCTTCTATAAATGTTAATGTGGTTGTGTCTTTGAAGTATGCTGTTTTTAAGTCCTTTGGGTATAGACTGAGGAGCGGATAGATAGCTGGGTCAAATGGTGGTTCCATTCCCAGTTTTACAAGGAATCTCCATACTGCTTTCCATGTTGGCTGCACCAATTTGCAGTCCCACCAGCAGTGTATGAGTGTACCTTTTTCCCCACATCCTTGCCAACACTTATTGTTGTTTGTCTTCATAATAGCTGCCATTCTGACAAGAGATTTATTAGAGTAGTTTTGATTTGTATTTCTCTAATTGCTAAAGATGATGAACATTTTTTAATATATTTGTTGATTGATTGTATATCATCTTCTGAGAAGTGTCTGTTCAGGTCCTTGGTCCATTTATTGATTGGGTTATTTGTTTTTTTGGTGTTTATCTTTTTGAGTTCTTTATATACCCTAGAGATTAGTGCTCTATCTGATATGTGAGGGGTAAATATTTGCTCCCAAGATGTAGGCTCTCTATTTACCTTACATATTGTTTCTTTAGCTGAGAAGAAACTTTTTAGTTTGAATCCATCCCTTTTATTAATTCTTGTGCTACAGGAGTTTTAGTAAGGAAGTTAGGGCCTAATCAATATTATCAAAATGACCATACTAGCAAAAGCACTATATATATTTAATGCAACTCCAATCAAAATCCCAATGGCATTCCTCTTAGAAATAGAAAAAGCAATCATGAAATTCATCTGGAAAAATAAGAGACCCAAAATAGCTAAAGCAATCCTTAGCAGGAAGAGTGAAGCAGGTAGGTAGCATCACTATACCAGACCTTAAACTATACTACAGAGCAATAGTAACAAAAACAGCATGGTATTGGCACCAAAACAGACTGGTAGACCAATGGTACAGAATAGAGGACACAGAAACTAACCCACAGAATTACAATTAGAGGTGCCAAAAGCATACATTGGAGAAAAGATAGCCTCTTCAGCAAATGGTGCTGGGAAAACTGGAAATCCATATGCAACAAAATGAAATTAAACCCCTCTCTCTTACTATGCACAAAACTCAACTCAAAGTGGATCAAGGACCTAGGAATTAAACCAGAGACCCTGTGTCTAATAGAAGAAAAAGTAGGCCCTAATCTTATTTGTTTTATTTTTATCTGGTGCTGAGGATTGAACCCAGTGCCTCGCACATGCTAGGCAAGTGCTCTGCCACTGAGCTACAGCCCCAACCCTAAAATCCTTTCACTATTTCAACATCTCTCCTAGAGTGTTTAATCACTCTTAGTCATCATCCTTCTTTTCTTACATTTTCTTATATTTGACCTGTTAAAGTTCAGGTACATCTGATTTGCTTCAATGATTAAAGTCTGTTAATTTATATATTTATTAGTTATTTTGCAGTACTAGGGATAGAACCCGGGGACAGAACCCAGGGCCGCACCCATGCTTGGCAAGCACTCTGCCGCTGAGCTACTTTCCCAGCCTTTTTTTTCTTTTTCTTTAAGTTTTAATTTGAGGGTCTCACTTAAGTTACCCAGGCTGGCCTGAAACTTGTGATCCTCCTACATCAGTCTTCAGAGTAGCTGGGACTATAGGTGTGTGTCACCACAACAGCAGTTAATGTCCTTTTAAATTTGGATTTTGTGGGCTGGGGTTGTGGCTCAGTGGTAGAGCGCTTGCCTAGCATGTGTGAGGCACTGGGTTCCATCCTCAGCACCACATTAAAAAATAAACAAATAAAAATAAAGTTATTGTGTTCAACTATAACTGAAAAATATTTTTTAAAAAAATCCTTGATTTGGGGGGCTCGGATTGTGGCTCAGTGTAGAGTGCTTGCCTAGCACACATGAGGCACTGGGTTTGATCCTCAGCACCACATTTAAAAAAAAAATGAAATAAAGATATTGTGTGTCTAGTATTTTTTAAAAAAATCCTTGGTTTTGTAATTCATGAACAATTGTTTGGCCTTCTGTGGGCCAGGAACTTGATGGGTACTGGACATATAAAGGATAAGATGTTCTAATATTTGGTAGCTACTTTTGACTTTTCACCTGAAGATTTGGGAAGAAAGCCTCCAGTGTTCTCATTAGATCATTAATAAAGACTTAAGAAGAGAGAGAAGTCCAAATACAAAGCTTGATGGCCAGTCTCACTATAGTCCAGTGATACATAGCCAGAAATGAGTTTCTCTTGAGAGCCAGAAATGAGTTTCTCTTGAGATATGAAGAATCTTAAAGAGTGGGACTTTTTCAGACTGAACATGGCCACAGGCCATTCCTTCCTCCTTTCTCTTAAATGAGAAACACAATTATTGATGGAGTGTTGTTCATACTGATAATGGAAGCAGAAAACGGTTTAAAACCAACCTTTATGGACTGCTACCTATTGGACATATATCCTTTGGTGAAATTTAAATAGTTATTCCAGCATTAGTTTTGTCCTTACTTTTTGCCCTAGCCACATCAATCTTGCCCACAAGGATTATCATGAGATGTTTTGTCAAATGTTTGCTGGAGACAAGATTTACTGTTTTTTAAGTTTAGATCTATCAGGAAGCTATATGATGTGGTGGACAGTGAAAGGACTTTTAAGATAGATAGGTTTAAAAGCTGATTCCCATTTCATAGCCTTTATGATCTTGGCAGGTTATTCTGTCTCTAAGCTGACTCTTTATGTATAAAATGTGAGTGCCTCACTCATGTATCTTTTAAGTGGATTACATTAAAGGTATCACATGTAAAGCTCCTAGCAAAGTGCCTGATGCATGTTTGTTTAACAAATATTTGCTGTTGAATGAATAGATGGTGCTTACTTTTTTTCTTTCTTTCATGAAAACTCAAAAGAGGGAATGGGGTTATTTGACTTGAATTATTTTGAGAAATTTATGTTGTATCTGAGGGATCATTATATTTTAAAGTTATTTATAGACTTTTTATATAAAAGAAAAATATATTCATATTAGAGGTTTGACTTGGGTTGACATTTCAGTAACTCACTTTTTAAAAAATTGTATTTGTTGTTTTGTTTGTTTTTAGAGTATGATGTTTGCCATGCTTTAGTGTTTTAGTACTTCTTTATTTTTCCAGAGCTTCTCCTAGTTTCTGATAGTTATAGAGTAATCTATAGATAAGTTTCCTGGCCCAGGACTTGAATTATATAAAGTACTCAAGGTCTCCTGTGTGGTTTTCTTACTGATTTGAGGCTTTGATAAATTTGACAAGACCGAGGAAGAGGATTGAAGTTATGAAATTTATTAAGGCAATATTGCTGACTCTAAGCAATTCAAAAACACTTCTGTTTTGTATCTTTTATATGTCAAACATTGTACTAGTGGGAAATGTAAAGATTAGTAAGACACTTAAGCTATCAGTTTACTTTCTTTATTCTTAAAGAATTGTGGGTATTTCAAATTGTAATCACTTCCTGTCTTTGGTATATCTTCATTATATCTGTACTCCAGGGTGATCATTTCCTTTTCTTTATATGTACCACTTTTTTGCTTATTAAGGAGTTTAGTGAAGATTATGTACTCTAATTTAAGTGACTTCTATCAGTTTTTACTAATCTCATCTGTAAAAAGTAATCTTGTTTACAATAGAACCATCATCTCCTCTTCTAGGATTCCAACTGTGGAATTCCATCTGATTTCCTGGAGTCTAGAGTAGGTACCTGACACGTGGTTAGCAAAGTAATGCTGTAAGCTTGACTGGACAGGTAGTATCCTGACAGTTTGGCAAATGAGAAAACTAGGACTTAGATTAAATTTCCAAGGCCCCATAAATAGAAACTGTGTGCCTTTTTTTTTTTTTTTTTAAAGTCAAGCATACTACCTTTTTTTTGTATGCGTGTGTTACTAGGGGTTGAGCCTAGGGGCACTCTACCACAAAACTATATCCCCAGCCGTATTTATTTTTAATATTGAGACAGGGTTTCACTAAATTGCCCCCGCAGGCCTTAAATTTGCAATTCTCCTGCCACATCCTCCCAAGTGGCTGGGATTACAAGTGCAGTCACCACACCTAGCATTTTTTTTTTTTTTTTTTTTTTTTTTTTAGTACTCCTTAACCTTCTTAGCAAGACTTATCATTTAGGTCTGAGAACTGGTTTTGTGTTTTGCATCATAGTCCCTAGACTAGAAATCTTGGTGTCCTTGTTTGTAAGATTATTATTATCTGGAAGCCACATTGAAGTATTTTTATCCCTTTATTATTTTATCACCTATATGTAGTTTTTATCTTTTTTTTTTAAAGAAAAGACTTCCTGAATTGTGGAAACAAAATTCCCAATGTGTACATATCCCATATCTGTGCCATTTTCTGCTTTGTGCTTTAAGCAGCTCCTTAGAAGTGACTATTGGACTTTGCATTTGAAAGTCTTTAATTGGCACTAAATTGATCATAATATCTCTTTTTAGAAACCAAGAAAGGAAATTTAGAAATATTCTTAGTTTTCTGATAACTAATTTTTATTGTCTTTTGCAGAGGGCTAATTTTAAAATTGTCTGCCTGAATCCTGTCTTCTGGAAATGGTCATAGATACTTATATCCGCAACATTGTTAGTGACTAACAAGAATAATGCAACTAGGTATATGCATAGCAAGTACGGGAGATAAAAGTAGGAAGATGTTTGTCTATAATTCCGTTATTGTGTTGTTTGCAACAAATTCCTCATGTTTATAAAATGATGCTTTAGAATTTTGCTTTGCTAGTAGTTAGTAAGCATAGTAAATGACTGGTTATCAAAGAACCAAAAGAACTTTTTTTTTATCAAGTAAGTTATTTTAAAAGACCTTTCATTCATCATATGTAATTTGTTCCTGTTTTTTTTTTTTTTCTATACTCTTTTTTTAACATATTTTTAAAAATTGTCATTCAGTATAATTTCAGAGAAGATTTTGGGTAAATAAACACCAGGTACAAATAACAAATGTCAGCTTGAGCTAATAATAAGAAGATTGTTGATTTTTTAATGTCCCTAAAGTTTGGAAATTGAAATCATTGGGATTCGAAGTAGTGTGCTATTACTCAGGGTTTGGAGGAAAAAGGTAAAAGATGTCTGATTACTTTGATCTTTGTAACTTTGTGCCTACCCCAAGAATATTTTGGGAGGTGAGTTGGTGTCAGAAACACTTACTGTCCAAGTGGAGGACTGCCAGGTTAAGAAACGTGTGTGTGTTCTAGAATAGGGAACTTTGTGCAATGGAAAAAACATTCTGGTGTCAGACTTTCACCCATTGCAGCATGTGGCTGAGTTGTGTGACCTGGGAGAGTCACTGTATTTCTTTGAATCTGAGGTTTAAAACTGAAAAATAAGGGCTAATTATCTACTTCACAAGGTTGTTGCAAACATAATGAAAAAGCCCAATCACAGAGCTTGGGACATGGTCTGTACATTTTTTTCCCTCCTCTCTATAGTCCTTTGAATCTTTCCTTTTAAAAATATTTTTTTTTAGTTGTGGATGGACACAGTATCTTTATTTTCTTAATTACTTTTATGTGGTGCTGAGTATCAAATCCAGTGCCTCATGCGTGCTAGGCAAGCACTATACCACTGAGCCTCAACCCCAGCCCTCCTTAGAGTCTTCTGAGCCCTCCTTAGAATCTTTTTGAGTTGCTGCTATTTAAAGTTATTCTCCTCTTCCCCCCCCCCCTTTTTTTTTAAAGAGAGAGAGAGAGAGAGAGAGAGAGAGAGAATTTTAATATTTATTTTTTTAGTTCTCGGCGGACACAACATCTTTGTTTGTATGTGGTGCTGAGGATCGAACCCTGGCCGCACGCATGCCAGGCGAGCGAGCGCACTACCGCTTGAGCCACATCCCCAGCCCCTCCTCTTCCCCTTTTTGATGAGGGAGAATTCACTGAGATGTACCTAGGCATTTGTAAGTTCCTCAGAAGTGTGGAAAAATTTTTTTTTTTATTTATGGGGGTGGGGGGCTGGAGATTGAGCACTTGACCACTGAGCCACTTCCCCAGCCCTATTTTGTATTTTATTTAGAGATGAAGTCTCACTGAGTTGCTTAGTGCCTCTCTTTAATTGCTGAGGCTGGCTTTGAACTTGCCATCCTCCTGCCTCCACCTCCTGAGTGGCTGGGGTTAGAGTCATAAACAGCCTGGAAACTGTTTTTGTTTTTTAAATGTGTAAATATCTCCAGTTTTCTTGTGAGTACATTCTGGCTTTCCTAAGATTCTTAAGTCCGTGATCACTTTCCCCTTTCATGTTTACTACAGTAAAACAGAATTAAGAATCACTGCCCCAGAGTAAGTATAACCACAAATGGTATTTTAGTAGTCTGACCAAATTAAGTGTGTGCCTTATGGAACTGATGGGGATGGGAGGACAGATTTCAGCCTTCTGACATTGGCTGCTAATTTGATTTTACATTAAACTTTTCAGATTTACTCTCAAGTATAATTGTATTTTTTTTAAAAACCTGTTTTCTCTTAAAGAAATAATAAAATACTAAAAAACTTGGGATGTATATAAAATGAGATCCATTTATATTACAGAAAGAATCTTTTTGAGAAATTGGGACTAAGAGTGGGGAAGTTTTTTAACCTGAAGTAAAAAAAGATTTAGTAGGGTTCCCCTCCCCTGCTTACTTGGGATTTAATCCCAGGCCTCACTCACTGAGCTATGTCCCCCTGTATCTCCAGCCCTGTTTATTTTTAGTTTGAGGCAGTATCTCACTGATTTGCTCGGGCTGGCCTCAAATTTGCAGTCCTTCTGTTTTATCTTGCCAAGTAACAAACCAAATTATTTTAGCTCAATATGTGATATACTAATAGAGCATATTATCCAAGGATCAACCAGGAATGGTGGCATACACCTATAATCCCTGCTACTCAGGACCCTGTCTCAAAAATAAAAAGGTATAGGGATAAAGTTCAATGGTAGAATGCTTTGGGTTTGATCTCCAGTCTGGAAAAACAACAACAACAAAAAAATAGTTTCCAAGGAAGGTTTTAGAACATCTGTTAAATAAATTCAGTTATACAATAGCATTATTTGAGGTCTGTTATGGAAAAGGATGCTGTGGCTTCCACTCCTTCACTAGAGAAATGTGTGTTCAGCTATCAGTCTGGGAGATACCATAGCATAGTGGTTATGAGTTGCATCTGAATTTCAAATCCTACTGTGTTACTGTGTGACCTTTGGCAAGATACCATAATTGCCTCAGCTTCCTCATCTATAATAGTTGGAGAATAATTATATCTGACTCACAGGGCATTAGAATTAAATGACATACTTGAAAATACATACTTGAAAAGCTCTTAGACCACTGCTCATTTCATTATAAGCACTGTGAAAGAGTTAAATAAAAATATGTAATCTAGTTAACAGAATGCTTATCCCTATAAAAGGGTAACTTAGTAGTATGAGACAGTATATATGTGTATTACAAGATTAAGTTCCCTTTAATTTTTCAGATTAGTGTTCAATGTGGATTTTATGCATAGAGTAAGAAAACTTAAAAATCTAAGGAAGAAGAGTATAGATCAAGAACTGGATTTGGAGAGGTGAAGTTCAGATAGAGAATAAATAATAAATAATCAAATTAGAGGGGGATTTTATGAACAGACAGAATTAGAAGGAATATAAATAGGCTATAGAAGTTGGAGAGGAAGTAGAGAATATTGGAAGCTATCTTAGGAAGATAAGTGTGGACAAAATTATTGTAGATGTCTTTGGGTACAAAGATAAGGCTTTGAGATTTGTATATGTGGATTCTCCATCATTCACAAAGGAGAAGCTTATAGATTACTTTGTAACACAAAGTAAACATTCAGTAAATGTTAGTGGTAGCAGTAATGTCTGTAGTGGTTCACTGTAGGGAGGTTATTTCATTGTTTTTGACTCTTTGCCTTCTTACAGACTATGCTGTGATGAGCATCTTTTTCATAAAATTACGATTCCTAAGCAGATACTTAATATTATACTTTAAGCTCTCATGGGAGGGTGATTATAAGTTTCAGAAAGGATGTGTTAAAGAGAAATAAGGGGGATTTACCAGCTCTAGTCAATTCCTTTTGCCAAGAAACCCCATAGTAGTCATCACAAAAGGTCATTATGGTACTAGCTGCCAGCAGGGAGTTTTTCAAGCATACTTAATAAAAATGATAACCTGTTAGGGAACTCTTCTATGAGTAATAAAAATTAAAAAAGAAAAAAAAACAGGGAGGCTTTGGGAAGGTGATTTAGCATGTAGAGCACTAGATCAGAGGTGTTTACATATGGCATAATACAAAACCAATGGTCATAAAACTCCATAGGAAATATGAAAAAAAGACTCGGGAAGTTTGGGGGTGTGGTTATATATATATATATGTATGTGTATGTGTATATATACACATACACACACACACATATATATATATATATATATATATATATAGTGAATTTGTAAATGCAGAACCTTTTTTGACTAATATTGATATACAATAAGTAAACTACCAAACATTTCTTATATCTTAGAAATCTCTTAGATTTTTTCATCCTATTATTATTTAAGGAAGTCAATATCAAATTAAATGCTCTAGTAAAAAAATTGTCCCACATTTAGAGGGGAAAAACTAAGCAAAGTACTATATTGTGTGTGTGTGTGTGGGGGGGGATGAATCCCCCTACACATGCCAGGTATTCTGTCACTGACCTACATCCCTAGCTTTTCTTCATATTTTTAATAACTTTTGTTCATAAAATAATCTTATTTAGGATACTTTTTTTTTTTAGATAGGAATGTAAGTAAGTATTTTTCTGTCTTTAATAAAAATAATGTCTGGTTATAAAATAAAAATTCAAGGATTACTTTTTCTCTCAGATAACTTGTTAAGATTCACCTTGAATGATTCATCTATAGTTTTTGGATAAGTAGCATTATTTTACATGAAAAGCTGTTTAATGTATTTCTCTTTTCTTAGGCATCTTTCTTAACAAAGAAGTTAAATATTGGTGGGAAAAGAGTAAACCTTGCCATATGGGTAAGTTAACTTTTTCATCTGTATTGAGTGGTATCTGCCTCTTTTTAATATTTTGATAACTAATTTGTGGAATACTGATTTTTTTTTCCTAGGAATAGGAATTTGAATTTCTCTATTTTTTTTGAAGTTAACTGAAACTTAGGCAATTTTGTTTATGATTTTAAAAATTCCTAAAATCTGGTTAAGAATTATATTTAAATATTCATGTCATATTGACCCTAGCTACAGAAGGATCAACTCAGGATTCTACTTCAGAGAGTGGATAGGGTGGGTGGGATTGGCTTCCCTGCCAAAGTGCTAGCTCTCTCACTGGTGGAGGGTAGGACAAGGATAATATAGTAGCATCTCTGTAAGCAGGTGGTCCTGGTGCATACTCGCTTTTATTTCTTTTCTCTATGGGGGAATCTGAATTTAGGGCAGGATCTATTCCTGGTTCATAATGTAGCGTTGGCCATTTTGACCCTCTAACATCTGCTTGTTTTTTTAGTAAGGTTGCTGAGAAGAATTGGGAGAGGGAATTGACCTTTGTTTAATAGTAAAACATTTCATGTTAACCTAATTTTTTCTTTCTTTCTTTTTTTTGGTAACCTGTTTCTTTTAATAGTGTTTTGGGATTATCTGACTTTATGCTGTTTTTTCGTTGATCAGAAGTTCACTGAAGTTGCAAAAGCAGACATGCAGACATTTTTTCTTCTGGTTTAATAAACGTTTGTTGCTTTATTTAGGATACAGCAGGTCAAGAGAGATTCCATGCATTGGGTCCAATTTACTACAGAGATTCAAATGGAGCAATTTTAGTTTATGATATAACAGATGAAGATTCTTTTCAAAAGGTATGCTGTTTACTTTTGGGTAGATGATTTAATGAGAAGAACGATGATTTTTCGAGTTTCCATTTACAGTTAGTATGCAGTTTGCATAAAAGGTGACTACTTGTTTTTACTGAAATGTTTAATTTTTATTCATATTAGAGTAATTAATCATTTATTGCATGGCTTTCTCAAAGGGAAATAATTAAAGTTAAGCTTCAGAAAAATACAGGGGCTTTGTTTCTCCCTTAAAAAAAAATCTCATTTATTTGATTCTGTAGATATTGGGCACCTGAAAACTTGGTGTAGCTATGTGGGCTCCCTTTTTGTGAAGAGAGAAAAGGAAGAGCAAAAACCAGTTTAAGCTCTTTCTCATCACTAAATATTCTGGAAGTTACAGGGTAAATTTTGAAAGGACAATATAAGTAGTGTTTGTTTATTTAAAATTCCTTCGTTTTTTTAAAAAAACTCCTCTTCAAACTTGCACTATAAATGTAAGATTTTTAAAGTTGTTTGGGATCAAAAATGATTTACCATTAAGCTTACCCTCTGAATTCTCATGGCAATCAGGATTAGTTATTTATTTGACCTTCCTTCCTAAAGCCTTTTTTGGAATAAATTTGTCAGCAATGTGTAATGAAAGTGGATAATTTCCAAGGCAAAATCTTTTCTTGCCTTGAGTTACAGGTTTATTCTTGTTCAAATTTCTTGCCTTTTTAGTTTAGTTTTGCTCTTTTTTTTTCCAGTAAAATCTAATGGAGCAGATAGATATACTAGTTAGCTCTTGGATTATTAATAACATGGTAAAGCAGTCCAAAGAGTAGGGAAATGAAATAGTATGTATCTTGCTGATTTAATGATTTTTGAAAGTTATTTTGGGGCTGCTTTTTGCTGTTTATTATCCCTTCTTGGATTTTTGCATGAAAATAAATGGTTTAAGTATTTTGTTGATTAAAAGAAAGTCTAGAGTTTTGGATTGAAAAGTGCCAGTTACTTATTAATACATAATAAGAACCCCAAAACTTCATGGCTTAAGAAAGGATTTATTATTTCTCATGATTCTTTGGGTTACTAGGTATATCCTGTGCTTTGTCTGGCATATTGTTCCACCTAATTACTCTTTTCTCCACATGCTTTCTCAACATTCTTTTTTTTTTTTCTATCGTTGTTATTGTTGTTTTTGGTGTGGGGGGAGAGAGTGTCTGGGGATCAAACTCAGGGTTGCTATACATAGAGATACATCTCTAGCCCTGGTTCCCCTTGAATTTGAACTTGTATTTCCCCTGCTGCTATCCGCCACCCACGTTGCTGGGATTACATGCATGTGCCACCGTGCCCAGCTATCATTCTGTATTCTTGCTTAAGCTTTGTGTATGATAACTGGATTTCAAGAGTACAAACGTAGAAGCTGCCCAGTCTTATAACATTAAGTCTGAAACTGGCACAGTATTACTTCTGTCACTTCTCTTAGTCAAAGCAAGTTACAAGTCCATCTGAAATTCTTAGGGTGGGGAACTTCACTACCTATTGATAGAAGGCTAGGTGAAGCTATAACCAACTTTAATTCACCTCAGAATGTACAAGGAGGCCTGTGGAACAGAATATAATTGGAGACGAATAACAAATTACTTTCTGTGTTTTTACGGTTTTTATGGTACTACGGATCGAGCCCAGAGTTACTTCACTAAACTATTTATACCCAACCCTTTTTATTTATTTATTTATTTATTTTTGATAAATACCTCACTTTTGATGCTCTTGCCTCAGCCTTCCAACTAGCTGGGATTATATTGATTGAATACTGGATTGATTGATTGTGGTGCTAGAGATCAAACATGCTAGACAAGTGCTCCATCACTGAGCTGTATCCCCAGCTTAATAACAAACTTTATAAAATTTGATTAGATTAATAGGTTGTAGAGTACAGGGAGTAAAGTAATATGTAATTGGATTCTGGTCTGTTTCTCTTGGGATGATGAGGATGTATATATTTTTTTTTACCAGTTTTGTCATTTTTTTTCTTATGTGAAATTGACTAAATGCTTTGAAATCTTTATGTATTTGTGAACCAAACAAAATATGGGGCTGCACTGAGAAAACTGGTTTAGCTCTTAATAAAGATAAGGCAATGATAATTAATTACCTTTGGTTTTTATAAGGATTTGGGGTTGCTAAAGATAGTTCCTCTGTGTTCTTGCAAGGAGTGTGGAGCTGTTATATTTGTACTGTAGGACCAATGTACATACAGTAAGTGCTTATCATATATCTAATGTGGTTTTTGAAATTTATAGATGTATATGTATTTTTTAAGGAAGGTGTGATTTGACTACACACAGATTAAATTTTGTTACAAGAAAAGAAAGCAGATGTCCCAAGTTTGTTCTTTATCTTGTTCTTTTATTATAATCCTGTTACTTTGTTATAATATTATAAGCACATATTCAGAAGATTAATTTTCTTAATTCTAGTTTACTCCCAGCTGCATCTGCTGCTATGATATACTTCATATATAGTGGAGAATCAGTTTATTACTAGAATTGTCTTATACCAGTGGTTCTCTACCAAGGGATGACAATGTCCGGAAACATTTTTTGGTTGTCACAGCTGGAGGATACTATTGGCTTCTGGTGAACAGAAGCAAGGGGAAGCTATTAAATTATCACACATTACACAGGGTAGTCCTTCACAATAAAGAATGATCTGAGCCAAAAAAAAAAAATATCCAATAGTGGCAAGGTAAAAATATGTATATGGGCTTGTCACACATTAAATGATGAAAATATATTTTGCCATATTCTCTTTTTTGGTGCCCATATACATTTTTTTTTTTCTCTTTAAATGTATGATAGAGAAGTTCTTAGGCCCTCTGTTTAGGAACCAATGACCGTACTAAAGACTATTTTAAGCCCACATTGACTATAGACATTTATTATCATTTATCATAGACATTTATTGATATGCTTTGGTAAATAGCTTTGATTGGATCTATCAAAAATTTATAAAAATCTGTAATTAGAGGTGCATCTGTGGATACATACATATTTAGAGAGAGAGAGAAATCTTCTCATTTTATGTGTTTTGCAGTATAATCTGATAATAGGAAGCTATTAGACATTTTGTGGTATTTTGCCAATGTTGAGTATTTAGGTGATATTATAGTACTAATTCTAATAGGATTTGTTTTAATATTTGTTCTTTTTATACACAGGTAAAAAACTGGGTCAAAGAATTACGGAAAATGTTGGGAAATGAAATCTGTTTATGTATAGTTGGTAAGCTTCATTACTTTAAAAAATCCTTTGTTTTCTTAATGTTTTAGTAAAAAAGTAATTCTTTTTAAAAGTGACATGAGAAAGAAATAATTATAGTATTTTAGTATTAAATATTTTAGAATAACTTAGTATTTGGAGGTGATTTTACAAGAGGTACAAACCCTATACTTCAGGGAACACCTTGGGGAACAGATTGGATGCTAACCTTTTAAGGCTTCAGGTTCTCTAGTCTTGCTTTATTTAGTTTAGCCTTTGCTGTTTTTCACTATAAGATTTTGTTTAAAAAAAAAGTTTAGGAACTATTTTAAATAAGATTAAAGGGGCGGGGGCAGGGGTTGTGGCTTAGCAGTAGAGCACTCACCTTGTACGTGCAAGGCCCTGGGTTCGATCCTTAGCACTACATAAAAATAAATAATTAAATAAAATAAAATTATATTAAAAAAAAGAGATTAAAGGGGCTGGAGTTGTAGCTCAGTTGTAGAGTGCTTGCCTAGCATGCATGAGGCACTGGGTTCGATCATCAGCACCACATAAAAAAATAATAAAATAAAGATATTGTGTCCACCTATAACTAAAAATAAATAAATAAATAAATAAGATTAAAGCTGATTACTTAAGTCAGTATTCTTGTTTTATACATTTAACTATATACATTTTTGGAACAAGGACAAATTTGATTGCAAGGATGCAGTAGATAGATTATGATCCTGGGGTGGAGGAATTTTGTTAGTGGGTGAAATAAGAAGACTTCTAGAGCTCAGTCTTAGACTTCTAGAATTTTTCTTTGGTTCCCTTTATCAGATGATTATTTCTATGATATATTTGTCACACAATAAAAGTATACTAGGAACTATCCTCTGCACTCAACAGAAATTATCTCATACAATCCTGTAACCCTACAAGGGCTTTATAGAAGAAGCTGAGTCCTGGACATACATACTTGCCCAATGTCAGGCAGGTATCAGAGATGGGATTTGAATTGAAATCATTTTGACTTGTGTTCTTATGCTATTAATCCTTAAGATGTGTATTGTCAGTCTGTTTTCTCCTTTTCCATGTGGCTGATAATAGCAAGAATGAATTTAGAGAAATCTGAGTAGTTTTAGTGGAGGATGAAGGTGGTATTTAGGTAAATGAAGAAATGGTCAGTGTGGGAAAATCTTGCTTTTAGCCATAAGAATTATTTTTTTAACTTGAATTTATATTTCTTGCATCTTGTCACCACCAGATTGGCAACTTTACAATCTCATATCAGGGCACAAATTGGGTGGTGTGGGGTGGGGTGAGAAGTCAAAGAGATACCTTTGTCCTGCCTTTTAGTCTAAATGTTAAATGGTTGACTAGATAGCAGTGATATTTCGGACTGAAACACTAGAGTAACAAACTACATAATGTTTGACTCCAAAGTTGCAGTTAGTCATTATGAGGTTTGTGTAAAGTCTTTGTGTGGTATATGGAATTTATCAAGAGTAGAAAAGACCACAGTTTGTAAATGATTGAACGTTTTCTTTTGGAGGATTGTGTCATCTCTCTAAAAAGAAAGAAATTACTAACACATACACATAAGAAAGAGGAGCCTCAAGAGCTTGTTACTTAACCTAGGTCCCTCACAAAAGTAACATTAAAACAAACAAACAAACAAAAAACCTGGCTTAAATAAGCTCATGAATAGTTCATTTAAATTGTATTTTCTTAATGTTCATATTATAAGAAGGTTTGGAACGACTAATATGACATATAAAAAGTTCTCACTCCCTGCTACTGACAAGTATGTCATGGAATTTTAATTAGAATTCAGAGTTAGAACAAAGCTCATTTACTATTGTTCCCAAACTCAGCTACCATATGTGGTGCTGAGGATCAAACCTAGTGCCCCACATGTGCAAGGCAAGCACTGTACCATTGATCTACAACCCAACTCCCTGAAGAAGTTTTTTTAAAAAGATAAAAATTCTTTTGAGTGGCTTCTTTGAATCAAATACTGTACTATAATTGTGATTTAACCTATATGTACTATTCGATAATTGGGAACAGTTTATCTGATCTGACCCAGTGCAAGAATCTCATTTAGATCATCATGTTACTCTTGTATGAAGATTTGTGGTAACACTGTGTTTTTATCAGAAAGGCTACTTTTTAAAATAAACGAATTTTGTTAGTTAAAAACTGATAATACTCCCTATAATCTTACTGATTTTGTGTGTGTGTGTGTGTGTGGGGATAACCTGGGAGTGAACCCAAGGGCACTTAACCACTAAGCCACAGCCCCAGCTCAGTGGTATTTTATTTAGAGACAGGGTCTCTCTAAGTTGCTTAGGGCCTCTTTAAGTTACTGAGGCTGCCTCAGCCTCCCAAGCTGGTGGGATTATAGGCATGTGGTGCCACTGCAGCTGGCTTACTGTTTTAAGTGTACTTTTCATTGAAATATAATGTGTATTAAAAAAAGTGTACACATCTTCAGTAACAACATAATTTTCACAAAATGAAAATTTCATTGTGTAAAGTATGAAAACCCCACTGACACGTCTTTCTTACCCCAGCACTATTATAGTTACCTTTTCTTCACTGCCCTTCACCCTACACCACTACCCTGACGTTTTGCTACGTAAAGTAGTTTTGTTTTGAATTTATATAAATGGAATCATATAAAGTCTTGTGTCTGACTTCTTCAGCTTTACATTATGTTTACAAGATTCTTCTGTGGTGTTGCACATAGTTGTAGTTGATTTTTATTATCTTCTTTGTTATCTACTGCTTTATGAATATTCCACAGTGTATCCGTTTTGCATTACTTCTTACCTCTTGATTTTTATTTTGTTCTCTGTGGTAGTTCAGTGTTTATTCTGTCTTCTGTTTTATTACATTTAGTAAATAGTAATAGTACTTCACAGTACTCTATTGAAGATTTTATAATTATTTGTAAAATGCTTGGCATAGAAATAGACATCTGACAAATATTCTTTTCCCTTTGCATAAGTCAGCACTTCAAACATTTGAAGCCTACTTGAATTATTTGCATGAAGTCTTTAAATTCTTCAGATCCTTACTTTTTTTTTCATTCGGCTTACCTTCTAGACTTCCTAATCATCATGATCATTTTCTCTTAGGTTTGTTCCAGTGTATCAGTGTGTCTCCTACACCTGAAAGAAAAACTAGAACCCAGATGTTAAGCTGATGTATTCTTTTAGGGTCCTCTCCCCTTTCTTTTGGTACTGGGAGCTGAACCCAGGAGTCTTTACCACTGAGTCCCTTTTATTATTTTGAAACAGGATCTAAGTTGCCCTTGAACTTGCTATCTCTTGTGGTAGCCATCCAAATTGCTGGGATTACAGGTGTCTACCACCATTGCCCAGGCTAGCCCAGAACTCCCGGGCTCAAATTATTCTCTCTTAGCCTCTGGGGTCGCTGGGACTACAGTGCTTGCTACCACACTCAGATTCTCTCTCTTTTTTTTTTTAATATTTATTTTTTAGTTATCGGCGGACACAACATCTCTGTTTTGTATGTGGTGCTGAGGATCGAACCCGGGCCGCACGCATGCCAGGCGAGCGCGCTACCGGCTTGAGCCACATCCCCAGCCCCAGATTCTCTCTTTTAATACTTACGTTGTCCTATCAAGATTTGTTAAGATAGCATGAAGTTTTTAACAGCCATGTCAACTTATTGTCTCTTTTACGTAGATAATAGTATTGTTCAGTCAGGCTTTTCCAGCTTGTTCTTATGTAATTTAGTTATTTAAATCTATAGGTATTTCAAATTGTCATACATATTTGAACCTTGGATTTACAGTCAATTCATTTTTTCATGCATAAACTGAATACTTAACCATCTAGAGTCTTCTTTAAGGCACTCGATAACCATGTGTTAATCAGTTATGGAGAACCCCGTACTTTACTAGCAGAGACCTTTTCCTGTAGATTGTTCCTCATTCATTGAATGGCAGTCTTGGCTGTGATTGTTCTATTTAAACTAGTATTCTGCATCAGACTTATCTTTAACACTTGTGTATTTATTAAGTAAATATTGCTAATCATGACTACCATTTATTGAGTGTTGTGAACTATATGAACTACATGGTATTTCATTTAGTCCTTCTAACAATACTACAGGAAGATGATTTCCATTTTATGGATGGATGAATGGGCTTAGAGAGCTTTGTACTTCACAAAAACATGTATCAGGATAGACTGGGAGTTTAACTCAGGTCTGTGTGTTACTTCAGGCCAATATCCTTAAACAACACTGTTGTTTGCTATGTCAGGTTTTGGGCCTAGTGTAGTTAATACATAAAATAGGTATGGTCCTTATCCTTTCAAAGCTTATTGTAAAGGAAGTGAGAAAAAAACAAGTTACCATTGTATATTATGATTTCTGCTACGAAAAGGGAAGTGCAGAATGGAATCTTGTAAGACCACAAATGCAAACCTGTCTAGATTTAGGGAAGTAAAGGGAGATTTTCTAGAGCACAAATGGTTAAACTAAGTTAGCTAAATGCAGCTAGTCGGATGGTGGTAAAAAGTGTGTTACTTGTCATGGAGTTTAATTCTCTATTGATTTTTCGTGATTATTGATCACCCACTGTGATGAATGTGGCTGATATTAATAACAAACTCTTTATTGAACAGATACTATATGCTAGGGATTTTTACCTAATTAACCCTGCAAGGTTTGCTACTATATTTGTACATTGTGAAACTAAGAGAGGTTAAGTAATTTACCCAGGATTTTAGTGCTATGAAATAAACTGGGATTGAAAAATGTTTTATTTTCTTTAAAAGTTGTGTGTCTTTTACTAGGAATTGAACTCAGGGATGCTCTATCACTGAGGTAGATCCCCAACCCTTTTTTATTATTTAGTTTGAGACAAGGTCTCACTAAATTGCCCAGGCTGGCCTCAAATTTGTGATCCTTTTGCGTCACTGGGATTATAGGCATGTGCCACTAAACCCAGCTGGAAAAAGTGTCTTTTCATTATGCCTCACATATCCAGACTAAACAAAATATAATTCTAATTCTTTATCACTAATTAGGCCTTCTCCCCTTAGCAATGAGCTTATCTCTTCTTCCTTTTTTTTTTTTGCAGTATTGGGGATCAAACCCAGGGCTTTGCATATGCTAAGAAATAAGCAAGTGTTCTACCACATTCTTAATTCAGATATGTATTTTTTTAAGATAATTAAACAGTGGCTTTCTCCTTTCCTCAGTCCACTTACAAAAAGAATTAATAAAATCTTCATCGTATACTTTCCAAATAGATTTTGATCAAGTAGATGCTTACTCTGCTGGTTGCCCTTGTTTTCAGGTGCCTTAAGCCTTTCAAAAATCCATGTAGCGGAGATGGGGTTGTAGCTTAGTGGTAGAGCGCTTGCCTAGCACGTGTGAGGCACTGGGTTCAATCCTTAGCACCACATAAAAATAAATAAATAAAGATATTGTGTCCATCTACAACTACAATTTTTTTAAAAATCCATGCAGCTGCAGAGTAGTATCAAATCAAATAGGAGCTTCAGAGCCTTACTTCCTTAGCTGTCTTGCTTTTGAAAAAAGAAATTACAAAGGGTTTTGAACTTTGGAAAGAAATCAGTCACTAACGAGTCAGTTTCCTGTGACATTTTCTGTGCCAACAATCCATTGTGATCACTGATTGTTCTAAGAAGTAGTAGTTATCTAGTAGAGGGATTTAAATTTTTTATTTAAATAATTAAGTCATTAAAATATCTATGATAGTTAATAATGGTCTGATTTATTAAAATTAGTCAAAATTTTGAATGTTATTACATGATAAAACAATTAGTAATTTCCCTCAGTGTTCGTTTGAAACAGTAAGATGATTGATTACCTTCTTTCTCTGACCTCACTCTTTTTTAGGTGTTGATGATTCTGGTGGAATTTTTAAAACAAAGCATTAAAAACCTAAGAAAAAAATGTTTATAGGGTTTTAGTTGGTTGGACCAAAAGTTTTCTTACTATTAGGGGACTAAATTGTTTAACCTTTTTAAAGGTACAATCTTGTGCCTATTAGAGCCACTTGCCACCAGATGGTGCTTTTTGCATTCTTTATAGAATAAAATAACTTGTTTTCCCTCTAGTTACTGTCAAATATACTGGCTACAGTATTTAGCAGATTAAAAATTTTATTGACAAATTATAACATAGGAAATCAGAATTAATATAGAACTTCTTACTAAGGTAGACAGGTAACTGTTCAAAGTAGAAAAAATTCATTACTGACTTCCATGGTACTCACTGATCTTTATTGTTTTGTCTGCTTCTCTCCTTCTCATCATTAGGCTGTAATGGCAAATAGTTTCTTGTAGCTACCAGCAATTAGTGTTTAATTGTTTGAGATTCTCAATATACAGAACTGCTGGATTTAAACTTTTCAGTGCTAAATATTATATCTTTCGTCAGGTGCTTACTTGAATACTTTATCTAAAACTTCTCTAAAATTTTCTTCTCAACTCTATAATGTCCCAAGGGGAAAAAATGACCTTGATTATAAGATTTCTTTTTTTTTCTCCCTAGAATTCATAATAGAAGAAAAGAAATCTTTGAAGTGTTTTTCCTTAAGGTCTTTTTCCCTATTCTTAACTGTTGCTTCAGTTACCTTTAGCACTCTGTGTGTCTGGCCAACTCACCTTAACTTTTGTCCTGTATTTAGTAAGAACTCTGCAATTTACAGTATCTTTATTTTTGTTCTGGTGACTTTTTAGCATAATCTTGGTTTGGTGCTATTGTTTAAAGAGAGCTAAATTTATTTCTTTTCAGCAATTTAAATCTGCATGATATGCATATATTAAGTTCTAATAAGTCACTAAAATAATATAGTTTTTGTCTCTGTGATGGTAAAGTTCTTAAAAATCCATACATTTTAAGTTTTACTTTAACTCATTTATATTATCTAGGAAACCAGAATCTGTTAGGGCCCAAGAAGTTAGCTGAATATATTTTAGTAAACAAAAAGATAGCCATACTTAATTATTGACTGGCTGTAAGTTGATTGGGGAACATAGAAAATTTTTTCCTCTTTAGCCATTAATGTTTTGCTAAAAATTGTAAGTTTTCCCCTACATTCCCTGGGGAGTGTTAATCCCTGGTATATCTACATCAAAGAATAATATATCTCCTTGAAAAGTAGTTTTCTTTGACACAGTCTGAAAATTTAGGGATATGCATTGATCCATTTGAGGGAAGATGATTTGTTCATCTTGACAATTGTGAACAGCTCTCATATGATAGGGATTAACTTTATAGTTTTAAGACATTTAGAAGTCTGATAGGGATTTGTATTATTTTTTTCAGGTAATTAAGATGGCAGTTGTACATTTAGAATTGGCTTAATTTTATTATAAAAATGAATCAATGTTAAGATTAGTATTTACTTTTTTCAAATTAGGTAATAAAATAGACTTGGAAAAGGAGAGACATGTTTCCATTCAAGAGGCAGAATCGTAAGTGTCTGGCACCTCTACCTGCACACCCCCACCCCACCTTGTTACTCCCCAGAAGTCTTCCTCTTTGTATAGTATATATTACCATTTAGATATTACTCAAATCTCTTAAGGTTTTAAACTGTTGAATTCAGTGAAACATGTTTATGTTGGTAGTTTCTAGAGTTTTGACAATATTTAAAAATATTCTGCTTTCAGTTCCCATTTTGATTCGTTAAAAAATAGAATTATGTTAAAAAATTACCATGTTCAAATAGGCAGTGAATCACAAAAGCTTAAGAATTTGAGTTTCAAATTAATCTATAAAAATTTTAAGTCTTATTATTTGTGTTATTTAAAATTTGGTTCCATGTACAGAGAAGTTAAACGACTAATTTTAATTTTACTACACTTGGGTAAATTAATAAGTCATTATTATGTTTTGCTGCTGTAAAAATTTTTTAATGTTTTATATCAATTGCTGATGTTATTTTCTTTTTTTAAGGTATGCAGAATCTGTAGGAGCAAAACATTATCATACTTCAGCCAAACAAAACAAAGGAATTGAGGAACTCTTTCTTGACCTTTGTAAAAGTAGGTATATTCAGATTTAGTGTGCCTAAAAATGGCTCTTTTTAAAGCATTGGTAGTGTTTCTAAAGTGATATTTTGACAATTTCCATTAATGTCCACATAGATGATTTGTTGCATCTACCTGTACTACTGTTTGTTTATTTAACTTATTTTTTAGAAAATTTTAAATATCTTACTTTAGTTGTGTTTTAAATAGTAATTAGCACACATGGAATGATATGAATGGTATGTGCTAAGTGCATAAAAATATATGCATCAGTATTAAAACACCTATAAGAGCTGTAACAGTCTGTTGTAGTGGGTGGACCTTATTTAGATTCTGATTTAACAAACTAGTGAAAAACATTTGTGAAACAATTAGGAATATATAACACTTGATGGATACTTGGTGATTTAAGATATAATTGTCAGTTTTTTAGTGTGATTATAGTGGTATAATTAAACTTTTAAAAAATTCTTTGAGGTGCATATCAAAATAATTCACGAATAAAATTGTTTCTAGGCTTTGATTTAAAATAATGATACAGATCTTTAGGTATGGACAAAATCAGGTGATAAGATTTCATTATGCTATTTTTTTTCTACTTTTACCTATGTTGAAATTTTCTATATAAAAATTGTTTAAAGTAAGTTTTTTAAAAATATGTAACCTGCAAGGGAAATACGTTTTTAAAAAATATGTGACCTGCAAGTTATTTTCTTATATTGCCAGTAGAATGCGTATCATATTTAGGAAAACCCTGGTATATGCAATAAGAGATTGAAATGACTTTGGCAAATTGTATTTCTTAAATTTATGGACCTCAGACTCTTGAGAAATTTGACGAAACTGTGTCTGTGTCTGTCTGTCTCTCTCTCTCTCTCTCTCTCGCTCAAAATGCATACCTTTATAAACTTTGAAGTAAATTTCAGTTTTATGAAACCCTGAAGTCATTCATAATTTTTCTGGAATAGTGATTATATAAATCAGATATTCTTATCAGCAGCATCACTTGAGAATGTGTTAGAAATGCAAATTCTTGGACTCTGCCCCAAACCCCACAGAATCATAATCTCTGGAGATGGCAACAAAAGTCTTTATTGTAATGACCCCCTGCCCCATGATTCTGATGCACACTGAAATGTGCAAATCCTTCACATGAATCAGTTGAGGATCTTGTTAAAATATGTAATTTGATGTTGCAGATTTGCCATGGCTTGAAGTTCTCATTTCTATAGGCACCCAAGTGGTGATGATGCTAGTCCTCACACCAGACTTGTAGTAAAAGGCTCTAGATCCTAATGGCTTACCAATGTGATAAATCTCACACCTTCATAATTTTTTGAGTATTCTCCATATGTTTACTTAGAAATCATGAACCACACATAAGTACTAATGTATATTATACATTTTAAAGTGTACCTAAAGATAGAAATTTTGAAAGGTTGAAAAAAATAAGAAATAGATTTCATAATTTTCCTTATTTCATTTAATTGGATTATCCCACACACCTTAATTTGGAAGCCATTCTTTACAAGCAGTCTCTGAACCCAAATGTTAGAATCTTCATCTTATTTCAGGGACTCCCTATTTTTTTCTCTCATTTTGTCAGTTATGTATTTTGCAAATATTTTCTGCTAGTCTGTCTTGAATTTTATTTTTGTCTCTTAAGAGCAAAAGGCTTTTATTTTGTTTTGTGTGGTACTACGGATTGAACCCAGGGGCATTTTGCCACTGAGCTGTATCCCTAGTCTCCCCTGCTCTCTTATTTTAAAATTCTGAGACAGGGTCTCACTGTGTTGCCCAGGTTCCTGCCTCAGCCTCTCAAGTAGCTGGATTACAGGTGTGTATCACTGTGCCTGGTTTAAAAGTTTTAAAATTTCATTGAGATTGAGTTTATCAATTTTTAAATGATTTTTTTGGGTCTTATTTGAAAATCTAAGCCAGAATCACAGAATTTTTCTCCTACAAAGATTTTTATCCTATGTTTTTTTTCCTAAATTTTTTGCTTTTATGTAATTGTGTTTAGGTAACTTTTCCTGATTTTTGCATATGGTGTTGAAGTATGGGTTAAAGTTTATTTTTTACATATACTTGTTCGGTTCTGGTACCATTTCTTGAAAATATTATTCTTTCATCATTGAATAGCCTTGGCAAATGCGTCAGAAATCAAGTAACTATGTATGTGGGGGTCTTTTTTTTGGACTTTATTTTCTGTTTCATCTTTCATGAAGCAGAAATTGTCTTAGTATATCTTTATCAGTGAGTCCTCCAACTGTTCTTGTAAGCTTCTTCATCTTAAACTCTTATTCATTCAAATATCATTCACTTAAATTATTGAAGAATAAATCCTTCGCCCTAAATATCACTTGTACTTGGAATAACTTGAATTTTGACATATCACTGATATGTCAAAGATTGTATGTTTGGAAGATTGTAAGGATTATACTTGTACAGTTATTTTCTCAAAGCCAAAAAAAAAAAAAAGTTTTTTTTTCTATTGCTGTCACTGTGGCCAATATACCACTGGTTATATTGATGCTCGCTACTGAAACTAGTTCTTGAAACTTGTGTAAAGCTATTATAGTGAGCTAAGTGTTCATTATATTTAATTTCCTTGTTCATTAAAAATCAGAAATAGCTCTCATAGTGGTATACTGAAATTATAGAAAGAGGAAACTCAAAGATTGTAGAATTAATAATTTTTGCTCTCTCCCTATCTTAGGGATGATAGAAACGGCACAGGTGGATGAGAGGGCAAAAGGCAATGGCTCCAGTCAACCAGGAGCTGCAAGGCGAGGTGTACAGATTATTGATGATGAGCCTCAAGCCCAGAGCGGTGGTGGAGGATGCTGTTCTTCTGGATAACCATTCAAGCCTAAGAAATTAAAAAACAAAACAAAACTGTGGATCATTGCCCTCAACATGAAGACTGCCATATTCCAAGTCACATTATTTTACCAATGGAGTTATAGAATTAACAGTATTTTAAATTACATTTATAACACTGCAGAGACCTTAAGTGCTAAACTTAGTGGAGTTTGTGACCAGAGAATTGGCATTTTCTACAAATGTTAACAAAGCAATTACCAATGGCCTTTTTACATATTTTTTTCTTTAATGAGGAATAATATGCATGTAGAAAAGACCTACTTAAAGGCTTCATTTATATTCTTTTAAATCAGATCTTTATTTAATAACTTATATATGTTGTTGGAATGATATACATTTTTGCAGCCCTTTGTATTTTGTGGTAGTTTGAATTGTATCACTTCTAAACAGCAAACTGTTTTTGTTTTTGTTTTTGATTAGCAGATACCTGAAGTACTATTTTTGCAGGGTTTGCACAGGCCCCTAACTGTCTACTACTTTGATATAATCTATATACATCCTGTATGCTGAGCTGGTAAAATACGTTGTAAATTACATATTAAATATTTTATCTGCTTTTACAAGCGCAAGGTGCAAAAATATCTACAGTAGTCTCATTGATGACCGTAAAGTGAATTAACATTTGGTGATAATGTCTTAGCTTTTTGACTGATACAAAGATCATCGCTCCCTTTCACTTTTGTCTTAACTTAAAAGTGGCGTGTTTAAATTTTCACACATATTTTACTTGAATTATTGCTGTTGTCACATTTTTTGCCTTTCTAAGTCCATCTGATGATTGAACAGCAGCATTTGCCTTTTGGTTTGGATTTTGGGTTTGTTTTAGAGTTTTTTTTTGTGTGTGTGTACAAGAGTGTGTGTGTGTGTGTGTGTGTGTGTGTGTGTGTGTGGTATCAGTGTATGTTGTTGGTTTTTTAATAAAAAGAGATGACTTCTGCTGATTTTTGCTTTACAATGGTTACCTTAGAAGAATTTGAGTGGAGCATGCTGAGTTTCACTTCTGCAACAGCTTTAGATTTCTTAGGCTTTATAATAAGCTGGGTTCACTGGCATGAGAAAAGAGGAAGAGGTCCCAGATTGTAACCACTCACGAAGACTCATTCATATAGCATGTTAGTGGTATTTATGCTCCTGAGGCAGCACTTGTGAGCAAGTCTGTTTGTTCATTGCTTGTCAGAGATGAACACAGAACATTCTGTTCATTTTATAAGAGCTATCCTGAGCTTCTGTAGAGGGAAGCATTTCATGTAATGCAGTTATAGCAGACACTGGAAAGATTTATTATAAAATTATATTCTTGTATACTTTGTAAATTAGTCCCTCATTAGACTGCTTCCTTTTAGCATAGGACTGAACTTAAATTTGTTAATTTTAATAGAATCAGGTGCTGCTCACAGAAGGAACACAGATTGTAGAAATTAACATGAATTGTTCTTGTTCTAATATATATATATTTTTCCATTTCTGTCATGCTTGGAAAACTAGTAAATGTTATGTCTAAGTTAAAATGGAATGGTCCCTGGATTTACTTATAAGAAGCAGAGTATACAATAAAGCTGTTAGCATGAGCGATTAAGAGGATATATGGGGTTATAGTTACTGAAGAAGTACTATCATATTTTTAAGTTAATAGCTTAAACCTTCTCAAATGGGTTAAAAGTTGAATGACTTGACACCTTGATGTTGTGATGTTAGAATTTTATCGTAGTATTAAATGTTCTCTAAGCCCTCACTTAACATTCTTTATTGTCCTTGCCAAACTCAGCATACTGACCTCTTATGTTATGTGTTTGAGGATGGTGGGAGTGGGAAGAGTTGGAGATAAGCTAAAATTGTCTCCTTTTATGGGATGATTATGCTCTGTATAATCTCTTGGTTTCCTGTGAAGTCAGTGTTTATTCAGGGATAGAAGAGGCAGTGGGAATCTTGAGTCTCCCATGAAGGTTATGTTTTTGCCCTTTTGGCTCTTTTAGAGGGAGTAAAGAAAGCTTTGCTGTTCCTACTTTTAAGATGATAAATAAGCTTTTCTCATTGGAGTGAAATGTGTTTTGTAAACTAGAGATGAAATTCCGCTTTATTCCAAAAGTTAGTTTTAAAACCTGATAATTGGACAACTGTACTTCCATTTTTTACCCTCTTTATTATTAAATTCCAGATTGGAATAATAAATGGGAATTTAAATTAAATTTATTATTAAATTTATCTAGTTGCCAAATTATTGGTAGGGCATAACTATTTTCCATATTTTTTCCCTTACCTTTCCATGATTTTTGTGTATTTTTCTTAACCTCAAGTATTTTGCCCGCCCCTCTCCCCCTGTGTGTGTCTGTCTCCCCCCTCCCCCGTCCCCCCCTCTCTCTCAAACTTGTAATTCAGGTTAATTTAATAGCAACAATAGATAGTAGGTTATTTCTGTTGTTTTGAATCTCAAAAGGTCTTTAAGGTAGGTATAGGGTGAAGGAGTGATGAAATTGGATCAGTCAGCTGCAGTATGTATAAAAGGAAAGAAAAAGAGAGGATAAACCCCAAGCTAGGAAGTTTTTCTGATACTTTCTTCATTTCTATGTATCTTTTATGTTCCTGTCCTAATAATTGTGCTATTAGGAAGAAAACACAAGTTATGATGTTGTATGTTAAAAAGTATAGGTAGGTAGAACAAATATATTTTGAACTAATAAGTTGAAAAATTGGTTTTAGGATAGTCATTAAAAATTCTCGAGTGCTTAATATTATGTTAAAAGTATATAATCATTCTTTCTGTAATGATGGTGGGTATTCTTGTTTTGCTTTCTGACTACAGGGGAAGGTTATTTTTAAAAATGTATATTGCAACAAGGGGATAACATTAACTTGAAAAGAACAAAACATTATGTTATTGTATGAAATATGAATGTTTGAATTTGTTTTGTCTGGAGTATCTCCTGAGACTACCTAAAGATATGCTTTTTTTTTTTTTTTAACTAATAGAAGTTATTAATGGGGTTCTTTTTCTTTGGCATTAATTAAAGAATGATATTTTCATCTTTAGGTTTCTAGTAATAGAAAGTAAAATTGAGGAAATGGGAAAAGAAGGTAGTGAAGAATGGAATGGAAATCAAGTAGATATTAAACTCTACAACCTGACATTTTTAAAATCACTTTGAAAAATACATTGCTTTTCTCAAGTAGTTTCTAAATAATGCAAGAGAGTCATTGTGCCAAATATTTGAAGGATTTTTAAAAGGTAGATTATGATACTGTGTTTCTTTTAACATATAATTTGCAATTTTCTGTAATATAAGTGCTATTGGGAGTCTAGATCATTGCTCGTTTCTATTACCTCCATATAATATAATTTGCCCATAATATAAATTACCTCTAGAGGTAGTTTGTTCTGTGCTTTTAATATTCAGATTTTATCTTCTGTTCATTATTTGAACTTTTCATGGTTTTCTTTGTAGTTAAAGTGTGACAAGGAATACATAATTTGTGATCTTTTATTATGTTGGGATCTTTTGGTAGAGGGTGTAGACAGTAGTGGCCAGTAGGAGCAACTAAAGATAAAGGACTGAGTAGATCCTTAAGTACTCTTTTTTAAATTAAAAAATGCATTACCTAGATTTTAATAAAAAGCAGGAATTGTTGAATTACATATACTTGATTTCATCATAGGCATTGATTTCACTTGCTGTTCTGTTATTTTTAATCACCTGTGACAGTAGTATATTTGGTACTGTGGATGAAAATTCATACCATAATATGTCTTGACTTTGATGGCCTTTCTCTCTTCAAGAAAACAAATTAATTACAATTTTGAGCAAAATTTTCCTAATTGTGTTTTAGTGTTATATATAATAGAACAAATTAGAAATTCTTTTAAGAGTTTCCAATTTGAAGCAGAAATACTTCTCTTCTAAACAATAGCACATTAATTTGGTACACTTCTTAGTGCTGCTTATACTATCCAAGATTTATGTCTCATCTCTTTTCTGAAAAGCTTTTATGCTTTTTGAGTGTAACTCTTTTTACTGCAACATTTTCCCTTTAGTAAATATGGCAAGTTAATGTTACTTGCTGTACCTAGTAAAACTTTTATTCTTAAAGCATCTTGTCCTCTTTAGAAGGCTTACACATATGCATCTCATGAAAACAACAAGAGATGGGGGTTGCCTTCTTAAATGGCCTTAATTCCCAATATACCAGTTCTTACTCTTGATTTTGGTATTTCTTATCAAATATCTACTCATTATCAAGTATTTAAGAAAAAGCAAATAATTTACTTAAATGAAACATGATGAAAAAAAAAAAGATGAAGGATAACAATAATTAAAGTACAATAATGTTGAAGAAAGACCACAATTGTATTTGCTAAACTGTTATCTTTGGCAGTTTAGGGAAACCATCATATGTAGTACTTCCTAGAAATATAAGAGTTCCTTTTTTTTTTTGGTATGTATTATGTAAGAATACATTCTAGGAAAAAATTAAAAAGAGATGTTGTCAACATGTCCCTTTATGCCCCCTTCCAAATGATAACTATTGCTCTCTTGTATATGCTCCTCAATCACCTTTTCACTAAACATTTATATACATACATGTTTCCTTATAGAAATACATAGTCTTGTGGGTTTTAGTTTTGTGTCTTATTATATACATGTTTTGCAACTTTTACCAACATGTCCAGAAGATCTTGGTTCAGTAAATACCTGCTTTCTCCTTTTCTTCTGTGTCTCTTGGGATATGTTTTTGTTTTGTCATGTTTTTTTCCTTTTAATAGCTTCTTAATTTGCATGAAGCCTTCCCAAAAGGAATGTGGTCAATTAGGTGGATCTCATTGGCATCATAGAATAATTTTAACCAGAATTGTGTTATCTCCTAATCTTGTGAATCAGGAAACTGGAAAGTTATCTGCTAACAACTCATTTGAAGTTTATTACTTTGAGCCTGTGGTCCCCTTGCCCCCCAAATAAAATAAAACTTAGGCATCTACTTTAGCAGATTTTTTACACATTTTTATACAGCTCTGAGTAGTTAACTTTTGTAACATTGGACTTCATGCTACCCAAAATTAAAACTTCTTTGTGTGTGCCTTTAATATAAAGTAAGAAGCAAAAGTCCTTTTTAGATCTCTCTTTACCCTTCACCCCACATCGGTTCTTAGAGGTAATTATTGTCAACAGTTTGGCTTAGGTTTGTGTGTATCATAAAATTTTAGAATTTTTCAGTTTCCCAAGTAACACTTCTACCCTGTGTTAAATCTCATCCTCAGTTAATCCACTTACCAACAAACTAGAATCGCACTTGAAAAAAATTTTTTTTAGTTGTAGTTGGACACAGTTCCTTCCTTTCTTCCTTCTTTCCCTCCCTCCTTCCCTCCTTTTTTAATTTCTTCCTTTCTTTATTATTATTATGTGGTGCTGATGATGGAACTCTGTGCCTTGCACATGCTAGGCTAGGCGCGGGCTCTACTGTTGAGCCACAACTCCAGCCCCAAATCACATTTTTTTTTTTTTTTAAGAGCATACCTTTTTAATGAAATGTAAGTCGGTGTCAGCTCTGAAAGTAGGGGTTTACATACCTGGTTTACATAGGGGAACTAGATAGCTAACTGCTTTCCTTTGTAGTTGGAGTTTAAGATGGAGAACAGAATACTTGACTATACTCCAAGATGTAAGTAGTTCACCCTTGGCTATTTGGTCCACTAAGCACACACATTTGAATTAAGCATTTGATTAAGTGTATAGCTGCCAAACTTTGAGGTGTAGTAATTAGAATGCCATTAGTTGAAATTGACTGAATTTGAGGTAAACTGGACAGAATGTTTTAAAAGTCTTGCAAATAATGCATTTTCAAGCCAAGTTGAAATAGAGAAACATTTTCTAGCTTAGAGGGGGTAATTAAGTGACCCTCTATTCCACATTGCTTTTCCAGATTTTGTTGTAGCACTGAGAAATAGATGGACACCTTTTGCTTATTTAAACAGTTGCCATTTTATTTTGTTTGGTTTATGTTTTCTTTTAATCTAGAAGAAATACAATATAAAAAGCAATCATTGGTTTTGTCTTTGACAGTGTTGCCTTGTTACACAGAAACCCAGGACACAACGCATTCCTAGTCATATTAGGCACTTTCAAAGATTACAACATAGGATAGTTTGTGTATTTCTAGATTCATTTTCTAATTCAAGAATATGGATTCCTTCTTCTTACCTGAAATTAAAGATATAGGTTAGAAAGATATAGTTTAATGAATATCTGAATTTTCTGATTTTATTTCCAGTGCCATTTAAGGATATGTTTGATTACAGTATGATGGAGTTAAGCCTTCTAGGGCACTTCTTGGCCCTTTTGGAAAAATACAGTAAAATCAGTTTTATAAAATGCATTCCTTGAGCTATGTAGAAGTAATTTCTATTCATCTGCATTTTGCATTTTTTTTAGTACTTAGGATTGAACCCAGGACTTCATCTTAGAAAAGATGAATAATTTTAATAATATAGTGTCAGTTCTTAAAAATGGAAAAAGCCTATAAAGGTAAGACAAATCCTTTGAGGCTGGACACGGTAGCACCTGTAATCCCAGCAGCCGGGAAGGATCACAAGTTCAAAGCCAGCCTCAGCAAAAAGCAAGGCGCTAAGCAACTCAGATCCTGTCTAAATAAAATACAAAATAGGGCTGGGGAGTGGCTCAGTGGTTGGGTGTCACTGAGTTCAATCCCAAATAACCCCCCACCCCCACCAAAAAAAAAATCCTTTGATAACTATAGGCTTAATCTCCAGGGTGACAAAATTACTTATCTGGTCTAAAATCTGTGTAATATACCTCCCATATTGAATTCCATTTTAATCTTTATACATATGTGGGCACAATACCTTTATTTTATTTAGTTTTATGTGGTGCTGAGGATTTAGTCCAGTGCATCACATGTGCTAATAAGCAAGTACTCTACCACTGAGCCACAACCCCAGCCCCACCATTTTGACCTTTTAAAACCTGACCATAATCTTTATCTGAATAGTTAATTGCATGAGTAACTCCTCCTTATCAAAAGGTTTTAGGCAGCAGTGGTGGCCCAAGAAATTTATTGATGAAAACCATGATTTTGAACTTTATTGAAGATGGGGCATTATTCAGGGAGAGATGACAGATTCTGAGTTCTAGTTTCTAGGGTAACAGTTTACTAAATGCTAATCTTTGGACTGTTGCCTTAAGGCTGACATTTTATGGTTCTTATTCTTCAACATTTGGTTTGCTGCTCTGCCAGGACTGAAGCTGCCTCTTTCAATCAAAAATTTAAACAACAATTCTAACAAGATATATAATTATTTATAAAGTAATTACCACATATGAGCAATTCTTATCTGTGAAATGTTTGACAGGATAAACTTTTAAAACTAGGGGTAATTTCTTTAAATGAAGAATTAGATGTAAAACAAAGTATAATGTTGATTGAGAGCAACAATCTAGTATATGACTTTATAAAAAAATTCTAAGAATGTGGGTGTATTTAATTAGAGAAATTAAAGTGGGTATGATTTGTGATTGTATTAAAAACCAAGAATCCAAAAGTAGCCACTAAAAAAAAAAAAAAAAAAAAAAGTTGTGAGAGGATCACAGCATTTGTAATGTAGACGTTTTAAAAAAAAAAAAAAAAACGAATAAGCAAAAATATCTGCCACCCTAAGCCAAGCACTGCTTTGAAAGAAAACAAAAGGTTGGTGGGGGTGGGGGGGAACTTGTATAACTTGTATTTAGTGAAAAATGGAAAACTTTAGGATGTCCTTAGCCTAATAATGACTTAAGTCAGCTTAAACTTTAATCATTAGGGAAGGTAAGGATTGGTTCTGTGATCTGCAGTAACTTAAGGCTTAACTAGTATCTCTTTCTCTGTCAGCAAGAAATTAGAAGCTTCTAGCTCCCAGTCATTTGTGTGAATAATTCTAAATTTTTCATGTCATATATTTTACCAGTGCTGTCCTTGATTTTCCTTACCATTTATACTTTTTTTTTTTTTTTGGAGTGCTATGGATTGAACCCAGGGCCTTGCTTATGGTAAGCAAGTGATCTATCACTGAGCTACAACTCTAGCCCTGTCAACACATTTTTTAAAACCTTATTAGGGTTATGCTTGTTTTTGGAAACTCTAAAAGTGGAGAGTCAGATCTGTTCGTCACTATTTTTGCCAGTATAGTATCCAAAAAAAAAATTCATCTCTGATAGGAAAATTTTTAAGTATATGTGAAGTTTTCAGCTTTAGTTTTTCAAGACAATTTTACTATTTTTTTTGTTTTTGTTTTCTGATTTCTTGTCAATTCAAAGTCGCTCATGCCAGTTACCTTATAACTAATTCAACACATTTGATGGGATATGCAAGGCAAAGCATTACTTTAGCAAGTAAACGGAAATGAGTTTTTATTATAATGTACATACTAGGGAATGCTAAAAGGAACCTCTGCAAATGTCCAATCAATCAGATACTCCAAGAATGAAACAGGAAACAAACAGGAGAAGAGGTAAAGCATAAAATAACATTGAGTCATACAAAATTCAGGTTATCACCTAACAGTGATTAGCTGTGTAGATGGATATTTATCTGTTTATCCAAATAAAGTAACCAAAACCAATTCTAGTTAATTTCATTTGAGTACTGTTGTCAGGGCATCCATGGTGGTGATATGAATTCATTCGTTAGACCTACAAATCTCAATTATCTGCCTTTTGATAGAATAATAGTAATTTTAAAATAGGAACATTTGGAAATTTATGCTTCATTGTTGAGATTTGGGAGTAGTATGTACACAGTCAATATAGAGTCCAAGGAATCTAAGGTCAAGGAAGAATTGATTACTGAAGCAATAAAAGGACATCCTTATGTGGCTTGAGAAGAGAGATAGGAATTGCTCTGGGGGTAGCATCTCATAGTCTTGTGGAAAAAATCCACAAATACCCATTTTGGCAGGCAATTTCAAGAGCTGTCTCGCCTGTACTTTCCCTGAATTTTCATCTGTTTCTAGCTTTTACTTCATCTTTCAAAAATTTAATTTGGAGATTAGAATTTTTACCATATTTTAAATGGCCTGGAGAATAAATGAATTATATATATTTTTTGATTTTATGTAGCTTTTTTACCTCTTGTAGTACTAGGGATTTAACTTTTTTTTTTTAAACTTGACAGAGGGTCTCAATAAATTGCCCAGGCTTGTGATTCTTCTGCCTCAGCCTTCTGAGTATCTGGGATTACAGGCACTTGCCATCGTGCCTGGTGATTAATTTTTTTCTTTAAAGATGATATGTAGGTAACTGGTATAGTTTGGTTTGTTCTTTCTACCTAGGTAACTGGTGTAATCTAAGTATAATTAGCTTTAAACCTCTTTTAAACAAGAGAGAAGATAAAACATACCTTTCATTATACATGGTTAATATACGAAATATCCCCACTTCCCCTGAGAAATAGTATATCCAAAATACACTTGCATATGTGAGGTACTGGGTTCAATCCTCAGCATCACATAAAAATAAATAAATACAGATAGTGTGTCCATCTTACAACAAAAAAACATTTTTTAAAATACACTTAGATGACATATATAAGTTGATTGAATAGAAGTGAACACAAATACATCTTGAAACTTCCAACTGTTTAAGAATATTTCACAGCATTGGTAATATGAAGAAAATGTTTAGATTTATTTTTAAATTTAAAATTCTTCTGATTGTTCTCCACTAAGGGGCCTTAGAGGTGAAAAGGTAATTAGACTACCACCAACAGAGATGTGTCTGGCATGTTCTTGATGTCTCCTCTCTATCTGATTACTGAAGTTTAGACCAAATCAAGAAGATGGCATTCAGTAATGACACTTCTATTATCAAGTAGTACTAATTGAGAAGGGTTAGTTTCTTGTGAGGTGTTATTTTGTGATAATATATTTTTTTCAGGGCTACTCATCAAAACATCTTGTGAGGTAATTGAAGACTCTTGTTCCTTTCTTTCTGCAACATCTGAAATTTCTCCCCTTTTGTTAATTCCATATTCATCATGGTTTATTTCAATTAAACCTTGTAATCTAGGACACTGAGCATCTTCTACTATGCTATTCCTGCTTTCAGAAATATTTGAAAACAAAATTTTCTTATCAATGTGTTCACTTTTGGTGCTCTGCGGATCAGGATTCTCTGGTGACATTATATGTCTTAGAAGGTCCTCATCAGCCTCATTCTCCAGTATGGCTTTGCTGATGGACTTAGGTGTTCCATGTCTTTGAGAAAGACATTCAGAGGAAAGTACTGAGAATGATTTAACAGGACTCTTTAGTTCTGAAAAACCCAGCATGGAAAACTATTTTTTCAACTTCCTTTGATATTATAGGGGCTGTTGCCCCTATATTATAGGAGTGTTCTTTCTGTTTAATTTTCTCTCTCATTGCATTTTTTTTTTTACGGCAGTGAGGTGGTTTCTAGGTGCAATCCTTCCACCATCATCCTATTTGTGTTTACTTGCCATGCTTGAAACATTGTATTTTCCAGAAGACTATATTTGTGGCATTATTGTTTTGCCACCCAGATTCCTCGCGTTTGGTCAGATTGTTGAATTTTCAATTTACATCTTTCTGAAAACTCATGCCCCCAAATCCATCTAGATTTGCACAGGTAGTCTCCATTTCACCTCCTTTATATTCCTAATCATTCATCAGTCCTTCAAACTGTTTGAATCTTTCCTTAATAAGGAATTTTGTTTGACCAACTGCTGTGCAAATAAGATCTTTAGCATCATCTAGAATGTCTGGTTCAAGCTTCCTGTCCCACTCAAGGCAGTGTGAAGTCAGTTTTAGTTTCTGACTAGAATATTTCTGAAATATGGCATATCATGTGTTGGCTGAGATATCTGACCTTCATTTAATTCAAATGATGAGACATTTTTATTGAAAGGCCATATGAATTTTTAGTAGTAGCTTCATTTTGATTTAAGCTATGTTCTTGACTTAAAACTGTTAGAGAACCCAAAGGACATTGTAATTTATTTGAATCTTGCTGGGCTGTCTTGGTAGAGTAAGTTTTACACTTTTGGGTCTAGATTTCTTTTGCTTCTTGAGTCTTATCACCTTCTGGTTCTAAAGGGTTCCAGGTATAAATGGGTGTCAAGAAAGCATTGGCACTTGTGGAAGTCATGACTGTTACTTGATAGGTCTTGAAACCATCCAGTGAATGAAACATAAAACCATTAGGTGCAAAGGAATTCTCTTTGTTTTTTGCAGGATTTTTCTTAGGTAAATTTACCATTTTTGATAAGATTTCATCAGAATCCCTTCCATTTCTTGCACTCCTTTGTGAATCCAAAGTATCTTCTTCATTATCAAGATTAAAAGAAACAACCTTCTCAGGTTTTGTTTCTTTTTCACAGGTCTTCCTTTATTTGGTGCCTTTCTTTTAGGTTCATGTCATTAGTGGCTCTTGTGACTGGCTTTCTTATAGTGTTAGTTCAGACTGTTCTGACAGTCTGTATTGTTGCTTGAGAAACCGATTTGGTCATTCTCACTGATATGGGTATAACAGGCCACACAACTTTTTTCTCTTTGTCTAATACTTTCTTTTCTGAAGTCTGTCTTTGACCAGGTCTAATTGCTCAAACATCAATCCCATTCTCAATCTTAGTTTGTTCAATTTGGTCTTTGGCCTTTAATCTTGTAATCCATGCAGAAGATGGAAGAGCCCCCCCCCCACCCTTTTTTTGGGCTCATTTTTCATAGCATTTTGATTTGAGAAAAGAAAACAAGATGCATCAGGTCTATAAAGACCCATTTTAAGTAATCCCCATGTAGCTTTATCTCGCTGTTCTTTTAAATTTTTGAAGTTGGTTTTCTTTGTATTTTTGGAGCATTTGTTTTTGTTCTTCACTTAGGACAATTTTCATTGACTGGCTTGATACTGGCCTTTTCTGAAGCAAGCTCTTGTGATGTCTCATCTAATTCAACAGGATGTTCTGTCTACCCTACAAGACTGGAATATTGACATCTTTCAAACCAAAGTGTGTATTTTGTTGGTATTCCTTATGTCTGTTTTCTTTCTGCGACAGTGATTTCCTATGAGTAATTGTAGTTCTAATCATTTCAGGACTTAAATCCTGTCTGTGATGACTGGCAAAACATGTTTAAGACATCCTGAGACACTTTCTAGTGTGAAACTTCAACCACACTAAAAGTACAAGAGTCCTCTGGGTCTGGACAACCCAAGTCTGGAAAGCGTTTAATCTTTTAATGTTTAGTTTATATCCATTTGATTTGAAGCTTGACTGATGATTTCCTCCAATCACAGTATTCCTAATGTGTGTAGTTTTTAAATGAAACCATATATAACTTCAGGAAAACTGCTAGAGACAATGTATGAATATTGCTAAGAATGTTTAAGCAAATATGAAAATGAAAACCCTTAGTTAAAAAGAGCTGAGACAAAATTACATACGAGGAAGTGAGGGGAAAGGGAAAAATAATACAAGGGGGAGAAATGAATGACAGTAGAGGGGATAGAGAGAGAAGAGGGGAGGGGAGGGGAGGGGAGGGGGGATAGTAGAGGATAGAAAAGGCAGCAGAATACAACAGACACTAGTATGGCAATATGTAAATCAATGGATGTGTAACTGATGTGATTCTGCAATCTGTATACGGGGTAAAAATGGGAGTTCATAACCCACTTGAATCAAAGTGTGAAATATGATATATCAAGAACTATGTAATGTTTTGAACAACCAACAATAAAAATAAAAATAAAATAAAAAGAGCTGAGGATATAGCTACTTGTAGAGCAACCCCTGGCTTCAATCCCAAGTAGTGGAAAAAAAAATATGTGTGTGTATATATATACACATACATACATACATATATTTTTTTTGGAAGAAAGTCAATTTTGCTATCCTTTGTTGATAGGACTGATGAAAGTACAAATAAGCAAGTGAGGCAGTTGCAGAATTTAACAGATATTTTGTTTCCATTTTTAAAATAGACATTAATTATAAACCAGTCTATGCAGAGCATTTAGCTGGTTCTCTCTAAAGGATACAAAATTATTCATGTCCTTTAGGAACTTAAAAATCTAGGGGAGAATACTTAACAGATGTGACGGAATGAATGTAGAAGCATTAAAATGGGGAAAGAGGGGCTGGGGTTGTGGCTCAGTGGTAGAGTGCATGCCCAGCACGTGTGAAACCCTGGGTTTCATCCTCAGCTCTACGTAAAAATAAATAAATACAGTAAAGTTATTGTGTCCAACTGCAACTAAAAAAATATTTTTCAAAAATGGAGAAAGAGGTAAAATTACTACTTGATGATAATGCAAAACTTGAGTTCACTGAAAGTCTTAAAACTAATAAAGTCACTGGGTATAAAATTAATCACAGAAATCCAAAGCTTTTATTTACAGAATAGCCAATTAGAAGATAAAATAGAAGAAAAGGATCCATTTAATGTTAGAGCAAAGCAGAGAAAATACCTATGAATAAAGAAGAAATAGGCAAAAGCACAAATATAAAACTTGTGTTTTACCTTAAAAGGTCAAACTCCTTGGATGAAAAGGCTTAATGTCATACACATGCTAGTTTTACAAATTTCGTGCAGTCTCAATAAAAATATCAGAATGTTTTAAAAAAAAACTAGATAGCAGATTTCAAAGTTGCTACAAAAAAGAAGCAAGGATGGGGTTTAGCTCAGTGGAAGAGTGCTTGCCTAGTGAGGCACTGGGTTCGATTCTCAGCACCACATACAAATAAATAACAAAGGTCCATCAACAACTAAAAACGAAGAAGAAAGAAGAATCATCAAAGCTAGCCAGCAAAACTAAAAAGCAGACCTACCTTATAAAATATTTAAACAGGCTTTTCAGTCACTGAAACAGTTTGGTACTGGCATATGACTACCCAGATCATTAGATGACAATAAAAAGATCAAAAATAGATCCAGATATGGGGATTTAGTACAGGATGAAGGTAACATTTCAACTCAGTGGGGAGAGCATGGTTTATTTCATTAAAAGGTTGTAAAACACCTGGATAACTAAAAAACAAGTTTGGGTCTATACCTTATACCCAAATAACTTCTAACTTTAAATGTGAATACTGACTGAAATTTTAAAATGCTCCAGAGAAGGCCAAGCTTGGTAGCTCATGCCTGTAATTCCAGTGACTGGGAGGCTGAGGCAGGAGAATAGCAAGTTCAAAGCCAGCCTCAGCAAAAAGGAGGCGCTAAGCAACTCAGTGAGGCCCTATTTTTAAATAAAATACAAAATAGTGTTGGGATGTCGCTCAATGGTTGAGTGCCCCTGAGTTCAGTCCCCAGTACCAAAAATAAAAATACTCTGAAAAAGCCATGAGATAATTTTTAAAAGATTTTAGTGTGGCAAAGTCTTTCTGGATTTGATATAAATTCACAGTAAAACTTCACTATACATGTATTAACATTGATAAATTTTATTACTGAAATAAATGCATGGCTTTTTTTGTGTGGGTGGGTGATGCTGGGAATCAATCAAATCAGCCTTGTGCATGCTGAGCATACACTCTACTGAGCTGTACCCCTTGCCTGGTAAAAAAGCAAAAAATTACTTATAGCAAAAAGCACCATAAGTATAGTCTAAAGAAGAATGATAAATTTGGAGTAAATATTTGCAAATCTTAAATATATATTGTTTAATATATAAATAACATCTATAATCCAATAAGAAGTCCAGAAACTCTAAAGGAAAAAAGTCAAACTATAAACAGAATTTTCACAGGAAAGCATAAAATTATTCAAACTAAAAAAAAAAGAAAAAAAAGTTCAACTTTACTACTAACAGAAGAAAACTATACTGAGAGAGTATGTTTATAACCTATTTAAAAATTTATGTTAGTTTTATTAAACATTATTATGTTCTGGATATTATTGGTACAAAAGGGGAAAGCAAGTAATTTTGTTGAGAGAGGTGTGAACTAGAACAATCACTAAGGAATTGTGTGATGAATTCTGGATTTACTTACCCAACCACCAATTTACTTACTCTCCTAGTTGCAGAGATTGAAAAATGAATACGATGTTTCCCAGATTTTTTTTTAGTAGGTAGATTCTAGATGCTAATTAGTTTTCCTCTGTAATATACTTTCTCAAGATTTAAAGGGCAGAAGTAAGGCAGAGGCCATGTTCCTTGAATCGTGCAGGGTGGCAGGAAACATGTTTGTGCCACAGTGATCAAGCATGTGTCCTCCAGCATACTGGATATGGAGAAGCAGTAGTGGGGGCAGCAGCTTCTTAATTTGATATTTGAATCCCTGGATTGTGGTAGATCTTTCTCCAGCTTCCCACGAGTGAGAGGTTATACTGGTGGCCTCTGATTTCTGGTATGATCCTTAATGACTCCTATCTCCACATTGGTTGTAGCTAGGGGTTATAGTTCCATTAGTGAATAAATTGTTTTACTATAGGATTCACTCTTGAAGGCTTAACCCAGGTTACTAAACCCAACTCCTTCAACTGTCCTAATGCCTTCATAAACATGAATTCCAAAACAAGTGAATTGTTTAAAAATATCTAGAATGTACCTGATGTGGTAGCACACACCTATAATTTCAGTGGCTTGGAAAGCTGAGGCAGGAGGATTATAAGTTCAAAGCCAGCCTCAGCAACTTAGTGAGACCCTGTCTCAAAATTTAAAAATGGACTGGGGATGTGGCTTAGTGGTTAAGTGGCTTGGGTTCAATCTCTGATACCAAAATAAATAAATAAATGAATAAAAAATATCTGGAGTCCTGTTTCTAGCATTGAAAGTCGACTGATCTGGAATGCAATTTGGCAAAAGCAGATTTGTAAAGGTATTTCCTTTGACCTAACAATTTTACTTCTAGGAATATATCCTGTAAATATCCTCATATATGAAGGAAATGAGTTTGTACGATAATTTTTGATGCGGCATTACTTGTAAATTAAGCTCAGTAAGGGAATAGTAAAATAACAATAGCAATAATTTGTATATGTATTTAATAGGATTCTAGGTAGCTCTAAAAAAGAATGAAAAACTTCATGTATTTAAAAATAACATCCAATGATACAAATATATGAATTGCCAAGATCATTGTAATGTCATGTGTAGCTAATTAAAAAAAAAAAGTGAGATCCTGTCTCAAAAAATAAAAATGGCTAGGGATGTGGCCCAATTATTAAGTACCCCTTGCTTCAATCCCTGGTACCCCAAAATAAAATTAAATTAAAAAGATAAGCTATAAGTAAAAAAAAAATAACAATAGGCATATTAAGTTTAAAATAATCTAGAGGCACAGTAATATATATTGATATAAATATAACATTAATTGCACATACATGAAGTATACAATTTGACAAGTTTGACCTTTGAAACAACTATCAGTAAAAATCGTGAACTCTTATCATCCCAAAAATTTCATCATATTTCTTTGTAATTCTCCCATCTCTGCTTTCCTTTACTATGCATTATTTTGATTTGTCTAGAAATTTATATAAATGGGTGTGCAAATTCAAGGGTAGATCATCTTTTTACATGTGCAAGGCCCAGTGTTCAATCCCCAGCACCCCGCAATATTCCATCTTTGTGAGCCTCTCTTCTTTCCTATTTTATAGTTAAATCTCTTGGAAGTTCGTGTTGGGACCTCCATGTTTTTCTGTTCCCTTCATTACTTTTTGCAGTCTTTGACCCTAACCTACCACTCACTGACTTTAACTTTTACTTAGGTCAATTATAACTTTTTTCATGATGTCTCTCTTTTTTTTTTTTTACGTATTTTTTAGTTGTAGATGGGCACAATACCTTTATTTATTTTATGTAGTGCTGAGGTTTGAACTCAGTGCCTCATACATGCAAGACAAGCGCTCTACCACTGAGCCACGACCTCAGTCCCCATGATGTCTCTCTTGTATTCCCACATTGTACCCCATGACTTCCTGTCCAATCACCTTAAAATTATAACTTCTTCAGCACTTCCTATTCCTTTTAAAATAGCATAGTTTTTTTTTAGTTATTTATTTTGCTTATGTGTATTTTCCCTGGTTAGAAAATAAAATCAGGGAGGATAGGGATTTTGTCTGCTTGTTCACTGCTGTATTCTAAGTATCTGGAATAATGACCAGTACATTACAGGCACTCATTAAGTAACTGTTCGATGGATGAAGTATGATTATCTATTTTCCTGTGTTCTATATTAGGCCAGAAACTCCTTTGAAGATAAAAACTATTGTTATGTCTTCATTACCCCGTTGGCTCAGTCTGGCCTGTAGGTGAACACGAGTGTGAAAAGTACATGAGAAGTTGCTATGATACCAGTAATTTTTGTAAATGCTTCTAGATGACATTTAAAGACCTTTAACAGTGGTTTTTAAGTTCTATGCAATTCTAGATCTCTATAGAGCCTGAAAGTAGGATTTTTCAGGCAATAAATATTTAAAACTGGGGGTAGCTCAGTGGGAGAGTGTTTGCCTAGCACATGCAAAGACCGGGTTTCATCTCCAGCACTGAACCAAAAACCAAAATGAGCAAACAAACAAACAAAAACACAGAAACAGCTTTTAGCTGGATGTGATAACATGTATTGTAATCCCAGCTACTTAGGAGTCTGAGATAGGAGGATCATAAATTTGAATCAACCTGGGCAATTTACTGAGACCCTCTCTAAAAATAAAATTTAGAGTGGGGGAAAGGTATGGTAGGGCACTTGCTATCCTGTATGAGAACGTAGGTTTGAACTCCAGTACCCGTACCAGAAGGAAAAAAAAAAAACAAACAACGATTTAAGTTGCCTTAAAGAAATTGTTCATGCCTTTAAATTGTATTATTTATTGGGATTCCTTCACTAGAGCACTACTGCTAAAATAAGTTTGAAGTGATAGCACAAACCAGAGACAGGGAAGAAAAGAAGTACAAAGATAGGGCAGAAGATATAGTCTTCATCTTGAGACATTAGGGGAGTTTCTATGCTGATACTTGTACCCCATTCCCAATAATATTGGTAGGGCTAGGAACTGAGCATAGATATATTTTTTAATTCTTCAAATGATCCTACTATGTAACCAAGGATTGAGAACCACAGGAATAATTAATCCTAGAGGAATGGGGCAAGTTACAGGGAAGACAAAAGCAAATCTGGTGAGAAGCAGAATGTCCCCCATTGCTTAAGGTCAGAGTGGGTCAGAGACAGACACTGTTATTGGGTTTTTTGTAGCCATGACTAGTAATTGGGCTCAAACACTTGAGGGGACATAAGAGCAAGACCACATACTTAATGGTTAGTTTATGGGACACTAATAACAACTGACAAATAAAAAGAACACTTCTTCCTTGAAGCTTTCTAAAAGGTTAATTATCAACCAGTTCTTTCAACCCTTAAATTACTTTCTGAGAGTGAATTAGAAAGAGGGCATGGATTCTATTAGAAGATTGTGGTACCACTGTAGATTAATTCTTCTTATTAAATTGTACCCTGTTGTTCATTTTTCACCACAAAGAAGCTAACTTAATCCTTGTTCTGAGCTTGCATATGGAGCAATTCTGGATAATTGCTTATAGAATGATAACCTTTAGAACAGGCACAATCCAACAGAGAAAAATTCATCCTTGGAATGTAATTTCAAATTCATAAAGTGAAACTTAGTATCATGAAAAGAGAGTATATGAGTTTCATGATGTCATATTACTATTCCTAAGGGAAATTTCCAATATTCTGTGATTCAATATAGACTCAGGATAAACATGTGACTTCTAGCTTTTCCGGAGGCATGCTAACAAACTTTGACCTGTTTGAAGATAAGAATGGTTTATCAAAGGTTATTTAATTTCAGTCACAAGTACCTTGTTTGTTAGTATTCTCTTTATGAAGAATACATTCCAATTATAAAACTCTCCATGTAAAGAAGGACATATTATAATCCAGTTCTTTTTTTAAAAAAAGGAGTTTGTTGTTGTTGTTGTAGTTGGACATAATACCTCTACCCTATTTATTCATTTCTGTGTGGTGCTGAGGATCCAACACAGCACCTCGCACATGCTAGGCAAATGCTCTACCTCTGAGTCACAACCCCAGCTCCTAATCCAGTTCTTTGTAAAGAGAAAAACTCTTTTCACCAGACATATTGGAAGTATTTTTTTCCCTCAAATTAATTTATTGTAAGTAAATTTGATGAAATGGTTTATTCCAAGAATTATGTTTTTTAAAAAGCATTTTTTAATTGTAGGTGGACACAATAACTTTATTTATTTTTAAGTTTGTTTTTGTAGTTGTAGACGGACAGAATGCCTTTATTTTATTTGTTTATTTTTATGTGTTGCTGAGGATCGAACCCAGTCCCTTACATGTGTTAGGAAAACCCTCTACCACTGAGCTACAACTCCAGACCTCCAAGAATTACTTTTTAAATTCTTTTTTTTAATATTTACTTTTTAGTTATAGTTGGCCACAATACCTTTATTTTATTTATTTTTATATGGTGCTGAGGAATCAAACCCAGGACCTCTCACATGCTAGGCAAGCGCTCTACTACTGAGCCACAACTCCTGCCCCCTTTTAAAATTCTAAAACAAAAGAATTAAATAAAAGTGGACTTTGACAGAAATGGATGCTGCCTTGTTTCTTCTGCAAGTGTGTAGACTTTTCATTTTGTAGTGATTTGTGTTCCCTGATATGCTTTATCTCATGCTTGACTGATTGCAAGTGTGCAGGGGGGTTAAATGTGTTTGCTATTGGCAATTTAGCATTAATTGTAATACGCTGTAATCCAAATTACAATCTGTCATTTCTAGTCAAATTGTGAAGCACTGTAATTGTATTTTAGAGTTCCACTGCCATTGATTATAGCTACCTCATTTGTGTTTTAATATACCATGACGAATTTGTGAATGGAAATACAATCTTGTAACAAGCCAAGAAACAAGTATTGTTTTTCTATTATAACAGCAAGAAAATTATTTCTTAACAAATGAAAAGAGGAGATGGTAAGACAGTAAAGAGGATTCATTTAAGGATGAAAAAAGACTTCAATTTTCCAGCAGTGCATAAAAATAAATGAATCATAGATATTTAGAGGACATGCTTTTTTAAAATTTTTTTATCAGTTGTTGATGGATTTTTATTTTATTTGTTTATTTATATGCAGTGCTGAGAATCGAACCTGGGGCCTCACACATGCTAGGCAAGCGCTCTACCACTGAGCCACAATCCCAGCCCTAGAGAACATTTTTAAATGAGACATTATAAAATATTTTCTAAATTAACATTATTTTTGAAATCTATCCATGTGCACACAAATTGCTCTCATTCATTCATTTGAATTGCCATATAGTAGTACCCTGGAGCTTATTCTGAAGAAAGTCCATTCTTTTCATGGTGGTCATTCAGATTATTTGTAAGTTTTTACTTTATAAATCATGCTGCAGGGCTGGGGTTGTGGCTCAGAGGTAGAGCGCTCGCCTAGCATGTGTGAGGCACTGAGTTTGATCCTCAGCACCACATAAAGTAAAATGAAGACATTGTGTCCACCTATAACTAAAAAAAAATAATAATTTAAAAAAATAAAAAAATCATGCTGCAGTAAACATTCCTCTACAAGTCTCTTCATAGATGTAAAATATTTAAGAGGAAACAGAAGTGAGATTTCTAGGTTGTATGTACGTACATCTATTTGGTATTGCCAATTGGTTCCTCAAAATTATTATTCAAATTTATACTCCCATTAGAAGTATAATTTATTTTTCTATATCTGTGTATAATTTATTTTTCTAATCTATATCAGATTTAATTTTTTTTTGCCTATTTGATGAATGAGAAATGGTCTTACCATTTTGGGTTTAATTTTACTTTGCCTGGTTAATGAGGTTGAACATATTTTCATGCATTTATTGGTCATTTGAGCCTCCTGTTCTGTTAATTGTCTAAATTTCTCATTTTTCTGTTAAAAATATTTATCTTTTTAATTATGAGAGTCCTTTATAAGTTCTGGATACAATTTTTTTATTGTTTGTGTATTTGATTTATACATTCATTCACTCAAATAATTTGTTGTGCTTCTATTATCTGCCAGGCACTGATTTTGGTCTTGTAGACACAGCAATTTACACAAAATAAACAGACCAAAAAAATCCCTTCCTGTTTATACATTCTTCAATCTAATTGAAGTGAAAGAGCCTACACAAATAGAAATACAATATGAGAAATAAATTATATGAAGGAAAAACAGGTTAAAGGCAGTTGTGAGTGGTAAATAGGAAAGTTCCCTCTGAAGCGGTAACATTTGTGCAGAGGCCTGAATGTAGTGAGAGAATTACCTTTACTGAGGCCGAAGGCTCCTGGATGGAAGGAATAGCAAGTTTCAGGACAACAGTTAGGACCATGTTCGACATATTTGAAGAACAGCAAGGTCAGTGTGGCTCTCAACTAGTGATAGGAGGTGAATTGGAGAGAAAGTTTGCATAAGGCCATGGTAAGGACTTGGGAATTTTAAGTGCAATGGGAAGTCCTTGGAGATTTTTTGCAGAGTGATGAGATCTGTCATACATTTTAGAAGGATCACTCAGACCATCAGTGGAAAATATATAGTGAGGCAAGCCTAGAAACAAAGCAAGAGAAGTATAGGTAGTGCTTTGGATTAGGATAGTGGCAACTGAAGTCATGAGATGTGATTCAGAATATATTTTATAGCAGAGAAAAGATTTTCTGATCAGAGAAGAGGGTGAGAGTGAAACAGAAATCTAGATCAACTACAAGGTTTTAGATCTAAATAGTTGAGTGAATATTGTCCCTGCATATATTCATTATTTCACTGATTCAAAGACACACATGGGTTCTCTGAAATTAGAAGGCAGTTTACAAATGATGGCTACTTATAATCGCTGTCAGTCAGAGAGCAATGTAGTTTCATTGACTTCATAAATTCGGTCATAGTTGCTATGCTGTCATCATTTCAACTGAATGATGTACATTGTCAGTATTGTATATGTTGACTTTAATTGCCATTAAATGACTTTTTAAAAGTAGACTATGATTCATCATTGGAACTAAATTTATTTGGTATCTAGATAGGGTGAAACAAATCAACAAAGCAATAATTGGTTTTATTGAAGTAAATGTTTACTTTGGAGGACTGAGCATAATTCTTTATTTTTTCAGCAACAAATGGCCAAGGACTTTACTGGGATCTAAGTGATAGAGACAACCACAAGTTAATGAAGTTATGTTCTTTCTTCTTTAAAAAAATCTATGTGCACAACAATTGCCTATCACATTCCAGTTCATATAACTGAGGGTTGAAGAAATTGGCACATTGTCTAGAATGGATGCAGGAAATGTCTAAGTGACAAGAGTTGGTGGAACTGATTTATATGTCATGCAGAATTATTAAGGCATTGAGTTTTAATTAAATCGGTAGCATTTTTTCCTTTTCTAGAGTTTTAAGTAAAATAGTAGTGAGACTTAACAATGGATAACTTCCTAGATTTGATAAGATGTAGTCCAGTTAAGAAGTTTTCAAAGTATATAGATAATAGGTAAAGTCATAACTCAATGAGATTCCCTAAAGAATTAAAGCAATTTGAGAAGAGGTCTAGAAATTGAGAGCTGGGAAACCCTAGCATTTGGAGACTGGCCTCACCTCAAGCCCAAAGCTATGGAGGCAGCCAATCCTGGGCTGAAACCTCTGAAACCATGAGCCAAAATAAATATTTCCTCCTTAGAGTTGCTTCTGGTATTTGTCATAGCAATAAAAAGCTAACTCAGAAGGAAAAGCAGAAGAGTATGGTATTCTGGGAAGCCAAGTGAAGGTAGCATTTACAGGAGAAAGGATTATTCAGCTGAACCAATGGCACAGATAAGTTGAATACCAGGAGGACTGAAATTGAGAACTGGCCATTTGATTTGATAATATGGAAGTTACTGATGAATTAAACAGGAGTGATATAAAGGCTCTGGGTTGATAGAGAGCAAGGCAAATTCAAGACTTACTATCTGAGAAACCAGATCTTTTAGACTTCTAACTTTTGGATTTTATTAGTCAAAATCTCTCAAGTTTGGAAAGGTCTCAAGAGATCATAACCCCTGTTGTTTTGTTTGGTCTCTGTATTAGTCTGGGATTTTTATTTGTCTGAATCCAATCACTTCTGTGATTTTTTTCCCCCTCTGGGTTCACTACTGCTCATGTTTGCTTACAGTAACTATTCAGTAGAGCTCTTTACAGATATGACACTCACACTACTAATTTAGTCAATCTGAAAAACATGACCTGCTTGAATTGTTTGAACATGTAGGACACATTCAAGGATGGTATTAATAAATAATAGGAAACAATATGTAAATGCAAACAATGTATCTATTCTTGACATTTAAAATATATAAATAGAAGAGGAGCTTGTTGTTCTGAGAAAAGCTGAAGATGATCACTCAGAAGTCACATTGGGTCTTTCCCTTTTCTTAAAATAGTCAAAATGGAGGTAAATATGTTTGCACATTTTGGGGTTTCATAATCATGTGTCAACTTAGTGATGTCTCAGTGAGTCATTTTCATGAAGGCAGCTTTATCAAGCTGCACCATAGTGCTAAGATATACCTAGAATCCAGGGAAATTGTTACCAGGCCTAGACAAAATGAAAGGCTATAATTCTTAAAATGTTATATGATGAATTATATATATATAAAAAGTATATCAGGTCAGGTGTGGCGGCACATGCTTGTGATTCCAGGGATTCAAGAGGCTGAGGCAGGAGCATCACAAGTTCAAGAATTACCTCAGCAACTTAGCAAGACCCTATCTTGTGGCATCCTGCACAGCCATTCATTCAGAAACCAGTGAAGGGAGTTGGGGGATTGAGAAAAGATAAATAGATACACACAGAGAAAGAGAAAGCTAGAGCTAGGTAAGACATTACCTTCTGATGGAGGAATAATCACCCAGAGCTAGTACAGCACATTTATTATATAGTTTTCATCAAAAGGTTATTTGTGGAAAAGTTTCAGTAAAGCAGACAACTTGAAGGACACAGGACTGGCAAGACATTAGGGTCATCTTGTTATGCTTAGAATTCTCTATCCTTAGGTGCTGGTGCCTGAGCTCAAGGTCCAGACTGATAAAACTTTGCACCTTTGTTCAGAGCCTCCTCAGGCTAGGCGTCACCACAGCAACTGGGCCATCTAGACGTGCACCTTTCCACAGGAAGTTCCCAGCACAGTGCAGGCATGAGGCAGTCAGAGGACCATGATTCAAATCACAGCTCTTCAATCTATCTAAAAAACAGAAGCAGGAATGGGGATGTAGCTCAGTGGTAAAGTGCCCCTGGGTTTATTCCCCAGTATCAAATAAATAAATAAATAAATAAAAAGGGTATCAGACTAAAGTTACTACCCCCTAATTCCAAGTACTTCATATTGCTTATTCATCATCATGACTGGAATTGTGAAAATTTTCATATTGTACTTTATTTAACTACAATCAGTCCTTTGAAAAATGTCAATATGACCCATAAACAAAAAAAGAAAGATGATTGATGATTAGAAGATCATGTGTTTTATCCATTAGTATCATTTATTCAAAACATATCACAAAAAAGAACATTTGTAGAAATAGCTTTTTCTGTAATAATAGATTAACAAGTAAAATAATAATATAACAATAGCAACAACAATTAGGCATTGAAGATCCATTTTAAGAAGACAACTTAGAAAGCATCCTCTTTTATCAAAGTCATAATCAACAAAAATAAATGAATGGAAATATATTCAGCTGATTGAAAGCCCAAGTGAAAGAAGTATTTATAATTCTATGATCAACACTTACTAAACACTCTGTGGGCACAGTGATAGGCCTTATGGTATTGAAACTTTTTCTGCTATTGAATATTTTATAAATTCAGTGAAATTAAAAGATTCTAGGTATGTATTTCATTTGACAAGTAATAATAAGACTCAAATGAATCTTGATAGAAGTAACTTTTTTTAACTGAATTAAGAAGATATTTTCCTGCTTTCCTTGTGATACTGAAATCACAACCTAACAAGATTTCTTATCTCCAATAACAGGAAATAAAAAAAAAGATTACTGCATCAATCTTTGAGAACTAAAGATGAATAGAGTTTCTATAGGTACTATGCCTCCCTACTGCTGAAGGAGTGAACTCTATTTGGACATGTAAGTAAGTGAAAAAATCCAAGTTTCATAGTTAACAAGTTCTGCTATACATTATATTTTCTCATTTTAAGAAATAGAAGCAAAAATAAAAATTTTAAAAAATGTCAGTGAAATGAGGAAAAGGACAGGATCAAAAGCTAGAATTTTTTGAATATATCCTGATTTGTCAGTATTAATTTGAAACCAAATAAATGGTCTACACTGTTGTAAAACAAAAATAAAGATGAGAGAATATAATAACCAAATTGAAAGCAAAATAAAGCAAGAGATCTAAATAGTCAGTGAGGGAAAGTTATTTATTGAAGAGCTCCAGTTATTATGTGATGAAGGAACAGCAATGAAAAGAGCATCAATTTGAAACCACTAATGAAAGAATACCTTTAGGCAGTCATCATCAATGGCTGTTAGAACTATTAGATGGAACCTGACGAGAATATTACAATGGATGAATAGGCCAACAACAACTGAACACGTCAATCTATCAATTTCACAAAGAGACAAGTAGACAGATGTGTCTGCTGGTAGAAATACAGACAAAATTACCTGTGTCATATTCTTCCCCCAAATTAAAACCTAAGTATGAACAAGCTTCTCTACATATCATCCAGTTACACAGAATTCAATAACAAACACACCGTAAGCATGAAAACAGGAAGATCCAGAGGATGCAAAACTCTACTGGATCCATATTTGGGATCCTACAACAAATAACTTACAAGAAAAAAAAATGGCGGGTGGTGGAAGAATTCTATAGATTAAAAGAAGTTTATGAGACAAATCAAATAAATGCAAAATATGGACCAAATGATGAACAATTGAGAAATTCTAAAATCAACGGGTTATTTGATAATGTTAAAGATTCATTATTAATGTTTAGGTGTGATAAAAAGGTTGTAGTTATTTTCCTATAACAGCTGTTTGGAGTTGCTCAAAGAACAACCACCAAAAAACACCTAATAATTAAGTGAGTCATAGAAGAAATGCCATAACATTCAGGGGACTAACTAAAGTGGTAGTTCTAAATTAAGGCTGTGCAGCATGCAGCAGACAGGACGTGCAAATTTCACAACATGTGAAGTTCACAACTAAGAGTCAAAGCCACAAATAACACAAGATGCCAGCTACACTAGCTCATTATATTAATGGCAGAGAGTTACTTTTACAGTTTAACTAGTAATAGGAAGAACCTCAGAACTTGGAATGGAATAACATGATTTTGTAAATGTAACAAACGTCCATCTCAAATTTTCCTCCTTTCCATATTGTAAGTTATACAGTCTCAAGATCCCTGTTATCGACCTGTAACATGTCTGGCACCATCCTTCCACTCTCATGATTGAGTGACAATTCTGGTTTCTAAAATGAAATTGTTTTTTGGATTCTTTCTTTGCTTCTCATATTTGTTTCCACTCAGCAATTTTAAATGATTTTGCTGGGTCAACTCAAGCTACTTTTATTCATCCAATCGTCCAGGAAATGTTTACGGAGTGTCGTTTAAAAACACATGCTGATTTTAACACTGGGGATTCAGTGATGAAGAACACGGTTTCTGCCCTTTGAAAGCAAATGTGGAAATTTTGAAAGAGAAATTACTGAATGAACACATTAGCAAACAAAGTAATCTCAGAATCCTCAATAAGTACTAGGGAGTACCATATGGAAGTCGGGTGGGGGAGTTGTTCTTTAAGATAGACTAGTGATGAAAGACTTCTCAGAGGATATGAGCATTTAATATCTCTATATTTTTATGTGGGGCTGAGGATCAAACCCAGTGCCTCATGCATGCAAGGTGAACACTCTCCCTCTGAGCCACAATCCCAGCCCCAAGCTGAAGCTTTAATAAGGAAAGTGAGCCAGTTATGAGATGAGCCAGAAAAAGAAAACTCAAAGTAATAGGAACTTCAAGGTGAAAACAAGCGACTGAAAGAATGTCAGTGCTGTGGAGTATCTTAAGCAAAGTGGGGAGGAGTAAGACGTAAGAAGAATCTCAAACAGAGCAAGGGAAGAAACTTTATTCTAAGTACAATACAAAGTCACTGGGAGATTTAAAGTAGTGGAAGATTGCAGGAAGCCATCCATGAACTACATGAAGGTCTTCTCTCCGTATGGTAGCTAGGGAGATTTAGGTTTGGCATTGAGAATTATCCATGGTTCTCCCTGGGCAATCGACTGCCCAGTGCTTGTGACCTTTATCTCCGCTCTGCTAGGAAGATCCCTCAGAGTGGCTACAGAGATGCACATAACCCATTGCTCCTTTTTGCCAGAGTCTAGAAGCTCCATCTGTCTGATCAGCTTGCCCATCCTGCCCCAGCTTTTGAAACTACTTTCTGTGTCCTGTGATTTTTTTTCCCTCATTCTATTTTTTCTAGCTTGTATTTCTCAGCCAGCCCATTCCACCGAGGGAGAACCCCATTTCCATGGCCTGAGGAGGACGTGGGCGAGAGAAGAGCATAATCTTGTTTACATTTTTGGATGAACTTTGCAGTTGTGTGAAGAATGGATTGAGTGGAAGCAAGAATACATTTTGGTGACAGGAGACTAGGAATTGTTCAGGCCAATAAATAAATAAATGCAGTGAATGGCTTCAAATAGGATGGTAGCAATAAAGATGAAGACATATGGATAGACTCAAGATATATTTGAAGATGGAAGTGACATGAACTGATGACTGATTTGATTGACAGATTCTCTGTTTCCTAAGGAATACCTAGGCTTTAAATTGATGTACAGCAAAATACTGTAGATGAAATTTTATGATTAAATCCTTCATAGTTCTTTGTATTTGTGATTATATAATGGCTTATTATAAAGCTTATTTCATTAAAAAAGGAATCTTGTTTTAATGAAACTGTTGATTTACCCTAACAACACATGGCAGCAAAAGCTACAAAGAAGTTCAAAGATGTTGAAATTCCTTCCAATGAAGGCAAGAAGAATAATGGAGAAATAAAGGGAAGAGCCCATCCCGGTCATCTGCCCTTCTTTTCTCACCATCCTGCACTTAACATTCACTGAAGACATTCTACAAACTGTAGTCATTCTCAAAGCTGTTGACAAAGCCTGTACTGTTGCTCCAAGAAACTCAGAACATACTCCTTAGAAGAGAAAGTTTTTTTTAGTCTTGTGAGGAAAAAACATAAAAAAAACCCAAAAAAGCAAAACAAAAACATAAAAAAATAAAAAAGCAAAACTACTCCTTAAGTTTGTTCATGCCCCAACTTACCTTCCTTTATATTGTCTTCACTTTCAGAGATCAGAGAGTAGGTGTTCTAATTACCTGCAAAAGTAAGGAGGACTAGAAAACTGATAGAAGGAAAATGATTGAACATATTTCTTAGCAACCTTTCATGTCAGATAAAACTAATAGGGCACCTTTACACCAGCAAGACGGTTAAGGAGCCGGGTGTGGTGGTGCACGCCTGTAATCCCAGTGGCTTGGTTGGCTGAGGCAGAAGGATGGAGAGTTCAAAGCCAGCCTCAGCAATTTGGGGAGACCCTGTCTGTAAATAAAATCTAAAAAGGGCTGGGGATGTGGCTCAAAGGTCCAGTGCCCCTAGGTTCAATCCCTGGTACCAAACACACATACACACACAAAGACTGTTACCACAGTCTGTACCACAGATGCTGGTGAACTGCTGTAGTGTGTCTAAGGTTTACATTACTGTCACCTCCTGGTCATCTGACAGATATTAATCTCATTTGCTGTAATCACTTCTGTTCTATAAAACTGCCATTGCAGTTCAAATGCCACTCTATGAAATGAGATTTTCTATGAATTTTATGAGAAAACGTTAGTGATTTTCTAAGCGCTTCAAGTGGCAAAACTTAAGAGCACTTGTCAAGTGAATAACCATCACATATTTCTGATCATCAAGTGTCATTAAAATTTGGACAACACGACGAAAGATGATGGTGAAAAGAAATTGAACAGAGTGGTCCAATCTTTTCCTTTTATATAGTAAAAACAAAGACCTAGAGTAATCAAGCTCTTTGGTCAAAGTTTCTTAGGTTTATTTAAAATCTCTCTTGGAATGAAACATAAATTCTGTGAATTGGTGTAAGAACTAGAAAGACTCACCACCTTTTCTGTGAATAGCCATGCTTCCGGGAAATTCTGTGAATAGCCATACTTCTGGGTAGTGGCAGAACTGGAGCTAGGATTCAGGTCTTTCAGTTCCAAGATTAAGTGTCTTTGTACAACATCAAAGAAGGCACCTCTGATTGTTGCAACTCCCAGGCCTTGAAGATAAAGAACTACATAGACTTTAAAAAAAAAAATCTTCTGTAGACTTTCCTGCTGATTACACTAATACATGAGGAGAGAAATTCCATACCAAGAATGGTATGGCTGAAGCATACATAATTGTAGTTATTTGATAATTTTCCTGTTGTATTACATTGGGACTCCTTGGTTCCAAATGAAAACAAAATAATCTAAAACTCACTTAAGTAAACAAATAAAAAAGATAATTTATATGTTTATATAACCGAGAAGTCCAAACAGTGTCTCCAGGGCATTGCTCTACCTGATCTCCCTCACTACCTCTCAGTTCTGGTCACCATTTTTAACTTTGGTCTTGGACTCAGTAGCAAATTAGTAACTTGCCGTTCCAACAGACTCAGCAGAAAAGGTGGTGAGTCTTTCTAGTTCTTATACCAAGTAAGATACCTTATTCCTCTATTCAGAATCTTCTAATAGCTCCTCATTGGCCTCAGAAAAAAAGCCAAAATTCCTATGGTGGCCTCAAAGTCTTTGATGTTTTTTTCTCCAATATTCTCTGTCTCCTGCCATTCTCCCCCTTACTTCTTTTACTCAACCACACTTTATTTCTTGCTATCACTTGAAAATACCAGATATACTTCCACTTTAGGTCCTTTTCACTGACTACTCTCAGTGTCATACACTCTCTCTCTCTCTTTATTTTTTTTGTTTCATCCAAGAAAACTTTTCTTTTTCTTTTTAACTCAGGAAATAAAGAATTTCAGAAAGCATGCATAGGAGATTAGAAAACAAAATAATGTTGTCATTCACAAGGAAAAGGTGCATCTAATGTCTTGGGAAAGCTTTTAAATCCCCCCCACCAATTTCTTGCAGTATAATCAACAAATACAAGCTATGTATATTTGGGCTAGTGGTATAGCTCAGTAGTAGAGTGCTTGCCTAGCATACACAAGGTCCTAAGTTCAATCTCCAGCACTGCAAAAAAAAAAAAAAAAGAAAAATTATATATATTCAACATATATAAAATGTGATTTGACACACGTATGTGTTGTGAAGTGATTTCCACAATCAAGTAAATTAACACATCCATCACCTCACGATTACTGTGTGTGTGTGCGCTCATGAGAGAAAGAGAGAGCTGAGAATGCTTCAGATCTACTAAAAAATTTCAAGTATACAATATACTATTATTAACTATAGTTACTAGGCTATATACTAGATCTCCATAATTTACTCCTATTATAACTTACAGTTTGTATCCCTTGACCAAATCTCCAACCCAACCCTATCCCACCCGAGGCCCTGTGTCAACCACTAGTCTACTCTTTACTTATGTAAGTTTGACTATTTTAGAGTCCCCCATATAAGTGAGATCATACTGTATTTGGCTTTCTGTAACTGGCTTATTTCACTTAACATAATGTCCTCCAGATTCATCCATGTTGCCTTGAATTGCAAGATTGTCTTTTTTTATGGCGCGCACACATGTGCTCACACACACACACACAAACACACCATTTTCTTTGCTCACCCATTGGTAGATGCTTAGGTTGTTTCTCTATGTTGGCATTGTGAATAGTGCTACAAAGAACACAGAGGGGAACCTTTTCTGTTCCTTGCTTTATTCTTTCCCAACCAGGGAATAAATATAAGAGAATATAAGTGTTCATGTGAAATCCTAGGTCCTAGCTCTGTTCCTGGGTCTAAAGGTTCTTTGATGATGTCTTTGATATTTCTCATTGCTTACAGAAATTTGGTGTACCCTTGACCATCTTAGGATAGGCTCTAACAAGGCATGCAGAAGGAATGGTTCTCACACAGGAGTGCTCTGGGTTGTATTCTCAACTCTGGCCCTTGGAGGACATTGTGTTGAAGATGGACCAGGGTGTATAGGGAGAAGCTCTGCCCAGCCAGCTACCTTGGGATGATGAGGAAGGAGACTGATGCCTACAGCCTACTGCTCAGCCCTGAAGTCTTTTCCCATTAGCCCTTGATTATATTTATGCCCTGCGGTGCTATCAAAAATCAAATCATAAAAGCCCTAAGAATAGTTGATTTTTAAAAATTGCCTGTGCAAGGGCTGGGGTTGTGGCTTAGTGGTAGAGTGCTCACCTAGAACGTATATGGCCCTGGGTTCAATCCTCAGCACCACATAAAAATACATAAAAAAAAAAAGGTACAATACCCTTGGTGTCTAACTACAACTAAAAAATAAATATTAAAAAAAGAACATACAGGGGATACAGATTTCTCTCTTAGATACTAGTATTTTTTTTTGTTGTTGTTGTTATTTTGTTTTGTGTTTTTTCTTTAGACATATACCTGGTAGCAGAATTACTGAACATATAGTTGTTCTATTTTTAATTTTTTGAGGAACGGCCATATTGTTTTTCACAATGAGATACCAATTTATATTTTCAACAACAGCTTGCATGGATTCTTTCCCTCTTCTCTATGCCCTCACCAACCCTTTGTTTCTTGTCTGCCGGATAATAGTCATCCTAGGAAGTGTGAGGGTGTACTTTTCCTATGTATCCACTTGGCTCTATTTCATCTCCCTGAAGCATTGCCCTAGGGGCTTAGCCATATAACAGTTGCCTTTTCACTTTTCTTTATAGTTTTAATCCTTCTTCTAGGATCTTGTCTTTAGTCCTCCAAACCCTCATGTGTTTCAAGCAGATTCTTGAGTTTGAGTGAGTGGGTCAAGGAGTTTTTTGGGTTTTTTTGTTTGTTTGTTTTTGTTGTTTTTTCTATGTATGTGTGTAATGGGAGTGTTCATGAACCATTCCCAAGTCTGGGGTCTTAAATATGCTCAGTTCAAGTCTGCCTCTACTCCTCACCACTTTGCTAGGCATTCTGGATTATAAGGGAGTTTTCTCATGGGATAAGTCTTAACAGGGAGCGAGATATTGTCATTCCTCTTAGCAGGCAGCCAGTCAAGCCTAGTTCTGTATGTGGAACATAATTTGCTACAATGTGCATAGTGAAGATCAATTGCCCTAGGCCCTGGTGCAACAGTGGGAGACTAACACTCAAATGAAAGCTTATCCACTTGCCACGATTTCAACAAAATAGCACCCTTCACTTGGTACTTTCTCTGTCTTGGCAATTTTGTAGGATCTGTTTCCAGATCTAACTATACCCACCCATATCTCCATTCAATCATACATCAATGTTTACTTGAGTTCTTGCCCCTAAACTTCTTTATTTTACCCCACAACACAAAAACCATATTCTTTTATTTTATTATAAATCTTGTAGGTCCATTAAAATCAGGGTCCTGTTAACTACCACATTCCCCCAAATTTCACAAAATAACTTGTTGATTAAGGAAAGTCAAATTTATTATCTACTGTAGTAAGGGAGGGTACCACCTTGACATAGTATGATCTTTGAAGGGAGAGGATACTGTTAGTTTTGGGGGTTTAGCAGAGTCTTAACTGGGATTGGGCAAAAATTTATGTTATAATAGTTTAATATAGATGGATGCAACAGGGAAAGGATTTTGAAGTGAGTTTTGAGAAGTAAACTGGTTTGATACTTGAGTGGTTTGCCCATTTGAGTAAACTTTTGTCCCAAGAAAGGGCTTGTTGAACAATCTGTTATCCATTTTAGGTTTTGGATTTTTTTTTTTAACATTTTTCATACCTTTATTTTATTTATTTATTTTTATGTGGTGGTGAGGTTTGAACTCAGTGCCTCACACATGCCAGGCAAGTGCTCTACCACTGAGCTACAACCACAGCCCTCCATTTTAAGACTTAAACCTATTAAACAGGTCAGAGGCAAGTAGTTCTCAGTTCTCAGTCCAAATTCTTAGAAACCTCAGATACTGTTCTCCAAGGGCAGGGAGAATATAGTCTTCAAATCTTATTTGGAGAGAAGAAATGCTTGCATTTTGGTGGCTGTGTATATAGAGGTGTTAAGTATCCTCCATCATAAAAAGGTTGAATTCCATTCTTTGAAAACAGATTTAAAAGGAAGGAGAACAGCCAGGCATGCTGGTGCACATCTGTAATCTTAAAGACTTAGTTCAAGGCCAGCCTCAACAATTTAGCAAGATCCTGTCTCAAAGTAAAAAAATAAAAAGGGCTGGGGATCTAGTTCAGTGGTACTGCACCTTTGCATTCAAACTCCCGGTATAAATAAATAAATAAATAAATAATTGGGAACAAATTCTCATGTTAAAAGTGGAAGACAGTTTAAGTTTATATCTCACAATACAGAACTAACATATGATTCTAATAATCATCCTATAAATACTGTTTATCTCAAGGTGATTTTTATTTTCTCTGTATCCTTTTTGGCATTTTTCAAATTTTCCACAATCAATATATAATATGTATTACTTTAGGAATGAAACAAATTAACTAAAGAGAAGTTCTATTTTTTACCATAGTTGATTTGTTCCTAAAGCTTTACAAAGATTGATTTATTTTCCTATTGTAATTACATATCCTGAGTAGTTACATATTTTAACTCTGAAGACATTTAGATAATGGAATACAGAAGAAATTAACTTTCAGAACTGAATATAATACATCTCCTTTTCTTGTCTTTCTCATTATTCTCATTACTGAATACAATATGTAAAAATATATTAAAAATGGTAAAGACTTAGGAAAACACCAAGTAAATAAATAAAACCACATTATGACTTGCCTTCACACTATTCCAGAGATGGTAGTAGAGGAATGAGGCCAAATTATGGGAAAAAGACTTCCTTTGAATAAGAACTTCTTATATTGAGTCTTTTAAAATATTTGTTTTTAACCTATATGTTACCAATTGAAGGTAACAAACCTGATGAGACTTTTAGAAAGTGTTCATATTAAAAAATTAAGACCTGATGGTACCTTCTTCCTCTTTTGTTCTGTACTATTACCTTACACAATAAAATTACAAAGAAATACAAACTTCCTTATACATTTTGTCCAGAAATAACACATTTTATTAGCAATATAATTTATATTCCTTATTATTCACATATATGGGCATTTCCCCAAATGGACTCATGGTACATTTGTTCTATGAAACTCTGAGGGACCTTCTGTAAAAAAAAAAAAAAAAGGTTTTGGCCCGGCACAGTGGCACACACCTGTAATCCCAGTGGTTTGGGAGACAGAGGCTGAGGCTACAGGATGGTGAGTTCGAAGCCAGACTCAGCAACTTAGTGAGGCCCAAGCAACTTAATGAGCACCTGTCCCTAAATAAAAGATTAAAAAATGGCTAGGGATGTAGCTCAGTAGTTAAGCACCCCTGGGTTCAATCCCCAGTACCAAAAAGGAAGGAAGGAAGGAAGGAAGGAAGGAAGGAAGGAAGGAAGGAAGGAAGGAAGGAAGGAAGGAGGGAAGGAAGGTAGGTTGGTTTCTAGTGGGATTTCTCAGAAAATAATGTGCTAATTTGCAATAGTAAATCTCTAGGACAGTAATAGTGTAATAAGAACTTCCCAAATTTATTTGACCAGCAAATACTAGTATCAGTGAAATACATGGGAAAAATGTGCTTTTCTGAATCTCAAAGACTCAATTTTTATTTTTTAAATTTATTTTAGTTGTAAATGGACACAAAACATTTATTTTATTTGTTTTTATTTTTACATGGTGCCAGGGGTTGAACCCAGTTCCTCATGCATGCTAGGCAAGCACTCTACCACTGAGCCACAATCCCAGCCTCTCAAAAACTCAATTTTTAAGTCAACCACTGTTAATCTAATACTTAATGTTTAACACAAAACTGTTTTACAAAAAACTTTGCTCTGTTACTCCAGTTAATCAAATTTGGTCTCAGTTACAAGTATGGAAATGGAGGAGAAAAATTACTCAAGGACTGAAAAGAACTAGAGTCAAGCCTGGAATTATCAGGCCCAGTAAATGGCCATTCATATATATATATGAGGTTTGAACTCAGTGCCTCACACTGAGTTAAATATATATTTACATATATATTTTTTTAAATCACTAAAGCTATAAATAGTTTTACTTATCACCTGGCTCCTTTAGACCTTATATAGCTATCCTCAAGAAATTAATAGCAAGGAACTTTTGGTACTGGGAATTTCATTATAAACTCTAAAATAAAAATTGAAAAACTGTGTATAAAAATTCATACAAAAATGTATTCAATTGCCTCAGGCTTAGTACTACTTCTCTCAAGTTTTTATTATAAGCCAAGTTTCACATTCATTTGTACTTTGTTAGTTATTTTTAGAAATAATTAGGAATGTTTATTCCTATAATATCATGAACAATCAGGGATCCTTGTGCTTCATAATTAGAGTTTGAATAAATCATACTTTTTGAGGCATTACAGACCACATAGAAGTCACAAGAATTGTTCAGAGGCATCCCCACTCATAGTCTAACAGAATAGCCCCAGCAGACTGGTTCTTTATATGAAGTCAACTGATTGGAGATGTTAATCATATATACAACATACTTTTGGAATAATATCTAGATTAATGTTTCCTTGAATAACTGAATATTATAAACTGAATATTATAGCCTAGTGAAGTTCACACATAAAACTGACCATCAGCACATAACTGATAAAGTTATGGGAAAACAGAAACTTTCATACATTGTTGGTAGGAACATAAAATGGTAATATTCTTATAAAGGGGAATTTGGCTTTATTTAGTGAAGTTATATATGCATTTATCCTCTGATCTAACATCCTGCTTCTAAGGTTAAGCATCAAAGACATGCTGAAAAAAATGTCAAGAGATGTAGGCACAAGGCTATTCTTTGCAAAACTATATATCAACCCAAATATTCATCAATAGAATATAAGGCTGGTTGAATAAATGATAATAAATGGTACCTACAAAATGGACTATAAAATGTAAGTATAACCAATGTAAAAAAGAAATAAAATGTACATCTCAAGTCAGTAAAGAGAAAAACACTGCATACCAAGGTTTGTGAGATGTAGCCAAAATGGTCCTTTTGGAGATTTATAAAATCTATGTATTAGAAAAAAAAAATAAGATAAGGAGTTGACTTAAGAAGTTAGGAAAACACCACCAAGGACTTAACCTCACGGAAAGTAGTGGGAAGAAGATAATAAAATAAAAGCAAAAAATCAGTAAAAGAGAAAATGAAGATAGAAGACAGAATCAGCAAGTTCAGCAATTGAACCTAAGAAAGTCTTTTAAAAAATATATTTTTGGAAAAATTTTAAAGAAAAAAAGGACAAATAAATGATGTAATGAATGAGAAAAAACACAACTGTAATTATACTAGAAATAAAAAAGAGAATATTATGAACTGTGTGCTTCTAGTCTTAAGGGATTTAGAGTTGAAAACATCCATGACAATATGACTTAGATGTTTAGGATGTTGAACAACGATGTCAACTTTTTTCCCAGGAAATTTTGCCTGGAAAGCATAATGCTCTAACCAAAAAGTAACATCACCACCTCAGAAAACTCCCACAGATCAACTTTTATTGTCTTGAAACAATAGACTGCTTATTTTGGCAATTAGCTTATAGGTGTCAATAACAGTTTGGTTATCAAGAGTCACTTCTAGATCCTCTCTTTCCTGTGTTTACTGACTTTTATTAATAATATAATAAATTTGCCCAATCTTAATCAGTTCTTTGACTTGAAAGACTCATCTTACCTGAACACCATCTCCAAAACCCTACCAATATTCTACATCTCAATTTTCCCTTGTCATAGTCTGTGCTCTATAACAGAATACCACAGACTGGGGAATTCGTAAAGAGAAGAAATCTATAGTTCAGGGTTCTAGGGACTGGAAAGTCTACCTCAGCTGGCTCCAGCATCTGGTGATGGCCTTCTTGCTACATCATAACATGGCAGAAGGCATTTCATGGCAAGACAAAGCAAACTTTCTAGCTCTGGTTTCTTGCCCCTCTTATAAAAAGTCACTAACATCATCATGAGGGGCCCACTCTCTTGACCTCATCTCATCCTAATTTTGTCCCCAAAGCCCCACCTCAAATTCCATTAACATGAACTTTAGGATTAAGTTTCCAACACATGAACTTTTGGGGATACTCTTAAACCACAGTACCCCTTCTGAGAAGCTGTTAAGATTCTGTTAGTGTAGGGTTCTCTCTTACAGCAGTAATTTCTAGGAACAGCTTTGCTTTATTGACAGGCCTGGTGTTGTAGGAGTTTAAGAGGAAAAATCCCCTCTTTTCTCTTTAAACCTTATGTATATAAAAATGAAGATACTAAAGGTTTTTAAATTTACACACATATTTGCCCTTTCTAGAGCTCTTCATTCTTTGTGGTATATTTTGTTTGTCAAAGCAAGACACAGAGACAACCTGTTTCAAGGTGTGAAGAAACAAGATTCCATCTCTTGACTCAGGAGCTGTAAAGTCAGCTTGCAAAGAGACCTGCATACAGGAGGAAATGGGGAGGTAAGTCTATTTTTGTAATCTACCACAGGGATGGAGAAATCATCTAACTCATTCTCTGCATTTTAGTGGTGAGGAACCTGAAACTCCTAGGTGAAAGATTAGTTTTTAGATGTTCTGCTTTGGGGCTTCTCCGGGATGTTATGTATTTCCATAATTGATAGCACAGTATATTGACATGATAGGTGCTAAGCAAATATAGGATTAATAAGTACCTATGTTTTAATGGGGGAGAACTAAATATATTTGGATTTTTTCAATTATGTGGAATGATTTAGAAAATTAAGGTTTGGACAAATTTATTGAAACATGCAAAGTATTAGCAGAAAAATCACTCAGTAGTATTACATCTTGCCACTACCTTGAGGGTGTAATTTAAAAATTATAAATATATATTTCATAACTAAGCCTTTGGCCAAAAAATAAATAAATAAATAAAAGGAAAGTCATTTAGCACATTTGTTAAGAATTCAATATGGAATGGATTTTGAACATTAAAAAGATCAAGTCTCTGAATTAAACAACAGCAACCCTAGCTAATCTAGAATCCCATAGGGTTGAAGGTAGAGGTGACTGCAGAGCTATTCACTTATTACAGCAATCAGAAGAGACAAGGAAAGCACACCCACTGGAAGTATGGGCAGAGCTCTAAGCTCAGGAGAGTTGGGCTGATCAGTGAGCAGTTCACCAGGCTGTGAGGCAGGTGGATGGGCCCAGGTCATCTCTTCTTTGGTCTTCCACCACACACACTGTGGTCTTAGGAGGCTCCTGAGGCTTGCCCTGCCAACCATACTGTGGGTGTCCTTGGTAGGGGTACCCCTGAGGAGGTAGATAAGGCCTCACATAGGCCCCATTGGTTTTGGTGGAAAAGTTGGGTAGGGGGCTATTGAGCCTGGGCCTGGATATGATGGAGGGTTCTCTTGATTTATCAGGACCTGCAGAGTTCACCTCTCCTCCAGCTGGCTAGATTCTGGTTGGGTCCTGCTGGAGGAGACTGGATGAAAGTACACCAAATACACCACACCTGCTGCCAGTAAGTGAGGAGCCCCAATACCTGACATTCTAGTTGGAACTTCTCATCCTGCCTTCCCATGCTTCAAGTGAAATGTTCAGCTTTATTTGTATATAATAGGTGATGAGAAGATTTGGGACTCTAATCCCTTGATTCTCCTCATGAAAGATAGATAAAATCATCAATGAACATAATGTCTTCACCATATTCTGAGTGATGATAGAATAAGCACCATGGGGACCTTTCTCTTGATTCTTCATCCTCTGACTCTAAGGGAGCCTGGTAGGGTTCCTGGAAGGAAAGCTAGCCAGGGATGGGGGTGGAGACTTCTTCTATGGCAACAGTCCCCAGGAGTTTCCCTGTCCCATAAGCACATAGGTGACCTGCAGGGACACATCAAAACTTCTAATTTGAACTTCCTGGTGATTCTTCCCATTAAACTTGCTGAACTTCTGACTCATAAGAGCAAAAGTTTAGGAGCAAATACACTATCTTCAAATGAAGATGAAGCTTCCGAGAGACTGAGGAAACAAATGTTCAGAAAATTAAGCCACTTTCCCAGAGTCATATTTTTGGTAAGTTAGAGGTAAATGAGAATAATTATACAACATATCAAAAATCTCTGGAACACTAAGAAGGCAGTTCTGAGTTGAAAACTCATTAAATTGAGTGCATTCATTAAAAGAATAGAAAGTCAATGAATAAATGACCTAACATTACATCTCAAAGCCCTATAAAAAGAACAAATCAACACCAAAAGCAGAAGAAGACAGGAAATAAATAAAACCAGAGCCAAAATCAATGAAATTGAAACACAAAAATCAATGAAACAAAAAGTTGTTTGTTTGAAAAAATAAATAAAACTGATAAACCCTTAGCCAAACTAACCAAGAGAAAGAGGGAAAAAACCCTCAAATTATAAAATTTGTGATAAGAAAGGAAATAGCACCATGGATATTGACAAAATATAATGTTCAGAAACTATTTTGAAAATTTATACTCCAATAAAATAGAAAATCATGTTGACAGTAACAAATTTCTAAAGACATATGACCTACTGAAATTGAATCAGGAGGACATAGAACATTTAAACAGATCAGTTTCAAGCATCGAAATTGAAGATGCTATCAAAAGCCTACCAAAGGCTGGGGGTGTGGCTCAGTGGTAGAACACTTGCCTAGCATGTGTGAGGCACTGACTTTGATCCTCAGCACCACATAAAAATAAATAAGTAAAAATATTGTGTCCATCTACAACAAAAAGCCTACCAAAGAAGAAAAGACCAGGACCAGACGGATTCTCAGACAAGTTCTACCAGATCTTCAAAGAAATACTAACACCAATTCTCCTCTTATTATTTCATCAACTAGAAAAGGATGAAATCCTTCCAAACCCATTCTATGAAGCTAGTATCACCATGATACCAAAACCAGACAAAGACACATCAAGGAAACAAAACTTCAGAACATAGATACAAAAATTTTAAATAAAATACTGGGAAATCACACACAAAAACATATTAAAAAGACAGTGCACCATGATCAAGTGGGATTCATCCCAGTGATACAAATTTGGTTCAACATACAGAAATCAATAAATGTAATTTAGGGACTTAAAGGTAAGAATCACATGATCATCTCAATAGATGCAGAAAAAGCATTTGACAAAATAAAACACTGCTTCATGTTCAAAATACTAGAAAAACTATAGGGATGGTAGGAACCTACCTCAACATTATAAAACTATATACATTAAACCCAAGGCCTACATCATTTTAAATGGAAGGAAATGGAATGCATTTCCTCTAAAAACTGGAACAAGATAAGAACACCCTCTTTCATCAATTTTATTCAACACAGTCCTTGAAGCTCTAGCCAGAGAAATTAGGCAAAGAGAGAAATTAAAGGAATAGGAAAAGAAGAACTCCAATTATCCCTATTTGCCTATGACATGATTCTATATTTAGAAGACCTAAAAAACTCTACCAGAAACTTTCTAGAACTCATACAAATTCAGCAAAGTAGCAGAATATAAAATCAACACTCACAAATCAATTGCATTCTTATACACCAATGTTGAATCAGTTGAAGAGAAATTACGAAAACAATCCCATTCACAACAGCCTCAAAAAATATGTATTTGGGAGTCAATCTAACAAAAGAAGTGAAAGACCTCCACAATGAAAATTACAGAACTCTAAAGAAAGAAATGGTGTGCTGAGGCTATAGCTCAGTGGTAGAGCACTTGCCTAGCATATGTGAGGCACTGGGTTTGATCCTTAGCACTACATAAAAAATAAATAAAGGTATTCTGTCCATCAACAACTACAAAAAAATTTAAAAAAAAGAAGAAGAAAAAATGGAAGAAGATCTTAGAAGATGGAGATATCTCCCATGTTCTTGGAAAAGACAGAATTAATGTTGTCAAAATGGCCATACTACCAAAAGTACTATGCAGACTTAGAGCAATTCCTATTAAAATTCCAATTACATTCTTCATAGAAATAGAAAAAGCAGTCATGAAATTCATTTGGAAAAACAAGAGGCCCAGATTAGCCAAAACAATCCTTAGGAAAGTGAAGCAGGAGGTTTCACAATACTAGATCTTAAATTATACTACAGAGCAATACTAACAAAAAATGGCATGGTATTGCCACTAAAACAGACATGACTACCAATAGTACAGAATTGAAGACACAGAGACAAACCCACATAAATACAGTTATCTCATACTAGACAAAGGTGCCATAAACATACATTGGAGAAAAGATAGCCTCTTCAACAAATGGTACTGGGAAAACTGGAAATCCATATGCAGCAAAATGAAATTAAACCCCTATCTCTCACCCTGCACAAAACTCAACTCAAAGTGGATCAAGGACCTAGGCATTAGACTAGAGACCCTGTGCCTACTAGAAGAAAAAGTAGGCCCAACTTGCCATTATGTCAGCTTAGGAACTGACTTCCTTAACAAGACTCCTAAAAATCAAGAAAAAAAAATCAAGAATTAATAAACGGAATGGTATCAAACTAAAAAGCTTCTTTACAGCAAAGGAAACAATCAAGAATGTGGACAGACAGCCTACAGTATGGGAGGGAATCTTTGCCATCTGCACCTCAGATACAGCATCAATTTCCAGGATATATAAAAAACTCAAAAAACTTAACACCAAGAAACAAAAACCTAACAGCAACAACAACTACAACAACAAAACAATCAATCAATAAATGGGCAAAGAAACTGAACAGGCACTTCACAGAAGAAGATATATGATTGGTTAACAAATATATGAGAAAATACTCAACATCTCTGGCAATTAAAGAAGTGGAAATTAAAACTACACTGAGATTCCATCTCACTCCAGTCAGAATGGCAATTATCAAGAATACAAGTAATATAAATGTTTGTGAGGATGTGGAGAAAAAAGTATACTCATACACTGCTGATAGGACTGCAAATTGGTGCAACTGCCCTGGAAAGCAGTATGGAGATTGCTCAGAAAACGTGGAATGGAAATGAAGCCAGAATTAAACAGGTAGAGAGGCAAGGGTTGGATCCTGAGAATGGAGGAATTGAAATGTTAATTCCTTTAAAGCCCTTTCGCCACCCTTATCAAGATAACTTGCCCCTGCTTCTGCTCTAACCTGTTGCTAAGATAACCTGTCTCAGGGATTGACGCTCCCCACAGGAAGTTGTTAATTTTGCCCCCTTCCTGCTCAGATCACTCCACCTTGGCCCCTCCAGCCCATCTACTTCTCACCTTTTGGTCATCCCACGGAGCATCTCCTGGGCCTAGTCAGGAAGGAGAGAGAGAAGGGGAAGAGAACAGGAGAAGAAAGGAAGCCTAAGAGATATAAAAAAGGCAGACCACACTCACTTCTTGGGATACCAGAATACCAGCTATGGCCCCCTTCTCCCTCCCGGGAGAATTCACTGTTATCCTTTTTTAAATAAACCCTGCTTTATATGCTTGCCTCGGTGTGCTTCTCTAAAGTTACACTTCAACATATGAGGAAGCAGGACTCGTTACCGGTTACTAGTGGTATTAGAACCACCATTTAACCCAGTTATCCCACTCCTCAGTATATACCCAAAGGGCTTAAAATCCGCATACTACAGCGACACAGTCATATGAAATTACGAAAACTATCCCATTCACAAAAGCCTAAGGAAAAAAAAAATATATATATATACACATAGCTCAATTCACAATATCTAAGTTATGGAACCAATCTAGGTGCCCTTAAACAGAAAAATGGATAAATAAAATGTGGTATATATACACAATGGAATATTACTTAGCCATAAAAAGAATGACCTTATGACCTTTGACAGTAAATGGATGGATCTGGAGACTGTCATGCTGTGTGAAATAAGCTAATCCCAAGAAACCAAAGACCTAATGTTCTCTTTGATATGCAGATGCTAACACACTTAGGGGAGGAAGGGAAGAATAGAAAGTCAGTTGATTAGACAAAGGGGAATGAAGGGAAAAGAGGGGGATGGGAATAGGAAGACAGTAGAATGAACCAGACATAACTTTCCTATGTTCATATACGAATACACCACAGCGATTCTCCACATCATGTACAATCTGTTTAGAATAAGTTATAGTCCATGTATGTATAATGTGTCAAAATATATTCCACTGTCGTGTATATCTAAAAAGAACAAATTAAAAAAGTATAACATGCTATAACAAAAAATATTTTTGATAAGGTTTCATTCAAGACCATTTCCAGAACACACTCTTTCCCTCCTTCCATTGCCCACAAGGAATCTGATTTCAGTATAATTCAAGGAACAACTTTTTAACAAGAGGGGAGAAAGCAGTACAGGCTGCTCATTAACGTTTCAGATGATACAAATTGCCTAAAATAGTGAGTGGGATTTTTATTTATTTTATTTTATTTTTTAAAATTTTTATTGTTGGTTGTTCAAAACATTACATAGTTCTTGATATATCATATTTCACACTTTGATTCAAGTGGGTTATGAACTCCCATTTTTGTGAGTGGGATTTTTATAGTCCTAGGAATTTGAAGTTTGGTGGAGAATCTACATTATAGATTCTTACAGCTTTTATTTATTTTTTAATTCTTTATGCCATTATGCTTTAACAGCTAGGGAAATCAAATAGTTCCACTCAAGTGATTGGCTCCAGAGCATTCTTAAATTCCAATAACAGAATTAGAAGGCATGATTTCTGAATCCACTGGGTAGTTGAATCTGGTTCTATGTGTACTGAATATAGAATCAGCCAATTGAATAGGTTCTCTGTATATTGTATGTGTTTTTTTAATGTTTGCTACTGATGCAATGTTGGGATCATGGAACAGGGGGAATAGCATTAATTATACTGCTCTTGCTGTTAAGTAGGAAATGTTCACATATAATGCTTAAATAGCTTTTAAAGGGAAAAACACCCAAACTTTGGATGGAATGATTAGACTGGAATAGGTGTTATTTATAAGGCTTTAACTTATGCAAATATTTGGATTTTCTAGTTTTCTATTAGCATCACCAGAAAACAAAATACGGTAGATTCATACAAATATAATTTCAGATGCACAGGATACTCCTCAAATAGTTTATGCATTTTCTTTTTTCTTTCTTCACTTTATAAAAGGTGAAAAATAAAGCATTTAACATAAAGCATCATGACATTAAAGGAGAGAAAAATATAAGTGGTTAAGCAATGAAGCTGAAAAGGAAAAATTTGATACCGGAAAATATGTGCTTTTTAGAAGAACAAGAATACCTCCTCAGGCTTCAACCATAACTCAATTTCTCAGCAGTTAGCTATGTTATGATGCAGAGATAAATGAAAACATTTCATGAATAATCAGCAGTTTGGAAAGCTATTTTTATTATTTTCCCGGCAGATCTTTCATTTCCAAATGTCATAGCATCAGGGAAAAAAAATGGTAGGAATGGACTGTCGCTGAAATACACTTTTCATTCAAAAACTCCCTGCATTCAATTATGCCAGAGTTTGAATTTTAAAAAATGTTTTCAAGAGTCCTTTATTGCTTCTTCAACTAACTCCTACAATTCTCTGAGTGTAGACTCTTGTCTATCATTGCGATGATTAAAGAATTGTATAGAGTGGAGTTTCTTTCTTCTTTTGGGAAAAAAAGAGTGGATTGATGCAGAGATTTCCCCTAAAAACCACATTCCCAATTTGTACATCTTATTCCAGTCTTCCATTCATTTTTGAAGCAAATATTGTGCATCTACTGTGTGGTTTGGGTGGGGATAAAAAGTCCCTACTGGGAGATCATTGTCTATATAAAAGAATTATAGACACAAGTTTTCAGGTTAGTTGAAAATACCAGGACATGGATGGGTATATATGCCGCAGTCTGGCTGGGCACAATCAGGAGCCACTTGTCAAAAGAAACTAACTTTATTTTTAGAACCACACACGCCAAACAAAACAGCCTCTCAGGAAAAACCCTCAGAGCCTCAACTGCCACCACCGGCTTTCCACAAGCCTCTCTCTCCCACCGGCTTCTCTCCACCTCCCACAATCTTCCTGCTCTTGAGGCCGATTGGCTGGGTCACGTGGGCGGAGCCAAAAAAGTCCCCCAATGAGCAGCTCCGTGGTCTGAAAGGGCAGGGAAACAGCCCAATGAGCATCACCGCAGAGGAGCCAATCAGCTAGATGTTGCTGGGGCCGCTGTGAGCCAATCATCAGCCGGCAGCTGGAAGTTTGCTGGGGCCCCTTCAGCTGTGGCTCTCAACATATATATACATTTATATTTATAGAAGTAATTTTAAAATAATCTATAGCTGGGCATGGTGGTGCATGCCTGTAATCCCAGGAGACTGAGGCAGGAGGATCATGAGTTCAAAACAAGCCTCAGCAACTTAGTGAGGCTCTTAGCAACTCAGCAAGACCTTGTCTCGAAATAAAATACAAAAAAGGGCTGGGGATGTGGCTCAGTGGTTGAGTGCCTTTGAGTTCAATCTCAAAACCTGTACATTTAAAACTCTGAGGCTTTTATAATTTAATTTTTAAGTAGCAGTGTTTTTATTTGAAAGTTGTCTGGAGTGTTGAGAAATTCAGTATTTGAAGTACAAGATATTCATTTTACTAGAGAGGCAGCAAAAATAGTGTGTATTCATTTAATTCCTGGACACACCTGACAGGAAATAGGCCCTGGGGATGGTGGTAGCTCTTAGAAGAGCCTGACTCTGAGAGCTTTGTTACCAGAGGCCAGGAGAAAGATTCAATATCTGGGATGATTTCTAAAGGATGGAGAACCATTTACTAGCTGAAAAGGGTAGGCTTAGAAATAAAAATCAAGGAGATTCCAGGCTGAAGAGACTCATAAGCAAAGGAAGCAAGAACACAGAACCAAAAAGAGTTTGGAATAATTTCAGCATTAAGTTTCTAAGTCATCACAGTGGCACATGCCTGTAATCTCAGTTACTCAAGAGATGGAGACAGAGGATCACAACTTTGGGGCCAGTCTGAGCAACTTTGCAAGAATTCATTTCAAAAGAAAATTAAAAAGGGCTGGGGATATGGCTGAGAGATAGAGCATTTGCTTAGCATGTGCAAGGCCCTGGTAGGGAATGGTAGAGAATAAATTGAAGGGGTAGGCTTAGGGAAAGACCCAGGACTTTATCCAATCAAAGTTGATGGAGAAGTAGTGAATAATCTTAAGAGTCAATACACTGTCAGATTTGTGATTTAGGGAAACAAAAAGACAAAAAGATTACTGTGGTCCATTGTGGAGAAAAAAAATAGAAGGGAACAACAGTTCAGATAGAAGTACAAGGAAGTTGTCACAGTCATTTATGGGAGAGATGAGTGTGGCCTTAGATACAATTGTAGAGCTGCTAATTTTCAGTTGCATTAAGGGCTAAACAAACTGTTGAATCCCAGCTATTCATATGGTATTGCAGATTTGTGGGGTTTTTACCCAATAATCATCCTGGTATTGAGCAACCATTTGCTTTAGGAGAGACTGGACACTATTTCTAACCATGAGGTTGTGTGTGTATATATAAATCTGGATTAGTTGAAGCATGGTGTCTCTATTCCCAAAGATCTATTAAATTTATAAACAAGAATGAAATGCAATTCTGGCCAATATGAAAACAAATAATTTGCCTAGGATATAGGCAAAGGATGTGAATAAATATTTCTCAAAAGAAGACAAATGGCTAATAGATACATGAAAAATGCTCACTAGCATGTGCTGGGCCCCAGGTTTGATCCCCAGTATCATACAGGCACAAAAATTATCAACATCACTAATCATTAGAGAGATGAAAATTATAGACACAATGAAATATAACTTCACAACTGTTAGAATGGCTATTATCAAAAAGACAAGATAAGGGTTAGTGAAGATGTAGAGAAAAGGGAACCCTGGTACATTGTTGATGGGAATAAATTAAGGAGGATTATAAATTTGAGGCCAGCCTCAGCAACTTAGTGAGATCTTGTCTCAAAAAAAAAAAAAAAGAAAGAAAGAAAGAAAAGAGGTGGGGAGCTAGGGATGTGGCTGAGTGGTAAAGCACCTCTGGGTTAAATCCTCAGTATCCCCCCCCCCCCGCCCTAAAAACAAAAACAACAACAACAAATGAAAAAGAAAAACAACTGTATGGAGGTTCTTAAAAAAACTGAAAATAGACTTTCCATGTGATCCAGGAACTCACTTCTGGGTATTTACATCCCTGCATTTCAGGAATAAACCTCATTTGGTTATGGTATATAATCCTTTATTCTGCTGTTGAGTTCATTTTGTGGAGGATTTTTGTACAATATTCCTAAGTGATGTTGGTTTATAGTTTACTTGTAAACTATCCCCAGCCCTTTTTAATTTTCTTTTCAGATAAGTTCTTGCAAAGTTGCTCAGACTGGCCCCAAAGTTACTTGTAATGTCTTTGGCCTTTGTATGAAGGTAATATTGGTCTTTCATTTCTTGGAAGAGTTTGAGAAGAAATGGTGATAGCTCCATTTAGATGTTTGGTAGCATTCACCAGAGAAGCCATTTGGTACTGGATTTTTCTTTGTTGGGAGGTTTTTTGATTACTGATTCAATCTCCTTACTAGCTATAGGTCTATTCAGATATTTTATTTCTTAATGATTTAGTATTGGAAGGTTGTCTTTTTCTAAGAATTTACCTGTTTCAGAAAGTAGAATGTTTCAGACATTCTATTTGTTGGCTTGTAATTTTTCATAGTACTCTTTTATGATACTTTTTATTTCTGTAAAATCAGAAGTAATGTCTCTAATTTTATATCTAATTTTGGTAATTTGAATTTTTTTTTTCTTAATCTAGCTAAAGGGTTGTCAATTTTGTTAATCTTTCTGAAGAACTGAATTATGTTTCATGGATCTCTATTTTTCTATTCTCTATCACTGCTCCAATCTTTATTTCATCTCTTCTGCTGGTGTTAGGTTTAGTTTGACCTTCTTTTTCTGGTCTGTAGGGTGTAAAGTTAATTGGTTGAATCTGATTCTTTCTAAATTGGTTTTTATCTTTATCAGCATGTGCGTGTGTGGGTTTCATTGATTCTAAAACATACATTTTCACATGTCATAATTGTTGAAGTCAGGGTGTGTTTTACAATTAAAGTGGAATAAAATGTGTCTTATTTTATTTGGCAGAATTTTCTTCCTTAGTGGTACATAAGAATGTCATTTCTGTTGATGGCATCTTAGATTTGATAAACACAAGTCATATAAACTTTGTAATGAAGATCAGTCCCCCTTAATCAGTGCTTTCATTAAGCACTAAAACAAAGTCTGTAGTCTGCCTGTTATAACCATGACTGGGATCCTAATTAGAATAAGATATACTCCACGTTTGTATCAATATGTCAAAAATATATTCTACGGTTATGTATATGTAAAAAGAACAAATAAAAAAAGAATTCAGGAAAGTTTCCACTAGCTGATATCTAATGGAGAGGTTGGGGAAATCTTAATAGATGAAGGGGGACATGGGATAAGCTCTAAAAGATAAATAGTCCAGTCAGAAGCTAAGGTGAGAGAGAATGAAATGGAATGGTAATTAAGTGTTGTAGTTCAAAGAGGGGATGATCACTTTCAGCTGATAATGTAGCACAGTTGACTAAGATGTGTCTGGAGTGAAGTCTCTATTCAGCTATAAAGCAGCTTGTGACTTTGACAGGTCATTAATCTCTTCAACTGAAAACCTGGGAGATTATCTCTAAAGTCCCTCTCAGGTCAAAAGTTTCTTTAGGGTATTTACCATTAAAATTCTTTTTGACTTTTTGAATGACGAATTATAATTAAGTGAATTATAAGAAATGACTACATAGCTCATGCGAGTGAACCTAGGAGCATTGTAGCTACTCACCTTCATGAAAACAGTAATTATTTTAAGTTATAGGTAAGTCAATGATTACTTAAGTTAAATTTTCTATGCATGTTACTGTAAAAAAATACATGTCCACTTGGTGTATGTATTTATTTATTTTATTTATATATATATATATATATATATATATATATATATATATATATATATATATATATATATATATAAAATGATTTTTTCTTCTAATGTAGTAAAAAACTAAAACCTGATGGAAAACAATCCTGAACTTATCATCTCTTTGCTTCATGTAACATATAACTGTGCTGTTCATCAATGAGGAAACAAATTTAAATTAATTGTTATAAAAATAGTGTCTATTTGTTTCAGGTGTTTGTGCCAGGGGAGGTGGTTTCAAATAAGAAGCATAGCTCCTGCCTTCCAATAGATCATGGCAAAGTAGAAGGCAGTTCAATAAATCACCAAATTTTACAGTGTGATATATGGGAGCTCAGACATTGTGCCTTTGTACTTGTTATCTGTTTTGACTTATCTAGCACCACTCCCTTTTTTCTGAAGTGGTTTCTGTATTTTTCTCTGGGAATTATCCCCCCTCTTATCCCAGGCACTTGGAGTGGAACTGTAGGCAGAAAATTCAAACTTGGCCAATTACAACATCATGTACTTTGGAATACAGTGATTGGCTCATGGACACTCCCATGATCTAAGCCAAGACAGCTGGCTGTAGTCAGAGGGATTCTTGAGACATAACATAGTAACATTCAAGGATCAGCAAATATTGGGCTATGGTTGGAGAATTGAATCTGAACAGTGTGATTTGGGAGATGAAACTGAAAATAATAAGCAGGATCAGTTTATGAAGTTCCTTTTAGGCTATGCTGAAGAATATGGATTTTTTCCCCCCTGAAGAGATGGGGAGCCATTAGGTGATTTTAAGCATGACATTCACATGATCAACTCACAGGATCACATTAATGTTTTAGAAAGATTAATATTGTGGTGATGTGAGTGCTGGGCTGGAGGAAGATGAAGAAGAAAGCAATGAATTAAGATGCAATGAGAGATCCAGGTCAGGCAAGAGAGGCATTTTTTTTTTTTTTCCCCATCAGCTCTCTAGCACACCTATCTGAAAGAGGTAACATGATAGAAACACTTTCTTTAAAAAAACTATTCTGGCTACATCTCAATTTTCAGGGAACAAAAGCAAAATGAAGTTTCATTTTAGACTGTTTCTCAAACTTTAATTTGCATATAAATCAACTTTGAATCTAATTAAGATGCAGATTTTTTATTTTATTTTACTTTTTGGGTACTGGGGATTGAATCCAGGGGTACTTAACCACTGAGCCACATCCCCAGCCCTTTTCTTTTTTTTATTTAGAGACAGAGTCTCACCCAGTTACTTAGGGCCTCACTAAGTCCCTGAGGCTGGCTTTGAATTCACCATCTTCCTGCCTCAGACTCCGGAGCCACTGGAATTAGAGGCTTGTGCCACCATGCCCCGCAAGGAGCAGAGTTTTGTTCAGTATAATTCCAAGGTGGGATTTGCATTTCTGTATTTCTAACAAGCACCCATGTGCTGCTCATGCTGTTGGCCTGAGGACTTCGAGAAGCAAAGGTTTAGTATTCTTTGAGATGTAAGCAGGTGATTTAAGTTAAAAGTGCAGCAGGCAGTAGATGTATGGGAGTATAGTTTAGGAGAGCCGCCTGGGCTGGAGATATTTGGGTGTTAATGGCACATGGGAGGTGACCATGCCAGAATATAAGGATAAAGGCCCAGGAACAGTGTTTGGAGAAAAAGGGAAAGAGGTCTAAGGATAGTCTGTGGGTAGTGCCAGCATTTGAGAGCAGTTGGAGGATAAGTCAATAAGAAGCCTTCAGTTCCCAAGCTTCTTATATACAGCTACCATTTATTGAGCTTCTATTTCTGACACTGTGCTAAAAGCATCAACTTTTCTCCAAACACAGGGTATATTTTTCTCTAACCACACCCCTTTTCTTGCAGGTGAGTCTCTTTCCTGATTCCATGCCTGGCTTGGGCCTGGGGGTTCTGGCCTTGATTGGAATCTCTCAGACCTAGAGTTCAGCCTTCCTAGTGGTGCTATACATTCACTTCTATCTTGGATTGTGCCACCTCCCTCAGTGACTAGGTTCCTAATAGTCACAGACCCTGCGACCCATCTTTTCTGCTATTCCCTTGGATTCCCATTTACTTTAAAAGCCTTTAACTTCTCTCTCCACTGGGTGAACAGAGAATCACTTCAACAGGGTCGGGGCAGGTGTTTTTGGTGCATAGGGACTTTTTATTCTGTTCTGGGCCTGGAGAAGCCCCAGATCCTGTACCAGAGCTATCAAAGAGTAGCGGTTAATCATTCTCTGCGTTCTTTTACAGGACTGAGAATAAATTATTTTAATATTCTTACAAACCTGTTACCATACGTGCATTGTCTTCCCTACAATCACTCCATGCATAATTCCCACTTTGTATTCTGAAGCAGGGATGCATTTAGAAAATTACTTCAAGTCACACAGCTGTTAAGTAACTGAAGCAGTGACTCTAAATTATGGGCCTTAACTCTGGACCCACGAGGGCTTGGTATGCTCAGTTCCTACAGAAATACCTTGCTCAAAGTTATGTGTGAGTGGCAGTAACCAAACTCAAATTCAGAAACCTTGTATTCAGAGGGGTTAGTCTCTTGTGAGTGCATCTCAGTCAGAGAGCTGGCGGTTCTTTATCTTCCCGGATAGCTCACAGCAATGCTATGCTAATTTTACTAAGGTTTAGAGTGTGTTGAAGACTTGCTATGGCCACGAAGCCAGGACCATGATTGCTGGCTCCAAATGTGATGTTCTTTTTATCACACCAAAGAGGCCCGCCCTTCTAACCGCTCTAGGTTGGAAGTCTCGCCCCTAGGTTAACCCCCAATACAAACTACAGCTCACTTAAGAGGCGCCGCAGGAAAAATAAGCTGGCACAGGCAAACTGTTGCACCAGACTTCAGCAGCCACGGAGCGCTCCTCAGCGCGCATGCGTCAGGTCTCGCCCCTCCCCTCGCACGATTCCCGCCACTCCCCGCCCCTTTCCCGCCCGGATGTCCTTTTAGTTTTGCCGGATGTTGTTGTGAATCCGAGAGACACGTGAGGTACGGCGACGTCATCACCAGGCACGCGCAGGAAACATGGCGGCGGCGGGTGTTGTGAGCGGGAAGGTGAGTAACGGCCCCAGGGAACACTCCCGGTTTTCTCCGAGACACGGGTGCTTTTGGTGGCTGGGTCCCGGCAGGGAAGGGGAAACGAGGGCTTATCTTCATCGGGAACAGCCCATGGCGGATGTAGAAGAGGAGGACTGGGTTTTGTCAGCTGTTTTCCCTGAATGCCGGTTCAGCCAGGGAGTAAGAGCCACCGAGGCCTTGGCTCTCTATGCTCTGCTTTGCACCAGAGCCAGGTGGTTTTCGTTTGTATTATTTTTATTTAGGGACAGGTGGCTCTCTAGTGCGGGGGAGGGGCTTCCTGACTCTTGTTCTGTCTACTCTTGACTCCAACGTCTTTTCTGTCTTTTGAGACGGTAACCAGACCTGCAGGTGTCTTTATTTGCTTCCCTCTGGTGAAGGCGTCTATGCTACCTTTGGGAGGACTTGAGTAGATGCTTTGCAGCTGTGCGCTTAGTAGAAGAGAGCCTGTTGGGTCAATTTTACAAATTACCAATTTTTGTGATGGTTGTCAGCAGCAAGATATGTTTCCATAGAGAGAACTGGACATTTGCACCATCCCATGCTTGTCTTTAAAGGAATTTGTTGAATCATTTATTTCTTAGATGTCTCCGGAGTGATTCCATGGGGGTATCTGTCGTGCTGTTTCACAGAGGGTAGGCAGCGACATCCTCCTAGTTGGGTAGGAACTAGATGTGGAAGAGATTTCGTTATGTATTGCCAGTTCAAGTTCCAAGGGCACAGTTTATGCATGTTTAGGGCTGTCAGCTTTATGACATGCAATTAGCAGCATTTCCCAGAGTCAGGGTATATCGTAAACAGCTGGGGCTGATTAGTAATGACTCATAGAACACTAAGGGCTGTTTACTCCTTTTAGAGATCTTCCTCTGTTCCTTGAATTTCACTCATACTCTCCCTGCTGTATTCCTTTCCATTTTGAATTATTTGACACCGTTATGGTTTGATCTATGGAGTAGACTAGGTGGCAGAATAACAAATATGATCTTCCTTCTGCTGTTCATCAGAAGTGTGACCTTGGGAAATTGGGCAGTTACGACTGCTTTGTTCTTCATATGCTTAATGGGCAGAATGGTAGTGATGCTAATAATTATTTCTTGTATTAGAGTACTTAGGAGTACATAAAACTAAAATATGAAATAGATTACATCTTTCATGTACTGCCTCTTTTGAATAATAGGTTGGACATCCTTTTTTGGATTGTTTATGTTCTTACCAATTTTTGTCTTTTTTATTCAAGATGGATGCTGATCTTCTGCTTAACTTTCTTAGAAAGTTATCTTATTTAATTTTCCATTTGGGTGAGCCAATCTAGCACTTTCCAAGAAGAGATGCTTTCCATTTGAACTACACCCCGCCAACCCCCGTTTCAGGCTTGGTTTGATTTTGAAAGAACCCTTGAAAAAGCAGAATTGTGAAATGTAAATATTTTTCACTCCTTCCTTGAAGCCATTATCTTTCACAGTTTGACTTATTAAAATTTATCTTGTACTTCCTATTTTTAAATATTTATTTTTTAGTCTTAGGTGGACACATATCTTTATTTTATGTGGTGCTGAGGATTGAACCCAGTGCCTCATTCATGTCAGGTGAGTGCTCTACCACTGAGCCACAACCCTAGCTCCAGTCTTGTATACTTTTTTTTTAATATTTATTTTTTAGTTTTAGGTGGGCACAATATGTTTTTATTTTTTTTTATTTTTAGGTGGGTGCTGAGTATCGAACCCAGTGCTTCACACATGCTAGGAGAGTGCTCTACCACTGAGCCACAACCCCCCTCCCCCGCGCGTCCCCCCTTTTTGTACTTCTTAACTCTGCTTTATCACCTTTTTATTTATCCTCATCCATTGCAAGTTCACATTCCTTCCCATCACTCCACTGAAACTATTTTTCCATGCCCAAACCTGCTCCTCTTTCAAATAATATTAGGACCAGCAAAACCCACTTAGTTTTCCCTTATTAAGTTCAGTTCTGGTCGAATGACATTATCATTCATCTGGTTGCATGTAAAACAAACTTGGAAACATCCTTTTCTATAATAAAATTTAATCTATAATTCATTCCTACTGATTTTACCTTAAAGAGTTTTCTTAAATTTGCTGTTGCTTTTTTACTCTCAGTGCATAGTTTCTGGCACATAGTAAGTATTCACTGAAAAGGAAAGATAAGGAACATAGAGAAAATGAGGGAGAATTAGAGTGAGACACATGGGTTCACCAATAGTTCTCTTGTTTTATTTAGAACTGTAAGATTGTATTGTAGTGCACTCTCATTTACTTTAGCTTTTTCTATAATTGTTTTTGAATTTTCAACTTGAAACAGTTGGGAAATCAATAGTTGTTTTTTGCTAATCAGAATTTGTTTTGATATTTTTATTAAGAATTTATTTTGTGACTTTAAATTGGCCCCATCCTCCTTTTAGATATGCTTATAGTCCTGTGAAACCCATGTGTTTTAGAAAGATAAAGAATGTTCTTAATATCTAGTAGATTTTCCTGGAGAATTTCTTTCCCTAGACTAGATCTGGTGACATGGTAGTTACTTAGGATATGATATGAAGGTCTTTTTTTCTGGCATTCTTCAGTTTATCAGACTTTGAGTACCTGCTGTCTAAGCTGTGTTCTTTGGATATAAGGGTGGCTGAACATAGACTTTACTCTGGGCAGGATAGTAATTTTCAATTTTAAGTTATTTCAGTTTGTAAGTTAATAAAAGTGTGGCTTTAAAAATAATAGTGTTAAGTCTTAGTTTTTTTAAAAAAATATTTTTGGTTGTAGATGGACACAATACCTTTATTTTGTTTATTTAGTTTTTTATGTGGTGCTGGGTATTGAACTCAGTGCCTTGCGCATGCTAGGTAAGCGCTTTACCACTGAGCCACAACCCCAGCCTCAAGTCTTAGTTTTGATGAGATGGGTGCTGAAACTAGATGAGAGATTATAATCTAAGCTTTTTTAATTGTATTTTTTTTGTGGAAGAAAATCCTTATGAAATCTCCATACTGTTTATTATTGTGCTATAATGTATATGTAGTTGTCAGTATAAGAGGTCATTCATTTAGTTATTTTTGTATCTCCTCAGATTGCATAATTCTTTGTTTCCTGTTAGACAATTGGCACACTGATGTCCTTAAGAAGCAGTGCACTTGCTCTTCATTGAGAATTGTACCACCTCTTGTATCTCAAAGATTTATTCTTTACTCTCAAGATTTCCATGGTGTGTTACCTTTGTAACCTTTCCTAAATTGCATAAAATTCACAAACTTTGTTACATCTTTTTCAGTTCCATAATTAATGAAATGATTAACATGTGCCAAATAAAATTCATTGTTAATTTTTTCCCCTTTGGTATTCCCTATCTCAATAAATAGTCTTTCATCTACTCAGTTTTGTCCTTGACTTGTTCACCTTCACCTCCCATATCTAATCAGTTACAAAGTCCTCTCATTGTCAATTCTACTTAAATATCTTTCTAAGCCACCTCCCTTTCCTCATCAATCTGCAGTGCCTTAGTTCAAGCTAGTATGAATCTCTCATTTTTGAATTATTGCAGCTATTTGTTCTTGGTCCTGCAGCCAGCATGTTGGCTTAGAAAAGGCATGTTTGACCATGGTATTTTCCTCTTGAAACTCTAGTTGTTTTGAAAGTAAACAATCAGGATAAATTCCCAATTCCTAAATTCTTAAGCAAGGCTAATAAAATCATTTATGATCTGAAGTTGTTTGTTTTTGTCTCTAAACTGTTTTGAATCTTCTCTCTGATATTTGGATTTCAGCCATGTAGTGAACAATTGCTCTCTGTTTAGAACATATATCTTCTGTTCACCTTCTGCTTTCTATATCCTTTCTAGTTAAAATTGCTATTCTCAGCTTATCTGTTACTCTAGTTAAGTCTTCCTGAGTCTTACAATGCTTGACTCTGCTGAGACTAGTAAGATATTTATGAGGGCATGCTGCAGCCTATTGGTACTACATGTTGTAATTTCTTATCCTAATCCCCAGGTAGACTGTAAATACTATGAAGGCAATAACTGAATCTTATATGAATCTAGTAGCTTGCTCCAGGACTGGCACATTGTAGGCATTCTTTATGTATTTATTGAAAATGTCTTTTCATTCCAGACCTTGTGCTTTCCTCCATCACATTTTACTATGACCATTGTTTTACATGATACTGTTAGTTTAATCAGATACTTCTTTTGGTGTGTGTGTGTGTGTGTGTGTGTGTGTGTATGTGCGTGTGTGTGTGTATGTATGTTTATTTGTGTTTTTTCTACTGATTACTTTTAATCTCAGCATCTTGTTGATGCTTAGTAAATGTGCTAAATGTTGAGTAAATACTAAATCAGTTTGGGTGGAATGGGGTATGTGATTAGAAGAGTTTGTACAGTCTTTTTTTAAATTTTTTTTTTAGTTATACGTGGACACAATATCTTTATTTTGTTTATTTTTATGTGGTGCTGAGGATCGAACCCAGGGTCTCACACATGCGAGGCGAGCGCTCTACCTCTGAGCCACAACCCCAGCCCTGTATAATCTTATATCTAGTGGAAGTTATTTGTAGAGAGGAGGGATAAAAGGTGTTCCAGGTAAAGGGAACAGAATTCACATAGATAAAGGTGCAAGGCTTTCAGGGAAAGAGTTCAGAGTGGCCTTAGGCAGAAAGGTTATATGTGTGTGGAGTGTTAGGAGGTCTGATGTCATTGTAGAAGTAAAGGGTAAAGTCAGGAGGATTTTAAGCTCAGGTGTGATGTGATCCAAAGGAGAATTTTATAAAGATCAGTTTTTGCAATGGTTATACATTATACACCTTACGCAGATTATTAGAAAGTGACTAGACTGAGAGAAGAGTTCATGATGTTATTTTAGCAATCTTCATGCTATCCCCTATCAGCATGAACATGATAATTCTTCATTAGATTCTAAAATGAATTGATTCTTGGGTGTCAGAGGAGAAGATTGATGGACTTAGGATATAGGGTCAGAGTGGAGAAAGAGGTGTTTAAGATAACTTGAGTGAATAGAATATCTGATAGAGTTGGAAATATCTGAAGACCAGATTTAGATAGAACATATTGACTTTAAAATGTCTGTTATTGAAATGGAGATATCAAGTAGGTAAGTAGGTGTCTAATTACCTTGGCATGGAGCTCATTAGAATATCTGGGCTCTATGGGTGTGGTGAGGCAGGCCTGTAATTCCAGAGACTATAGAGGTTGAGACTAGAGGATCACTAGTTGGAGGCCAACTCTGGTCATTTAGCAAAACCTTGTATCAAATGAAAAGGACTGGGCCCATATGTAGCAAAATGAAATTAAACCCTTATCTCTCATCCTGCACAAAACTCAAAGTGGATCAAAGACTTAGCCACTAGATCAAAGACTTAGGCACTAGATCAGAGACCCTGTGCCCAGTAGAAGGAAAAAGTAGGCCCAGGTTTCCACCATGTTAGCTTAGGAACTAACTTCCTTCATAAGACTCCTAAAGCACAAGAAGTAAAATCAAGAATCAATAAATGGGTTGGAATCAAACTAAAAAGTTGCTTCTCAGCAAGGGAAACAATAACATGGAGAGATCATACAGAATGGGAAAAAATATTTACCATATGCACCTGAGATAGAACATTAATCTCCAGGATATATAAAGAACTCAAAAAACTTAACACCAGTCAATAAATAGGCATAGGAATTGAGTAGGCACTTCACAGAAGAAGAAATATGATTGATCAATAAATAAACGAAAAGATGTTCAACATCTCTAGCAATTAGAAAAATGCAACTTAAAACTAATATTTCATTTCCAGTCAGAATTGGCGAGGATGTGGGTACAAAGGTATACTCATATTGCTGGTAGGACTGCAAATTGATGCAACCACTCTGGCAAGCATTATGGAGATTCCTCAGAAAACTTGGAATGGAACCACCCTTTGACCCAGCTATTCCACTCCTTGGTGTATACCCAAAGGATTTAAAATCAGCATGTTACAATGACTCAGCTACATCAATGTTTATAGCAGCGCAACTCACAAAAGCTAAACCATGGAACCAATCTAGGTGCCCTTCAAGAGATGAATGGATAAAGAAAATGTGATATGCACTGAAATATTACTCATCGTTAAAGAAGAATGAAAGTATGGCATTTGCTGGTAAATGGATAGAACTGGAGAGTATCATGCTAAGTGAAATAAGCCAATCCCAAAGACCCAAAGGCCAAATGTTCTCTCTGATATGTGGGGGTGGGGGGCTAAGGAAGAATAGGGGTACTTTGGATTAGACAGAGGGGAGTGAAGGTAGGAAAGCGGGTATGGGAGTAGGAAGGATAGTAGAATGAATTGGATTGTATTACCCTTTGTGCATATACCCTTTGTGACTGTTGTAATTCTATATCATGTACAACCAGAAAGAATGAGAAGTTATCCTCCATTTATGTATGTGTCAAAATGCATTCTATTGTCATGTGTAACTAATTAGAACAAATTAAAAAAGAAAAGGACTGGGGATTTATTTGACACAGTGGTAGAGTACCCCTGGGTTCAATTCCCAGTACCACCCACCCCCCGAAAAAAATCTGGGCTCACACTGGTGCTTCCTGTGGATTCTTTCTATAGCTGGAAGTTTACGTTAATCTGCCTAATAGTTTTTTAAAGAATTTTTTTTTCTTTTTTAAGGAGGAAAGGTTTATTTTGGCTTATGATTTCAAAGGTTTCAGTCCACGGTCAACTTGCTCTGTTGCTCTGGGCCTGAGGTGAGGTAGAACATTATGGTGGAAGATGTGGTAGAGGAAAACTGCTTAGCTTATGGCAGCCTGAGAGGAAAGGAAGGGGAGGAGGGGGAGGGAGAGAGAAAGATGAGGGGGAGAGATCAAGCCTGGGAGTGAGTGAGTGCGAAGAAGTTGAATTTTTAAAACCTTTTTTGGTTGTTAAATTAGCTTACAAAATTCACACAGGTGCTAAGGTTTCAACCATGTATAGTAGGTGTTGGATTTCCAGGTTTGGAAAGATTTAGAGCAAGAATTTTACCCTGAGACTACAGGTAAAGTTAAAATAGTTGGGTTGGATGTTTTCATTTATCCTCAGTTTTTGAAAGAAAAGATTATAAATGTTTATAATTTATTATATTTATAATTTGTAAATATATTTACATAATATATTTATACACTTAAAAAATCATAATAGAAATAAAAATTCAGTCTCACTTAAGTATAGAAACAGTATTAAAAACTACTTGCTACTTTATTGTGCAACTTCCATATCTTTTTTCAGCTTTTTGTGTCAAAAAAATCACGGACTTTAATAGGCTGGTACAAAACTACATTTTGAATGTTGAATTTACCTGTTTTCTTGCTTCATTTTTGCTTCTTTAATTCTAACTTGTACTAAATTCAAGGTCAGCAAATTTATTCTACATTTTTTGTGGTCCCCAGAGTTAATAAGTTGTGTCTGACATTGCTGAAGAGAAAATCTGCAGACCATCATTGAAAGTTTTGTAAATGTACTTAACTGTATAAGCATCTTAGCAAATATTTATCAAGAGCTTGGGGGCATGAGAGTTTCAATCCTAAATGGAAAACCTTTTTCCTTATTTATTTATTTGTCTTTTTTTGGAATTGGGATTGAACCCAGGGCTTTGCAAAAGTGAGACAAATGCTTTTCCACTGAGCTTCATCCCAGACATTTTCCCTTGTTTTTGTACCTTTTTACACAGTGTCCCTACCCCTGAGAGGCACTTGGAATTTCTATAGTGTAAAGATTTTTACCCTTTTAATGACATAGACAGGTGACAAGGAACTTTGTCTTTTTTTTTTTTTTTTAATCTTTTTAGTCACTATGGTGTCTGGCACATAATTCCTTAATAAAATGTGTTGAATTGAGGTTGTAGAGTTGAGTTTATTACCACCCAGTAGCAAATCTTTGAATGCTGTTGATTCTATTTACTCCCAATAGACACCTAATTCCCAATTATTTTTCTTTTTTATGAAGACATCTATACTTAATTTATTTATATGGTTTTTACAGTTGAAACAATAGGCTTTGCATGTAAATTATGTTTTCTATAGCTTTGTTGATCTACATTGATAAATAATAGGGTGTTAACTTTTGATGTATATGTATATCAGGAACTAAACTAAATCAAGATAATGGCATTTCTACTATCTCCAAAAGTTTCCCCTTGATTCATTGTAACCCATCATTCTCTTCACCTGATCACAGACAATTGCTGAATTGCATTTTTGCTGTTCTGTAGTTTATATTTTCTAGAATTTTATGTGATTAGAATTATATGGTATGTATTCTATTTTGATTTGACTTTCTTTGGAATAATTACTTTCAGATACATTTATGTGGTTGTGTGTATTATTTGTTTATTTTTTTAATTGTCAAGTAATAACCACTTGTAGGCTATGTTTTGTTTATCCAAAATATTGATAAGAAATTTGGGTTATTTCTACTTGACTTTTACAAATAAAGCTGCTCCAAACATCAGTATAAAAGTCTTTGTATGAACCCATGCTTCCAATATGTTAGTTGTATATTTAGCATTTTAAAGCTTTGCCAAACTTTTCTCCAAAGTAGGCATACATTTTATATTCTCTCTGGCAATGTATGGAACTTCCAGTTGCTCCATGTGTTCACTAACATTAAGTATGTCAGCCTTAAATCCTTTCTAATATATGTGTAGATGCTTCTATTTTAAATTGTTCATTTTCTTGTTACTGAGTTTTGATAGTTCTTTTTGTGTTGTGGATACAAGTTCTTTTGATATAAGTTCATTTGGGTTTTTAATAAATATTTTTGATATTTTCCTAATAAGTTATGACTTATTTTGAACTTGAGGAATGCAGTTATAATAATGCTTTAATATCCTTCTCTACTAATTTTATTATTTGTTTTGTATCCATTTTTATGGATTGATTTTTCTCCCTATTATAGATTATATTTTTCTAGCTCTCAGCTTGCCTTAGGGATGTGCGTGTGTGTGTTTACATTAATTTTTTTTAAATTTTTTACTAATACCAGATAATGTGAATTTCATTTTGTTGGGTGTTACATTTTGTTTCTTTCAAATATTCTTGAGATTTTTCTTGGAAGGCACTTACTTGGAAACATGATACTTGGGGGTTCTTACTTTTAAACTTTGTAAGGTGGTATCAATACAGCTTAATGTAGAATGAATTAACACCCACTGCTGTAGAGTATTCTAGCTTTGTGGTTTACGAGGTTTCCCATTTTGACTGGTATAAACAGCTGTGTATGCTTGCACATTGTTTCTTCTAATAGTTTCAGGTGGCTTTTCCCTCTTGAGTTGGGTAGTTTACTGGCACACTGACCTGTTCTCTGCGGAATGCTGGAGGAAGGCTACAGATCTAGAGTTCTCTGTGCACCTCTCTGCTTTTATGTCACTGTTACCAAAAGACCTGAGAAGAACAATATAGAGAAGGGAAAGTTTATCTAGGGCTCATGGTTTCAGAGGTTCAGACCATAGATGGAAGACTCCATTGCTTTGGGCCCAAGATGAGGCAGAACGTCATGGCAGAAGGGTGTTGTGAAGGAATGTAACTCAGGATACCACAGGGAAGCCAGGAAGCAGAGAGAGCTCCACAAATCAAGGACAAAATATAGACCCTAAAGGCGTGCCTCAGTGATGTGACTTCCTTCAGTCATACCCTACCGCCTCCAGTTAATCCATATCAGTGAATTCATCCACTGATTCAGTTATATCTTTCATAATGATAACATTCCACCTATGCCCCCCACCCCAAAACTCTTGCTTATTTTATAATACAAAATACATTTAGTCTGTGTTATAGTTTGGATATGTGGTCTCCTCAAAAGCTCAGGTGTGAGAATATGCAAAAAAGTTCAGAGGTTAAATGATTGGTCTCCTCAAAAGCTCAGGTGTGAGAATATGCAAAAAAGTTCAGAGGTTAAGTGATTGGATTATGAAAGCTTTAACCTGATCCATTGCATTAATCCACTGATATAGATTAATGGGATGGCAACTGTAGGCAGGCAGGGTTGGCTGGAAGAAATAGATCATTAGGGGTTTGCCTTTGGGGTTTATATTTTGTTTCTAGTGAACAGAGTTCTGTCTGCTTCCTGATTGCCCTGTCTGGAGCTGCTTTCCTCTGCCACACCTTGGGCCCAGAGCTATGCACTCAGCCAATTGTGGATTGAAAACTCTGAAGCCATGAGCTCCAAATAATCTTTCCCTCCTCTTTGTTATTCTTGTCAGGTCTTTTGGTTTGGTTACAGTGATAAAAAAGCTAAAACAGTCCATTTCCATGGGTCCCCATTGTCTTAACAGTTTCAGCATTGCCAAGTCCAAGTGTAAAATCTCATTTGAGACTCAAGACAGACTCTTTGTTGTGAGCATAAAGATCAAAAGCAAGTTTCATATATAAAACATATAATGGCACAGAGTAAACATTTTCATTCCATAAGGGAGAAATGGGGGAATAGAAAGAAGAAAAAGGAGAAAAGTAAGGTTGAAATCTACTGAGGCAAATAGGTCCTGTTGCTCAAGATCTAGCATCTGGAATACATGGCATTGTGATGTTCCCTTCAAAGGACTTGAGTAGCTCTCCCCTTTGGCTTTGCTGGTTACAGTCCACATGGCCTCTCTCTTGGCCTGTTTCTGCTCAATTCTTGCAGCTTTCCTTATCAGACGTCCTGAGTGGCATCTCTTAATCTCAGGGTTTCCACTGCAGCTGCAGCTTTCTTCTCACTTTTTCATGCATTGCCCTCTCAAGGACAGCCTGCAGGGACTCCGAACCACTTTGCCTGGATTTCCAGGCCTTCCTTTGAAATCTTGGTGGTAGACTCCTTGACCCCCTAACTCCAGCATCCTGCCTTCCTGTAAACCATCACTACACGGTTGCTGCCAAGGTCTTCCATTACTTTTGAACAGTATCCAAGCCTTTTGGGACCATGACTGTAGGTAGCAGCCTCTGAATGCCTGGGAGACTGAGCATGGTGAAAAAACTTCCTAAGTCCCATGTGCAAACAGGGTCTTCCCATGGTCTCTTCTCAAAGGAATTTCTACTTTTACACCCTTGATCCTGAGATGGGTGTCATCTTGTCAATTCTGATATGCTCTCATTTCATCTTTCCTATTATTTCTGGGTAAAGTACTTATTATCTCTTTAGTGGCTGTAATGCTTTAACAACCATGACTCCCTTCCTTAGCCTCAGTTTTATTCACACTTTTTGGTCAAAATGTGGTTTTCAAATCTTTCTGCTTTGTTTACTGCTTCTGATTTTCACAGTAAACTTGAATAAAAGATGCCAACAATATCTGTGCCACCTGCCTGAATGCTGTGTTGCCTTGAAATTTTCTTTGCCACATTAACTAGTATATTATTTTAAAATTTGTCCTCACAAGAAGTTTCAGGACTTGGGCAATGTAGACAACTTCTTTGCTAGAACGTAACATGAATGGCCTCTAGTGCCATTTCCAATAGAGTCCTCCTCTGAAATCTTATGAGCCCCATCTTTACTGTCCACACTTCTATGGGCATTCTGGTCTTCTGAGCTCCCACCAGAATCATCCATTAAACTCTCCTTACAACATTCTAAAGCTTTTCCAGCTTGCATCTCTAAATTTTTCAAAATTCCTCCCCCCTGCAAACCAGCTCCGAAAACCTATGAACCATGTTGCTAGATTAATCATACCACTGACCCCACTTCTCAGTAACAATTTCTGTTTTAGTCAGCCTTGTATCATGGTGACCAAAAGACCTGACAAGGATAATTAGATAAGGAGGAAGTGTTTATTTTGGCTCAAGGTTTTGGAGGTTTAGTCCATTGTTGGCCGATTCCATAGCTCTGAGTCCAAGGTGATGTAGAACATCATGGCAGAAGTAAGTGGCATAGGAAAGCAGCTCAGACAACTGGGAAGCACAGAGCGTGCTCTGCTCACAAGAAACAAAATATAAACCCCAAAAGGCATGCCCCGAGTGACCCATCTCCTCCGACCATACCCTGCCTGCTTGCCTACTTGGCATAAACTAATAATTTCACTTCTGAAAATTCTTGTATTGTCTCACACATGAGCTTTGGGGTATACCTCATATTTAAACCATAATACTCTCTTGTATTCTGTCCTATGAACTCCAGCTGTCTTGGCATTCCCGATTACCTCCTCTGTCTACTGATATTGGGTTTGCTCTTCATTTTATACATCAGGAGTTCGTTTTACACTTCACTGTTTTCTCTTTTCAGCAGTCACTAACTTTCATCACCTCATGGGTGAAAAACAATGTTTCATAGATTTGATCTTTTCTTTCTTGGTGAGAGATTTAAATTTAATCTCTTGTCACTGAATCTTGGCTGGAAGTGAAAATTATATAGCTCCCCTCCTCCTTTTCTGTTTTTTGTAGTATGTATACCTCTCTCGTCTTTATATCCCTCTGCCTCCCAAATCCTAGGTGGAATGTTTGTGTTCCATATTTGTGTTGTGTCTCCCTTTCCCCCCAGAGTATTAGGAATTTAACCCAGGGTCTCACACATTCTAGACAAGTGCTCTACCACTGAGCTACATCCTCAACCCTGTTGTAAACTTTTAAGATTAGTCCTTTTATTTCCAGGTTTTTGTTAATATAATAATCACTTCTTTCTCGTTGGTCTGGTTTAATTCTCTTCTTTCTTGTACCTTCTGAGAGGTGACATTATCAGCAAGATGTTTTAAGAATTTTATCAGATGCTTATATTTTGAGAATGCCAGCATCAGCACAACCATAGAGGAGTTTTATATCCGTTTGTAATTTATATTATGTTGGCATTGGTAGTCTGTATGTACTTCCACAACAATAGCATTACCTTTCTCCTTTCTTTTAGTGGGGGAGTTTATTGGGCATTGAACCGAGAGGCACTCTACCACTGAACTACACACCTAGCCTTTTTTATTTGAGACAGAGTCTTCCTAAGTAGCTTAGGGCCTTGGTAAATTGCTAAGGCTGCCCTTGAACTTGTGATCCTCCTGCCTCAGCCTCCTGAGTCACTGGGATTACAGGGGTTAGCCACTGTTTCTGGCTCAAATATATAGTTGAAGTCCTATAATTGTTATGGTAGCTCTAATATTGCCTGAAAAGGGAAGAATAGACTATAATAATGCTTGCTACTCCAGAAATATTCAGAGTCAAGTTGGTATGAGGACTATTTTTTCCCAAAGCCAGCTTTGAAGGAAGATAGAAGAAACAATTGTTTCAAAAGTTGTGTCTCTGAGAAGGGATATCTCTAGGACTGGGATGAGTAGAGCTTTTTAATGGGTGAAGGTGTGTATTAGGACCAAAGACAGGAATTTCACAGGTTTTGCTTATTTTCCTTGGATCCTCCTTATCATGTCAAAAGGAACTTTGGCATAAAAAGGAATAAATTTCCTGGGGACCAGCATTTGCATCTTCCTAATTTCAAGGGTAGTGGGGGCATATTTAATCAGTTTCATTGTGCTTTTCATTGACAATATCCCTTCAGTGCCCTTGAGACTTAGTTTAACACTATTTTAAACTTTACATTTTTGTGGGGCTTGGTTTTGCATTTTTGTTATAAAACAAAGCTCAGATAAAGAAAATCACACTTATTGCATACTTTGAATCAGAGGGCAAACATCCTTGTGTTAAGGAGCTGGGGTGTTCTGAGAAACAGGCACTGTGAAAACTACCTCTTCCAACCCTGATTCTTGCGATCAAGTCAGAAAGATTTTTTAGAGATGAGAGAGGTAGGTCCTCTCAGGAGAGGGGCAATGTGCCTCTCCTGCACTCCAGTTTTATTAGGGATCCCAGAGAACTTTCCAGAGAGTCTCATCCAGATCTACTCTTGACTTTTAACTGACAGCAGGGTGACATCAGATTTTCCAGTCTCCACTGTCATGGCAACTCTAGGTGACCTTGATCCATGCTGACTAGTTCTAATTGGATTCTTTTTTGTTGTTATTGTTCCATAACTTGCTTCTTTTACTCTTGACATGTTTCTTGTAAATATTTCCAATTCAATACTATTGACTTGCTTAATTCAACTTTTTTCTCACAGTGACTCTTAAATATGGAAATACCAAAATATGGTTCACTTGCTGAATATCTTGTTTGCTTCTAGTTTCTCATATGTATTTTATTATGAGTGATATTATTTTTTTAGATAAGGATATTTATTTCTTTTTTTAATTTTAATTATTTACTTTTGCATTACAATTCTTAATACACCATTATATCATAACTTAGCATATCTCTGATTATATATAAGGTATGTTGACACCAACTCGCATCTTCATACATATATTTTGTATAGGTACACTCATACACTGCTGGTGGGACTGCAAATTGGTGCAGCCAATTTGGAAAGCAGTATGGAGATTCCTTGGAAAACTGGGAATGGAACCACCATTTGACCCAGCTATTCCTCTTCTCGAACTATACCCAAAGGACCTAAAAACAGCATATTACAGGGACACAGCCACATCAATGTTTATAGCAGCACAATTTACAATAGCTAAACTATGGAGTCAACCTAGATGTCCTTCAGTGGATGAATGGATAAGAAAAATGTGGCATTTATAAACAATGGAATATTACTCAGCAGTATAAAAGAATAAGATCATGGCATTTGCAAGGAAATGAATGGCATTAGAGAAGATTATGCTAAGTGAAGTTAGCCAGTTGCAAAAAAACAAATGCCGAATGTCTTCTCTGATATAAGGGGGGTGACTCCAAAATGGGGTTGGGAGGGAGAGCAAGGGAGGAAGATTACCTCTAGATAGGGAATAGGGGTGAGAGGGAAAGGGAGGGAGAAGGGGAATGGAATGGATGGTGAAAGGAGACCCTGATCACTAATTGGATTCTTAAACATATCTTCTTAAAGATTTTATGGTTAGGAGGAACTGTTTTATCTCCCATAGTTTCAGGATCTGGTCATAAAAATCTCCTGGGTTCTTCTCATCAACATTATCTTGGGCCTGCATTTCTCCTGCAGTTAACAGGCAGTTTGCTGAGATATGTGACATCCTGTCCATTTAGGCCAGGCAGGGCTGCAGGCAAATTGCTTCTTGGAAAAGAAAGCATGTTGGGGGTCAGCACCATCGTCCTATTTAGAGAATTATTCTCTCAACCTCTTGTTCCCACTGTCCTCATCTGTCTGTCCCCTAACATTTGGAACTACTACTCAGGTCAGGAGATTGACCTTTGCTAGCTACTCTAGGGATCTTCTGTGTATCCCTGATCACTATCCTTTTTTTTTTTTTTTTTTAATCATAAGCACTTCTTTTATCTATTTTTAATAGTATTTTGAAAACACAGCTATCGTGTCATACTTTAAAAAGTCCTGATCGGGGATTGTAGCTCAGTGGTAAAGTGCTTGCCTAGCACATGTGAGGCACTGGGTTTGATCCTTGGCTCCACATAAAAAATAAATAAATAAAATAAAGGCATTGTGTCCATCTACAACTAAAAAAATATTAAAAAAAAAACTCCTCAAAGTCTTTCTTCAATTTCTTCTACTCAGTATGCTGAGTACATTTTCCAGTTTTATTTTCCTAAATTTTATGCACCTTTTTGTCTTTCATGTCTCATTTCTCTTTAGATATCTTGTTCATTCTCTTCAAGTTTCAACTTAAATATCTATCATACACATCTGTGTGTGAGGGTCAAATGTGATAATGTAGAAATGTCTTTGTAAAGTAATGCATGATAAAAATATTATCTGATAAAAAAGTATTTGAAATTAAAAAAATTTTTTCATTAATGATCATGAATAAAACTAAAGAGATTGAAAGCTTGTTCTTCTTAAAATGTATCTGAAATTCACTCTTAACATCATAATTATTCCCTGTAGCAAAATAATTTTTCATTCAAATAAGCTTGGAGATAGCTTTTCAAATATTAATTATGATTGTTGATAAAGATAAACAGAATGTCCTGTGACAGAAAGGTACTCCTCAGGAATCAGTTCATTTTAAAGTCCAATGAAGAAAGGGATACGGTACAGACAGACATGAGTAGGGGGAATGTGAGATTAAAGGAATAATTCTATAAAATGGGCCCACTGTGTGACCCCACATGCTTTCTTTTCCAAGAAGCAATTTACCCTGTAGCGCTTCGTGGCTTAAGCAGACAGGATATGTCATATTTCTCAACAAATTGCTTGTTATCTGCAAGAGAGAAAATAATGTTGGTAAGAGGAACACAAATGATCTGAAAGAGGAAGACTTTCGTGACCTTTTTCACAGTCCAGATTCCAGAACTCAGGAAGATAGGATAATTCCTCCTAATCATAAAGTCTGTAAGAATTTAGACTAGGATATAACTTTCATATATTCATATATGAATATAACTCCACATATGTACAACCACAAGAATGGGAAGTTTTACTGCATATTGTATAATACGTTGAAATACATTCTACTGTCCTGTGTAACCAAAAAGAACAAAAATAAAATAAAAAAATCTAATTAGAACTGGTTAGTATGGGCCAAAGTGGCCTAGAGTTGTTGAGGCAGTGGGGACTTGAAAGTCTAATGTCATCCTGCTGTCAGTCAGAAATCAAGAGGTGAACCTGCGTGAGACTCTCTGAAAACTGGATTGCAGGAGAGGCACTTTGTTTTCTCTCCTCTCTGAGAGAACCCACTCTGTCCATTGAGATGATCCTCTTTTCCCCTTTCTAATAATGTCATGCCTGTTTCCCCTTTCTAATAATATCATGCCTGTTACTCCGAGCAACATGTTAAAATCTTTCTGATTTGAATGGGGTTGGGCGTTTGCACTGCCTTAGTTTCCTAGAAGGCCCCAGCCCTATAATAGTGCTATTGCATGACATGAAAGCTTTTTTTCGCCTCTCTGGTGGTGCTGGAGATTGAACACAAGGCCTTACATATGCAAAGCTAGCTCTCTGCTACTAAACTGTATCCCAGCCTAACAACAAAGTTTTAATTGAACATCTGTTTTTGTATTTTAAACTATTTTAAGTAGTTGATACTTGTAGAGTTGTGACTTTTGTCCTTTAATATGCATATGTACTCAGTTTGGGATGATGAACAGGCATGCTGTAAATAAAAAATAAGTAAAGTTACTCCCTTAAAATATAGAATGAAGAATTATATTGAAATAAATGCTTTAAACCAGATGATATAAAAAGGATTACATTTCTTTATTTTATTTTTTTATTGATTTTATTTTTTTAAATACACAACATTTCTTTTGTGGAATATTTAGGAGTTCAAATGGTAATTAAGACTAAATTGCTAAATAGTGGCTGCATTTGTTAAATACATCTAAAGATATTTAAATATTAGTTATTTTATATATGAAATAAATTGTCCTGCAAAAAAACACCTAATAGTTAAGGAACACAAGAACACAGGCTAACTAGAACTCTGACATTTTGTAAGGTACTTGTTTCACTTTAAAATATTCAAATTAGAGATATTAATATAAAAAGTTACATTTTCTTTAACCTTTCTCTTAATTATATTTTTGCTGTTTCAGATTATATATGAACAGGAAGGGGTATATATTCACTCATCTTGTGCAAAGACCAATGACCAAGACAGCTTAATTTCAGGAATATTACGTGTTTTAGAAAAGGTAAGATTCTAGTAAATGTATAATATTAATAGTTTTTGGAAGGGGTTTATTGTGGCATTATTAGAAAGTTTGAATTTAATATGTAAGATACAGTTATGTAATTGAATGGTGAGTGGTAAATGGGTTGAGAATGTACCATATTGTTGAATACTAAATTTAATTTTTGTTTTCTTTCTCTAGGATGCTGAAGTAATAGTGGACTGGAGACCATTGGATGATGCATTGGATTCTTCAAGTATTCTCTATGCTGGAAAGGTATTTAAGAAAAAAAGAAGCTGGGCATGCCTGTGTTCCCAGCAACTCGGAGGCTGAGGCAGGAGAATCATAAGTTTGAGGCCAGCCTGAGCAGTTTAGCAAGATTCTGTCTCAAAATTAAAAACTTAAAAAAGGTTTGAAGGTGTATCTCAATAGTAAAATGCCATTGGTTCATTTCCATATACTCCCCACCCCCAGATAATCAAGGGAATGCTGTCTTTTAAATAACAGCTTTATTTAGATATAATTTGCTGGGTGTGGTGGTGTACACCTGTAATCCCACTGGCTTGGGAGGCCGAGGCAGGAGGATCGTGAGTTCAAAAGCCAGTCTCGGCAAAAGCGAGGTGCTAAGCAACTCGGTGAGAACCTGTCTTTAAATAAAATACAAAATAGGGATGTGGCTCTGTGATTGAGTGCCCCTGGGTTCAATCCCCAGTACCTCCCCCCCCCCAAAAAATCACATACCATACTGTTCATCCTCTCTAAGTACACAGTTTACAGTTTTTTATTATATTTATAGAGTTGTGAAACCATCATCAATATCTAATTTTAGAACCCTTATCAGTCCCCCAAAGGAACTCTGTTTATTAGCAGTCACCCTTTATTTTCCTACCTACTCTCAACTCCTGGCAATCTCTAACCTATTTTCTGTCTCTAAGGATTTTCCCATTCTGGACATTTTATATAAATGCAATCATGTAACATATGGTCTCTCGTGATGGGATTCTCTCACTTGAGAAAATGTTTTCCAAGTTCATCCATGTTATAACATAGTTTTTTTTTTTCCTGAACAATGCATTCATGAATATATGTTTTATTTATTTGTTCCTTAGTTGGTGGACATTGGGTTGTTTTCATTTTGGGGCTAATATACATAATGCTGCTATAAATATTTGAGTACAAGTTTTTGTGTGGACTTTTTTTTCTCTTGAGTATATACCTAGGAGTAGAATTCTTGGTTCATATTATTTTGTGTTTTAATATTTGCTGTTTTCCAAAGCATCTATACTAGTTTCTAGTCCCGTATGCAGTATATGAGGATTCTAGTGTTTCCCATCTTCACCAACATTCGTTATGGTATTTTTTTAATTTAGTAAACCTAGTGAGTATGAAGTTGTGTTAGTTTCCTAAAGCTGCTGTTACAAAGCACCATAGACTAAGTGGCTTAGAACATTGGAAATTTATTGTCTCAGTTCTGGAGGGTAGAAGTCAGAAGTCAAGATGGGTTGTCAGCAGCGTTGGTTCCTACTGAGGGCTGTGAGGGAGAATTTGTTCCTTACCTCTCCTTCTAGTTTTAGGTTTGTAGATGACATTCTTCTTCCCTATGTTTTCACATCATCTTCCATTTGTACATGTCTGTGTTAAGATTTCCCCTCTTAATAAAGGGAAAATTATGTGTTCTTTAGAACACATAACTCATATCTTAATCAGGATATGAGTTATACTGAATGAGGACCAGCCTAATAATCTAATTTTAACTTGATTAAATAAGACCATCAGTCATGTTGGATTAGGACCCATTCATATAGCCTCATTTTAACTTGATTAATAAAATCACATTCTAAGACTTTTCCTTAGGGGTGCAGGGCAGCACACTTCAACCAATAGCTGAGGTGGTATGTCATCATGGTTTTGATTTATAGTTCCCTGATGACTAATGATGTTGAACATCTTTTCATCTGTTCGTATGTGTGTTTTCTTTGGAGAGGTGCCTGTTTTAAATCCTTTGCTTATTTGATTATCTTTTTGTTGTTGTTGTAAAAAAAATTTATTCTCATCCAAATGACATATTTTCCCTACTACATAAATCCTGAGTTGTAGGTTTATTTTGGAAAACTGATTACCTTTACTTTCCCACCAGACTTTTCATCTCTCCGGGCAATCATAGTGAAACCTTACCAAGCTTTTATTATGAAAGCCAAAGCATTTCCAGAAGCACTGAATTGAATTCTGCATGTATTATCATTGATAACCATAACTGTAAGGAAGTGTAGGCAAGCTTTTCTTGTTTTTTAGAAAAGATGAGCGAGGGAGAAAAGAATAGGCAATAGTGTTTGGTTGTCTGCCACAACTTACAAACGTAATTTAATAGAAGGCTGAGGTGGTATGGATTGAAATTAAATTCTAGTTTCAGACTTTAAATATTTTATATGTTATAATTATTTTAGGACTCCAGTTCAGTTGTAGAATGGACCCAGACCCCAAAAGAAAGACCTCATCGAGGATCAGAACATCTGAACAGTTATGAAGCCGAGTGGGACATGGTTAATACAGTTTCATTTAAAAAGAAACCACATACCAATGGAGGTATGAATTAAATTTTTGAAATCTTAAACTGGTTTGCTGTAGTATACTACTAAACATACAAAGAAAATTCTTTAATACTCCTCAGTCAGAAGGGTGATTTGATGCTTCAATATGTATAACTCTCATTTTTGTTTTCATCTTTAAACAAGGATTTAAAAATACTTGTTGTATTTTGTAATTATTAATGGAAAAAAATAGAAATATTTTAAATAATCATCTGTCTTTCATGTACATTTTTCTTAACCTGGGATTTAAAATACCATGTTTTCTCATCCGAAAGCACCGAGGGAGATGGAGTATACTACTAAACTGTACCATTCTACTTTCAGTGTTTACTGGGCTCTTCACAGCTCCTTTTAGTCTCCCCTTTGTTTATTTTAAGATACTGTTTATCTTTCTATATTTAAATTTATATTTGCTAGATGGTGATTATCTTCATATTGTTAACAGAAATAAGAGCCAATTTAGCAGCTTGACATAACTGTATATGCTAATTCATATAAAGGAAATAACTTATATACTGATACTATATGGTACTGTATATTGTACCAAGTATGATGTCATTAGCCCATCTGTGATGTAGCCAGCCTATTTGTGATTTCTTTTTAAAATATTGATTCTTGTATAGAGTTAAAATGTCACATTTAAAAAAATATTGATTCCTTTGTATTTTGTAGCAGAAAGGATATTTTCTCTATGATTTTGGCCTGAATTTAGAAATTATCCATGGTTATCTGTTTAAAGGCTGGCCAAATTTATGGGTACATGTATTTGTCTAGCAGTTTCAAGTAAGCTTGATTTTAATGTATGGCCTGTGGAATTATTCCCACTTTCAGTAGTTATGCTTGCACTTCATCATGTCTAGGAAATAGTTCCAATTAAGAAGTAGATAGTATTTCACAAGCTATTGCTAACAGTCAGCTCAGGCATTGGTGTGACATTTTGGGGAGTGGGAAGGCATTTGGGTTTGCTCTTTCTACTGAAATGGAATGTTCTTACCTTAACCAGAACACAAAATGTTAAGGAAAGATAAAACCATTTAGTAAATGTTGGGGGTTAGATGATTTTTGACATCTCCTTCTATTGTAAGGATTTGTTCAAGATTGGGTTATGTGAAATATTTTTTGTTTGTTGATGCTTAAAACTTGACCACGGGAATGAACAAAATAATTTTTATAAACAAATGAGTTACATGGATGAGAAAAGCATAAACTGGCACTATAGATCTTTTTAGGATTAGTGGTTTTTCAGCCTTGGATGTACTTTGAATTTACCTGGAGAGGTTAGGTTTAAAAAAACAAAACAAAACCAAAATCAAAATACAGAGTTGGGAGAGGGAGCATGGGCATCTATATTTTCCAAAAGGTCTTCAGGTGATTTTATTTTTATTTTTATTTTTTTTAAATTTTTTTATTGTTGGTTGTTCAAAACATTACATAGTTGGTGATTTTAATATGTAGTCAGAGTTGAGAACTTCTGTGTAACTGAGCTTAGCAAAAACCACAGATGTAAATACTGCTTATGTGACTTGGTCACACAAAGTGACTTATAAAGTAAACAGACTTTATTTTGTTAACTGATAAAAGTCAAAGAAACAATTCCTAAGAAATTAAATTTCTTAGAACTTTTTATGAAATATTTTATATTTTTGAAGTTTTTTTTTTTCCCCAGAGGAAGAAGTTTGTATTAATTTTGTCACCTTTTATTTTTACTTTGTACTTTTTTTCTTTTTGGAAAGGCAGAAAGGAAACTTGGGACAAAACTTTAAACAATTTGACTGTTGAGGACTTGTTTAACTTTTTTTCTTTAAATGCATTTAACTTTATATTTCATAAGTTTATTTTACTAAATCCCTTGTTTTTATATACCATATAAAGTTTTGAAAATATTTCTTCCCAGAAAAATACACTGTTAAAAGTTATTACCTATGTCCAAATGTATGTAGGTAATAAAATGTCATGCCTTTCATGTTAATTCTGTTCAAGACGTATGGAGACTTACTGAACTGTTTTGTATTACTTTTTAGTTTTTCCATGTCGGTGTGTTGAAGATTATTTTTACGTGTTTGGTGACAAAAGATTATTAGAACTGCTTACTTATCTTTTCTTTATGGAGAAGGGAGGACATTTCAAATTATCTCTTGGCTTTCTTAGTTTTTCTTTATAATAAATTCTATTTCTGGGTAGCTATCAGCAGCAGAATAACTTGCAGATTACTTTTGCGTTGACTTAATATTAGATTATTAGTGCAAAATGCATCTTTGGGTACCTACTGTATGCTAGCCACTCTTCAAGCACTGGGGATATACCCATGAACAAAATAAAGTTCTTATTCTCTTAAAGTCTACTTTCTAGTGGAGGGACTTGTAGAATTAACTTCTAATATTTCTCTCGTCTTTGTCAGAGCTTTATGTGAAGAAATGTGTGAGGTATTTCCTTTTGAATACAATATGTAATGTGTCTCTTCCATTCAGAAGGGAAAATTTATATAAAATCTTTACTCTTGAAAATGCACAAATTTCTATAACTCATATCCTGTTTTAAATTTACCATATAATTTTCTTATATGAATTTAGATTAAATACTCTTGGTACAATTGAATAATTTAAAATATTGTCTATCTAGTTTTTCATAGCTGTTTTTCTAGAAAACATTTTTTAGTCTTCGTAAATAATTTAGTAGTATGCATTCTGAATAGTTCAGGTACATTCATACTTAAATGATTTGTGGATATGTCGGAATTCTAGAAATATTCTCACTTCATCAGCTTATAGTGGTGTTTATGAGTTCTATACTAGTGAAACATTATGTAAAGTAGTCAGGTGGGTACATGGCACTTAATCTAATATAAGCATTAGATACGAGTTCACCATTCAAACTAGTGTGGAAGCTAGGCACCTCAGTGTAATATAGGTCAATTACTTGAGCCTTTCTGGATATCTTTCAAATGATACTTGTTAAAATGCCCATGAAATGATAGTCCCTATGTTGCTTGCAGATAGAAGTTTCTGTAAGCTGGATTTCTCTTTATCAGTTTAGGAAATTTTGTTTGGGATGATGGAAGCAATAGTGTTCCTAATTAGATGAGAAGATGACATACATGCAGGTCAACACTGATTGGTCTTTTGATCAAGTCTTAGAGGCATCTGTCTTCTATGTAGTTTATCCTTATGGAATTGATTATGATTATGTGGGACAATTCATAAAAATCTTGAGTAGCAAGATAATAATGTGACATTTCTTATCAAATAACAGAAAAGTTTAAAATTTTAGAGACATGACATGCTGTTGTTTGAGTTAAATTATTAAAATAAACTAATTTAGATTAGAAATTAATTATTGGTATTAGTGTTATTAACAAAAATACTGCTTTCCTTTTATAAATTTTTTATTTTTAATAGTTAATCTTTGATTTGTGAACAGTTATGAAAATATTTCTGAACCTAGGATCTTATTTATTATTTTTAAAAAATATTTATTTATTTACTTTAGTTGTAGGTGAACACAATATCTTCATTTTCTTTTTATGTGGTGCTGAGGATCGAACCCAGTGCCTCACACATGCTGGGCAAGTGCTCTACCTCTGAGCCACAACCACAGCCCATAGGATTTTAAATTCTGTAAACATACTCAGAAATGCTAGATTTTACATAACTATAGTTTGGTTTGAACTGAGGTCTTAATTTAACAGAAAGTTGATTTAGCAAGATGATAAAGTGTATTTCCTTCTTTTTTTCCTAAATATTTATTTTCTAGTTATAGGTGGACACAATATCTTTATTTTTTTATTTTTATGCTAGACGAGTGCTCTACCTCTGCGCCACAACCCCAGCCCTGAATTTACTTCTTATTGAAGCTTTCTCATCTTTTCATCCTTAATCCCCCACTGTTTTTTTTTTTTTGGGGGGCGGGGGTGGGTGTAGGGAGGGAAACAAAGCGTCTGTATAGTCACTCCAGTGTTGTTGATGTTGTTAAATCAGTATGCTTATCTTCATTATCAGTATAATCTCTTAAAAATTATTACAAAAGGAAGTAAATAAATAAAAATTTTTTAAAGATGAAATGATTTTCTTAAGAGAATTATGCTACTCTTTTTTGTATGGAGTGGGAAAGATTAACACTTATTATTGTTATATATATATTATTGTTATATACTTGGCCTGTACCACTTAGTTGACAAATATTATCTCTTAATTATTGGGATAGTATTGGAAGGTAACTATAATTATCTCCATTTCATAGCTAAAGAAACTGTGGCTTGGGGCTAGGGATGTGGCTCAAGCGGTAGTGTGCCCGTCTGGCATGTGCAGGGCGCTGGGTACGATCCTCAGCACCACATAAAAATAAAAAATAAAGATGTTGTGTCTACCGAAAACTAAAAAATAAATATTTAAAAAAAAATTCTAGTAGAGGATAGGAAAGGCAGCAGAATACAACAGACACTAGTATGGCAATATGTAAATCAGTGGATGTGTAACCGATGTGATTCTGCAATCTGTATCCAGGGTAAAAATGGGAGTTCATAACCCACTTGAATCAAAGTGTGAAATATGATATGTCAAGAACTATGTAATGTTTTGAACAACCAACAATAAAAATTAAAAAATAAATAAATAAAATAAAAAATTCTCTTTCTCTCTTTAAAAAAAAAAAAAAAGAAACTGTGGCTCAAAGAGATTCAGTTATTTGCCGCAGATTATTCAGTTAGTAAGATGATAGACCTGCAATTTGAATTGAGCCAGCCTGCTTCAAAGTCATGGTCATTTTGGGGCAAAGCTTATATTTTACATAGGGATAACATTTTTTGGATTTATTTGTGTCAGGGTAGTTATTTTAAAAATAATTCTTTTTAGGAAAACATTATGTTGCCATTTCCAATGCAAATGGAAACCATAGAAACATGAATGAATATGATTCCCTGAGTTTAACAGATTTCTCTTAGGCAGTCATGAAGAGCACTCTCAGTACATTTAAAAAGGTGAACAAAATATTTTGCCCTACTTTCTTGTTTTTAAGATGCTCCGAGTCATAGAAATGGGAAAAGCAAATGGTCATTCCTGTTCAGTTTGACAGACCTGAAATCAATCAAGCAAAACAAAGAAGGTATGGGCTGGTCGTATTTGGTATTCCGACTAAAGGATGACGTCGTACTCCCTGCTCTGCACTTTCATCAAGGAGATAGCAAACTACTGATTGAATCTCTTGAAAAATATGTGGTATTGTGTGAGTAAGTATCAAATTATTTTCTACTTATTGAAACTGGATTGTTGTATTAACCCCAAAGTAAGCTAGTTTCACATGTCATTGGGCCTCAGTGCCCTATGTGTATATGAGGGCTTGAACAACTTTATTTTGGGATATTGACTTTGGATCAATGATCAAATAAAAGTTTTTGCCATTTTAGTGATTTCAGTCTGACATATTTTCACATTATTAGTGTTTTAAAGAAAAGACTAATTCAATATTATTATGTTGGAGGGCTGGGGTAGTGGCTCAGTAGTAGAGTGCTCGCCTAGCACATGTGAGGCACTGGGTTCGATTCTTAGCACCACATAAAAATAAATAAATAAAATAAAGTCATTGTGTCCATCTACAACTAAAGAAATATACTTAAAAATATTATTGTTTGAATGAATTATGTGTTAGTAATTTATGAATTATATATTTACTAATTTACCTTTCTATTTTCTGTTAAAATGCAACTTTATTTGTAATGTTGGAACTTTTAAGTCAGGCAAGCCTGTGTCTTTTGAAAAATTATTTGTAAATTGGAAAACAAAGCCTTCTCATTTTTCAAAAATCTTGTCTTATTTATATACCTGGACATACGCTTTCTTGGTCTCATTCTCAACAATTTTTTCTTGGGGGTGGGGTGGGGCGTGTCTGTTTCTTCTCAAGCACTATGCTATTTGCTTGACACTGAGAATGAACAAAACAGGTGTGTTACTCAGTCTCTGAGAATGTATGTTCTTGTGAAGGATGCCAACAAGTAAATGGCAATTAAAACTCGAGAACTAAGAGGGAAGAACTGCAGGGTACTTTTGGGAGCTCCCAGGATTAAAGAAGGGATACATAATTTATATTGGGAAGTGAGGATCAAAGAAGATTTTCTGGAAGCAGTAGCATCTAAGTTGAGATCTGAAAAAATAGTGAATCATTAGTGTGAAAGTTTAGAGGGAGGAATGCTTTAGTAGAGGGAGAGCAAAAGCATGATGTAATCACAGAACAAAGTAGTTCGGTATTACAGGTCTGCAAAGTGGGGGGGAAAGAAAAGTACTGAAGTTACATATAAGGCCAGAGATATGTGTAAGAACCAGAGCACAAAGGATTTTGTTAAGTCATGATAGCAGGTTCCATTCATCCAGATGAGATTAAGGTGGCTGGAACAAGGAGAGTGGCAGGCAAGGTAGAAGTATTGGAGAAATATTTAGGACTAGACTTTGTGGTTGGTTGGATTACAAATCAAATTGAGAAGGGAGAAATTGAGGTTTTTGGCTTGTGAGTACTGCAGTAGATGATTGTTAACTCCATTAATAATTCTTCGCTTTATAGTAGAGTTTAATAGCACCTTGACTAGATTTAGATTATGTAAGGATGGGAGTAGCCTAGCAAATTTGATTGTATAGCTCCTGGCCTGAGTTTCTTTCTTTAACCTCTGAATGGCACTAAGCATGCTGTTTGATACCATTAAGATAAGAAAGTCAGGCTTGGTTGGTGGTATGTTGGTTTTAATTTTCAAGAGAGAAGCTGTGAATAGGTTACCATTGAGAAGTTAAAGTAGATTTCAGGAGAGGCAATGTCATGATTGGAGCAGGTGGTCATGGCAGTTGATTGAGCAGCAGCGTTAGAGACTGTGGAGGCATTTAGCACTGTAGTAAACTCAATAAATGTGTTGTGGTATAACTTACAAGAGCTCATTTGATCTGAGACTGTTAATTAAAGCATATTATCTAAGGTGAGGAATCTTACTCTTTACTGGTAAGATCATACTTTAGAGAAGCAGGCTTAGTTTTAAGTACTGCTTTTATTTTTTTAAATATTTATTTATTTTTTAGGTGTAGATGGACACAACACAATGCCTTTATTTATATGTGGTGCTGAGGACCGAACCCGGGTCCCGCCCGCGCTAGGCTAGCGCTCTACCGCTGAGCCACAATCCCAGCCCTGTACTGTATTTTAAATGTCTTGGACTAACTATTCTGCACTGTGGAGATAACCAGTGTAAGGAAAAGGATCACAATGGTGTTTGGAAGATACTTGAGGGATATGGGAATTTAACTTGAAGAAAAGTCTTTGTGCAACAGTAAATATAATTCTGAACTTTTTATGATGGTCAACAAGGGCCTGCTCTATCTTTGCTTTGTTTTTTATCTTAAATCTCATCTTTAACCATTCTTTGCTGTGTTCTTATCACATGGTTTTTTTGTAGTTCCTAAAATCCCTTAAATTCTTTTGTATCTTAAAGTCCTTTACACATGCTCTTTCTTTTGCCTGGAAAAGATCTTTTGGTCAATTCACAATAGCTAAGCTATGAAACCTACCTAGGTGCTCTTCAACAGAAGAATGGACAAAGAAAATGTTGTATATATACACAAGAGAATATTACTCAGCCATAAAAAAAAAATTTCTGGCGTGAGTTTCTTTCTTCATCAAAATTCCTTTCTGATCTCAGGTCTCAGTTTAGTATTTCCTCAGAGGGACTTTTTTAGATCACTCTTTCACCATCTAATAAATTTCTCCTATCTTTTTTTTTTTGTTTGCTTCCTTCATGTCAATTAAGATCATAAAATAATTTTGTCTATTTACTTCTTTTGCATTCTGTTATGGAATGTAAGTTTCAGAAGGACAGGTATTGCATCTTGTTCCCCCCCCCCCCTTCCTAGCCACAGTGCTGGTTACTTATAGATAAATGCACAGTAAAAGTTGAATGAATAGATGTCATGGTAATTATCAATTGGATATATGATTTTAAAAGAATTATTGTGAGGAATAAATTGTAGGTTTGGATGACTCTATAAGGAAATTAGGAGGCAGGCATATTAAATTCAGGAGGTAGAATTTTCTGTCCTTGATAGATTTAAGGACAGTGTCAATCACATAGACAGTTATAGGGGTATGTATACCTTGAATATGTGTTGGTAGCGTTTTAATGAGGTAGTGAGCTTAGTTTCTGTTTCTGAGTTTGTATAAATGAGAAGTAAATAGAAGAAGCAGCAGTGGTGATAAAAATACTATTATTAGTGAGTCTTAAGTATGTAGCCTCATAATTCACCTCAAATTAATTAAAAAAAATTTTTTTTTGGTACCAGAGATTGAACCCAGGATTTTGAACCATATCCTCAGCCCTCCCCTCCCCCAATTCCATTTCTTTTCTTTTTTTTAAAAAATAAAAAACTTCTTCATTTGTTTATTTTAGATATGCATCATAGTAGAGTGTATTTTGACATGCGTACATGGAGTATAACTTATTCTAATTAGGATTTTATTCTTGTGGTTGAACATGATATAGTTACAGTGGTCATATATTCAGATATGAACATAGGAAAGTTATGTCCGATTCATTCTGCTGTCTTTCCTGTTCTCATCCCCACCTTTCCTTTCATCCCCCTTTGTCTAATCCAGTAAACTTCACCACCCCCACATTGTGTGTTAGCATCTGCATATCAGAGAGAACACTTGGCCTTTGTTTTTTGAGGATTGGCTTATTTAATTTATCATGACAGTTTCCAGTTCCATCCATTTACTAGCAAAAGTCCTAAAGTTATTTTTTTTTATGGCTGAGTAATATTCTCTTGTGTATATATGCACCACATTTTCTGTGTCCATTCTTCTGTTGAAGGGCACCTAGGTTGGTTTCATAGCTTAGCTATTGTGAATGGAGCTGCTATAAACATTGATGTAGGTGCATCCCTGTAGTATGCTGATCTTAAGTCCTTTGGGAATAAACCAAGGAGTGGGATAACAGGTCAAATGGTGGTTAAATTCCAAGTTTTCTCTGTAATTTCCATACTGCTTTCCAGAGTGGTTGCATCAATTTGCAGTCCTATTAACAATGTATGAGTGTACCTTTCCCCCCGCATTCTTGCTAACATTTATTGTTGCTTGTATTCTTGATAACTGCCATTCTGACTAGACAGAGTGAGATGGAATCTCAGTGTAGTTTTTGATTTCCATTTCTCTAATTGCTAGAGAACATTTTTTCATATATTTGTTGACCAGTTATATTTCTTCTTCTGTGAAGTGCCTGTTCAGTTTCTTTGCCCATTTATTTATTGGGGTACTTGGGGGTTTTGGTGTTATTTTTTGAGTTCTTTATATTTCCTGGAGATTAATGCTCTATCTGATGTGCAAGTGGCAAAGATTTTCTCCCATTCTGTTTGCTGTCTGTCCACGTTCTTGATTATTTCCTTTGCTATGAAGAAGCCTTTTAGTTTGATACCATCCCATTTATTGATTCTTGATTTTATTTCTTGCATTTTAGGAGTCTTGTTAAGGAAGTCAGATCCTAAGCTGACATGATGGCAAGTTGGGCAGACTTTTTCTTCTAGTAGACACAGGGTCTTTGGTCTAATTCCTAGGTCTTGATCCACTTTGAGTTGAGTTTTGTGCAGGTTGAGAGACAGGGGTTCAGTTTCATTCTACTACATATGGATTTCCAGTTTTCCCAGCACCATTTGTTGAAGAGGCTGTCTTTTCTCCAATGTATGTCATTATGGCATCTTTGTCTAGTATGAGATAACTGTATATATGTGGTTTTGTCTCTGTGTCTTCTGTTCCCTTGCGTGTTTTGGTGTCAGTTCCATGCCGTTTTGTTGTTATAGCTGTGTAGTATAATTTAAGGTCCGGTATTGTGATGCCTCTTTTCACTAAGGATTGCTTTGGCTATTCTGGGCCTCTTGTTTTCCCAAATGAAATTCATGACTGTCTTTCCTGTTTCTATGAAGAACGTCATTGGAATTTTAATAATAATTCTTTTAAGTCTGTATAGTGCTTTTGGTAGTATGGCCATTTTGACAATATTAATTCTGCCTATCCAAGAGCATGGATATCTTTCCATCTTCTAAGGTCTTCTTCAATTTCTTTCTTTAGTGTTGTGTAATTTTCATTGTAGAGGTCTTTCATTTCTTTTGTTAGATTAATTCCCAAGTATTTTTTTTTCCTGAGGCTATTTGTGAATAGGATAGGTTTCCTAATTTCTCTTTCATCTGATTCATCATTGGTATATCAATTGATTTATGGGTGTTAATTTTATATCTTGATCCTTAGCCCTTTTTATTTTTTATTTTGAGACAGGTTCTAAGTTGCTTAGGGCCTTGCTAAGTTGTTGAGGCTGACTTTGAAATTGTGATTCTTCTGCCTCACTCTCCAAGTCACTGGCATTACAGGCATGTGCCACCACTGCTGGCATCTCAAATTAATTTTGAACTTACTCAGTTATTGTCACTTCTGACTACCCTAGGCATCCCTAGCAAGGACAGATCATTTGCCATGAGAATGAGAACATGCCAAAAAACATGTTCTCTGTTGACAGAGAGGCCCACCCCACGAGAGAACATGCAGAAAGCAGAAAGGGTTATGACAAGCCTGCACCTTGCTCTCTGCTGATCTCAGGAAGGAGAGTTTCTTTAAAAGTGCTTATTTTCATTTGGAAACATGAAGCTATGGAATTGATGTTCTTTCCTACATATTTTTCTCTTTTCGTTCCTTTTTTTTTTGAGGGGCTGCTGTTTCTTAGATGTAACAGTGTTACATGCTAGAAAAAATAGCAGTAATCAAAAAGATATGGTTTCTTCCTTCATGGACTTTGTAGTATTGTGGGAAAGACAAATATCAATTAAACAAATGTAAAACTGTAGTAAATACTCTGAATAAGACATACATAGTACAAAAGAATACAGGATAATATGTAGTTTTGTGTATAGTAGTAATTGAAACAGGTGAGAATGAAATCAGCTGAGGGAGGATAAAGTAGAATGAGAGGTGAGCATAAGTGATTAAATACAAATTTTAATGATCTAGTAAAAGAGAAAAGATAGAAGAGGTTAATCTCTCTCTCTTTTTCTCTCTGTATATATATACACATACATACATACATACATACATACATACATATATATATATGTGTGTGTGTGTGTGTATTTTTTTCTCCTCTTTGAGCTCAATTATTAAGTTTATGGCCCACCAGGATTTGACTATCCTTGAGGGAGGGGATAGTTGTCTGAAGTGATAATTTCAAAAACTATTCCCTAATGTCAACCATTATTCCTTTGTATATTTTCCTGTGACAATATGGGGGCAGTTTACTTTTTGCCCACAAATGGTCTGAAATGTGTAAGAGTAGTACATCTAATATTTTTATCTTCATGGCACCTCTTTCTCCTCTGGGTTGAAAATAAGTGTTGCCTATTCCCTTTCCTATCACAAATTATGCTCATTATATTATGTTTTATAGTTCACCAGCGATTACACGAGTTCAAGTAGAATAAAGGTTCTTCAAATGGTCACCAGTATATTAAAAAAAATGGAGCACCTCAATTAATAGCTTCTGAGGCTAATGTGTTCCTGTCATTACAATTAATTTAATTGAGCAACCTGGTTCCCTTAGCTTTTGCGCCACATCATGCAGAGCTAGTGATGAAGTTTGCAAAGAAAAAAAATTTGAAGGCCTTTGTTTTTGTTAGTTATGATCCAAGTAAATAGAATTCTCACATTTTAAAGTTCAAAGAAATGAAAACTTCCAAATATTATCCTCAACTTTTTGTTTTATGAGGTGTATCAGCATGGGAAGTCTCATTTCCTGTCCCTAGAGCAGTTATCCTAAGCAAAATGATATTCCCAGAGTCATCTTTTTGTGGTTAAAGACAGTTGAAGAAACTACAAAGAATAGTAGTTGAGGAAACACTTGGTTTCAGTTTCATTAGGATGCTAGCCAGTCTGTGCATGGGGTCATCCTTCCCATCTTTTTCAGAATTGAAAACCAAGAGAATTAGAGTAGATATCTGTTTTTTTTTTTTTTCTTTTTTAGTTGTAGACAGATAGCATGCCTTTATTTCGTTTATTTATTTTTTTTAAAGAAAGAGTGGGGGGGAAAGAGAGAGAGAATTTTTTTAATATTTATTTTTTAGTTCTCGGCGGACACAACATCTTTGTTTGTATGTGGTGCTGAGGATCGAACCCGGGCCGCACGCATGCCAGGCGAGCGCGCTACCGCTTGAGCCACATCCCAGCCCTATTTCGTTTATTTTTATGTGGTGCTAAGAATCATGCCTAGTGCTTCACATGTGCTAGGCAAGTGCTCTGCCACTGAGGTATAGCCCTAGCCCCCTGTGTTTGGTTTTTTAAAATTAAGCTAAATTGAAGACTGTTGCCTATAACTTTGGCTATGTTGTCGTCCTAATACACTCCCTAATAATTAAGTATTCCTCCCTAAACAGTAGGTATTTTCTCACAGTAGCAAGGCTTTGCCATATGGTTGAGTAGAGATTGTGCTAGGGATTCACAGCCTTACAAGAGCCAGGAAGAAAGAGGCTAGGCCAACAGTGCTTAGTTTACTCTTTCATTCTTGTAAACCTAATCAGAGTGCAAAATAACCCAGTTTCTTGAGGCTTAGTATTTCTCAAATGGTTGTCTTATCCCAGGAAAACAAGGCATCATATTCATTGACGTTTATAAGTGTTGTCTATTTATCATCACTTAAACCATAATATTCACTTGGGTTAAAAAAAAAATGAATCACAAGTCCATTTTTACTTGCTTTCTTGAACCAAGTTGGTTGCAATGATATAAATGAGGCCTGCTTATTACATTAATATTTTGTATATTTGGCCATTTTTACATTAATAGGTAAATATCCAAATAGTAAAATATTCCCCCTCCCATAGCCAAATGGGTTGTATCATCATAAAGTACCATGTACAAGATTAAGTTCTAGATATAACATTTTGTTATTGTAAATATTGTGTACCTATTTTTTATTCACATTTTTTTTTACTGATATCCTTTGCAATGTTATTTTATTTTTTTAGCGTTACATATTACACATTCCTTTTTGTGTGTGTGTGTGTGCTAGGGATTGAACCCAGGGCCTTGTGCATGTGAGACAAGCCTCTACCCACTGAGCTATATTCCCAGCCCCATATTAGGCATTCTTAATAGCAATATAAATTTGCTACTTCATCTCAGCATACAAACATTGTTCTACTTATAGTTTCTAAATTTATCTTCAGGTCTTTGATTAGATACTCATTCCAAAGCCTGGGATGTACTGCAGAGTTTCCGGGAGATATGCTTCTGTTGTAATATTAGACTATGGTTTTCTTTAAGCTTGTTAGTGGGTTTTAATAGAATTGATGATACTAGCATCATTAAAAGTTTATCTTACTGTTGCAGTGAGTTTGAAAATTTTGAATAATGTTGGCATAAAAGATCAGCTTCCCAGAATACACATTTGTAGATTAAAACAGTGTTGTGATAACCTAGTAATTAGAAACATTGTAATAATATTATAAGGGCAGTCGTCCCCCTTTTGGAGTGTATAGTTGCCTAGCACTACACTGCTTGTCCCTTGACTGACGTTTTAATGTTTTGTTGATTCCTTCAGGACAATCAGGTCTTAAATTTCTTCTTATTTCTCTTTCTCATATGGTTCCTCCACCTATCATTACAGAATTAGGTATAAAAAACAAAATATTTCCTTTTAAGTAGTTTTTGGGGTTGCTTGTTGGTAAGTCAGTTTTTTTCTTCCCATCTTCAGTTTAGTGACCACTTTAGTTGTTAAGGAGCCATAGAGTTATCTGAGCTCAGATAACCAAAGGTTGCATGTTTTTTGGCCATCATCCCCTCCCCCCACCCATGATGGGCAGTGTTTTATTGACTTTCATGACCACTTTCTAATTAGTATTTTAAAGAAATAATTTGATGTAATTTATTGTTAGAAACAAAATATCCACAGTACTAATAGTGCTGCACTAAGAAAAAAAATGTTCTTGTATTAATTTCTTTTGTTTTCTGAGCTACATTTAAAAGTTGGTCTAGGCTGGAATTGTGTGGCTCAGTTGGTAGAGCACTTGTCTAGCATGTGAGAGGCACTGGGTTTGATGCTCAGCACTGCATATAAATAAATGAATAAATAAAGGTCCATTAGTGTTATAACCAAAAACAAAGTTGGCCTAGCATTTTAAAAAAAAAATGCTTCGTGAGAATTTATAAATCTCCATCATACCCACTATCCCCCAAAATTTTAGGAAAATACGTTTGATGAAAATTGAGTGTTTTCAACTACATTTTCCCCATGTCAAAGAATAACCTCAGTTTCTTTTAAAAAATCACTGGGCTTATTAGCTGCTATTGTTTCTTCAGATTCAGTGTTGTTTCTGACTGTGTAAGAATAAGATCTTGTTTTGGATTTCATATTCTCTGTAGCATTCTTGTTACGTCCTGTTGTGTTAGAATTGAGAAGAGATAACTGTTATTAAAGATCTTATCTTGAAAATTTATAATAACCTAGAGGTGTTAACAGCAGTAAAATAGCACATTTAATTTTGATTTTAAACACAAAAGTTATATGTTTATTACAACCTAAGTATAAAAACTTACTATATGTAATAGAAAAAAGATTGGATAATTAGTCTCATTACTTGAAATTAGATGTCTAGTTGGAAAGCATGTTATTTATTGTGTAATTACTAACAAGTGTGGAGAGAGACTTTCAGAATTTCAATAAGCAAGAAAACTAAAAATATACTGTTACGTAAATAATATATAATAATCTTGTTAAATATGTTCATATGTGTGTATTGATAACTGTGGTTGGCATGATTAATAATCTTTACCAAATAACTATGTATCTGTATTTTTAAAACGTTGTAAAGCAGTACTACTTACCAAACTGTGGAATGAAATTGGGAACCATTTCAAAAAAAGACATTTTTCTGTATTGTTCAGATCATATACAGTTGTTTGGCTTTTTAATTTTTATGATAATAAAGGCAGACATTTTTAAAAAACTTTTCTCCTATAATTCTAAACAAGAATTTGGGTTCATTACAATTTAAACATCTTAGCTTTGCCTAGAATAAAAATGTACTTATTAATTTTTGTATACAATTTGTTAATTTAGTATTTGCTAATTTATTATGTAGTTGAGAACTCATTTAACATAGTTATTAAATATTTGCTAGACTATTTGGGAAACTTCTAGAACTGGATGTTAAGTTTTTCTTTTGCTAGGAAAAGTAACTATGCATTAGTAATTGTGCAGGCAGTGTTGATGTAGTATGCTAGAAGTTTTTATAAATCCCCTTTTCATTACAGATCTCCACAGGATAAAAGAACACTTCTTGTGAATTGTCCGAATAAAAGTCTTTCACAGTCTTTTGAAAATCTTCTTGATGAACCAGCATATGGTTTAATACAAGTATGTTTCTTAAGTTGATCTTGTATTAATTAATTTGACTCAATATTTTATATATATTCTACCTTTTACCTTCTCAGAGAATATTCAGAAATGAGACTTGTGTGTGTAAATCTTTATGGAACTATACTCTGTAATTTTATAGAAATAGTAATATGATCCATATTATTTGCAAGTCCTAGAAGCTTCCTTGGTTATTATTTACTCTTAACACAAAATTTTCCCTTTATCATAATACTAAAATTGGATATCAGTAGATTTTCATTACAGTGTTCATTGGTTAAGAGTCAAAAAGTAAACAAATTTGAATTCATAAATGATCAATTTAGGGAGAATCTGGTTTGAATTTTTATTTTTCATTTACATAGGTTATTTTGGGGTCATGATAATCTAATTCTCTAAAAGTATTTTAGCATGTTCTTGCATTTGGCTAAAATTGTGCACTTAGCACGGCTGAATTTCACTCAGATTACTATGTGAACTAATGAGATGGTTACTTATTCGTTTATGCACTTATTTATTTAACAGATGTTTGAACACATATTTCAGGCACTGAAATATATTTCTTTGGTTTTGAAGATATAAAAATTAATGAGATTAATTAATTAATGAGAGGGAGCTTTTTAGGAAGGAGGATAGGAAGCTAAAATTGTTTAAAATAAAAAGGGGACAGCTTTTCTTATTATGAAATAATCAGTTACTTAATAAATATTTTGCTAAACTTGAATGAACAAGCAGCATATGTTTCAGAAGTAACCCTCGGACTTAACAGCAAAAGGCTTTTTCTACTGTTTTCTCGGACAGCATTGTCCTAGAACAAATTATTCTTACTGGTATGATTTTTTACTATCACTATAATTGGGTTAAAATGTCAGCTACTATTTAAATACCGAGCTTCTAAATATAGCTGTCAAATTTTGTGCTAGGTGGTAGCACACACTTCAAGGAATATATATTTTTTTTTTTGTAAAGGCAAGACTGCTAGACAGAAGAAAGCTGTTGTGGGTCATTCACCACTGGAAAGTAAGCACTGCATATATTTCTGATATATGCAGATTAGATGAAGCCTGCAAATCATTTGTTTATCTGTAATTTAATCAGTAGATTCACTTGCTGTTTATTATGCTATTTTGACCAAATGAAAGGTTGGCTTAGAAAATTTAAATTTTTCTTCGAAGAAAAAAATCAAGATAATCTTAGAACACTTTATTTTAGTTCTGATTTTTCCTCTTTAAAAAAGCTTTACTTTTTGTCCTATAGTGGGGGATATTATTACTCTTTGTTTGAATGAATAATGCCGATATTTTCCTTCCTGTTACATAGAAAATTAAAAAGGATCCTTACACAGCAACTATGGTAGGATTTTCCAAAGTGACAAACTACATTTTCGATAGTTTAAGAGGCAGTGATCCCTCTACACACCAACGACCACCTTCAGAAATGGCAGATTTTCTTAGTGATGCTATTCCAGGCCTAAAAATAAATCAACAAGAAGAACCAGGATTTGAAGTCATTACAAGAGTGAGTGGAGATTTACATTTAATACAGTCTTATTATTTTAATGGGAGTATGTGCACTGAATGCTGTAGAAATGAAAACTCAATATTAGTGACATCTGCCTCTTTCCCCTAACTTGTTTTTACAGCTTTTTGCTAACATTTCTGACAATTAACACTTGTCTTCCACCATATTCTTGATTGTTTTCCGTTTAACACTTTCTCTTCTTTAGTGTTGTTACTCTTTTTTCTTTTATTACTTTTTTTTCCCCTGTTAGGGGATTTTACCACTGAGCTACATCCCCAGCCCTTTTTATTTTGAAATAGGGTCTCCCTAAGTTGCTCAAGGTCTTGCTAAATTGCTGAAGCTGGCTTTGAACTTGCAATCCTCCTCCCCTGCCTCCTGAGTTGCTGGGATTATAAGCCTGCACCACCATGTCTAGCTCTTTGATTACCTTTTTTTTTTTTTTTTTTTTAAATTTAAAAGAAAATCTTTTTGTTTTTTTAGTTATATATGACAGTATTTTGATTACCTTTTAATAATTGTGAACAGGTTGTTTTATTAAGTGAATAGGAGTAAGTGATTGGTGAGCTTTGCGTATTGCCTCTTAGTTCTGTTCCTGATTTGTGTTTTCTTGGGAGGCATCAGAGACACACTCCGGTTTTTCTTTTCATGTGAGTCTTTTATTTTTTAAGTCAAATGGTTTTTTGGCCCTATTAATAGTACATCTTAATATATGCTTAACAAGAATTTTTAATTTGTTATAATTCTAGACTTACTTATAGAAAGAAAATTATAAATATCCAAGTTATGCTTAATTAAAGGTTTTATCTTGGAATTGGTATTTTTAAATTACCAACATCTGTTAATTGAATTTAAAAAAAAGAGCTAGAAAATGTCAAGTGGAACTAATGGGTTATGAGTCAGTTTTTTTTTGTTTGTTTGTTTTTTTTTTGGAGGGGGGCATCCAGGGATTGAATTCAGGGGCACTTGACCACTGAGCCACATACCTAGCCCTATTTTGTATTTTATGTAGAGACAGGGTCTTACTGAGTTGCTTAACACCTTGCTTTTTGCTGAGGCTGGTTTTGAACTTGTGATCCTCCTGTCTCAGCCTCCTGAGCTGCTGGGATTACAGGTGTTGCCTGGCTATGAATCAGTTTTTACAAATACAAACTTTAGTTTGGAAGAAGAGCTAATTTTTAAAAAATTTTTATTAGTTATTGATGGCACTTATGAATTTATTTGTTTATATGTGCTGCTGAGAATCGAACCCAGTGCCTCACACATGCTAGGCACCCCAACCCCAGAGCTAATTTTTTTAAAAATAGTTTTTAGTTGTTGATGTACCTTTATTTTTTATTTATTTATATGTGATGCTGAGGATCGAACTCAGTGCTTCACAAATGCTAGGGAAGTGCTCTGCCACTGAGCTACAACTCCAGCCCCAAGAAGAGCTAATTTTAAGACATGGTTAATACAAAAATTTCTCCTTTTAAAAATTTTTTAAAACAATGTAGCATACTACTTGATTTGAAAGGTCTCACAGAGTTTATATGTTGAATGTTCTGTATTTACATAACTGAATCCCAAAATAGCAAAGAAATTTTTTTCTTAAATGAAAAATGTTTTTAATCTAAGGGATTTCGTATCTCTGAATTTGTAACACAGTTATTTGTATAGTAAGAGGCGGAAAATGTATTTAATGCTAATTTATAATCCATGGACTAAACACTAGAAAATAAGGAAAGAGAACTCAAGTTTGAAAAATAATGTTTCTGTATACCTTGATTTAATCTAACTTGTTAAAGAAGTACTCTTATTACTTATTTTAGATTGACTTGGGAGAACGACCTGTTGTTCAAAGGAGAGAGCCAGTATCACTGGAAGAGTGGTCTAAGAACATTGATTCTGAAGGAAGAATTTTAAATGTAGATAATATGAAGCAGATGATATTTAGAGGGGTAATTTAAAAACTCTAATATTGATTATATTATATACTGCAAGTATTGAGGTATTTGTTGTTAGTTTTTTTTTTAAGGGGAAGAATGAATTATTTCTTTGAATGATACCTTATGATTTTTTTTAAGGGTAAGAATGAAATATTTCTTTGAATGATACCTTATGATTTCTGGATTGAGAGGGACAGAGCAAAGTACTTATTATGTCCCTGGGGGTCAAGTATGGAGATAACTGCCCCTTAAACCTAGGGGCAGATATTCTTCCTTAGTTGAAGTTTTATGGGTTTTGTGAAGGAGGCATGTACCTCAGTAGCATTTGCCTTATCCAGTAATTTTGGGCTTAGAAAAACTCATTAGCCCCACTGTTCACTATATAGTCTACTATGTACTCTGCATTGTTGTAAACTTTCTAGCAGCTTCTTACACCTTCAGATTCTTGAAGTGAAAAAGAAAATAGTATTCACTGAATTGAACTATTTTTATGTATAAAACTACCTTTTTTTCCCCCCAGTACTGGAAATTGAACCCAGAGGCATTTTACCATTAAGTATGTCCCCAGCTCTTTTTATTTTTTATTTTGAGACAGGTTCTCTCTGTGTTGATTAGAGCTTTGCTAGTTGCTAAGCCAGCCTTGAGCTTGTGATCCTCCTGCCTCAGCCTCCCAAGTTGCTAGGATTATAGGCATGTGCTATCATGCCTGGCTCTCCATTCTGTATGTGAGGCAGAGTCTTGCTAAGTTGCTTAAGGCCTCATCAAGTTGCCCAGGCTGGCCTCAGATATATGATTCTCCTGCCTCAGCCTCTTGAGTTCTGATATGAAAGGCATGTGGCACTGCGCCCAGCTAAAACTACCTCTTAAATACTAGTTTTCTTATTTATTTTCTTGCCAGTTTTGTGAACTTACACTATTGCTGTTTATTTTTTGCTAATTTAATGTACATGCTTTCTTCAGGGTCTTAGCCATTCATTGAGAAAGCAAGCATGGAAATTTCTTCTGGGATATTTTCCTTGGGAAAGTACCAAGGATGAAAGGACTCAATTACAAAAGCAAAAAACGTAAGTACTGGTCTTTGTTTATCAAAGAAATTTCTGTAACTTAACCATACAAATTAGCTTAGAGTTTGTAAATGAGAATTTGAAATAGACTAGAAAAATAGGAAAATAATTTCATTTTTATTATTTTAACTTAAAAATTATGAGCACTATAATTTATTTCTAACTAGAAACAGTTAGAAGGACCTCATTGTATATCGGTGAGTATGTAAAAGGTGAGTATGATAGAAAAATTCAGGTCCTCTTGTTCCAACCTTGTGTACAAGCTTTTTGCGTACTTTAAAGATAATTATTTAGACCTGCATTTAAAAATGTATCTTGTTCATTTTGACTCAGTTATATAATTTATTCTGAAATTATAAAAAAAAAAAAACTCATGAGATAAGTATGTTTACTATTTAGGTTAGTTACCTTTAAATTATTTTCATGATACTCTATAACATACTGATAATTCTTTTAGAAGAATGTTACTGTTTTAAGTTATTTTTTATACTGAAAAGAGTATATTTTGCAGGTATATTTCTTGTTCCCCATTGTCAGTCTATCCTTTGACTTAAAGCTACTTCTATCCTTTGGGGCGTTTTCAAAATCTCTACCAATCCCAGTACTTCTGAAATATTTTTACATTAACAAATTTCTACAATAGACTGGTTGGAAAATGGAACTCTTATATCACATTAAAAAATCACATTTAAAATTATTCAGAAACTTTAGTGGTTAAATAATTTTAATGACTAGAATAACTTTATGTATAATTTTAAGAATTGGGATGTTTTTAAAAGTGTACCTAAAGTTATTCTAGCATGTAGCCTAACTTTATCACATAAACTTTGTGACATGTATGAGGTTATTTTTTGGTTGTTTTCATTCATTTACCATAACGTAAAGCAAAATTTCACTGTCATATTTATGAGTTACCATCCCACTAAACATCATAAATGCTTTGCTGTACTATTTATAGAAAAACCCAGTTAAGCAATGTTAAAAGAAAAGTTTTCAAATAGTTTTTTTTTGGTATAAAATTGTTTTCTATAGTGATGAATACTTCAGGATGAAACTACAGTGGAAGTCTGTCAGCGAGGAACAAGAGAAGAGAAACTCGAGGTTAAGAGATTATAGAAGTCTTATCGGTAATTTTTCTTAACTTTGGAAATGTAGGAGAGGGGTTTACATTGAAGTCTTGATAAAATTAAAGAAGCAAAGATTGTTCAGTTTCAAGGTTCAAAAGAATCAAAATTGCAAAGTACATTGGGACTTGTATTATAAAGCTCTTGATTTTTCTCATCCAATAGACATGAATTCAGTCATTATAAGTGCTGAGGTACTCAATTTTCATTTTCAAAATGGGAATAAAAAATTGTTTAGCTTTATTTGCTTGTTGAGTTGATTTCATTTTTAAAAACTTTAGTTTTTCTTTACTATGAAAGTGATTTGTGTTTATTATAGAAAATTAGAAACTAAACATGAGTAAAAGAAGAAAATAAAAATTAGTTTTGTTTCTGTCTCTCAGAGATAATCATGGTCAATAACTTTGATTTATATCTGTCTGGACCTTCTCTAAGAATGTATACATTTTATTTTTTAATTAGGTAAATAACTTAAGTAGTAAATTTTTGTATTTGAAAATAGAATATTTGATAGGGAATAACTATTCTCTTAAGAGGTGATTGATAGAATTTTATCATAAAAGTATTAGCCTGTGTCTAGATACTCATTACTGGGTTTTCTTGCTTTTATGATAAAGACCAGGTTGGTATCAATTATTGAAGGATACATAGTTTCTGTTATGTACCTTACAAGTCTGTTGTCTGCCTCAGTTCATAATATCTACTTTACAAATGAGAAAATGGGAGAATCGAAAGCATAAATGATTTGTCTAAGGTCACATGGTTAAGTTTGAGCCCAATTTTAATATTTACTGTATTATCATATGGTTTTTCTGTAATTTTAGGGTGACTTTGGATATTAGTGGAACTTAGATTTGAAACTTTTATATTGGCTTTGGAAAACCATAGCATCACTGGTATATAGGGATGTGTTGCCACCACCTCTCTTCCAAGAAAAATTCTCTCAATTATAGTGGAAAGCCCAACATACCAGTGATTTAGTACCTATAACAGAATAAACTGTATCCCTCTTCTATTAGGGCAAAAGGTTGGAGGTCCTGAGAAAGGGAGTTATCTAAAGTTTCCAAATAAAACTCCCTGTTTCCATTTTCAGTAGAAAAAATGGTAATGGATATTTTTTTCCCTTGCTTGGAAATAAAATATTTAACCTGGAAGGGATCTTAGAGGTTAACTGATTCACTATTTTGAATCTTTTTTCCCCTACATGACATATTCTCTTCCTTTTATATCAAGTACCTTTGATGTTGACTGTCATCTTCTCAACTTTTTATTGTGTCCTATTCGCATTCTTTCCAGGAGACTGGTAGAAATATCCAGATATTTTAAATCTCCATAGCATAATTTGAATTGAGATGTATTTTAGTAGTTTTCTTATTTTTAGCAGATAATAAAATTGAAGTCCAGAGAAGATTAGTGAATTTTTTAAAGCCATCTATTCATGTAGTTCCACATTCTAGACTTATAGTCAAACCTAATTCTTAATTAAATGTCCTTTTAACTATACTATGCTATTAGTATAAATATAACAGGTTAGTTTTAAAATTCTTTTTCTGTAATACTTTTTCTAAAAAACATTTTTTGAGAGCATTTATTTTTTTTATTGCTGTGACCAGAAGACCTGACGGGAACCATTAGGGGAGGAAATGTTTATTTGGCTCACAGTTGGTAAGTCTGAGTCCCCAGATGACCAACTCCATAGCTCTGGGCCCGTGGTGAGGCAGAACAGGAACATTATGGTGGAAGGATGTGGCAGAAGGATGCAGCTCTGGACATGGCAACAAGGAAGCAGAGGCATGTTCAACTTAGTGGGGACAAGACATAAACCCCAAAGCCACATCTTTAGTGACCAATTTCTTCTAGCCACATCCTACCTGCCTACATTTGCCACTTGGTTAATATGTTATCAGTAGATTAATCCACCAATTAGGTCAAGGTTCATAATCCAGTCATTTCACCTGAAAAATTTTACATTTTCTAACAAATGAGCTCTTGGAGGATATTGCATATTTAAACCATAACAGTTTGCCAAAAGCTTTTTGGGAGGTTTTAATTAATCTTATTAAGAGCAAAACTGGGGCTGGCATCATAGCGCAGCGGTAGAATGCTTGCCTAGTATGTGCAAGACGCTGGGTTCGATCCTCAGCACCACATAAAAAAATAATTAATAAAATAAAGGAATCGTGTCCAACTACAACTAAAGAAAATATATTAAAAGCAAAACTGTACAGTAGCCTGTAGACCATGTGAATTATGATGAGAAACTGGCATGTTCAAATATGATAAACTATTGCAGCATTTTAAGTTAGGGTATCTTATTTATATTTTAAAATAATTTTTTACTGCTCTGAGGAAGTGGGTTGTATAAAGGTAAGGGTAGGAATAGGCACTCCAGTTACTAGGAGGCAGGTATCTATGCAAGAGATGATGGTAGCAGAGATATATAGAAATAGAAGGATTCATGTCCTATTTTGGTGATATAATTGATAAGATTTTTTATTGTATTAAATATGGGGTGGAATTTAAGATATGAGGTATGGGGAAATTTAATCAGGTGTTTTCACCTAATAAAAGTATTTCACCCCTTAAGTTAAAACATACATATGAAATGTTAAGAGCTAATCACATAGTCTGAAGTGGTCTGATAGGAGATATAAATTTGGGTATTATTAATATCCATGAAATATATTACTTAGGATTAAGAGAGACAATTAGAGAGCCCAGGGACCCTTGTCTTTTTTTTTTAAATTTTATTTATTTATTTTTTTGTTTAAATATTTATTTATTTATTTATTTATTTTTTGAGAGAGAGAGAGAGAGAGAGAGAGAATTTTTAATATTTATTTTTTAGTTCTCGGCGGACACAACATCTTTTGTTTGTATGTGGTGCTGAGGATCGAACCCGGGCCGCACGCATGCCAGGCGAGCGCGCTACCGCTTGAGCCACATCCCCAGCCCCGACCCTTGTCTTTATTTCACTGTTTTCTAACTTTGCACATCAGAATCACCAGGGCATCTTTTAAAATCACATTGATTATTTTAAGCATTCCTACATTCATTCATTCAATTAAATTTACTTAGTGCCTGTTATGTACTAGGCTCTCCTCTAGGCATTGGGGATTCATCAGTGAACAAAACAGGCAAAATTCTTGCCCTCAAGGAGCTTCCATTCCTGTGGGGAACAGACAGTAAACAAGATCAGTAAGTAACGTGGTATGTTAGTGGTAAGTGCTGAATAGAAAAATAAGGCAAGGAAGAGGTTAGGTAGCTTGTGTGTGATGTTGCATTTGCAGCGTGGGCAATTATAGAATGCTTTTATTGAGATACTGATATTGAATATTGAGTAGAAACTTGTAAAAGGGGAGAGGTAAGTGATGCAGATTGGTATATAGGTAAAAGGCATCCTAAGCAGAAAGGATCAACTTGTCTTAGACTTGTTTCCATCCCAGAATGTTTTTACATGTTTGAGGGTATAGAATGGAGACAAGTGTGACTGGGATGAGTTGGGATGGAATATAGAAACTGATGAAATCAGAGAGTAATTGTAGAGGATTAGATATAGATCTATGTAGAGCATTGCTATTGTAAAGACTTCAGCTTTTATTCTGGGTGAGATAAGAAGCCAATTAAGGTTTTTTTTTTTTTTGTTTGTTTGTTTTTTTGGTGGTGCTGAGGATTGAACCCAGGGCCTTGTGCATGCAAGGCAAGCACTCTACCAACTGAGCTATATTCCCAGCCCCCAATTAAGGGTTTTGAGCAGAATAGTGACAATGATTTAACTGTCTGGAGATTAAGTGTAGAGTGGCAAAGGTGGAAGGAGAAAGATCATTTGAGGCTATTGCTATCGTCCAGGTGAGAGATGATGTTTGCTTGGTCTGGGGGGCTAGCAGTTAAGGGGGAAAGGTTTGACTAGAGGCTTGAAGAAGTGGGTATATGCTATGCAACTATCTGGGTAAAAGGCATTCTGGGCTCCTGACCTCTGCATGTTTGAAGAAGAACAAGGAGACTAGTGTGGCTAGAATGGAGTAAGGTTGGGCTGGGAAGTAGAATGAGTTGGGTGGGAAAACTGAATATTTGTTTCTAAATGTATTTTGAAGGTTTAACTAATATATCAGTGTCAGACAGGAAGACAAAGTTTAAAGGATGATTCTAAAGTTTTTAGGGGAACATCTGGAGAAATGGAAGTGCTGTTTTACTAAAATGGGAAAAGTTATGAGTGAAGAAAGTTTGGAAGAGAATGTTTGGAATTCAGTTTTGGACACTAATTTTGAGATGCTTCTTGGATGTCCACATCTAACTAGGAGGAAGTCAGAAGAGAGAAAAGGGCTAGAGATAAATTTAGGGGTCATTAATATATATATGGTATGAGACTTCATGAAACTATGAATTGGAAAACTAGATAAAATTCCCAAGGGAGTAATATATTTAGAAAAGAAGAGGTATAAACCGAGGAAAAATTAGGAGCAAAGGAAACTGAGAAAAAGCCAGAGGAAAAGAAAACAAAATCTTGGTATCTTAAAAGACAAATAAAGACTGTATTTCAAGAAAGTATGACTAGGATGTCATATAAGATGAAGATTTGGATTCACCATTACAAAAAATATTGAGGTTATTGGAGATTTTGATTAAAGGAAAATTTTCGTGGGTTGGTGGATGTGACAACCTAGAGGTAATCCAGAAGGAGAGGACTTGGAGACAATAAGTACAGCTCATTGAAGTTTTGCTCTAAACAAGGAGAGAAAATGGACTGTAGTTAAGAGGGAGAAGTATAAGAGAGGTTTTTTGATGATAAAAGAAATAATGGCATATGGTTGAATGTTATGGGAATAGTTCAGTAGAGAAGAAGAACTGACGAAACTGGAGGAGGAGGAGGAAATAAAATTAGTAGAGGAACTACCTAAGAATTGCTACAGTCCTTGGGTAGCCAGTGGTAATGGATTTCCTACAGAAAAGAGGGGCTGGTCCTAGCCATAATCATCAAAACTCATTATAGTGATAGGAGAGAACAGAGACTGTATAAACTCATGTGCAGTTTTGTGGTTAGAATCGTGGGTATCTGGGAAGTTCTCCTTGAGTAGCTTACATTTTCCCAGAGGTCGGAGGCAAGATGTGAGAGTAAAATGTGGGAGAAGGTGGAGGCTTGACAAGAGGTGTAAAGTAGTTAAATGAATTGGGAGAATGAATGGACAAGGGAAATAGTGCATGATTGCCAGACAGCATTATAGGCTCACTTGAGGTTGGTGATGCCAAGTGGGGTCAACCAGCATGATTGTGTTTTTCTTAAACTTTTTTTTTTTTAGGTATACCAAGTTCCATGGAGAATTAGATTTCACTAGGGCTTGACTTAAGTGCTCATTTTGCTTCTACAGATACCTTATAAATTACCATTTTTATATATCATTTTTTTGATCCCTTTTACAATTTCTGCCTGGCTTGTCATTACTACGTATCTACATAGGAAGAAAGAAATACTGATAGTTCATGAGGATCTGAACAACTTTTTACTGTGTTTAAAATACACTAAGGCTGATAGTCTGTGTTGGCATTTTGTCATTGTAAATTGTGCTTTAATTAGTAGAAAATTATTTGTCAACTGTGAAATGAGAATGAAATATTTTGACATTTTAAATTGAAATTTTATATTCATAGCATGAATTTTTTGGTATAGCTTTTTTGCTTATTTGTTTGAGAAGTATGTATATAATCCTATAGATACCTGCTTGTATTTTAAAAAACAAATGTATTTTAACAGAAAGATGGAATATTGTTCTAATAATTTTTAAAAAATATATTTGTATAATCTAAACTTATGCTATCTATTATTAGATTCTACTTCATTGTGAAATACCATCCTATTTCTGTGTAAAGAGTTTTGAAAGTTTTTCAAATTATTTAGTTTAATAGGGGGAGGATAATTAAAGCTTTACAACAGACTTGATTTTGGAATAAATCATTTTGAGTTTGTTGTTTCTTCCTGATTTTCTGAGAAATTCAAGTTGGAGAATGCCTTTTTTGTTGTAATCTCACAAAATGCACTTAGTAGGCATTAGTATTGGTGAATTGAATTGTTGATACTTTTGGATGTGCTCAAGGTTTCTGTTTTTAATGATGTGAAATTCATTTCCATCATCAAAGTATGGATTTTAATTTTTTAAAAATTATAAAATTGCTTATAATATTTAAACTGAATGGTATGTATATGAAAATATGGAAGCAATTTTTCCTAAAGATAAATTTGAAACATAACAAGAAAGTTGATAATGCTTCTTATAATGAAGGAGTAATCATGAATGAAATAAATTTCTGATTACACTTGATTGGCTACTAACTTTTTAAAAATTATTTTTTTCAAGTACTACTACCTATCACATGCATTAATGATGGGCATTTTTATTGCTAACTAATGTGAATTATTAGTGTTGCTTTTAATTCATTGAAAATATTTTTGACTGTGCAAATAAAATGTTTCTATGTTTAGATTAAAACTGAAGAATACTTAAAAATTTGTGAAGAAGTGAACTTTTTTTTGAACAATATTCCAAAATGTCACTTTACTCCATATTTGAAATATAATTTGATGAATTTTTCTTTTTTTATGTAAAACTTGGCAAGAAGTGAAATTAATAGCAAGTAATTCTGTACTTATAAAGATATAAGCTTTATAAGAATCTGTTTTTTGAGAGGTTTTCAAATATGTAATAATTTCCCTCTTTAGAAAAAGATGTTAACAGAACAGATCGAACAAACAAATTTTATGAAGGTCAAGATAATCCAGGGTTGATTTTGCTTCATGACATTCTGATGACCTACTGTATGTACGATTTTGATTTAGGTAAGTTCTTCTCTGAAGTCCTAATTTAAAAAGACTTGTGTATTTTTATTTTAGAACTTAAGTTTATTAACCAGTTAAAAATAGGTAATAGTTCTGTGGACTAGATTCATAAGGATTGCTCCTCAGGGGACTAGAAATTTATAAGGCATAAATAAGTATGGTTCTCAAGCCAGGAGCCCCAAATTTGCTGCGATAAACTTACAAGGGCACTGTGGAATCTTTTAAATTTTTGAGAGAATTATAGTGACATATATATAGAACACTGTACTAAGTACTAGCTGAAATAGTTAATTTAACATTATGTAACTATATTCCTTTGATGAAGTTATATATTTGCAGAACTGGGTTTTTTTGGCCTTCAATCAATTACTGGTTGAAAGTAAATGAGAATAGTGGTATTTAGTTGAATTTCAAGGTTTGATATGCAGTGTAGTACCCAACAGATGCTAAGTTTTTAGGGCTTAAACACAGGCTGATTATTCTTTATCTGAATGCTTTGGACCAGAACAGAAGTGTTTTATTGGAGTTCATATATATATGAACCTTGTCATTGCTGAGGCTGGCTTTGAACTCAGGATCCTCCTGTGTCAGACTCCCCAGCCAGTGGGCTTACAGGCATGCGCCATCCCACCTGGCTCTAGTTGAGCATTCCTAATTTGAAAATCTGAAGTCTGAAATGCTTCAACATTTCATATAAGCACTCAGAAAGTTCTAGTCGGAGCATTTCAGATTTCATGGTTTGGATTAGGGATGCTTAATCTGTACTTATGTTTGGACATAATTATGTAATAATTGTAGCTGTTATTTCTTTGAGTCTAGAAGTACCTTCTAAAAAATTACTGGGAGAGTAAAAATGCCATGAACTGAGAAAACTTGGGAATCAATGTACATTTTATTTCTGGTATGGTTTGATGTCTTGCATAGGTAGTTCATATTATTTTGAAGGGCATTTGAAATTTACTTTTCTTGGTAAATGTTCATACCAAATATGAGTTGTTAGCACTGTTCTGGAGGTGAAAATGGAAAATTGTATACAGAAAGGATGCTAAGGGGTGGAAAACTTAAGGAACTAGTATTTTAAGCGACAAGAGAATTTGAGCAGTTTCTTTAAAAGGACCAACAAATCCCAAAACATCAGCCTTTAAATAAGTAAGATGAGCGAGTTCTTAGTTACCTACCATGTGAATTGTTTCCAGTTAGACAATAATAGAAATAGGTGTTTTCCAGATTACTTTTGTAGAGCTTTAAATATCTGGAGAAGATGTTTGGATACTTTGCACATTGAACCCAAATAAACCTTGAATTATGGATACATTTCCTTCACTATTTGTATGTATTTATATTTTCTTTTTTTCTTAAGAGAGAGAGAGAGAATTTTTAATATTTATTTTTTAGTTTTCGGCAGACACAACATCTTTGTTTGTATGTGGTGCTGAGGATCGAACCCAGGCCGCACGCATACCAGGCAAGCGCGCTACCGCTTGAGCCACATCCCCAGCCCCTGTATTTATATTTTCTTGTCTTTATGAATTGAGGGAAGATGTAAGTTTGTTTGTGGGTATTGAGGTAACAGCCTATTTGGTGAGAATAAATTGAAAATCACAAGGTTTTCTTTAAAAGCTAAAATGCAGCCAGTCCTGTCTGTCGTATCGTTAGTGAGCTTCAGAGTGGATCATTTAAAGCATATTGGTAGAGTGCTTTTCATGTTACAGAGTGAGTTTTACTTTAATTTTAATAGTAGTCTTTTGAAGAAGTAGGGAAGTAATTCCCACTTTATGAGTAAGGTTATACTAATAGAGACAGTGACTTGAGTTCACACAGGTAGTAAATAATTGGCTTGGAGTAGAGCCCCAGAACTTTATTGCAGGCTGGCATTCTTAATCCCTCCATCTTTAGTACCCCAGTCCCTTGCTGTTTTAATTTCTCTTACCACTGTAGAACATCAGAGTATTGTTTTTGGCAATAGTAGTCATTGCTCCATTCTCTCAAGTGGTAATTTTGAGAAAGGAATTTGCACATAGTCCTGTATCTTGACGGGAATACATTCTGAGAAATGTGTAAACTTGCCTCTCCCATTTGTCTATATTAACTCCACATTCTTTCTATTCAGGCATTTCAGTTATCTGAAACACAGTCAAGAGTCCCACTGATAATTCTAGACTTAAGAAAAGTGAAGATAGTTCTTATAACAGCTATGGACCAATGTCTCTTGCCCTTTATTTGCAGTAGAGCAACCTGTGCTATAAATTTACCCTGTCTCATAGGTGATTCCATAATATTGAGATATTTGGCACCTTAGCCTATAGATGACATGTATTTGCATTAAATTCATTCTCAATAATGAGAAAGTTGACCACATGATTAAAAGCAGAACTTAAGAGTAATTTTTAATTTGGTATAGATAACTGTATTTCAGGAAGTATCTATGGGAGATATCTTTTTTACAATGTATGTTGATAATCATGATCCTGCATAGATGAGAAAAGGTTAAATTACATTCAAAATATTACGTATAAGAAGGCAGGAGAGTGTCTAAAATTCTTTTAAAAGATGATTTTTAGTTCTCAATATATATATTTTGTATTTGATACTCCAAGGGATAAGCTTCAATTACCTGGAAATTGACCTGTATGTACATTAAATTTTCTTTTCAGCACAAGAAGTGTACAATAGGATGATAAAGAGTTCATTTCTCACACCTCTCAACTGAAACAAATTTGCTTTGAAAATAATTTTAGGGAACTACTTTAGAAATTATAGTAGTACTGATGTGCATCAGTCAGCAGTAGTGCAGAATCTGAGTGCCATTGAATGCTAATTTAAACACCTTTAATCTTTCTTTAATTAAAAGGAATTTGTACATTAATTCCATCCCCATAATTCATGGCATACCCTAAAGAACATTATGTATAAAATAAAATAGATTTAAGGCTATCAGAAGACAAAGATTAATTTGACAACTGGCTTCAGCTAAGACTTATAGAAGAAATATGGTAGTGATCTCATATGAAAGCTGAAGACTTAAAGGATTAGCTTTTTAGAAATTTTTATTCATTATAACTTAATAAACCCTTTTCTTTTCCTAGAGAAAAGGTGCTTTGTAAATCTTTTGAGTAGCACTCTTTGAAATTTTTCCATCGTAGACCATATGCAATCAGATCCAGTAGAATAATACTCTTTTGCACTTTGTTGAATTCAGATTAGATTTCCATTTTGTCTTAATTGATTTAGACTTTATATTTGTAATAGATTTCACTGTGTTAGTGCCAGGTAAGAAAGTTCTGATGTTAACAATTTAGTCTTCCTTCCAACTTATTCTTTTTCTTAAAGTGTGCATTATTTTAGAAACCGTCTTCATAAATTTGTAGAAGTGCTCACATTTAGATATCTTGTCATATGCCATTTTTTCTAGCTCTAATTTGTAAATGTCTTGATAACTCTATTGTCTGCTACTGTAATAATTGAATGTCTTCCATGGGAACCTAGATATCTTTTTATGCTCATGTGAGTACAGCATACTTTGTCACAGAGGACAATGTAGACCCAATGAATTTATAGTAGGATGTGTGGAAAGGCTTAGCAGTAGACGATAGGGTATAGACTCAAAGCAAATTTAGCTTCATCTATTTTCATAAAGAGATCTGAAGGCCTTTTTCTGTTACATGTTATTTTTATTTTTGGTACTGGGTATTGAACTCAGGGGCACTCAACCACTGAGCTACATCCCTGCCCTGTTTTGTGTATTATTTATTTAGGCAGGGTTTCGCTGAGTTGCTTAACTCTTGATCCTCCTGCCTCAACCTCCCGAGCCGCTGTGATTACAGGCATGTACTATTGTGCCTGGCTTGTATTACATGTTTGATCTGAGTTTTCTGAAGAGATTTTGGCTTACCTGCTTTCTGGGGTCATTTTTAAAGTTTTCCTCCAAAACAATGATACATAATTGTGTATCATCTCTAGCAGAATTACCCACTCCCCCTTTTAATTATAGACTTATGGGCTTCAGTATGGAAAAATTTTGGTGAATAAAAATGTAACCTTTGGATCTGCACATTAAAGACTATATTTTCTGCAGATGTCCCAAGCCACCAACCAAGAAATCTCCATTTAATTTTAACAAATGTACAAAAGCTTCCAAAGTTGAATATCCCTTTGTTGGTTCAAGAATTGGTGTCTGAAATTGAATTGTAAAAGAAGGAAATTAAGGGGTTTATAGCATGGAATAAAAAGAAACTTGTTATATTCAGATGAAAAGCAAACCAACACTTTTGTTTGTTTTAAAGTGAGGAATCTGAATTCTTATCTTACCAATTTTTCTTTTAATCAAGTATTGTAATTAGTGTCATGGTTGAGAAATTATAATAGCTTTAAGAGAAAGGTTAGAGTGACAATTTAACTACAAAAATATTGATTGGGTTTAATCCATTTGCTAGTATTGTCTGGGTAAATAGTAACAAGAAAAGAGAAGGATGTGGATATGATATTTTTAAAAGTTTTTTTTTGTTTTGTGTGTGTGTGAGAGAGATTTTGTGTGTGTGTGTGTGTGTGTGTGTGTGTGTGTGAGAGAGAGAGAGAGAGAGAGAGAGAGATTCCTTTTGAATTACCAGTGGTCTGCTTGCTAAAGCTGTTGGACCCTTTTCTATTTTATTTTACTTATTTGTAGTAATTGGGCATTGTTGACCACTGTGGCCTTTCAACATTCTTACCTGGATTTTTGCAGCATTATTCTTCCTTAATTTTTTCCCCTTGCCTTCCTGACTGTTCTTATTAAATATACCTTTGAATACGTGTTCTTATATTTAATCTTCCTCTGGTTTCTTCTTTATCTCCTTTTCTCATGATGCTGTTGCACATTATTTTTATTATCTGCTCTTTATAGGGATACCTTCACTAAAATGCGTTCTCCAAGATACATATGTGCTTGACATCTCAATATAAAACAACTTATATTTCTCACGTGAATGCTTCTTCATCCCCCCCGTCCCTCTCCCTCCCTCCCCGTCTCTCTCTCTCTCTCTCTCTCTCTCTCGTTGTGTGTTTGTGTGTGCTTGCACGCGCGCTCTCGGGGTTGAACCCAGGGCCTTGTGCACCTTACCAACTGAGCTGTATCTCCAGCCCCCTGTTTATTTTCGTTTTTTCATGAAAAGAAATACCTGCCACTTTTTTCATCCAAAGGCAATACATAATTTTCAGTGAAATGGTGATGAAGTGCATGCGCGCGCACACACGCACATGCGCTCACACACAGTTACATAAAGCATAGGTTTTCAGAGATAATATTATTTTCTTCTTCTTAGGCTATGTGCAAGGAATGAGTGACTTACTTTCTCCTCTTTTGTATGTGATGGAAAATGAAGTGGATGCCTTTTGGTGCTTTGCCTCTTACATGGACCAAATGGTAAGAGCAGGGATTTTTTTCCTTAAATGAAACTCATTTTGAAAAATTTAGTTTTGTAACTAAAAATGTTGGCAAGACTATGGGAGAAAAGGTACATGCATACATTGTTGGTGGGACTGTAAATTAGCGTAACCACTCTGGAAAGCAGTATGGAGATTCCTCTAAAAATTAGGAATGGAACCACCATTTGACCCAGCTATTCTGCTCCTCAGTGTATATACCAAGGATCTAAAATCGGCATACTGTAGGGATGCAGCAACATCAGTGTTTATAGTGGACAATTCACAATAGCCAGACTATGGAACCAACCTAGGTGCCCTTCAACAGATGAATGGATAAAGAAAACGTGGTATACATACACAATGCAATAATGCTCAGCCATGAACAAGAATGAAATCATGTCATTCGCTGGTAAATGAATGGAACTAGCGACTATAATGCTAAGTGAAATCCTAAGACTCAGAAAGTCAAAGGCTGAATGTTTTCTCTGATTCGCAGAAGCTAGCGTAAGATTAGGGGAAAGGAGAGAGAGGGAGACGGAGGTGAGGATGGGGAGAGAATTCCATCAAAATAAAAGAAAGATCAGGGGAGTAGAAGAAGGTGATTGAGGGAGGCAGAAGGAGTGGAATAAGGGAAAATTAGGGGAAAGAATCTGACCTAACTTTCCAATGTACTATAGTGATTCTCACCATTATGTATATTTACAAGATATTAATTTGAAAAAAAACAATAAATAGAAAGATCTGTAGAGTAGAAGAAAGTGGGGAGGGGAAGGGTAAGTACTGGGGACTTAATTGGAGCAAATTATATTCCATGCATTTATAATTATGTCAAAATTAATCTTAATGTTTATAACTATTATGAACCAATAAAAATTTAGTTATTTAACCTTATTATATGACTGATTTTTATATTTAGCCAACTATGATGGAGCTTAAAAAATTAATCCATTGTATTTTCCCTCTTTAATAACCTTTTAAAAGATTTGGAAATACTGGTGTTGTTTTTAATATAAAAAGTAGAAAATATGTGCCTGTAGTATAGGAATAACCAGGATTTAATATCAGTAAGTGCTTATGTTCTTCAGAAGAGCCATGAGTCATTATAGAATATTGATGAAATAGATGAAGTACTTGAACTCTTCCTTCATCAGTTTAGCCATGCCAAGTAATATCCTAACCTTTTGTGAACATTTTGGATTTTGTCATAGTGATTGATTTTTCTCCACGTGTTTTAACTATTTGTAAGTCTGACACTCTTAGCAATTGTTGTTTTCCCAGAAGTCTGTGATTATTAGAATTCAACTATGTCTATATAGACACGTTAGTTTAAAAAATAAAAAGAATTTATTGTCAGCAGTTTATCTAGGAGAGTAGTGGAGAGAATATTAACAGATAAAATAGAAAAGTCTTCTCAAGCAATCTGTTAGAACAAAGGCAGAAAGAGGTATGAGTAGATAAAGGCATATGAAATCCGAAGACCTGACTATATACATAGGTCACTGTATTTTTTCAAAATAAAATTAATAAATTTGATGCTGGCTCTTTTATGTCAGATATTGAAATGACTTGTTTCAAAGGGGATAAAGTACTTTGAATCGATAATCATTTAAAATATTTCTGAAATGTAGAATTTAACTCAGAGCTTCTGGGGTACAAATGTGAAATTTGAAAGTTGTACTCTTTTTTTCTTCTACCCTTTTTGTTTATTTTTTTTCTTCTTTTAGTATTTTTCACTTTTGTCTATTTCAAGTCTCTTGTTTGTAGTTTGAAAACTAATCCTCACTTAGTTCTTTTCCAAATAATATATTTGATAAGATTGATTAGTTTTAAAATGATCTTTTACTGTTAAATTAATTTTTAAATTAGTCCTTTGCCAAAAATTAATATTTTTGGATTATTTTAGAATAATTATCAATTGTAATAATCTGGTGATATAATTTGCCTTCCTTATCTTTTTGATTGATTGATTTGCCTACCTTCTTAGTTCTAATTACTCTCAAGTGCTCTAGAAACCTGAGGCATTTGTTATAAAGGTCTGTACAACTGATACTAATTACATTACAGCTCTTGTCTGCTTTCTTTGTGTTTTTCTTGTTTATTTTCTTTTCACTAGAGTTAGTATGTTCCTTGATAAAGGAATCATGTTTTTGTTTTATTTGTAGCTTACCAAAATTTTCTTAATGCCCAATCTGAGGTAATTGAACAGATTTTTGTAGAATAAACATGAATCTTTAAACCTCTTCTTATAGTAGGTATATATCTTCCCAAATTAACATCATTGTACTGTATTTAGCTTCTTACTATAATAGTTTTCAATTAAATGAAACCAGTATTAGTATGTTCAAATATATTGACATATAATGTCATACAGTGCATGTATACATACCCAAGAAGTAGTTAATTTTTAAAAATGAGATATGTGTTAAAATGAAGTTAATTTTATTTCATGTGGTAATTTTTTTTTATTGGTTGTTCAAAACATTACAAAGCTCATGATATATCATCTTTCATACATTTGACTCAATTGGGTTATGAACTCCCATTTTTACCCCAAATACAGATTGCAGAATCACATCAGTTACACACTCACATTTTTACATAATGGCATATTAGTGACTGTTGTATTCTGCTACCTTTCCTATCCTCTACTATCCTCCTCCTGTGGTAATTTGAAGGAATACTTAATGATGGAAATAATCTGATAAATGTTTATTTCCCAAATATGTTCCTTTCACCAAACCTTTTATGTTGTGAAGAAATAAATGTGTCAGTGTGCTGCTGCTATTCCTGCAATTCTTTTTTATCTAAATCAAATGAATAGGGGAGAAAATAATCCTTAGTTTAAGACCAAGGATTTTTTTCTCTTCCTTCTCTTTGTAGTATTGCTTTAGCTTTTGAATTAGTTGTGTATTTTTTAACATACTTGCATGATAGAAGTAGAACATTTGTCCTTAGACATCATGCTTTAGTTATAGTGGTTATGTAGTATAAAATGTTTTTAAAATATTAATTTGTGGTAACAGTTGTTTCCTTTTGAAGCATCAAAATTTTGAAGAACAAATGCAAGGCATGAAGACCCAGTTAATTCAGCTGAGTACCTTACTACGATTATTGGACAGTGGATTTTGCAGTTACTTAGGTAAGTATAACTATCTTTATAAATCTTAAAACATTTTGTTCATAAAATGAATTAAATTTGAATTGTTTACTTGAATTGATAGAAGGCAGTTAAATAATATAGGGGTTCTAGTCACCTAAAATGCAGAGAAAAATTGCAGTTTGAGAAAGGTCCCTTGGTTTTGACATAACTAGTAGAATAATTCATATATGTGTTTTTTCTTCTGTATAGAATCGCAGGACTCTGGATACTTGTATTTTTGCTTCAGATGGCTTTTAATTAGATTTAAAAGGGAATTTAGTTTTCTGGATATTCTTCGATTATGGGAGGTAAGTTCTGAAATTATTATGCAAGTGTAATATTTATAATGGAAAGATTCAATTTTTTCTGTAGAGTATAAATGGATTGTCATAGCCCAAGTGAAATTTTTAAGGTACTTACCTTCCAAAATTCTTGTAAGTTTGCAGTCTGTCCTTAAAAATTAATGACCTCAAACCTAATATATGGTCTTTTGGAACTTCTTTCTTAAAATCACAATTACTATGAGATTTGAGGCCAAGAGGTATACCAGAATAGTTCCCTAGACCATTTGCTATTTATATTCTTTCTTTGGGATACTCGAATTTATGTGAGCCTCTGTCACATTCTGGTATAGGTTTGTTTAGCATTCAAATTGATGAGCCAGTCAGTTGAGTTGGCACTTAAGCTTAGTTTGTGATCTGTGGTGTTAGGAGGGGACTGGCATGTGTTTTGCTCTTTAAAAGAAATGTAAGTTACAGCAAAATGGCAAGAATAACATAACTAACATTCCACATTCCAAATTTAATATATATAAATATTTTTTTATGTTTACTACTAGTGAACCCTTTCTCTCTTAATCTTTCAAGAAAAAAAAAAATCAAAGCTAGTTAGTCTTTTTCACCATCCCAGTTCCTTTTCCTTCCTGACACTCTAGAGGAAATTCATTATCATAGTTTTGGAGTACATCCTTTTATTCCATTTTGCACCTCTGGCAAATCTTGATAAAAAAAGAAACAAAAAACCCCTTTAATTCTCAACTGTCTGTTAATAACAAATCAGTCTACTTTTTAATACAATATTGGTATAATGACTGATTGTTGCCTTTATACAAATGAAGGGATGACCAAAATTTTCCCAAGGAAATAATCCATTTGAATAATAAACTTACAGTGGAACTCCAGTGTCCTCTAAGACTTTTACAACTGGAAATTGATTCCAGTTACCATTAGAGAAAGCAGTGTGTAATGGAAGGATCATTGCTTTGTACTTGTTAGATCTGTTCTGAAATTGGAAGTAAAACTCCAGGTTCTTTGATAGAATCATGTTTAAATGTGTATCAGTTTTGTTAAACTAGAATCTCAATTTCTTTAAAGGATGAATTAATATTTATTACCGCAAAGCTAGAATAACTCCTCAATCTGTGTTTATCAAATAAATTGGAACTTTTTTTAAAAAATTTTTTATTGTTGGTTGTTCAAAACATTACATAGTTCTTGATATATCATATTTCACACTTTGATTCAAGTGGGTTATGAACTCCCATAAATTGGAACTTTTAATCGAAACTTTGAGGTTAATTTTATTGTAATTGAACTTTGGGAAATTGGAATTAGTTTGAAAATGATTTACTTCTTTTGAAAGAAGTAAACATATTTCAGGGATGCACTAATAATGTTGTTTGTATGAGCCTTTTTGTCTCTCCAGAAAAGGTATTATTAGGTACAGCAATTAGGTACATTAACAAGGTCTTAAAATCTGAGGGCATTACCTATATTCAGGGAAAAGTTTAACTACTGATCAAACATTCTATGTTTGGGTAAAAATTTTGGATAATTGATTTAGTTTTTATCATAGCTGGAGGATACTCTGAATTATATAATACAATATAAAGCTTTATAAATTTGGAATGTAGAGCTACCTATGTATGTTTTTCATCCTATATACTGTATAATTAAATCTTTTTTTAAAATTCAGCACATGTGAGGCACTGGGTTCCATTCTCAGCACCACATAAAAATAAATAAATAGACATAATAACTATTTACTTATTTATCTACAACTAAAAATAAGTAAGAAACTGAAGGTTCAGAAAAATACTGAAAGTTCGTCTAACCCGTATATCATAAACTTAACCCCACAGCTATGGTTTCTTAATAACACTTATCATATTGGTAAAGTTCAATGATTTGCATATGGTAGTTATCCACAGATCCAAATTTATAATACATCCAACATTAGTCTTGATACTAGTTCCTTTGTAGTTAATTAGTTACTTTGTAAGACTTCTTCACTTCCTCATTCACTAGCTAGAAAAATAGTAGGCTGTTCCAACTAGACAATTTCATTGCTTCCAAGTTCAACATTGTATTTGTGAGAAAAATATTTTAGAATTGATATGACTTACTAAATAATTCTTCTATTTTTTTAATAGGTAATATGGACTGAATTGCCATGTAAAAATTTCCATCTTCTTCTCTGTTGTGCTATTTTGGAATCAGAAAAGCAGCAAATAATGGAAAAACATTATGGCTTCAATGAAATACTTAAGGTAGTATTCCTTTAATCTTGATTTTATTGTTTTGGCTTTTTCCTCTATTTGGTGTTCCTGATATGAAGAACATATTCTTGCAATGTTATTGAATCCCTTGAGTAATTACTTAAATTTTATTGGTAAAACTTTGACTGGTTTTCTGAGAATGATGGTTCACCATATACATATTGACCAGTTATTTTTACTTGGCCAATGAGGAAGAAAAGGAACATGCAACAAATGCTCTTTTATGTAGTTTTGTTTTTGAAAAAATAATGCTTTTGCTTATTAACTTTGAGATAGCAGACTTGAGACAGCTGCTAGATTTAATGTTCCATAAGCTTATTAGCTTTAAACCTTAAAATAATCTGATGAAAGATATATTGGATTTCCTGTGTATTTGTAGTCTGTGACTATTTCTTAAGTTTTATTTGCAGTGCAATATAACTGGTAATAAGTTGTTTGTATAGTAAAATGTAATGGTTTCAGTTTTGATTATCATTTATTTTATTGGTGTTTTTAGCATATCAATGAATTGTCCATGAAAATTGATGTGGAAGATATACTGTGCAAGGCAGAAGCAATTTCTCTACAGATGGTAAAATGCAAGGTACACATACAATGTTTCAAGTGATTGCAAGGCTTTTATTCTTTTCTCTTTTTGACGGAATCAAGAAAGATTTTTCTTCTTAGAAGTAAAATAAGTGACAGTTTTAGCAAGATAAGAGAAGGCACAGAGAATTGAACAGCTTTTTTTTTTTAATATTTATTTTTTAGTTGTAGTTGGACACAATACCTTTATTTTATTTATTTATACTTGGTACTGAGGATTGAACCCAGGGCCTTGCACGTGCCAGGCTGAGCCATAACCCCAGTCCGAACAGCTTTTTGTTTAGTATCATAGATTTATAGCACTTAATTGAAAACAAATGGCTACTTATATCAGAGAGGAAACATTTAATAATAAGGCCAAGTGGAAAAAGTAATGAAAATATTTCTACTACAGCTAAAGAGGATATAGAATTAAAGCAATGATACATTATTGAATTAATGAATACAGAATAAGGAACTATTATTAAATGTGTAATGCCCCAAAATAAAAAGATTCTAATAAAACATAATTAAATGAGTACTAGTCTGTCATTGCATTTGTATCAACCAAGCTCTTTAATTATTTGTAAAAACAAGGTAAATTTGATGTATTATCTGAATTAAAACCAAATCAATGTATATTTTAATATATATATTTAGTTGTGAATGGACCACAATACCTTTATTTTATTTATTTTTTTGTGGTGCTGAGGATTGAAACCAGTGCCTGACATGTGCTAGGCAAGTACTCTTCCACTGAGCTACAACCCCAGTTCGTTTGATATAGCTTGGCTTGGCTTTTATATTTTTATAAGAATTTGTGTTCAGTACATGTACTTATACTTAGTTCAGCTCAAACATTTGATAGCTTTTCTGTTTCAAAACATGTCGATTAGATATTTCTTCCATTGTTTACTGAGAGAGATTATATAAAAAATATTATTATAAAAAAGAGAAAGAGATAAATACTAAATACTAGAAAACTATATTTGTAGTTGTGCTTGGATGGAGTGGAGAGTGACTAATTTGGAAACTGCTTGGGAATCACTCATAAAATAAAAATAAATGGCTAGAATTTTGTTTGGAATGGAGAATCAAAGTGTGGAGATATATGACATTTACAATGTCAGAACAAATCTTCAGATTCTGGACTCAGAGTAGTCTTAATATAAGTGTTACTTCATGATTATTTTTCCTTAGTAGCAAATGTGGTTTTGTTGTTGATTTTTTTTTTTCATATGCAGGAATTGCCACGAGCAGTTTGTGAGATCCTGGGACTTCAGAACAGTGAAGTTACAACACCAGATTCAGATACTGGTGAAGATGAGAATGTTGGCATGACTCATCCTTCATCTACGTTTCATAGTAACACCTTGCCCACCCTTGCTGCTAGTGGAGCCAGAGATGACAGTCCAACACACATATCAGTGCCCCCAAATGTCAGCAGATTAACACCTGCATGATCATTTGTCTTGCTATTTTTTTTTTTTAAAGACACTTGGTTGCAACTCCTTTTTAAGTACTTGAAAGGTGGACATTTAAAATCTTGGTATTGATCATGCTTTAAGGTTTATGGAAAGAAAGTGTACTGATGTTCTTGCATTAAAGCTTTACAAAGTTTTAAACTAATTATTTTTGTAGTTACTTCTACCAAATAGCCTTTCCTTTTCAAAAACATTCCTTAGTATTTTTATAGCCAAGTACATTTTATTTTCTTGCTGATGAACTGGAATTGGATAAATATTACAAGTAGATGAGTTGGAAATTATGCACTTTGAAAAACATTTAATTTGTTTACTCTTTAAGTTTAGTGGGTTTCGAATTTGATTAAATTAAATGTTGAGCCTTTATATAGCATTCTGAGCTGAGAAGTAGATTGTTACCCAGTGATGAAATTTAAAAAATAAATGAATTTGTTTTTTTTCTATTGTTTACAACAATACTCAGCTTAAATATTTATGCTGGTTGATTGTGATTTAAATTGGACATTTTCATCAATGCAATTTAATGTGTAGATAAAAAAACTATTCAACCATTATAAGTGGATTGGCAGTATATTTTTTACATTGAACTTTTCTTCACTTGTACATAAAGACTAAATGTAAGTACTATTTATGAGTATAAGAAAGGATAGGCATATTTTCTTTAACTGAATAAACTTGACTATTGATTTATATAACCTGATTCAACAAAATTAATACATGGCTTCAATATGAGATCTTTTTCAAAACTATTTTCTTAACATTTATTTCGTGAGAGTACATTCAATCCTGTACTTGGTATAATTTTAAAATTAATTGCTTGTAACCTCACTTTACTAATAATGTTTATTATCTTTCCTAACAATGCATTAACTGATTAATCAGGTCTTTAAATTTTTATAAAATGCTTTTTGCAAAAAGCTTATGTCAAAAATTTCAAGATACTATCATGAGTCTCAAAATAATACTTTTTTGTATGTGAATGAAGCTGTTGTTTTTACCATGCAGTATTGCATGATTTTAAGTTATGTGGAATAAACATAACTGTCCCGTTTTAATTGTAATTTGTTAACTCCTGTACATATCATTAAAATAAATTTGAAGTTGAATTAGTGTTTTCAGTTACATTACGTTTAGAAATAGTCTGCTAGTTTTTCGTCAGAATAATTAAAAAAAAAATCCAAGATAGACTTTAGTACATCTCATATTTTTATGTTATTGAAATAGTCATTTGAGCTGTGGAAGTGGTAAAGAAATGTGACTCATTATAAGTGAAAACATTTTTCATAAGCATGAAAATGGGCATAGTGTTGCCTTGGATAACCTAATTATTTGACTGAGTAAAGCAACTTACTATAATTGATGTCAATAGTTTTAAGGTAAAAGTTGTGTAGTTGTAAAATGGTCCAGTAGATAGCTGCTCCCCCATCCCCAGAAACTTAGGGAACCAAATGAACTTTTTTCTTAGTTGAGTATTAACTGACAATCATGAACTTTTAGAAACCTTAGATTTTAGTTTTTAATATCATGTGTGTTATCTTTCATCAGTTAATAATGAGTAAGCCTATTTGGAAAAAAAGTAAACTGATCAAAAACTCAGCATCTCCAGCTTTTCATTTCCTGCTATTCAGGAAATTGCTTAGAACATCTTGATGTCCTCCTTGTTCTTCCTGGACAGTGACTTTTTGGTTATTTTCCTATTACGTAATATGATATCTACTTCAGATAATTTTTTAATCTAAATACATTCAGTTAGTTGAACTTTTATCAAGTTTCATTATAAAACTGCTTGTTAAAACATAAGTTTCTCTAAACAGCGAACTTTTCTACGTAGTACATTTTCAATATGGCAATGAAAATATAGTATAGTGCTAAAGTCTTAATCAGTCCACAAAATCTAGGTAGCAGACACCATGTAAATTTGAACTGTTGAGATTGCTGAAATATATAGTTCAGGTAAATTTCTTCATCTAACTTTTGATAGGTTGTTTATTTCTGTTTTCACAAGATACTGTGTCTCCATCCCTATAATACACAAAATATGTGCTCTATTATTGGTATGTAAAGTTTTTAAAATTCAGATAGTTTTTTTTTTTTTTTAACTGTTAAGTATATTTTCAATTCTGTTCAGTTCTGAACCTATGGGAAACCTGTTTGCATTTAAGAACTTCCCTGTTTTCATTATTTCATATGTCTGGATTCCTCATCTCTTTATATATTAGGAACTTTAATCTTGGTGATAAAAGACTACAACTTTTTTGAACAGTAAGGAAATATAGCCTTTTGATATAATATATTTGACAGCATAATCAAAAATTGGGGCACGACTCTTACATAAAGCTTTTTTTTAAACAATCGTGCTGGTATTATTTAAAAATCACTTATTATATTACCATCTTTGGTGCAAGATTAGGGTACACAGACTACTTATGAATATATGTTAATGTGGTGGTGATGATTATGCAGTGAAACATGGTAGTGAGTGATTCTTGAATGCACCACCATTTGAATGATGCAACTATATTTGGCCTGTTCTCTCCTTGAGATCTTATGACATGGGAATTTTAAGTGTGGATTTTTTCCCAGTACTGGGGATGAACTCAGGGCCTCTTGCATGCCAGGTAAATGTTCTGTGGCTGAGCTATATCCTCAGCCCAGTTGTGGAATTTGGAGTATTGTTCTAATTACAAATGTTTTCCTCACTTTTTTTAAAAGTAGACTACTATGTATTCTACCCATCTTGACATAGGGAGAAATAATGTGTTGCCTTTATACAGAGGCCAAGATTGGGGGAAGGTGAACAGTTTATACTGGATGTATTCCTACTACTCTCTTTGATAACCTCAGCATCACTCTCTGCCCATGGAAAATTATTATGAGCTCAAGTTAAGAAAATTATTATAATCAAAGATCTATAGTAATCAGGAATATTTACCTAATCTGGTTCAGTCTCTTTAGATTAAATTAGAATGTTTGGATACTAGAACATAAACTATTAAATAATGCCTCTCTTAGTTATACCACTGTTGTTCCTCACATTTTTTTTTTTTTTTTTATGTTCTAAAAACAATGAAAAGAACAAATTCCAGTGAGCTTAGCTGTGATCATCTGGTTCAGCTCTTTTAATTAAAAATATTATTAACCTCAGAGATAGACTTTTGCTGTGACAGTAATAGGTGTTTCCAATACCAGTCTAGATTGGAGGTATAAGATTCAGTGACTTAGTATACTGCTTAAAAACGAACAGGACTCTTGTTAGATTGCCTTAGGTGTTAGATGGTCTGCTTGTATAGAAACTAGGATTTCTTCCATAGGTGTTGCTGACTCACTTTGCAAAAGCAAATTGTTCTCCAGTGGTGGAGTCATCAAAAGTACTTCTGAGTGATCAGCGTTTACACTGTATTTATTATTTTGACTGGTAAAAATAGGGAAAGAATCTTTTTCATCAACATTGCATACCAAGGATGGGTGGGTGGCACACGCCTGTAATCCCAGTGGCTTGGGAGGCCGGAGAATTGAGAGTTCAAAGCCAACCTCAGCAATGGTGAAGTGCTAAGCAACTCAGTGAGACCCTGTCTCTAAATAAAATACAAAATAGGACTGGCGATGTGGCTTAGTGGTTGAGTGCCCCCAAGTTCAAAATAAAACATAAAAAACCCATCACATACTAGAGAAGGGTTTCATTAACTATAGCTTACAGAATGTAAGAGTTTAGTTTTGCAGTGGCACATCTCTTTAGGAAAGGAATTTAAGGAATAAAATATGCAGCCAACTTTTTTTTTAAATATCTTTTTTTAGTTGTATTCGGACACAATACTTTTATTTATTTATTTGTTTGTTTATTTTTATGTAGTGCTGAGGATCCAATCCAGCACCTCACACATGCTAAGCCAACGCTCTACTACTGGGCTACAACCCCAGCCCCACCAGTTAGTTTTGATGGCAGATCCTTAGAAGTTTTACATACCTTATTTTTCTTCTTGTTTTCTTATTTGTCTATCACCTGAAGTTTTCTGGTCACAATTTAGGAGTTTCATATCTGTGTAAACACGGGTAATGTGAGTTTTGTTGGCAGATGGTACTTCTGGACAAATAGTGTAACTTGTTTTAGATGCTTGTTTTCTCAAGTTTAGGATTGCTTCCTGGTAGAGTGTGATGCTTAGGCCACCTCATAAAGTGTTTTATATTCGTTTTTAAAAATTTTATTTATTAGTTGCTTTATATTCTTGCAAAAGACTTAAAATTTCTCCTGTAAGTCAAAAAATTATAGTTTGTCCTGTAGGTCAGATGACAAAAAAATTAGTCAAATTGGATTGTTCATATTGGAAAATATCCACTGTGTTTATGCATGTGATACAGAAAGGGTCAGACTATTGGGATAAGAGTGTAGGTTTTGGAGTCAGTCTTGGATTTGAGAGCTAGCCTCTTAGTTTTGTGCACATAATCTCATCTGTAGGTGGTGACAATGCCTACCTCAATGGTGAGGAGTAAATGAATACAAATAAAATGTTTTACATGGTGCCTAGCATGATTAACCACTAATAAGTGTTGTCATTATCATTACCTGATGGCAACCACCACAGACCATCTTTTTGTCTTAAAGTTGTATGGTTTTCCTCCCCAAACACCCCATCCTACTGATACAGCCTTGGGGTACCTGTTGGTTAGTTTTCTTATGACTGGGGTCATTTTGATTTCAAATTTGAAGTTGTGTTCTGTTTCACCTTTGCTACTGCCTCACTGGCCCCAACATAAATCAGTGTCCTTTGTGCTTCACTTTTATCTTCAAACTGCGCTTAAATATGTTTGTCTTCTTTATTCTCCCTTTGCAAAGGTTGTTATAAAAACATGATGAGAACACAAGTATATCACATTTTCACATTTTGCTTATTAATGAAGTCTTATTCTTGGGCCCACTTTGGTCAGTATAGTATATAATCACAAAATAAACCTGATAACCTATATGTGTCTACATTAAGCATTTTTAGTAGTATGGGGCATTACAATGTCTATTTGACAATGAGCATTTTACTAGGGAACAAATTGAAACCTACGGTTATAGGCAGCTGTTTTGGGTTATGCTTTAAATAAATTTGCACTTCAGTCAGACTAATACCATATTGGCCTTCTTGACTTGATTTCCAGTTATACTGTCCAGATCTGGATGATTGATATAACCTTCGTGCAAAGTTCAAGTTCACTTTATACTTTTTCCCCTCAAAATGGTAGTTGATTCAGTATTCAATTGTGATCAACAGGAATAAATACATTGTTTCCTTTTTGTCAGTAGACACCTTCATTTGTTGTAATGTAAATGGAAATGGTAGAAACACTTGAGTATAGTATAGTTTGGAATTTTTCATGTGAGTATAAGCACATTTCTTGTTAAACAAAATGGACTAGTAATCTTTTTTTTTTTGGTACCAGGGATTGAACTTGGACACTCGACCACTGAGCCACATCCCCAGCCCTATTTTGTATTTTATTTAGAGACAGGGTCTCACTGAGTTGCTTAGCACCTTGCTTTTGCTGAGGCTGGCTTTGAACTCTCAATTCTCCTGTCTCAGCTTCCCGAGCCACTGGGATTACAGGCTTGTGCCACCATGCCTAGCCTAATAAACTCTTTTTTTTTTTTTTTTTTAATATGATGGACTAATAATCTTATGAAGACTTTTTACTGAAGTTCAGGAGAGAAGGGTGTTCTAATGTCCCAAAAGAACTTAAGACCTTTTTCATTCCCCACAATGCTGCCTTAATTTTTAAACCCACTTGTAGATAAAGTGCCAAAATAGGCAAATATTTCATTAAGGTTGTATGTAAGCTTGGTTTGTGAATATCTTGAAGTGGAAATGATGGTATATGGAAGCCTGCTTGAGTTTCCTAAAAGTGAGTCATTTCCTGTTATTAATAAATTAATACCAAATCATGGGAAATAGGGCATAAACTTATTTTAATTATAATTAAAAGCGCATGTTAATAATGTTGAACTGCAACTGCCAAGGAACATAGAGTATATATGCCTAAAGTATTTGATTCTATTGATTCCCAAGTTGTAGGAATCAGTATCAATGGAAAAAGACTTCCAGCTAAACTGATCATTAGGTTCGTGTGTGCCATTTCTCTTTTCCTTGTTCAACATAGGTTTAAGCATAGAAGGCATACATACCAAACCTGCTTGTGACACACACATGGTAGACTGAAATGATGGCTTAAAACAAGACAAGTTATTCAAGAAAATCAGACTTTTTATTAAATCCAAATCTCAAGATAATCAGTGTAGCTTCTCTTTCAAATATCTCCATATCCTCACATCCCCTCTATTTTTTAAAAATTTCTTAGATGTTGATGGACCTTGATTTTATTCATATATTTATACGTGGTGCTGAGAATCGAACCCAGTGCCTCACACATGCTAGCCAAATGCTCTACCACTGAGCCACAACCTCAGCCCCTCCCCCCAGTTCTTTAATAGTTTCTCACCTGCTTTCTCCATTCACATTGGGGATACCAAGCAAATTCTCCCTTTAGGTCTGTCTGTCCTTTTATCTTTTTCCCCAGACACATTTCTTTGCACCTCTGAAGCTTATCCTTCCCTTGATGACCGTGGATTTCAAGGTTCCTTCTTATTTGGCCAGGGTAGTAAGGCGAATCCCTGAGGACCCATCTACATAATGGCAACTAGTAGGGAGGGAAAGCTAGATTGTTGCAACTGTGGGTCACAGATGTTCGGCATTTCCTTTATTCTCTCAGTTTATTTACATCACTTTTTCTTTGTTCCTGTATTCTGCTGCTTCTCAGGATGCACTTCAGGTTCCAGGTGGTTTAGGGTGGTTTATAGTATTTCTCTTGTTTTCACTAGTATTCTCTATCACAACAAATATCTATGCTGAGAACAATTGGCATCTTTAAGATAAAACTTGCCTAATTTTGTGGTTCTCTGGGATCTCAGCTGTTTACCATCATGGCCATTCATAATCACATGTCCCTCTTCCACCTATAGAATTTCCTGGAGATTTCTTTATTTGACAATATCCCCCTCCCTTTCTCACTTCCTGGTGTCTTTAACTGCCTGATCCAAGCCAATTCTGTCAGTTCACATTATAACTGTTGACTTCCTGTTTGTCTGGATTATGAGGACAATCACCTCATTAAATCCCAGGTATCCACATCTCTTCATTTTGTGACAAAGATTTCAAACCAATGCCTAATATTGTTTTACTCTGGTTTCAGGGTCAGTGTGACACTTTGAGCATGCATTAACTGCCAGCTCCCACGTGGAGCACTGCATACATTCAATTTAATCAGCCCCATAAGATATAGATATTCTCACCCTTACATTACATAAATGAAGGCTGAGAAATGGGAATTTGTCCTTTTTTAAAATTTTTTTTTTTTTTTAGTTGTAGGTGGACACACAATATTTTTATGTGGTACTGAGGATCGAACCCAGTGCCTCACACATGTGGGGCAAGCGCTTTAACCACTGAGCTACAGCCCCAGCCCCTAATTTGTCCTTCTTAAGCACAATGAGGCAGATGACAAAGCAAGATTTAAAATCAGGTTTATTAAAACCAATGTCCTACGTATGCAGTACAATTTATTTTTAGTTTATATATTTATAATCACTGTTACATGTGCATAAGGTTACTAGAAGATTTCTTGTTGTAAGAAACTGTCCCCCTTTTTTTTCTGTTCACCCTTCAGCGGCAAGATTTCTAACTTTGGGATGATTATTTTGCTATTTACTTCTGTATCTCAATGTTGCAGATGTATGTATTGCTACTACTTTGATTTTCAGTTTTAGGCATTACCATTGACTTTCCATCATGGAAGATGGGAGCTTAGCTCTTTGTCTCCTTCCCTTTGTCTGACTATCACATTCTTACTTCCTTATCTTTCCATCTTACCACATTGTTGTTATAATATTATTTAGGTCAATATTTAGTACTGATACTATTATGACTTTGTAAATGCAATTCTCAGATGACACAGGGTTCCTCTTTTGCCCTTTGATTATTCTTTGGAAGTTATTATCAAGGATTTTTATTTGCTGATTTTTTATGTAATTTTAACTAATCCAACCTCATATTCTACCAAATATTTAAATGGAGGCTTGTCACTGTTAAAGAGTTTAAGAGCTCTGAATGCAATCTTGGGTTCTAAGTATTTTGAGGTCTTTCCTCTTGGCATGGTCAGATTCTTCAAAGAAGGCTTATCCCTTTATCTGGCTCTCTGTCTTCTGAGGTTTAGGAATCTCAAAATCCAGTACATATATTTATTTAGTCATTTTCTTTTCAGGATGGTACCCATGCTCTCAACTGTGCTTTTAGAGGTCCTTTGTTTTACCCTTTTCCAGAACATAACTCCATTTATCTACCTAGGGTCGGAGCTAGGGGGGTAAAAGGGGAGGTGGCTTGGCTATCTGGGAGAGGTAAATAAAAGGTCTTAACTGTTACAGCTTTATTTTGTGGTATTTGCATACCATAAGATTAACTTCTTTAAAATGTACAACTTGGTGGTATTTAGTATATTCACAGGATTGTGCACCTATCACCAATATCTAATTTTAGAACATTTCATCACTCTCTAAAGAAGCCCTGTGATCTATCAGCAGCTATTCCTCACTTCCTCCTCCTTGCAGCTCCTGGCAATGACTTAGCATTTTTTTTTTTAGACATCTTACAGACACTTTACATGAACAAAATCAAAATACATAGTCTTTATGGCTGGCTTCTTAGAATCACATTTTCTTTTTTTTAAATTTTTTTAAAGATTTTTATGTGGTGCTGAGGTTTGAACCCAGAGCCTCACACATGCAAGGCAAGTGTTTCTACCACTGAGCTACAACCCCAGTCCACTTAGAATCACATTTTCAAGGTTCATCTACATTGAAACATTAACTGCCAGCTCCCTTTATATTGCCAAATAATATTCCATTTATGATGTGATATTTTGTCTTTTCATCAGGTGGTAATATTTGAATTGTTTCTACTTTTGCTATTATTAATGCTAAGTGGATATTTATATGCAATTTTTGTATGGATACATTTTCATTTTTTTTGCAGAGTATAGCTTGGAATAGTAGTATGACTGTGCCCTATGGTAACTCTAGGTTTAACTTTTTTGAGGAACTGCTGACTTTTTTTTTTTTTTTTCTGAGGAACTACATCATTTTATAAAGACCTGGAGTAAGTTACTGGGTTATATGGTAACTTTGTGTATTGTGTTTTGAGTAACACCAAACCATTGTCCAAAGAGGGTACACCATTTTCCAACACCACCAACAATATATGAGGGTTCTAGATTTTCTGCTTCTTCACCGTACTTGTCATTTTTTTTTTTTATTTCAGCCATCCTAATGGGTCTGAAGTGCTGTCTCATTGTGTTTTTTGATTTGCCTTTTTCTAGGGATTAATGACAGAACATTTTTTTTTCTTGTGCCTATTGGCTATATATTTAGAGAAATGTCTGTATAAATCCTTTACCTATTTAAAAATTGATCTCTTTTTTCATTGTTGGTTCTAGATACTGTCTTCTATAAGATATATGATTTACAAATACAAATTTTCTCCTATAGTGTGGGTAGTCTTCTTGCTTTCTTGATGGTATACCCTGAAGCACAAAATTTTTAAGTTTTAATGAAATTCTATTTGCCTTTTTTTTCCTATGAGTGCTTATGTTTTGGGTGTCTATGAAATAATCCAAGGTCACAAAGATTTACTCCTATGTTTTCTTCTAAGAGTTTTGTGCTTTTACCTCTTGTGTTTGTGTCTATAATCCATTTTGAGTTAATTTTTGTGTGTGAGGTGAGGTAGAAGTTCAACTTCATTATTTTTCATGTGAATATCCAAAGTTGTCCCAGAATATCCAAAATTGAAAAAATTACTTTCCCCCTCATTGAGTTGTTTTGATGACTTTGTTGAAATTGTGTTGATCATAAACAATAGAGTTTATTTCTAGACTATCAGTTTGATTCCATTTATCTTTATGTCTGTCCTTAGACATTGCCACACTGTATTGGTTACTAGAATTTTGTTGTAAGCTTTGAAAGTTGTCTGACTGCTTCATAGACTTTGAATGACTGTTGTTCATTCTCCTTCATTTACCCCCTCCCCAATTCCAAGGGTATGTGAGCATTTGGGGAATTCTGTAGTATAAATTGAGTTGCTTTTATAAGAGAGAAAAAAAGTAGTTAAATCTTGAATATCTTCAATGAATGTCTTCAATAAATGACTTTTAATATCTTTTTTCCCCTGGCTCCCACATACAAACAGGATATTGCCCTGTGGAATTTACCCTTTCATATCTCTGGTTCTTTTCATTGCATCTTTTATATTATTGGCTTAAGCCAGGTTGTCATCTTGGCTAGACTATTTTAAATCCTATGTGGTTTCTGCCTTCAATCTTGAAATCTTCTTCCAAGGTGCTACTTTTCTAAAATATTAGTATGCTTATGTGACCTTCATGCCCTTCCAGTTGTGACCCTCACATATCAGAAAAGGTGAAGTGCAAAGCCCACATGATGTCATTAAAGGACCCTGCTTTCCTCTTTAGCCTTGTCTCATTCAGAGTCCTTTTTTTTTTTAAATAAAAAATTTTAAAATATGTTTTTGGTTGTAGATGCACATAATATCTTTTTAAAAAATTATTTTTATGTGGTGCTGAGGATCAAATCCAGTGCCTCACATGTGCTAGGCAAGTGTTCTACCACTGAGCCACAACTCCAGCCCATCATTTGTCATCCTTACCTAATACCTATGCACCATCATTATTGAGCAACAGTGGTTCTATATTTTCTTATGTTGTCCCCTTTGCATGGAACCATTGCGTTTCTATTTCCAATTTCTTTGTGACTAATAAACAAACTCACAATTAAAGATTCAACTTAGATTCTCCAAGAACCCTCTTCTGATCCCTCTAAGGTAGAATTGAATACTCTGTCCCATGTGCTGTTAATGTTTTATGTAAAGAATTCAATATGTTTTGTTTCACTTGTATATTTGCATAGATGTTTTTTGAGCTAGACTGTAATCTCCTTGAGGGTAGGTACCTCTCATTCATCTTTGTATTCCCAGAATTTAGTTCAATGCCTAACACAAATTTTATTAAATGACACATCTTCCCAAACTCTGTTCTAGTTGAAATAATCTATGTATGGTCTGTAGAGCCTACTTTTGTTAACATGTCTTGTTTAGTACTCAAGAGACTGTACAATGTGGTGGTGGAGAGCATGGCTTTTGGAGTCAGAATGGCTGAATTTGAATTCTGCTTTAGTTAGTAATTGTGTGAATCTTTGCTAAGTGTTCTAAACTCTCCATGCCTCAGTTTATCTACACATAAAATGGAAATAATAATGACCACCTTTTAAGTATTGTTGTGATGATTAATCATGTTTTGACTTACAAAAGTATATAGAAAATTCTTAGAATAGAAATTGGGAAATACTAAGCACTTAGTAATTTTAGCTATTATTTTGATCATTACTTCAACTTAAACTTGCTTCTCTTATTAGCTGATCTTTTGAGGAAATAGAAGCCAAATAATCATTTTGAGAATTAGAGAAAATAATAATTAAATACTCCAAGAATCCAGAAACAATTAAAACCTAGTCAATAGTAATTCATTAACTCCTGTTTTCAAATTTTTAATCTTTTTTTCAATATAGATAAGCTATGGCAGCCCCAGATTTTGTTTAGTTTTTTAGTCAGACAAGCACAGTTGGTTAAGAATTTTCCATTTTTCAGGAGATTGGCAATATTTTTCTGTGGCATGGTAAAATTTCTTCTTTCTAGAGTTTGACTAGTAAGAATATTGTTTAGACTATGCATTTCAAATTGCTGGATTTGATCTAGTTAAAAGAGGAGTGGAAAAACTCAGTGACCATCAAAAGCATTAAAGGAATGACTGTTATACAGGTATTTAGTTTCCTTTTATTTCCAGGTAGGAATATTCTAGGGCTAGTGTTTGAGCTATATCTACAGGTGGCTAAATCAAAGTCTCACATTTTCTTTGCAATAAGGTTGCCTGATCATCACTCTGTACAGAGATGAGAGGATTAGGAAGCAGTACCTTTTATGAAAGCCACTGCACATACAAGCACACACAAAATCATAACATCACAGGTTAGAAAAAAATATTAACATAAACAGTAGATCTTAAGTTTATTTCTTCACTTTTAGAATGAAAGTACAGAACCTTTGAATTCATAGTTACTTAAAGACTGAGGCTAACCTGCTAGCAGCAGGCTAAGAGATGAGTGCTAACATCAAGGAACAGCTGTTTCCTTGTTCAAATAACATCCCTTTATGTATTGTTCTCCACCACCTCTGCCCAAATATCTACTCGACCTATGAAACAAACAAATCACATCATGAGCAGATAACCCCAGGCTTCAAATATGTAATCTGACTGTGGCCATCAGCAACCAGAAATGAGTTTCTTTCTAATCAGCTTTCCATCAGTTCTCAGTCACTCATATAAAGGAGTCTGGGGAGGGGAGGATTCTCATTGCTCTTCAGCACCAGGGTTCTGGACAGCACTCCGAGCAGCCTGCAAAAGCGCTTGTCCTCTTCCTCCCTGCATCTCCACCAGAGCTTCTATTGCCCCTGTAGGCTCCCCCTGCTGCTGAGAAAAAAAATTACATCGGGATTCATGCAGCCGGCAATGATGATGTTTTCCAGTAAATACTGGGCAAGAAGAGGGTTTTCCTTGGATTCAGCGGTGCCTGAAGAGCATCAGCTCCTTGGCAGCTTAACAGTGAGTACTGGACACCTGGCATTCAAGAGAGTTTTCTAGGGCTACGCTCTAGTCTTATCCTCATCATATGGACACCTGGTGTAGAGTAAATATACACACCTTAATTCTCTGCTTCTCTTTTGTCTGCCTCTTCTCTTCATAAAGTAAAGCAGATGTACTTCTGCGTGCTAAATAAACTTTCTTTCCTCAAGGTAGAAGTGTCCTAAACATTAAGAAGGAGAGTTTGTATGAACCAATGTCCCAAATCCATAACCAAAAAAAGAATGTAGAATTTTGAAAGCCCATTTAGGAAAAGGGAGATGAAATAGATTTCTATGGTTTCCAGAAGCTTATAGAGTTTCCTACACCCACTCCAAGTCTATGAAAACCAGTCATTAAACACAGAACTAATATTTTGTATTCTTGTTTGTAGGGAGGTGCAGATTTTGGAAAAAGAAAAAGATCAAACTTGGTTCAAAAGTTTTCTTGAATGCCTCACAATTTTTTTTTCTTTTTTTTAGTACTGGGGATTGAACCCTGGGTGTTTGACCACTGAGCTACATCCCCAGCCCTCTTTATATTGTTTTAGAGACAGGGTTTTACTAAGTTGCCTAAGTTGACCTTGAACTTGCAATTCTTCTACCTCAGCCTCCTGAATAGCTGGTATTACAGTTGTGGACCACCATGCTTGGCTCATTACTTCATTTTTTTTTCTTTAGTGGTGCTGGGGATTTAACCCAGGCCTTGTGCATGCTAGGCAAGTACTCTACCGATTGAGCTACATCCCCAGCTCCTCATTACTCCATTTTTAATTGATGCAGTTGTGTAAGCAGTATTCCACTTGTTTGAGAATTTAAAGGAATTTTTATATTTAAATGTTAACAAAATTTTTAAAAACCCAGTATTTGCAGGATTTTAGATCCTGATTTGAGGTAACAATCATGGGATTTAATAAAAATAGTAGTTTTTATTTCACAGCAATGAAATAAAAATATATCCAGGTTCCTAATCATTAAAAATACTAAATGACATTTCACTCATGTACTATCAGTGTTCACCAGCCAATTCCAATTCAGTTTGTCATAGAAAAATCTGTTTTAATATTGTAGCTTCAAATATGGGCCAGAGGGATGCATCATACTGGTATCTTATTATGTGTAAAAATGCTGAAAAGTAATCACAGCAACTTGTATAGAACTATTTAAATCAATTTGTGAAAATGAGGCCAAAAATGTAAACAGATTTTCTAACACTTAAATATCTGAATATTTGGATGAGATATTACATCAAGGAATTTTGAAGTTATAATGAACTTCTAGAAGGAAAACAAAGAATACTCAGAGTAACGGTTAATGTATGATCCTTTCATATTAAAAGAGGCACTTAAATATCTGAGAACTGTGTGTTATACTGTGAGGAAGAGGCAGATGTTGAGAGTACAAAGACATTTGAGTTTTTAATCATGCTGTCAAATATCAATGTCTATATAAAATTCTTCTCCCTCAGGTTATAAATAATACAATATCCATTTTAATTACATATAAATCTAGTGAGGCAATACTAATGTATGAAAATAAATCCAGTAGAGAAGTCAGAGGAAGACAATGGCAAGTCACTGTTCTGTTGGTTCCATATTAAATATACACTTCTCAGTTTCATCAGGACACAATGGATGGGTGTGGTTGTATTATATCATCATTTTCCAGGGAGATAGTTCTCTGTTTACCAAACTCTGCATTCACATATAAAGAACATGAAACAGACCATCACATTTTCTCATTGTCTGTTACATGAAAAGTTTCCAGCTTTTTTATTCTGCATTTATGACATTGTGATCTGAGTTGTTAGCATTTTTCATTTTTGTCTTTAGCTAATGGAACTTTATTACTCAGATTCTACTGTTTCCTCCTAATAGCTAGCTAATTTTCTTCCTTCCTTCCTTTTTCTTCTTTTCCTTTTTATTCATGGCTGAATTGTAACAGTCACTTTTCATATACCATCTTCTGACAAAGATGGCCTCTTTTCTCAGCTTCTTCCATGTGTATTTAGATTTACAATGACAATTCACATTGACAATGTGGATCTAATTGCACAAAGCAATCAGTTTCAGTACATGTTCTGACGTATTCAGGATTAAATGGATATTTTGTCTTAAAAACTTAATTGAAGCTAAATTTACCATTGTCAAAAATACATACTTGTTCTTACTTTTGCTATGCTTAGCAACCAATACAGTTTCCATAAGAATAATTCCACTAGGCTAAAAGAGCAGATTTCATGCTGTAAAATAAACCTAGATAAAGAAAGGCAAGGACTATTTATACATGATAGTTTATACTTAATGATGATCAGATTTTTGTTGCCATTAAAGTGAAGCAAATCTGATCTCCCTTTTATTTCAACCTCTAGACTTTACATGCTGTCTTGGAGTACTGGAAAATAATATCCCTGAGTAAATTAGACCAATATTTAAAGATGAAAGTTATGAGTGCCCTGGCAACTTCACCTTGAGTTTGAATGATTGGTGGGGCTTCTGGCATATGAATGGGATATCTAGCTGGGGTGGGAAAATGATGATAGAAAACTCTGGAATCCTAACATATTGTGTGTGTGTGTGTGTGTGTGTGTGTGTGTGTTTGTACTTTCTTGAAGCTGAATAAAGCTAACTCTAGCAAGAATGACGACAAGAAAGGCAACAAAGGAAGCAGCAAAAGCAATACTGCTGCCGAGAGTGGCAAGACAGCTGTCATTTTCTCCTTGAAAAACGAAGTGGGTGGATTGGTGAAAGCACTGAGGCTCTTTCAGGTGAATATAAAACATTATCACATAACTTTTAAAATGACGGTGTCTCTGGTGACAAACCTGCCATTTGCTACAAAACATTACTGAGTCAATTTCCAGATAATGTGGGGAGAGATTCAAAGGAAACCAAACTTCATGAAGCCCTACAGGAGGAATTGATCTCCCAAACAATGAAAGAAGCACACTCACATGAACTGTGATTTATTAATTAAATTAATTCAGAATTAGCCAATTAGGAACTTAAAGACTATTGCCAGGTGAGAAAATCCACAAGTTAAAAAAGTGAACCTCACACTTGGAAATGCAAACACCAAAGGAACCAAATGGGGTATCTTTAAAAAACATAAGTATGAAGTTTGATTTGCACCAAATCTGTGATTTGGGACCCCAAGAAAGAGCCTGGGTGGAGATAAACCTAGGAAAACCTAGAAGAGCTATTGCTTTCTTGCCAATGTACACTGGATGGATTCTCCAACCATTAGTAAACATGCTCCCTTACAAATGCATTTCCTCTGGGGACACTAGCTGTTGATTAGAGCTGTGAGATAAGAAGCCTAGCTGCCCTTGATGCCTTGGGCTGCTGTGCAGAGAAAAGATAGTTGGAGCTGCAGTCAGGGGATTCAGACCTGTGTTCTCCTGGTTCTGTGTTCTCTAATCACGAACTGCTACCTGAGTTCAATTTCTTTATTGGTAAAGTAGCAGTTATAATTCCCAAATGACTGGGTTGTTGGGATGAAATAATATGAGTGAAAATACTTTGTAAAGTGTACAGATATGAGGCATTATCATACTTCTACGATGATCACAGACAGGGAATTAGCAGCCTGATTTGGCAACCATTTCCTTGTTCCCTTTTAACCTTGAAGAAAGGATCAGGTATCATAAACAGTGGTAATTGAAATCTGGGGTAGTATTTTATACATAATTATGTCATCTCAGGCTGTGTCCATACAGTGCCCAAAGGAAAACCAATTCAATTAGACAGCTAGGTATAGTGGAAAAATCCCTGGAGAAGGAGTTAGCAGCCTGAGTTTTTACTCTGCCATCAGCTAGTCATGGGGCCTTAGCTAAGCCACTTAACCCATCTGGACCTCTGTTCCCTAAGGCTAAAAATATCTGCTTCAACCAAAGGACATTAAAAGTCCAAAGGGATATAATGTATGTGAAATCTCTTGAACCTTGAACTTAATCTTATTTATATTATCAGGCAATTTAGAAAATAGAGCATTATTTTCTAAATATTAAAATAATAAAAAACCATTTGAACAGTTTCCCATAAGACTTGTTTCTTTATGCAGGAGAAGACTCTGTCTGATCCAATTCTGGCACTGAAAGCTACTTATCCTGCTCCTATGCGGAAAATTCTGAGCTCATCCAGGAATTGTACTGATAATCAGGGTGTACCATCTGGAGTGATGGGGATGTATTGCTTATTGGTAGTGGGTTGGGATGGAGAGGAGAACCTAGTCTTCAATTAATTAAAGGGAAAAGAAGTGTATATCACTGGGGAAATTCAAACCTGATTTTTAAGCATGGAATTACTATTTTCCCTTTCACCTTATTATAAGGAAATCCATCTATCTCAGAGTGATAGTTGAATAATGCTGGCCTGGAGATTGCCAAAAGAGAACAGTTATTAGTAATCCCATTTGGGAGTGATGATGATGATGATGATGATGATTATCCTTTTACTTTTTTTTAGTGATAGCAGGAATTGAACCCAGGAGTTCTTAGCCACTGAGCCACATCCCCAGCTCTTTTAAAAATATTTTATTTAGTGACAGGGTTTCACTAAGTTGCTAAGGGCCTTACTAAGTTGCTGAGGCTGGCTTTGAACTTGTGATCATCCTGCCTTGGCCTCCCAAGCATCTGGAATTACAGGCGTGCATCATTGGGCCCAGCTTATTTTACCTTTTGTTTTGCCTCCTGTGGTAAATATTTGTTTTTCTTTTGCTCCCACAGATCCTCTTTTTGCTGCTTTTTGTTCTTTTCCTTCAATTTGGCTATGCTTTGGCTAGTATTTCCCACACCTCAGGCATTTTCATATAACCTTCCCCTTTCTGCCTGCCATTTGTATTACTTTTTTTTTTAAAAAAAATTTATTTAAAAGGTTATTTTAAAACTTTATTTCAAAAGGAGGCTTTATATCACTATAAAATCAGGACTTTGGGTTTTAGTTGTTTTTCAGAAACATATAAAAATACAAGATAAAAATCTTGGGATTAGATGATAATGTAATAGACAAAAATTTTCCCAAAATACTCATGCACCACCAGTGGGATGTGAACCACTCTGGGAAACAGTGATGCTCATAATTATAAGATATTTTATATGGCCCTTTATATATCTTAAATGCTCTCTTCATTTTTAATGAGACTGGACAAACTACACAGAGGCATAACTATACAGGTCTCTTACTAATAGAGATAATAGTTTGAAAAATATTCACATGTTAGTCAAAGAATAAGAAAATTGTCTTTTCCTTTGTTGTGGATATTTGATACTTTGTTGCTTCAGAATCAAACAAGGAAAACATTCCTTTTACTGTGACCTAATTGTGACTTGGAGATATTTCTTATGTAACAGGAAAAACATGTCAACATGGTCCACATTGAATCCAGGAGATCCCGGCGAAGAAGTTCTGAGGTTGAAATCTTTGTGGACTGTGAGTGTGGCAAAACAGAATTTGATGAGCTCATACAGTTGCTGAAATTTCAAACCACCATTGTAACACTGAATCCCCCAGAGAACATTTGGACAGAGGAAGAAGGCAAGAGAGGGTTTTGCTTGTTGGGTGATTTTGCAATCTGACAAATGTTGCAAGGGGCAAAATGCAATCTGTGAGCTAAATTTTGAATCTGTACTGTGTTTTCAACAGAGCTAGAGGATGTACTGTGGTTCCCCCGGAAGATCTCTGAGTTAGACAGATGCTCTCGCAGAGTTCTTATGTATGGTACTGAGCTTGACGCTGACCACCCAGTAAGTGTCTGGTGAAAGAAATTTCACACATGCTTTTCCAGATCCTCCCAGGTGCTGGGGAATGGGGAGGAGCCTGTGCCATGTTTCATCACATTGTAATGCTTTATTGCAGAGCAATTTATTATTCATTCCCCAAAACTGAGAACAGACCTTCAAAGGATAAAGCTTCCCTATACACATGTGTTAGTTGTAAGCAGGTTAGAAAGATGGCATTTTCACATAGCATTTATTTTTTTAAAAGGGTTGCATAGAGGAGGAGATTCTATACCCTGGAGAATATTTCTGTGGAATTAGACAGCCTGAAATATACTTGCAGATGGTGACCCTTGGAAAAACGATGAACTGAAATTGATCACACCTTTGGGAAACTAGGGAGGACTAGGTGTGATGGGGCTCAGTGAGAGAATAAAATTCTTCTTGCCATTTTCCTTGACTGGAGGTAGTTAGGAGCAGAGTAATGTGGTTGACTTCAGTCTCAATGGAAAGGCAGAGGGTTTTAAAATAAGGCTGTGATGGAGGGTGTATCTCTCCCCACATCTACCCTGAATCTATCTACCACCATTCTTTCCACTACTCCAATAAAAATGACCATTTTTAAAGAAATATGATGCTGGGGTAAGAATTTCCCATTATTCTTCCCCCTCCCCTCTTTACATCAGTTTTTATTTAACACGAGAGACCTGGAACTTCTTTATGGTCAGAGTGAAGCACAGTTAATAGTCTGAGAGACGTAAGCAATGCGCCTATTCATTTTAAACACTTTTTCCTTCTCTAGTCTCCCTTGTCTAAAAATGGGCAGATAAAAGGGTGAGATCCAAGCAGATCAGTCTTGCTTATAGGAAGCCTTTGTGTTATGAAAGCAATAGTTTACAGATATTCATGTTATTGAAATGGATAACATCTGGGGAAGGGGTGTTTGAAGCATGACCACACACTATGCAGTGTCTAAATATGGGTATAGTACCAGCAGAAGAAGCAGCAGCAGCATCTGAGAACTTGTTTTAACCAGTCCACACTTAAGTTTGAGAACTGCTGTTTTAAAGGAAACTATGAAAACTTCACCCCTAGGGAATTTTTCAGACTAGCCAGTCATTTAGCATAATACATCAATTCAGACCAATTCAAATATACCACTTGAACAAACCATCAAAGGGACCTAATTCAATTACATTGTTTTTAAAAGCTAAATTCATGCAAGGACACAGTGTGTTATATTTACCAGCACACACTAAAATGTCAGACTATTTACAAGAATTCCCACGTAAGTCTCCTGAACATTGGAAAACAATCCACAAGTGCCTTTAATAATCATCCATTTGTTATCTTCCCCTTCTCCCAACCCCCGAGGAGTCAGAGTTAACTCAGAAGCCTGATTTAAGAGATTAGCAGGACCAGGGCTTCACAGACACCAGCTGTTATCTTGCAGAATGACCTTGGCCTAGTCCCTCTACCTCTGCGCCCCAAGTTCTTTACGTAAAAGTGGAAATAAAATTCTTATTGACCTCAAAGGGGTGTTTGAAAATCCTAGTTAATAAAACAACTGGAAGGCATTTTGGCAAGAGTAAATGCTTAATTCCAGTAACGGAAATGCTGTATTAAATCATCCAGATCATTGCCTGGACAGTAAAGGATTTTTCGATAACCTATTTCCAAATGCTCCCTTTAGTCTAGTTTGAAAATTACTCAACCTGGAGAAAGGGGTTTAGACATTTTCTGGAAGAACCACAGGAAGTACTGACCTTGCTGAGAAAAAAAAAAAATTATTCCAATACTAAGAGTAAATTTTCCTGTGCTTAATTTTATTCCATTACTCCTAATTACACTCACTTTATGATACCTTCTCTTATTTTCTGTGCAACCACTTGAAATAATTGCAAGTACTTAGAAATCCCCTACCTCTCCTTTCATTTTTTTTTAACCACATGCATTTCTTTTATAAGCACACCAAATGTTCATTATGCAAAATTTGATATTGGTAAGTTGGTGTGTTTTTAAGCTAACAAAAAGTTGTCTAGGTACTTTTGTGTCTTGAGAATAATCTTAGTTCTGAGATAGACACAGGGATCCTTGCAACAGGGCTAGTTCAGAAAGGGCTTGGAATATATCATGCTGCTGGGTGGAGTTCCCTAGAAATGGTTAAATATCTAGATCAGTGGCTCTTAAGCTTTCATGGAAGAATCATCAGGAGAACTTTTAAAAATGCAGATGGTGATTGGGCATTTCTAGTGAGCTCCTAGTCAAGCCCTACTGTGACGGGGAGATGGGGACCATACTGAGTAGTCAGGATCTAGACTGGGAAGGTCTTTTAAAGTGTGGCTCAAGGTCCACTTCTAAAATGCTCATAATATCTTGAGGATTACCTGAAGCCCACAAAATGGGAACTCTCAGGGAAGACCCGGGCATCTGCATGTAAGTGGATCTGAGAAGGTTCTGATGAGCTCTGAGTGTAAGAGCTGACAGTTTTAAAAATACTGATGCCAGGGCCTCATCCTAGAGAGCTTAAGTTAGTACCTCTGGGAATATGGCCAGGTTTGGAGTACTAGTTAAAGCTTTCCAGGTGATTCTAATATCTCACCAGGGTTGAGCTATTTGGGATGGCTACTTGAGTGTCAGCTGGTAAATTGAGCTGGGTGCTTTAGGGTTCAGGATGGGTCTTGAGCTCCCTTCGATTTAAATTGAAGGTGGGGTGGGGGGGAGTTGTGTAGCAGGTATTTGCTGGGTGCTAGGATTGCCAGATTTTGCAAATAAACATATACGATGCCCAGTTAAATTGGAAAAATTTGTTGTTTATCTAAAATTGAAATTTACCTGGACATCTTGTATTTTATCTGGTAACACTGTCCCTGCTGTAATTCAGAATGGATGGGCAAGGAATGCTATGTCTCTGTAATCGCTAGTGCTGATTACTTTGCCAGTCATGGTTCAATCCAGGAAGCTCTGGCTCGCCCACAACATGTGCGTAATCACTGCCACTCCAGGCTAATGAGGCATGATGAGTACATCTCTCTCTTGCGTCCCTGGAAAAGGTGCAGGTGTTTGCTGAGAAGAGACAGTTGAGATTCTTCTGGAAGCCCAGCAGATTATGATGCTGTTACCATGGTGTCCAGTCTGGCAGGAACCAGGGAACAGATGCTTCACTGTTCACAGGACGCTCCTTTTTGTCGTGGCCTACTTTCTTTTGAAGGATAAAGTGCTTGGATTTCTTGTTTTCCTACCCCAGGTAGTCCCGTTTTACTAGTGGGTATTGAAGTGGACTTTCTAGCATGTCTGGTTCTACCTTCTACAGCAGGAGGCCCCCCCCTTTTTTTTTTAGGTCACAGACCCATTTGTAAATGTGGTAATTATGGTCACAAAAATTTTGTCTGTAGACATTTTAGCCTGCCTATGGACCCCACTTAAAAACTCTCAATTCAGAGCTGGGGATATAGCTCAGTTGGTAGAGTGCTTGTTTAGCATGCATAAGGCCCTGTGTTCCATCCCCAGCACCACAAACAAAAACAAAAACAAACTCCCAGTTCATAGCACAAGAAAGAAAGTTCTAGCTTCTGGGTAGAGGATGTCACATTTCTGTAGGTACTGGGGTAATCTCAGGGCATTTTTTTTCCTCTCCCCTCTTTAATAATGCTCTTGTTCTTCTTGAAAGAAAGGGCATTTTTCATTACTGTCCAGCAGACAGTCCTGTGAAGATTCTTGGCCTTGAGGCCCATTCTCTTTCAATTGACAAGAGAATGGGACCATTTCCTAGTGTGTTTGGAGGTCCTTCTTGAACAGCCCACCTTGTAGGAACATCTGTATTGCCACAGAGGTGGTCTAGGCCTTTGTGAGCCTCATCCCTATTCTTTACTGTCAACCCCATGGTCCCCGAGGCTTGTCTTCTTGCTTGGCTTCTGTCGCCCGAGACCACTGCTTCCTGGTCAAAATCCTAGGGGGTTACTTGGGTTGTAGAGGTAAGAAGTTAGATGCCAACAATTCCTCCTGGGCTTCCAGCAGCTTGAAGAAACCACCCTGGAAAAAATTGATTGTCTGAAAGTATGGGAAGGAAAGGAAAATGGGACGTATGGTGGCAAGAGGAGAAATTGTTGAGTACATCAGGAAATCCTCTCAGAAGGATTCCACTTGACTGAAAAATGACAGACACAGTATTTAATTTCCCGAGTGGATGATGTTAGATAAAAACCTTGAAGTTGGCTAAGACATATAAGAATTATAGTAACTCAGAGTGGAGTGGAGCTAACCTGCTTCCCTGTGCATTAATCCCTTACCAATTTTGCATTGTGTGGCTGCAGTCATAAAAGACAGTAAAACGTCTTTAATTTATACTAATTTGGGGATCTGATGATTATTCTGGAAGACAGTGTTTTTAATAAATGTTACATTTATTAGTTATTTACACAAATCATTAAAATTAGGTTAATTCACTGAATAACAATATTACAGAGACTGGTTTTAATGAATAGGATAAGTTTAACTTGTGATTAAGATCAATTACATGTAAATGATACTTGAAAACTAAAAGATATTGTTCAAAATATCAATTTGCTTAAGTAAGCCATTCTGTTTACCTAGGGGAAAGGTAAACTGTAGACTGAATTCCCACATATCCCAAATTGGTAGAGCCTAAGTCGAAATTGCCCAAATCGAAAGAGGTTTTACTGTAAGCACAATTTGCCTTAGCCTGTGTCATCAAGTCGGTCATCTGAGGATAAGATTTACATTTGAATTGAACATTCAATAAACACCACAGTAATTTTCTTTTAGCTCTTCTGCAGCTAATTTTTCAGCACTTTGTTAAATAACTTAATCTCTTTTCTGTTTAAGGGATTTAAGGACAATGTCTATCGACAGAGAAGGAAGTATTTCGTGGATGTGGCCATGAGTTATAAATAGTAAGTACCTGTATAAGTCTTTCTTGTCACTGGCTGGTTAGGAAAAAACACATGCTGTGTTAAACAGACCTGTCTTCTCTTCACTTTAACTTTGCAGAAGGCAGACGCGAACCATTTTAAACATCACCAACTCCATAGGCTTTAAATGCCAACACTGATGTTTGACATCTGTGTATAATTGTAAAATAATGAGATCTGCGGGCCACATGCCAAGTTCTACATTTACACCATTGTGTTCGCAGCTCCATTAAGGCAGGCAACCATTTCTGTGCACTCTGCAAGGCTTGGAATCTGTGCTTTAGTTTTAGTTTTGACATGACTATTCAATAACCCCCTTCAATGTCCATCTTTTCCAAAATAGAGGATTCAGCAAGAACAGAGGAAGGGGTCATTTAAGCAGCCATAATTGAAATATGTTCTGAAAACTCTATTTCTGGAAACTGGTGGTGGTGGCAGAGGGGGGGTGGGCGTTGTGGAAGAGTTTCATAATCCCAGATCAGGGCTGGGATAAAAGTGGAAAACCTCACCTTTTGGGGTGACAATTGTGTATAATGGATGAAGGCAAGTAGCAGTGACAGGATAAGTTCATGAGTATGAAATAAATTTGGGAATAAAATATAAAACCATGCCTGGTAAAGGAAAGATACATTTTTACTCTAGTTAAGACTAGATGAGAAGTTTAACTGTCCTGACAGGAAAATTTTGTCTTTGGTGAGAATTTAGGATATTATGTGTGTTACTGAGGGCATCAGGATTGCTTTTTTTAAACTTAAAGAACTATGATACACAAATGCTTAAAGCCAAGTGAGAGAATTTTGCAGTATCTGTTGGGTCAATTATTTGCTCATCCCTAACTTTCCTTGATGCTTGCATATTCTTCCTTCCTCCTCCCAAGCCCCAGGCATCCTTCATCCTTTCTTATAAAAATCCTGTTAATGAGAACCAGAATTCCTTGCATATGCTTTTCCACATCTACTCTTTTCCAAGCAGTCTGTTCCCCTCTATACTGTGATTTTCCACCCCTTGCCACGTCAGTATGTGCATGGCTTGCCCCAAACCCAACTTCTTGTCCCCTTTTGCCCTCAGTACTTCTTTTTTATCCCTGCTTCCAGAGTTTCCCAGCCAAATTGCCAAGGGAGGACCCTGAGGGGCTGAGTTCACTTTTCACATCAGGCCCTGATAAGTTGTTGTTGACCTTAAGATTGGCTCCCTTTGGTTCTTGGGCCTTCCTGTGGGGTCAAGTCATGCCCATGTTGAGGGATCCTTAGATGGTTGTGGGCAAGGCGGTTCTTTGGGGCATGACCTGTCCAGGACATGGAAAAAGCTAAGTATTGGGCAGAGCATATAGAGACTTAGAGTTTGACATAGAATTTTGTTGGCATGATGACTAAAGGTCTAGCTCAAGTGTTACTTTTTTTCTTCTTTGGAGGGCCAGAAAGTGGACAAAGGCAAGCTGATGTAGTAGTGATATATAAAGGCAGCACAAACCATGGTCAACCAGTTTCAAGGAGTACTGCTCATAGGGAGTCATTTGCTTTTAAAGAAAATGTATTTATATGGAGAGAAGGAAAAGAGCATATGGTGAAATGATGGAAGGTAAAGTCATCAAAGTGTTAACGAGCATTTGCCACCTTCCCATAGCTTAAGAGTGAAACTGAACTGTGGTGTCTAGGGGGAAGAAAGTGGAAACAGGATGTTGGAATAGGTGGAGGTTTTATACTGAATTAAGGAGGACTGGGTGGAACTGGGGCTCTTGGAATATGGGCCCACCTTAGATGGCTGGGGAGTGCTCAGGCCTAAGGCATGTGGCTTTTGTAACTGAACAGGAGACTGAGGCAGGCAGGAAATTGCCAGCTCATCATTTTACAGTGATCATTTTCCAGAAACAGAAACAACTCTCAAATAACTCACAAAACTCTCCCTGTTGTCCTGATAGTAGAGGCCAAATTATATCTGAAGGCTATTTGGTAGATATAGAATCAAAACAAAGGGTGTTTGCCTAGGAGGGCTTGGAATCTAGGGACATTATAACCTGCTCCTTGGACAGGGCTGAACCCAGACCAACTAGGCGGAATAGCAAAGTGCTTAGAAACTGGGGCACTGGAGTGGACAGTCTGGATTCAAGTGCTGGCTCCACTGCTTCCCAGCTGGTGGCTCAGCCTAGCAGCAGGATCCATCTCATGGGACTGTAGTAAGGATTTACAAAGAGATGCATGTTCTGTGCTTAGTGCCAGGTCTGGCATGTTATCCATGATGATAATTGTTAATTATCATTATTGTCTCCCTGCCACCTTTTCCACGGGCTGCCTCCTGTTTGTAGCTGACCTACTCTACTTCAGCTGTGTTAATACCATGGTTTGTGCTGCCTTTTAAACAAATATAACGTTTTAACAAATATAGCTCAAATATCTCCAGAGGTATTCCTTGCAGGAAACTCTTTGGTTTTCCATCAGTAGACTGTTGGGTACACTGATGCTTTTCATGCTGACCAGTATCTCTCTTCATGGAAAGATTTCATAAAAAGCAATCACATTCCCATATTTGTTTGTGTGAAAAAAGCTGTCAAAGTACCAATAACAAGTTGCCTTGGGTGCTTCTTGTGAGTGGATGGAATGAGGAAGGTGCCTATCAGGAGTAGGAAAATCAAGAAAATGTGAATCCAGGATTTGTGGGAAGTAGAGAGCAAAGGATCCTTCCTGAATACCCCTTATGCTGTCGTGGCTGAGGTTTCTTGGAGTGTGAGGGTGGATGAGGTTAGTCAGGTGTGTGCATTCTTGCCAGCTCATTTCTGGCCTCCTGCATCTGCTCTGGTGTGGTGGGGGGAGGGGGATGAACTAACACATTCTAAATGAGCCTTGGCCTTTGTCTCCAGTTTGCCATGCTACAAGTAAGCTTTCCTTTTAGTTTACAGAAAAAGAAAGACCCAATTTCTCATTGAAATAGGCATTTTCCTAGGGTTGATCACTTTTGGAGTGTACAAAATAGAAAGATGTCAATACCATAACTACTCAAAATAAGTTCATTTAAGTGTACTGTGGCCAGATTTTCTAAAATTGGTTCAAGGAGCCGATTATTTGAGATTTGGGGTACTGTTGAAAAATTGAGCTTGTGAAGTTGCTGCCTATACAGTTTGATGATAAAATTAGGAATATTCTGGGGCTGGGAGAATGGGGATATGTCCGTCAAGGGGTATAAAGTTTCAGTTAAAAGGAATAAATGATGAGTATTTGAGGCAATGGGTATGTTAGCTTGAGTCAGTCATTCTGCATTGGATGCATATATCATAGCATCGCTTCTTACCCCATTAATACAACAATTATAATTTGTCAATATTCAGTGAAAAATAAACATAATTAGGGTCCATTTTGACCCAGGGTAAACAATGCCATTCCCAGTTGACAATTAGTTAAGGCTTTCGGGACACTGAGGAGAAGTCATAAATATTAGGTCAGAAACAGGAAAAGATGGAGTACAGATGTTTCTAGGTTGTATAGGGATTGGCAGGATGTAGTCTGAGGTGTCTAAAGGTAAGGAGAAGGAAGATAAATGAAATACAGGATAATATATATTGAAGTCACATCAGGAAGAACTCTGGGGGATTCATGTTGAATACTGTATTTTCTAAGATAGTCTTGAAAGGATAAAACAGGGGGAAAGAACCAACACAAGCAGAGAAAAATGAAAAAATTCCACTCTATGATGAAAAAACAGCAGGCTCTAAGTCTGTATTACCATGAACCCGAAAGAGGTGAGGGAGCGGGAAGGCATCCGCACGCTGAGATTGTCAATAGAGGCCACTCAGGCGAGGTTCTGATTGACAATGCAGCTGAGAAACGTGATTGATTAGCCAGGAGCCGGCAGCCGCCTGCAGATCAGCCTGCGCTCATGGCAGGAGTGTCGGGAAGGCCTAATTGCTTCACTAATAGTAGCAGAGGAAACATTTATTAGTGCAGATATTATTTCTTATAGAAGACCCGAGAATGAACATTCTGGATCGCAGGACACTGTTTGTAAAATCAGCCCTGAGAGAATGTCTAACTTGTGGGACGTACCCCTTCCTCCCGAACTCAAATAAAAGAAATCCTAATGTAACAGGGAAAAAAAAAAAAAAGCACCCCATGATTAGATAATGTGAAGTGCATATAGACTTGCATTTCGGAGGAAATGGAAGCGCGTGGGGGGCAGATAGCATGTGGTGGAGGAGAAAATTATGATTGTGATGTGGTAGCTGTTGGGTTTATCTCAAACTATCCAGTTTTCTGTCATTGGCACCTTCATATTTTAACCCCAGATGCATTTTTGTGCCTTTCAAAATTGCTAAATTATTGGGGGGAAAAATAAGTAACAATTTTTTTAATTGACTAGAAATAAATTTTTCTTTGGGGGCTAGTGTAATAATTATTCTTCAACAACATGCATGCATATTTAATTTAATTATATTTTTGTTGGGGTGGTTATTTCAATCTATTTTATTCTCTTGGAAAGAGGCCTCGAGCTCTGACTTTAATTATGCCACTCTTGTTTGCTTAAATTGATTTTGAATATTACTGTGATTATGTTTTGTTATGAATGTATTTCCTCCTGGTTGAAATTAAGGTGGCACATGAACCTCATGTTCTTCTCAGAGGAACTGATTCCTCTTTATTTATTTTCCCATCTCAGGAATCTGAAATATAAATGGGTAAATACAAATGTCAACAGGTAATGTAAACAAGAAAATTTCAACATGCCAGAAGTTGTGACCTAAATTAGGGTTGAAAAATTCCCTAATTTGCCAAGAAAATTCATTTGATTTCAAATTCAAAGATCCAAATGATTTCTTAACATTTTTCAGCTTCAGTTTTCTCCTCTGTAAAATGAAGATAAAAATATATCATCTGTTTCTTCCCTGGGAGTATTTTTTGGATTACGTGAAATAAATGGGTCATTGCTATACAATGCACTTAGTTATCTTTATCAAAATCAATCAATCAATCAATCAATCAATCAATCAAAGAATCCAGATGAAAGACATGGGATTTACTCTACCCCTGACCAATTTGGGGCTTTGGTTGCTTTCCCTTATTTCTCTTTAGATCTAAGAAACAGTGTGTGGAATGAGCTGCACTGCCTGGGGTGAATCCCAGGCTTACTGTTTACCACTTTAATGACTGGGCAAATTATTTAAGAATTTTGTACCTTGGTTGCCCTATCTGTAAAATGGGGATAACTCTATTACTACATTATAAGATTGTCATGAGGATTAAATGAGCTAATTAATATAGTATCAGCAGAAATTAGCCAATATAGACTCAGCATTTAGAACACTATTTAGGAAGTGTTAGTTACTAATATTATTTTCTCATCCTTCCTTTTTGTCTACCTGCATGCTTCAAACCTGTTATATTACCCTTTGGTTGCCACCTTTCTTCACTCCCCTCAACTGAGACTTTCTTTCTTTTGTTCCCCCCCACCATTTGGTAGCTTAAAACAACATTTTTTTTTTATCTCATATAGTTTCTGAGTGTCAGGAATTTTGGAGCAGTTTAACTGGGTGGTTCTGAATCAGGGTCTCTCATAAGACAAAGTGTTGGCTAGGGAAGCAGTTATCTGAAGACTGGACAGAGGATCTGCTTCCAATGTGGATACTCACAGGGTGGTTGGCAGGGGGGCCTCAGGTTCTCAAAGCAAGACCTCTCTACTGGGTGGCCTAAGCATCTCAATATATTTCAACTGGCTTTCACCAAATAAAGTGATCCAAGAGACAGTGAGCAAGGCCGAATCTACAGAGCCTTTTACAACCTATCTTTGAAAGTGACATACCATCATTCTTGCTATAATACTTATGGTTACCCAGATCAACCTTGATACAATGGGTGGGGAGTGGGGACTGACTACACATGGACATGAACACTAAATGGCAAGATTCTTTGGGGACCATCTTGGAGGTTGGATGCCATGCACATTTAATTTGTGTTGCATTTCATTTCCTCAAGACTCTCTCTAACTGTTTTACCATCGTGGTGCTGATGCTTTTTCTGTAGAACCAGTACCCATGAAAGCAGAGGTAGAATAGTATAGCAGAACTTGTAGCCAAAGGTATAGGCTTTGCAGCTAGACAGAACTGGGTTTAGCATTTCCATCCATCATTTACAAGCTCTGTGGACATGAGCAATGACCTAGTCTAAGTCTCTTCTTAAAATGGTCACAATCTTTATCTTGCATGGTTGGGAGGATTAACAATATTACAGGGCTCAGAATGTTGGCAGGCATAGGAAGTGTTGACTCTAAGATACCCATGATGATGATTTTTATCATGTGTTAAGTAGCTAATGGTTCTCTGATTCCATATAATCAATTGTTTATCTCATTAAAAATGAGTAAAGGACCTTAAAGAGTAATTGAATTAAGGAGTTTTAGGCCCCATGGTGTGATGGGTTATAAGAGCATTTCAAAAAGCATGTGTGTATTCGAGGGGATATTCTTTAGTTTCTCATAAGTCATGCTTGTAGCTTGCTTCTTCATTCTGAAAAACTGACCCTCTTAAAGGTCACTGAGTTTCAGCCAGGCTAGGGGTGAAAGTACAACTTGGAACTGGGCTATGCTAGACTCACCCTGAATTGCTAATGATGATAGAAATGTTTATCATAGGCTGACCTCTCAGCTCTCATTTTCAGTTTTCTTTTCTTAAAGTCCTGCCGTGTTCTGAGTACTATATTAACCATATCACTTAGGTTCTGTCATTTAACCTCCCAATGAGCTTTTGAGATAGATGCTATTATAATACTCATTTTGAAGATGAGGGAACATCAGGATCAGAGACATTAGGAAACATGCTGAAGATGACATAGCTGATTGTGTCACCTGCGTAAACACCCATTGCTGATCGTTTAATTCCTCTGAAATGGAGCAGTAAATTGAAGATTAGAGTATTTGCAGTACTAGTGTCATTTTCCAGAGGCCGAATAGTTTCTGAATAGTGTCACTTGCTTTTGGGAGTTTTAAGAATGCTGCTCTTGTAGAACCTAAATGTCTTTGCCCAAGAGGCCACACCTTTTTTTTTTTCTTTCTTTAATTTTGTTTTGAAGTGTCTGAAACAATTTCCACTTTACATAGGTGGTTTCACACACAAGTTGAAAATAACCATGATAGAACCAAGTGACTTGGCATTTTTAAAAGTTTTTCTTCTCCTTGCAGAATTCTCAGCATATCTGAAATGCACCATTCTTGTCGGTGTTTAAAACATTTAAGGCTTTTTGGAATCAGCACTCCAACCAGCCTTTGGCTATGTGGTCTTTCACAGGTGGTTTGGGACATCTGCCTGGCTCTGGCCCAGCAGAACCACTTCCCAGTCCTGTGTGGTGAATTTCCTCTGTGCTCCTAGGACCTGGACTCTTCTCCTCCCACCCAAAGCCAGACCCTCAGGGGGTAGAGAATGAATGGAAATAAAACACAGCTGGGCCTAGGTTTGAAAAACAATTGCCAAGGATTCAGTCACTCTGTTTTTTATTAGTTGCTAGCCTCTTTAGTTCTTGATTTTCTGATTTATAAAATTGTACCCTTTGTGATTCATTTGCTCAGAGCTCAAGTACTCAGCAGAACAGAGACCCTAAAACAAAACAGCCCCAAATGGAGACTAGCATATTTGAAAGCGTAATCATTGCCCAGCAGGCACATTCAATCTGGGTGACTCGTGAATATTCTACAACGGCTGTATCAGAGAGAGGGAGAGTTTTCTTTTTCAACGTGGAGTGGCGTTGATTAAAACCTCCTCTCTTCATCAAAGCTGAGAGGAACATTTTCCCCCCCACTTTCCTTTCCTCACCCACAAGGCCAAATACTATATAATGTCAAAAGGAAACCCTCTGGGACTGAAATTCAGGAATAGATGTTTGAATGGATGCGTAAATATAAAATGGATTGCCTTTGAATGAGCATATTGGTTACCAAGCCAGCATCTCACTTCTCAGGTCTTTGCAATTTCTTCTTTCATGAAGTGACTCTGCCAGGGTCAGCCAAGAGCATGCAATGAAAACATGCTTAGAGACAAAGAAAGGTACCGGACTTCAAAGAGAATTGTTTTGCAGGCCCTCCTTTTCCCTCCCAGTCTCAGTACTGTGCTTATTGGGATTTCTCCTATTCACAGGTAGCTGTGACAGGTTAGCTTTGTGTTTGTGCTGGAGGATTTCTGATTCTGAGTCTTTCCTAAGAGACATTTGCAATTATTGCAACTTGTAGGAAAATAACTGGGGTGGCCCCACCTCCCCACCTTTTCAGAAATTTCAGTTGACCTTAGCGTTTCTCATTTCATGCCAGAAGAAGCATGATTTATGGATCCCGCTTGGGTTCAGAATGTAGCTTAAAGGAATACATTACTAACAGGAGTCAAGAGTACCACATTACCTCTTTTTAGATAGGCAAATCTTAATTGGAAACATAACAAATAGAAGATGGGGAGGAAGAATAGAAGGGAAGACTGTGCTTTCTCAACTGAGAGAAATTTAGCTGGGGGTTTCAAGTTTCATTCATTGTGATGTGCTCCTCCTCGGTTTCATTGGCACATGGTCACCTTGATGAATCCTGGGATGTGGGAGAAAGCTTTAATTTTTTTTCCCCTTCTCTGCCTATTTGAGAAGAGGTACCTTAGAAGGGCAAAAATGTTTTCTCCCTGACTGAGCTAATTTTGTCCCATCCCATTATCCTCCATTGATTTGCTTTCCCAGGTTTTGAATGAATCTGAGATATATGTTGTTGTTTGGGTCCTTCGTGACTCCTGCATAAACACTAGTTGTTGATGCTTTAATTTCTCTGAAATGGAGCGGTAAATTGAAAAGTAGAACAAAACCAAATATTTGTAGTTCTAGGGTCATTTCCCAGATGACTAGAATCGTTTCTGAGGAAGGTCACATTAGGGGTTTGAAAAGTGCCTCTCCTATAGAATCTCAATAGCTTTCTCTGCCCAAGAGGCCACACCTTTTCTTTTCTTTTTTAAAAAAAATCTGTGTAGCAGCTTTCATTTGACATCGGTGGTATCACACACAAGTTGAAAAGAAGAGCAACAAAATTAAATGACTTGGGTCTTTTAAAAAGTTATTTTGCTCTTTACAGAATCCTCAGCATATTTGAAATGCACAGTTCTTGTAAGTATTTAAAAGACTCCAGGCTTTATGGGAGAATCATTTTCATGCCAAATGCTTCTCTCCACCTGAAGTTTAGCTCAATGGCTAAAAGAAAGGGAGCCTGAGAGTTGTAAAGAGACACAAAAGGGAAAATTGATTTGGAAAAGGTTTCTCCTTTTCATATTTTGGGCTTGGTGGGTTGTTAGGTGTGCATGAATGCCTCAGTAGGATGTTGTCTGATTATAGCCTGGCTCCCACAGCTGTGGAATACATTAACACAGTATGACCCCATGTCACTCACTGACAAGGACAACCATGGCACCAAAATCTAACATGTTTCACAGGGAAAGAGGTGTGGGTATTTTTACTTTACAATGATTTCCATGAACATGAAGGATTCAAATTACTTCTACAAGTCCTATCTGAGAGGCTAGTGGATTTATATGGAGCAGTGCAGTTTTGTCATATCCAGAGCTATTCCCAACCCTGCAGGGAATGATGAAATTTTACTCATTTTTGTACACCTGGAGGCAGGGAATCAACTGCATCGAGTATCTGTTAGGTACCAGGCACAGACTCAGGTGCTTTGCAGACATCATCTTAATCCATTCTCACAGTATAGGGTGGTAGTCTTGTCTCATTCAGTGTCAAATGAGGAAACAGAGGCCAAACCCCATTATTGGGAATACATTGGTAATGCAATACCTTGCATTGAGGTGCATTAAGAATGAGATCTTTTTTTTTTTTTTAAATAATGTTATGGTGCCTTAATTTTTATTTATTTTTATGTGTTGCTAAGGATCAAACCCAGTGCCTCATATGTGCTAGGCAAGTGCTCTCCCACTGAGCCACAACCCCAGCCTAAGAGTGAGATCTTTAAAACTTGGCTGTTTAGATCTGCTATGCCACTCATTGGCTGTTTGACTTGAACAGATAACTGTGTTCATTAGCTTCAATTTCTTCAAATCATAAAATGGGGATACTAACAGTCATTTATTCAGCCCATAAAAAGAGCATAATCCATGTAATGAGCTATTATTTTATTGTTATTTTTCAGTTAAATGGATTGGTGAATGAATGAGTGTTTTTATTAACTTTCATAAACCATGAACTGTAGGGTTAATTGTGCTCCTGAAAAAGGCTGGGACCAGGAGTTAGCAACTTTCAGTCATTGTTGGTCCTGATGCAAGATGTATCAGACTGAATTTGGAGCTCTTAGTACCCTAGCTTTGGGTCTCTGCTTCTAGTGACCTGAAATGGTTGATTACAAATTGGCCCTGGGGTACTTAATCACTGAGCCACATCCCCAGCTCTTTTCATTTTTTATTTTGAGTTGCTCAGGGCCTCACTAACTTGCAAAGAGTAAGCCTTGAACTTGTGATCCTCCTGCCTCAGCCTCCCCAGTCACTGGGAATACACAATGCCTGGCCTGTGTTGGGTTGAGTTCAGCATCCTTATGTAAGGTTGAGCATGTACATACTGATGGATGTTAATCCCTGCTGTTGATATTTAATATCGTGCTAGTTTTTGCAGATGAAATCCACTCCTCTGTAATGTGAAGAGGGCTTTCTATAAGGTGAGGAAATGGTAGGAAGCCCTATCCTGTGGTGTACGGGACAAATAAAAACAAATAATTTCCAGGAGTTAAATCTTCACTCTCCCTGAGGCTCCAGAGGTGCAGTAGTTTATTTTCATTATGTCTCTTGTAAAGGCATCACCAATATTAACAATGTGAACAAAACAAACTAATGTTTTTGTTTGCTACCATCTGAAAGTTCCTTAGGGCCCATAGACTCATTTACGAAAATTCATGTGCACAAAACTCATTTGCAAAAGCAAATAAAGTATGTGATCACAAATGCTCTTTACCTGAGTGGCCTAGGGGAGTAGCTGAAAAGGCGTGTGTGCCTTTACACTTATTCTCTGCTGCGGTTTAGCAGCACGGGCATCCCAGCCTACTCTCAGATGAGCCCCTATAAGCCATGTTATGTCAGGCGACTTGAATTCTTTGGATTCTTGTGTCACTCCTATGATTTTTACGTTGCTGGGCTGCTTTGTGAGTTTCCTTTTGTGAAAAATACCATTAAATCAGTGTCCTGTGGTCTTGAAAATAGCTTTGAAAGTTCATTCATTAGGATCCCAAACCAGGGAAATAATCTATATTTAGTCAACTTTGGACTTTAATGTCTTTTTGGGTTTGTATATGCTATTTCTTTCTTGGGTGAAATTTTGGCTACAAGTGTGATGGGTGACAGTGTTTAGACAGGGATCAAGAAGTCTGAATTGAGACAGTTAGAAGAAAGAAATACTTACAGATAAATAGTACATAAGGATAACTGAAAACTACCAGAAAGTTTATAAAAAATCACAAATTTAGAGTGTTTTTCCCATAGCTTAAAATACTTGAGTCAAGAAAGAGGTAGGACAAATACATATCTGTCAGACTTTCTGATTCACAACTGTTATTTTTCTCAGTATTTAAATTTATGGCTTATTTTAGGCTGACTGATTGACTTACTCATTCAACAGATGTTTATTGAACACCAAAATATGACAGACCCACTCTAGATGGCAGGGATATGAACAAAGCAAATACAAAATCCTGCCTTTGGAAAGTATATATTTTAAGGAGGGGGAAGATTTAGGGGAGTAATATACATATATACATATATTTTACAAATAATTTTTATTTTTGATTAACATGTATTAATTGTACATATTAATGGGGTTCAGTGTGCAATTTCCACACATGCATTCATCATGTACTGATCAAATCCTGCCATGCTTTTATCCATCCTCCTTCACACACACAACTTCCCAACCTTTGTTAATTACTCTTCTATATTCAGGTTGACTGTAACCGCCATATAAGTACTGTAGTACTTATCTGTGTATCTGGCTCATTTCACTTCATATAATGTCCTCCAGTTTCATTGAGTTTGCTGCAAATGATAGGATTTCATTCTTTCTGGCTGAATACTATTCCATTGTACATATTTGCCACATGTTTGCCTCATATTCTTCATCCATTCATCTGTTGATGGGCATCTAGGCTGATCTCATATCTTAGCTCTTGTGAATAGTGCTGCAATAGACATGGATATGCAGGTATCATTTTGGCAAAGCAACAAGCTTGTTTTTTTACCTAGATATTGCTGATCATAGTTTATCAAAAAGCTATTCAATGTCCTCTATGGTCTGAATTCTGAAGTATAACTTTATCAAGTGCAGGAGCCTCAGATATTTCTTACCAATTCTTAGAAATCAGTAGGAAAAATGACTTTTATTTTCTGGTTTAACCTTAATGGAATTCATCCACTCCACTCTGAGTATTTCTTTTTTTTTTTTTTTCCTGGCAATACACTTTTTTTTTTTTTTTTTTCCAGTTTAAGGGGCATCAGCAGTTTTCTTGTTAAATACTCATTGACTCCTCTGGAGACACCTGGATGCAGATGATTTCACGAAGCATAGTACTGAACACGGGTTCCTTATGGTTATGGTCACTGACTATAAGTGAGAGTCATTTGGTACTGATTGAAATTTCTACACACTAGGTGTCATCTTAGTTGTGAAAAGTGTAATAAGTACTTAGTAACAAGTTATAGTAAAATTTATAAATGATGAATGTTTTCTAAAAAATTGCACTTGATCATCAAATGCAAGATTATTCTAACAATGATATTAGAATAATGTCAATCTTACTCTTCTGTATTCTTGTATGCTTTCTTGGGTAGGAAGGAAGGGGGATAAATTACAGCTAGCTCCCTGGAAATTATGCAGAAATCAGGGTATGGTTGTCGAGTGCAGCAAACACCTGTCATAAGTCAAGAAGGAACAAAGAGATCGATAGACTTGATGTTCCCATAAACTTTCTCCAATGGCCTTGTCCAAATCCTTAGAGGAGCTACTAATTGCTAATGAGTTGCAAAGTTGGATTTTACATTTCATCTCTTCTCATTTGTTTTCTGTAAGCCCCAGGTGGAAGTGTCAATCAAAAGGAACATGCAAAGGTGGGGAAGGAGAGAAAAGATGAGGCAAAGATGAGAGGGAAAGTTTATTCCAGGAAGATAAATAGCTCTTGAATAAGTGAGGCATCTCCTTCCCTAAGGAACATGTAATGAAATAAAATAGAAAATGAGTTCTTTCCTAACTGTTTTTATCAGATTCACCCGTTCCCTTAACCAATTCTCTGTTTACCTTCTGCTCTGTTTGGTCCTTGCTACTGAGAAAAATCCAGCTGTTTTCAAAGAACACAGTCAGTGTTGTGTTTCAGCTAGTCTTGCTGTCTTGATGTAAATACTATCAATTGTAGCCTGTCACATCTTCCTCCACTGAACAAGTGAATTGCTTCTCCACACTGGAGTTCCTCCAAAGATAATACAAGCAGACAGACTGCATCTCATACTGGGAACTGTAGCACTAAGGACACCAGGAGGTAGTCGGATGTACCACCACAAACAAATGTTTTTCAATTCCCCAAATAAAAACAAACAAATACATACACACACACACACACACTCACACACACACATACACACACACACACATGTAAGAAAAGGTGCTATTAGACCTGTTGGAGGAGAGAATCCAACAAAGAGTTAAATGTAAGTGAAAGAAAGTGGTGTTGTTTATTCATCTGGCTATAGAAAGACCTCCCACAATTTCAGTCTCAGTGGGGCATACAACCCTGGATTTCTGTGTCAAAATGTATTTGTTAAACAACTTTGCTCTAACAAGCTCAGAACTTGCACAGAATAACTCTTTGTGTACTTGCCCCCAATTAGGTGCGTCTGTGTACTTTCTACTCTCTCCTCTCTGCAGGGACGTGGCAGGTTTTTTTGGAACCATCTCCAGTGTCTAGGAAGAGTGGGATTTTAAACATACAGTCAGAAAGATGCCCCCTGAAGCCTTCAATGTTTCTATAGAAAGTTCTTAGTCATGTCTGAGTAACATAATCCCCCAGAGGTTTTCCCTATTGTCAAGCCCAAATCCCCGCGGTGACCATTTCAGTCCCTGTCTAGTGCGGTCCTCACTGAACACGGGTTCCTTATCAATGTTTATAAAGCCTTAGTTTGCCTTCTTTGACAAGAGGCAGAATCCACAGTGAAGGAAAATGGTGGAAGTCACATCTGCTTTTCTCTAGAGAATTAGGAAGCTGTGAATAATAATTTTGGTGGTGGTTGAGAATTCCAGAATTCAGCCAATTCTATATAAATGGAAGGGACTCCCTAGATATCCAATTAAATAATTACATGCAATTAGTCTGTTCAGGAGTATCATCTTGTTGGGATTTATACCAACATAAAATGGTTTTATTTTCCCACTCATAGATTTCAACTGTATTGTGTTGAATACCACTTTCCTGCTGGGATGCAAGTTCCTTAGCAACATCTAATTTCCTGTCATTTTCAATTATTAGTATAGTCTCATTTGGGTATTTAAGACCTGGTTCTGTTCATTTAAAAAAGATTAATCTCAAATTTGGAGTGAATATGTGTGTGTGTGTGTGTGTGTGTGTATGTGGGGTTTTTACTTTGGGAGGGTGGGTGTGCTCTGGTTCTTCTACCTCCTTTCCTTCCCTCTTTGAGGACCCAGTTCCTCTGGTGTTGCGGGGGCTGGCAGGAGGGTGCAGGCCAAGGTCTCTTTATATGATTGCTGGAATGTCAGAAGTGGGCAGGTCTCAGGTCACACTCACCCTGGTTCAGATTCTTTCTGGGATGTTCTTTGGCCTCCTGGGAACTGAGAGGAACTGAATGGGGTGGGACGTCCTTCCAGGCACAATACATTGGGTCTCCCAGAAATCTCTAGATTTTGCTGGGCATTAGGTTGCACATTCATGGGAACCTCAGATTTCAGAGGACACGTGTCATGGGGTCCTCTTTAATCCCCCATTAGTTGTCTGTACTCCTAGTCTTCTAAACACTCTTCCAGGGACTGTCTGTCCCTCTTCTTTCCTGGATGCAACCTGAGGGTGGGCCTGTGGTCCTGCTGCTCAGCAAGGGTCCAGCTGAGAAAGTTGGAAAAACTTCTAGCAGGGATCTACACTCCCTAGAAATGATGTCATGGAGCAGCCTGCCTTCTTGGCTTAGAGAACATGCCCTTCCCATAAAACACTGCCCTCCTCACAATCCTCACCGTCTCTTATTCCCTGTTAGACTGGTGTGCCAAGTCTGGGGATGGGATGGGAACTGTGGTATGGGAGGAGTTTGTTGGTGGCAGGGACATTTCTGGTGTCCCCTAGTGGGCCTTGTAAGGAGTTGGCTTCAGTTGCTGTGGGCTTTTTCAGGAATGTGGAGTACGTAAGTGACTTCAGTTTTGGATAGAAGCAAGATTTTAGGATGCTGAGATATGTCTGTTATACATTCATTATAACATGTACACACAGAAATGCCAAAGGATGTTCAGGTATATATCCAAGGCCTGAAAAAGTTTGGGACACCCCTCTGGCACCCTGATCAGATGAAATTCATTTTTTAAAAAGTCACATTTACCCATAATGAGTACAAAGAAATACAACACATCTGATTTCCCATGACTATAATCTTTTTTTTTTCCCAAATATTAAATTTCAAAGGATTAAAAAGTACATAGGTTACCCTACATTCCTGTTGTCCCAAATACATGTTTATTCTTTTGGGGAACCCAGCGCTACCTCACAGTCTCACTGAGAAGGTTAAAGGAATGAGTTCATATGAAGGTGCTTTTTGTGACTCACGAATACATGCTAGTGTCATGATGTCATGTGACGGTAGATAAGATGTTCTATATACAAATAAACATTCCTTCAAGCCTCATTTTAGTTTAATGTGAAAATGAGTGAGGTATGAAGTAAAATTGTCATTTTATTGGCATCTTGAGCCAGATTGACTAGATTTTCAGCCTGATTCCATGATTTCAGACAAGTTGTTTAATTTCTCTGAGCCTCAGACTTCTCATCTGGGCAATGGGGATAATGATGGTATCTACCTCATGCGTTGTGGGACTAAAACAGGTCATTTAACATAAAAACATTTCACCTTAAAAAACTGCCAGGTACATAGTAAGCTCTGGAATATTACTTCTTATTATATACATGTATGAACTACATAGAAAAATGGAATTTTCTTATTTTTTCTATATTTTAGATATTTTCAATAGAAATGAAAGGATGAAAGTAGCCCTTATTTTATGATGAAGTTGATTTTTAAAATATTTGTCTTAAAGAGTTGCCTATGGTAGAGGTATATGAGAAATTTCCCCATGTGACCAGAGGTGACTTAACCTGGGACAGGTAGCCCTACCCAGTATTGGTTAGCGGGCCCTGTAATCAGTGGGCAGGTCAGCTACCCAAGAAGGCAGATGAGTAGAAACAGATGAGAATATGTATACAACTATTTGTATTTCCAAGACTGCCTTGCTGAACATTCATTATTAAGTAACAGAGCGTTATGTTCTCTCTTCCTAACCCAATTCCTATGTACTCTTTCTGCACTTTGTTGGTGATGTTCAGCTCCCCACCCTTTGGAATGCTGAGAGTTTGCAGATGGATACTGAAGGGAAAGTTTGACCTAACGATTCTTTTCAAATGGCTTCTCGATATTTCATTTACTGTTTCAGCCTCGTTGCTTTCCTACCTTCTGAGTGGCATTCCCCTGATTAGCTTTATTGGCCTACCTGACTCAAATTGATTTAGCTCAATTTTCTGGATGCACAGGCAGATGATTTATATATTTATTTCCTTGCATCTTTTCTATTTTTATCTTTCCATATCAAACTTTCACTCTGAATTCATCACAGATGCTGTTAGTTGGCAATTTTGATCTTCCCGACAAATATTTGCCAGGTTGTAATTTTTTATTTGTTATCAATAGCCAAGTTTAAATAAGGCTAATCTTATTCTAAAATGGTTTATATAAATGTTAGTGTTGGTATGGAGAGAAAGTAAATGTTAATTTTGAGTTTTTTATTCAGTATATATTTTTCCCTCATTGCTCCCATGTAATGCCATTACTATCGTTGTTGTTGTTTTTTTTTTAAATAAAAACAACTGGGGGACAGTAGGAATCACATTTTGACCTAAACTTTAAACAGAAAGTATTCTGACAAGAACACTAAAATAGGTAGAGGGTTGGGGTTGGGAGGACAAGGAGGGATCTCTTTGATAGCTGCTCTTGTTATTGTCTTCTTTCTTATTTACTACCACAGAAGATTATCTGGAATGAGCCCAGCTCCTTGAAGATGTCCTGTAGTGACCCTGGGGAGCAGTTTCCTTCTTGCCTGTGCATGGTTCTGTGGTGACCTCCTATTCTAGGCTGGATTAGTAGATTCTGGGGGTAGAAATTCTGGTTGTATATATGGTGATTTAAAAAGAGGACCACTGAACCAACAATTACCTGTGGGCCACTTGTGGGAAGCAGAGCAGGGGACCTGGGTGGGAAGGTGGAAGTATATATATTTCCATGTGTTGTGCATATGTATTTGCTGACTGCAGGGATGGTTTTTGATGAGTGGCCAGGGTGGGCAGTGGGGGCTGTGTAACATGTTATGAGAGGTTTTCCCAAACCCTAATTCATTTTCAGAAGAGGTATCTTAATTAGAGGTTAAATTCAGGTTCTAATCCCTCAATCAATAGTCTGTAAAAGTACATGTCTATATTCCCCTCTTCCTGCTGACCCCAGGATACTTTGGGGATCCATGTTCCTTGCTCATGCTGCTGGCTGCTATTAGGATAGCACTTCCTTCTCACCTTTTCATCTGGAAACTTACAGATCCTACCTAGCCAACAAGTCTCAGCTCCAGCTGTGCCTTCCCCAGGAAGTTCTCCCTGACCACTCCAGTCCAGATGACTCTCAATAGTCCAACCCAGTCATCAGCATAGAACTATTTGGGGGCCAAGTAAAAAAGGTGCTATTAGAACATAACTATGTCCATTTGTTTACCTATTATCTGTGGCTGCTTTGAGATACAGTGGCAGGATTGTGACAGAGAGCACATGACTCACAAGCCTAAAATATTTACTTTTTGATTCTTTACAGGAAAAATTTGCTGACCCCTGTCCTAAACTGGGAGGGCTTAACATGTGTACCTTTCAGCATGACCTGCAATAAATGCTCCATATTTTGTGATTTGCTAGGCTCTCACTTTTAAATTCAGCATAGTCTTTTAGTATTTGCCAGACATTTTGGGCACTGAACAAATAATCTCAAAATTACAATTGGAAATTGGAGTGAGTCTGGGCAGGGGACAAAGAGAACCCACAAGGCAATTTTATTTTCAAGAGACAATATTTATTATTGTTGTCTTGTGATTGCAGAAAAGACATTGAGAGCACAGCTTTGTACCTAAACCAGTTCCTTCCAACCCAGAACCCTTATCTGTTACCAACCTCAGTTTAAGAACATAACTTTGATCAAATTTCTATAGATGCCTATACAGGACATACAATGATGTAACATAATTTAAAAGTTAACTGGAAGTCCAAATACACACACACACACACACACACACACACACACACACACACACAATTAGAGGATTAGCATTTATTTAAAAAAAATACCTGATGAAAACCTTTTGAACATTCAGGTGTTCTACTTTATGAGAATGTGACTTTCATTAAGATCAGAATACACTTAACTCAGTGGTTCAAAGCTATAGTCACTTTTTTCTTCTTTCCTGTCTAGTGGTCAACCCATTCCCAGGGTGGAATATACAGAAGAAGAAACTAAAACTTGGGGTATTGTATTCCGGGAGCTCTCCAAACTCTATCCCACTCATGCTTGCCGGGAATATTTGAAAAACTTCCCTTTGCTGACTAAATACTGTGGCTACAGGGAGGACAATGTGCCTCAGCTTGAAGATGTCTCTGTGTTTCTGAAAGGTAAGGCTTTCTATAGACTATCTGGTCTTGGCCAATATCCTTATTTGCCTTTCAAACATAGCACACATAGCAGCAATGGTCTTTATACAAAAAAGAAAAGTAATGCTTTAAAGAAAAGCATTGAACCAATAATTACCTGTGGGCCACCTGTGGGAAGCAGATCAGAAACTCTGAGCAGGGAGATGGACTCTGCCATTTATATAGTGTGGAGCCTGCTGAAGTCCCACTCTCTTTGATTGGCCATTACATGTGGTAAACCACAAAGAATATTTGCAAGTACAGTTTTTTTTTTTTTTTTCCTGATCCAGGAACTACTCTGTGTGGCTATTTGGGTATGGAATAACAACAAAGGTGACTTTTTATTTGCTTTGTTAAAAACCATGTACAAGCTGGGTGTGGTGGTGCACCCCTGTAATTTTGGCTGCTCAGGAGGCTGAGGCAGGAGGATCATGAGTTCAAAGTCAGCCTCAGCAATACTGAGGCGCTAAGCAACTCAGTGAGATCCTGTCTCTAAATAAAAAACAAAATAAGGCTGGGTGTGACTCGGTGGTTGAGTGCCCCTGAGCTTAATCCCCAGTATCCCACCCCCCAAAAAAAGAAAGAAAGAAAGAAGCCATGTACTGGAGATGGAATGGTGGCACACACCTGTAATTCCAGCTGCTTGGGAGGCTGAGGCAGGAAGATCATAAATTCAAAGCCTGCCTCAGCAACTTATCAAGGTCCTAAGCAGTTTAGTGAGACCCTGTCTCAAAATAAAAGATAAAAAGGGCTGGGGATGTGGCTTAGTGGTTAAGTGCCCCCGGGTTCAAGCCTTTGTACAAAAAAAAAAAAAAGTCATCCATACTTTTTGGATGAAGAAATATCATAGATAATGGTGAATTCGCCTGGGGCAAATCAGTCAGTCAGTGCATCAACCAATCAATACTTTAAAGTATAAATTGTATGTCAGGGACTGTCCTTGTTGGTGGTGGTACAGTGGTGAACAAGATGAACCACAGGGAAATGTCACTTTACATTCTGCATGGTCCCTCCTTACTGACCCTGCTGGGACAACAGCTCTAGGGCTCTTGTGAGGGATGGGGAGGAGGCAAGATTTCATGGTGGTTTCACCGTGAGACTCCCTCCGCTCTTTGTGGTTAAAGCCTTTTGCCCTCTGCTCTTTTATCTCTTCTTCTTTTTCAAGGCCAATTGTTGGAAAAGTAAAAGTTGCTATTCCACTTCCTTTCCTGACACTTGCTTCCTTGCCTGTGTCCCCTGTTTCTGTCAGCAGTATTTTATTCTCTAGACTCACCAAGCTTGCCTGCAAGGACTCCACTGAATTCCTGCCCATCCCCACCTCCTCCCATACTTAACCAGTCTTTGTATTATTGTATTATTGCCACTGTAACAAATTACCACAAAGTTTGTGACTTAAAGCAGCACAAATCATTATCTTACAGTTCTGGAGATCAGGAGTCTAAAATCAAGGCATTGGCAGGGTTGCATTCCTTCTGGAGGCTTCTGTTCCCTGCCTTTGCCAGCTCCCAAAGTCTGCCTGAGTTACTTGGCTTGTGGTCTTTTTCTCAAATTACTCTGAACTCTTGCTTCCATTGTCACATCTCCTTCTCTGACTATGACCCTACTACTTTCCTCTTAGGAGGACCCTTGTGATTATAATAGCTCATCCAGATAATCCAGGATAATCTCCCCATCCCATGAACCTTAATTTAATCACATCTGCAAAATCCCTTTTGCCAAGGCAGGTAGCATGTTCACAGATTCAGGGACTCAAGACACGGGCATCTTTGAAGGGCTATTATTCAATCTCCAACTATTGCTGCTTCTAACTTTGTGACACATTATAAATCTGTCCTTCTCTGCCCCTCATTCTACTGTCACTATCCAAATTGAGGTGCCCATCATTTTACAACCTTCATGCCTATGGAATTTTCTTCCCCTCTCTCTCCTGCCCAGTGCTTCCACATAAATATTGCTTTCTAAAACATTACTTTCTCCCTGACAGCTCTGCTCAGAAACTATCAGTGATTCCCTGTTGTTTTTATTGGCAAACTTTTTTGTAAAGGGCTAGATAGTCATTATTTTAGTTTTTATGAGCCAAGAGGGAATATCAAGGATATTTTTTGGGTACTTATATAACCATTTTAATATGTTCTTTTAAAAAATGTATAAAATAGGCAGCAAACGATGTGGCCAGAGTCTGAACTGGCCAAGTTTGTCTCCTCGGTGGTTGCCTTGTACAGGCTGTGGCCTCTCCCTGTGGGCTCTCCATACTTTAGCTTCCTGGAAAAGTCTTTCCTTGACCAAAAAACATCATCTCTTCTCCACCTATTCAAATTCTACCTTCAGGACTTAGAGCAAGTCCTGCTTCTTTTGTGAATCCTGATCGTCACAGCCACCATAGTCTCTCCCCCTGATTCCAGTCAATATCATCTGTGTATCAGGAAAAAGCTTTACAAGCTTTTATAGCTGGTACACTGATCCTCCAATGTGTGAACATTATCTACTATACAGTATTTGTTTCTGAAGAAAAGAAATTGAGAACCACTGATCAGTATCACTTAATTAGCACCTAATTACATAATGCCTTCTGTTGTTGTTTAACTAGATTATATTGTCCCTAATGGCCCTATGGTCATGTTCCTCTTTGTTTCCCACAGAGTTATGTATATACTCTATTTACCATGGGCTCCAGTGTTCTTTCTCAATACAGTAAAAGTGGTAATTAGAATGCCATCTCATAGTTTTTGCTATTTCTGACTCCCAAATTAATATTTTCATGAAAGGCTCTTTTTAATTGACTCACTTTAAAAAAATTGTTTGAAAAGAAAACTTCTAAAACAATGATATCTACAAATTTAACATTCTTGATATCATACTTGCATATTTTCCCCTAATTTACATAAAAATGAAATGTGTCGGGGTTGGGGTTTGGCTCAGTGGTAGAGCGCTTGCCTAGCATGTGTGAGGCACTGGGTTCAATCTTCAGCACCATATTAAATAAATAAACAAACAAATAAAAAAATGTGTAATTATTGAAATAAGAAAAATTCTTCTGTGTACCACTACTCATGTGCCACATGTGGGATATACTGACTTGATTGATGTAATGTAGAAAAAGAAGAAAATATGCTTGTCTTTTTTATATACCATGGGGAACAATCTGAAGTGAAAACTTTTATAATGAACACAATGCTACTAGAGTTATAGTTTTGAGGAGGCCTGAGAAGTGTGTTATTTTCATGTAGGTACTAGAAATTTCAGGATGAATTTGTTCCACATACGTAGTTCTTACTTTTTAAGACCATTTCTAACCACTCTGAGGTATTCTCCTAATAAGTTGAAGTTTTTGGAATTGGAGCCTTACAATATGGCAGAGAGTATAAGAATTTTTCTCCTGGACATTATGCCAAGTGAAATAAGCCAGATACATAAAGACCAACACTACATGATCCCACTTATATCTGGAATCTAGCAAAGTTGACTACATAGAATCAGACAAATGTAGCTACAGGGGAGGGGAGGGAGGTACAGGAGATGGGGAGATGTTGGTCAAAGGGTCCAAAGTTGTAGTCATCTAGGATAAATGTCCAGAGATCTTGCTTACATTATGTTGACTGACTAGTAGTTATGTATACTCTAATGGAGATTTGCTAAAAGAGTAGATTTAATGTTCTTTTAATATACACACATTCACACACAGGTAAGTATGGACAGGATATGTTATCTTTGAAGGGATAAAAGAAGTAGACAATAAGTAAAAAGGAGACATAAAAGAGGGACAGGGAAAAAGATTTTAATTCAAAAGTTCTGTATACTTTTCCAGGGCTGTCACTCCCCACGTGAATTTTTCTTCTAGACCTGTTATTTCCAAATTACTGGAAAATCTGTCAATCTACCTGTGCATTGTTAATTAATACTCTTTGCCCTAATCTATATAACCCAATATATAGATTAGGCAAAGAGAGATACAATATATTGAGAAAGCTATAATTTAGGGGACTTTTTGATGCTATCTATTGATCAGATAATAAAGACTATGTCAGCTTAAGGATGCAGAGATTGAACAAGACCACCAAAATCTGTCTTGAAATCACTGGACTGATATCATTCCTAGAAATCTTTCCATACTTCCCCATCCCAAGTTTCCTTTAAAAGAAGAACTGGGGCTCCAGAAGGCATCTCTTACTCTTGAGGCAGCCTGCCTTTCCCCTTGAAAGAGCATTCCTTGCTTTATCCCCAAAGGCGTTTCTTGAGGTGGTTGTCATTCTCCCTGATTATGTATTTGCTTTCCTAAATAAAGCTCAGTGTATGCCCCTGACTGGTGTGTGCTGAAATTCTTTCCTGTCACATATGTCAAGAACCCCACTAGTCTTGAGTTGAGTTCTCTGTTCTCTCCAAGAATTCCTCAGGCCCTTCTTAGGAGACACCTCCTCTCCAGTGACAGCTTGATTGTGACAATCATTTCCCTTTGTTTATATCTGTCAAAACATGTCTTATGCTTTAAATATATATGTGTCTATTAAATATATGCATATGATTAAATATATATGTAATATTTAACCATTCTTGTGAGAAGAGGACAATATAAAGCTGCCATTTCTATATCTATATCTATCTATCTATCTATTTATTTATTTATTTATAAAATGTGTTTTAGAAAAAAATAGAGAGTTGTAAGATTTCTGGGCCTTCATTAGAGAGTAGCATTAGATAGGTCACCCTGAACCTGAGAACACTGATGAAACTGAATGACATAGGGTAATTTTACAGATTTTATTGTGCTCTTATTTTATTTCTCTTACCATAAATATAGCATGTAGAGCTCCAGAGTACCTCTTTAAATCCTAGTAATTAATATAGTATCACATAAAACATCAATACAGAATGAAGGAGTGAGAGGTATCCACATAGGAAGCTGCAGTGTGAACTGATCCCTAGATGCTAGTGAAGGGTGCCTTGCTGTATGCCTTGGAACACAAGCAAAGGGAAGAGGGTATCCCCAGGGGAGGCTTTTAGAAAGATACAAGGAAATGTTTGATAACAATTACTTGAGATTTTAATCTTTTCCTGTGTCTTTGGGATTTCTTTTCCTAATTTGACTTCTGAATTGAAATCCCTTTATATGTATGTGTATATACACACACATTTTTTTTTTAACTTCAGTTTTTTACCTTTCCCTCTTAAGGAATGTCTTATTCCTGTGGGAACCATAATTTGTGAGAGAATTTTAGTCACTAGAAACCCCAAATGTGATAGTTGTTAACAGGATATGTCATTCAGTAGTCAAAAGTTTAGAATCTTGATTACTTTGATTCTAGAACATCCTTATAAATAATAGGAACCCCTGTATGGGCCCTCAGGCCATGTCAAATTAATACTTAGTTGGCTCTCCTCTTGTCTCTTTAGAGAGGTCTGGCTTCACGGTGAGGCCGGTGGCTGGCTACCTGAGCCCGCGAGACTTTCTGGCAGGACTGGCCTACAGGGTGTTCCACTGTACTCAGTACGTCCGACATGGCTCAGACCCGCTCTACACCCCTGAACCGTGAGTACCATTTCAAAGCCAGGCTGGATGGAGACCACCATACTGTGGAGTGGTCAATGCTCACTTGACTTGAAAGTAACTTAGGCTCTCTTTTACCTCCAGGGTAGTTTCATCTTTCTAGGCAGGTGAGTCATAGCACATACCCAAATAAGAAAGGGGTCATTGAAGGAGCAGACTTCTCAGCTCTGGGTCCTTGATACTCTTGCTCTAGCTCATCTCTCTAACTTGAGCCCATTGCTGAACCTCCTGCTTGGCCAGCTTTGCATCCTTGAGGAGGAAAGGATGGTATGAGGGTAAAGTAAGATCAGACACACAATAGGACACACATAACTCTATAGGAGGCCCCTCTTTGGTCCAGGAGGCTCAAACACACACTATAGCAACTGGTTACTAAACCCCTCTCCTTTCATCTTTTATCACCCCAAACTCAGAACTCTGTGCTGTTTTCCCTATCGTCTTAGTTTCTTGAACATTCTTCCAATCCTACCCATCACCTCCAGAGACCTATGAGGTTTGTGATTCTTCTTCAGTGTTGTCAGCTTTCCATGAAAGAATCCTGCTTTGGGGCTTTTGTACATTCTCTGCTGCACAATGGTGGGCTGAATGGGTGGAGGAGCTACACGGTGTGCCATACTGTTCTATCATGGGTGGGCAATGGGGGTCAGCTGCAACAGCCCCACAGGTTAATCATTTGGCCTCATTCCACATGACACTGTACAGTCTACAAGTGTCAAATGCCTTGTATCTTGTTTCTTTGTATGCTTTTAAAAATGTGACAAATACATATTGGAAGACTGCTATGTGCTTGGATTGTTTGAGAATGGAACACCAGGCAACATCCCTGTCCTCCTGGGGGAATAAGGGAGATGAAGTTAGCATATAGACAGATAGGTGGAAATACAGGCAGGTGTAAGCTCAAAGTATCACTATATACTGTAAAAACAGAGTAGGGGGAGGAGACAGAGAGTCATGCTTATTGCTTGTTTGGATTGGATCATCAGGACAGACTTGTGGGAGGTGACATTTCAACAGAACCTGAATGTCCATATTTCAGGGTGAACAATTCCAAGCCAAGAAAGCAGCAAAGCAAAGATCCTTAAGTCTGACAGCCCAAGTGGGTTTTTTGCCCCCTTGGGCTCCATTTACATGAGTGTCCCTCCCTAATCTTGCTGTAATCTGTTGCACCCTATTCTTCAAGCCACTCAGGTTATCACTTTGCTTATGATGCTATTTTACTTGAATAAGCTTGTGATTAATGGGCTGCCATGGTCTTCACTGGGGAGCAGAGAGCCTTTGAGGTTCCAGCAGTTAAGTAGCCGAAGTGGGCAGGGATTAGAGTTGAGTCTCTGAAGCCCCACTCCCCCTCCTAGGCTGGCATGAGTCACTGGCCTGGTAGGTCCCTGCAGGGTCACTACATTGTTTTTCAGTTCTGTTCAGCTTCCCTGAAAGTGTTTGCAGGGTAAACAAAGGTTACTTATAGGACTCAAGACATTTGGAAAAGAAATGCTTCTTAGAGTGCTCAAAGGAGCATTGTCAGAGTTAGAAAGGCAATCTCTAAATCTAGCCCAGAGGGTTTACAAATGGCCCTGTTTACAAATAGCAGGCACTTTGTTAGTTCCCTTTGAATAACTGGCCCTCCTGAGACCTGTGATAGCGTGCCAATAGGTATGCAGAGAAGAGGGCAAAGAAATGAGATTTTAGCCACAGAGGTCTATAAAATTTTGGGATAATGTGTTACATTTTTACCAAAGTACTTTTCAGCCAATTCATTCGGCAATATTTATGTGCAATGTTAGCAGGGAGGTGCAGTGGATTTAAAGATGAATAAAATATAGTAGCTTTATTTTATTTATTTATTTATTTTAAAGCTGCTCACATTCTGGCAGGGGAGATAGGAACATAAATAATTAGGAAAGAGTGTGGTTAGAGCTATCATCAGGGTATATACAATGTGTTAGAGGAGCACAGAGGAGAGAGGGACCCTGAAAGGCTTTTCAGAGATGGTATGATATGAATGGAGGTCTGGGAGGGTGAATAGAAATTTCACTTTTGGGCAAGGTCTGGTAGGGCGGGAAGGGAAACAGCAAGTGCATAGGGGGAGAGGCATGCAGAAGGCATCAGTGAGCAAGGCTTGATGGAGCAGAGTGGTCAGGGTCCGGCTTATGTATTAGGGATGAAACCTATTTACAAGGCACATTTAAACTAGAACATTCAAGTTTCATTGTGCAGGCCACAGGGAACTCTCTGAGGTTCTGAAGTGTGATCTTAAGCGTATTTGAGAAAGATGACTGGGGTGGGGATGGCAGAAGCCTTCTGGCTGCTTCTAGCCAGGGAGCTCATATTCTAGGAAAGGAATATAGTTAATATGGTATTGAGCTGGGAAAGGCCAGGGAGATAGTACAAGAGGGCACCTATGTGATCCTCTCTTAAAACTGTAGAGATGGAATATTCACTAATTTGGTGAATATAATAGAAATAAGGAAATAGAGGGCCTCCAAGGTAATGCTGAGGATTTTATTGGGAAGTCTAGTGGGTAATTCTTTCTAATAATGATTGAGAATATTGGAAGAGAATCAGACCTGGAGGGAAGATGGAAGGAGAAAGGGAGAGAAGAGGATTTGGGGTTTGGGTATATTGTCTTTGAGGTGTCAAGGGTGAGACCTCCAGATGGAGAAACTCCTGGTAGTTGGAAACAAGGGCTGATTCAGAGGTGAATCCAAAGCTCCCACAATAGAGTTGAGGTTTTTTTTTTTTTTTTTTTTTCAGTTCTAAGAGTCCTGTGACCATTCAGACAAGAGGAAACAAAAATCAGAGTATAGAAACTGGGGATTCATTAACTTAGTGTTGTCTTTATAAGCTTTTTTTTTTTTTAACATTTGTTTTTAAAAATTGTTATTTTAGAAACAGGTAATACATGTACATGGGTTCCTTTCCTTGTTCTGTTTGTCCTCTCCAGAGGCCACTACTGATGCTAGTTTTTATTGCATCCTTCCAGAAATATGCTATGCAGACTAAATTCTCTGCAGAGATCCCTTTAATCTTTGTCTATCACAAAAGCATATATCTCTCCTCAGCCACATAGTTTGAATCTATGGAATACTTACTGGAAGAACTGTTTCCTGCTCAGGCACTTTCACCAGCATTGTCTTTGTAATGAAATCCCCTTTTCTCATTCGGAAACCAACAAGAGGGCAGATTCTCCAATTTACGAAGTTCAACTTGGCTACTATGTTTGTTGCTTGTATCCTGCTTCCAAATAACTGCTGAACTGTAGTAGCAGAGACAGCAATAATAAGACAAAGATGAGCCACAAGGACCCAGGTAGAAATGAGAACAGAAGCAGCAAAAAAGACATTATCTGAATAAAGGGATTTTATTTCCCTTTTTGGTTTGTTTAGAACGTATTTTGCTCTCACAGCTTTCAACACACACTGGGTTTTAAACATGTCTTTGGCTTATTTGAATATTTTGCATTTTAAAGGCTCTGGGTGTGCTAAACCTGGACATACAGGGGGACATGAATTTAAAAAGTGGTGCCAGGTTGGATTGGTTCCCTTGGGAAAGTTTTCTAGCCTGGAGTATAGTAGAGAAAGTTCTGGGGAATTGCTGGTTTTCTTGGTGGGAGGAGTTGCTTTTCCGTGTGTTTGCACTGGGGTTAAAGGTCACCGCTCTGCTAGGAGGGAGATGCTGTTGTTCTTCCTCCCTTAGAGCAGTGCCTGAGGCAGAGATTTGCACTTCAGTGTTGCCTAGAGAGTGCTTTGATCAGCTGTGATCCCAAGCAAGTCGTGACTAATCAAGTATTGATGTTTACAAATGATTCCCTTTACAAAATACCAATTGGGTCAGATTCAAGGCTATTCCAATAAGGCCATCCCTCTAGCTCACTGGGATGAGAGGGAAAGATGCAGAGTGTCAGCATGGGCATATGAGCGTCATCCAGCATGTATATAGTGGCAGAACAACAATTTTAGAAGTCCTACAGTGTCCCTGATCTGTTTTTTGTCTTTCTGGGAAAAGCTCATTTGTGTACTCTGCCATGTTGTGTCCTCTGATCACCTCACCCTCTTTTAGAACAGTTTCTAACTTTGATTGACACTATTCACACTTTGGGTCAGACAGTTCTTTGTTATGGAGGGTTGTCCTGTGCATTGTAGGATGTTTGGCAGCATCCTTGGTGGCTACTCACTAAATCTCAAAAGTACCCTTCTACCCTACCCTCCACCTCAACTGCAATAACCAAAGATGTGCCTAGGGGGCGATAACGACTCTGATCAGGAACCACTGCTTCAGAATAAGTCCGCTAGCTGTATTCCCTTTGCTTTTCTCTTTGCCAGTAAGCATGCTCCCTCCCTCCTCTTAGAAGCAATCTGTAGACTTTGTTTCCTTTTTAAAACTCAAACCTGGAAATAGCATTCCTTTGTTTAACCTCTGCGGATTCCTTGCTACATAAAGGGAAAAAAAGTCTGATCTTATCAAACTGTTTCTGCCTTCCTCCTGGCCCCTCTGAAACCTTCTGCTCCAGTCACTCAAGACTTCTCACCATCATGTGAACCTGCCACTTTATGCCCCCAGCCTTCTGCACTGTGGTTCATTCTGTCTGGAATGAGCAACTGGTGATGTCCTTTTAATTTTGTAGTATTCAGTTCAGTTGCATCCTGCTCCATGAGGACACTCCCAGGTAGAGGTAGGTGTTCCTCTAGCACAATACCTTACTTCTATTTTAGCCCTTACACCACTGCCTACTAATTACTTATTCATGTGTCATGTTCCTTTTTTTTTTTTTTTTTTCTGGAACTAGGGATTAAACCCAGAGGGACTTAAACACTGAGCCACATCTTCAGCCCCTTTTAAAATATTTTGTTTAGAGACAGGGTCTCACTGAGTTGCTTAGGGCCTCACTTAGTTGCTGAGGCTGGCTTTGAACTTGTGATCCTCCTGAGCTGCTGGGATTACAGGTGTGTAGTGAACTCATGGCCAGTTGGCAAAGGGAGAAAGCATAGGAAACAAGAAGATCCAGAATGAAACTGGAGTGGATCCCTGACCCTGGCATAAAAGGGAAAACTAAGTCAAGAGTGGGATAAAGCCATGTATGGCACTGCTAGCAGGAGGTGCCAGGGTTGAGACATACAGAGTCCCAGCTCTGTGGAGAAGTCCTGGGCACACCCTGCATGGCAGTGGGTCCCTTTGTGAATGGCTATGCCCTGTGCTGGTGAGTGTCCCCATTCATCCCATCTGCTTTACTCTGATTTCAGGGACTGATACTGGTCATCCCTCCACGAATCGAACATTTTTTCATGTTCAGTGTCTTCAGGCAAAACTGTGACACTTTAATGATAGGATATTAAACAACAATGAAAACTATGAAGCTAGGTCACGTGGACCAGAATAGTGTTCTCTTCAAACCACACCTACCAGTGGACAGTCTAACATATTCATTGTTTTTGGTAAAAATAGTCTCAGAAAAAAAATGATATTCACTATGAAGCTGAAGAAGAGGATCCAAAGAAAGTATGAAGTTTGTCTCTATTGCCCCCTTATTAAGAAGAGAGAAAGAGAGGGAAGGAGGGTAAGAGAAAGAGACACCAACTTCTTTCATATGGTGCAAAGCTTTCCTTTGTTTTCCTCTTTGGGTAATAACATAAATACTGTCCTACCTGAAAGGTAGAAAAGCTCTTTGCCACCCCTTAAAAAATAATTCTGTCCATGACAAGCTCAAAATTACATTTGAACTACTTTATTGCATTAGGAAGAAATTCTGTGAAATTGGTGGTTTCTGCTGAGCACTGGTACAGGTGTGTTTGGGGCTGCCACATTGGCAGCTATGTTCTGATGGCTGAAGTGGATGGGTGCTCCTTCCCCAGGGAGAAAGTGGACCAGAGACGCAGCAACGTTTCTGCATTTGTCTCTAGACACTCCTTTGAAGAGTAGGGGTGGAATTGGGGCTGATTCAGTTCAGGAAATTCTTGGGCATCCAGGGAATAGAATCAATTGGAGGGGAATCTTTCCCTCATTCCTTTGCTGCAGAGGCTTGGCCTGGTCTGGTCTCTGACTTCAGGCTTCTTATTCTCAGAGAGTGTTTTGGATTTTCAAGTGTTGTATTTATCCCATTCCCTGTAGCTCTGTCTTAGTTCATTTGGCTTTTCTTCCCTGGGCACTTCCTTCTAGGGAGTCTGAGGTCTCTGTCTGTGGTTCTTACAGACTCTTTTAATGTGTTTTGTGCAAAGTGGATGTTGGGCGCTTGCTAATTGCATTTGCAGGTGCACATTTACTTGTGTATGAGGTTTGCAATTCTCTCTGTGGTCCTTATGTCCAATGATACCTTAGAAATGCAGAGCTCTCTAACAAGAAATGCAATTGAATAAAATCATATTCTCCTGGGCCCATATTTCATGTTTTCCTTCAGATACTAGGAGTTGACTGAGGTCTAGGAAATAAAGGACAGGGAAAAAAAATCCTGCTTTCTAAAATACTGCATATGTTATGTATCTTCATAATAACTGAAATCTTGTTCTTTTCAATTTAGTCCAAACCCTACCCTGGCCTAAATTTTTGGATGTAGACCAGAGGAGTCCAGGTGTCTCATGGTTCAGAGGCCAGGTGCCCTTTGGAATATAAAACAATACCCGGAGCAGTACTGAAACACACAATTATAGCCTGACCCCTGCACACCTTCAGGGAGAAGTAGCCAGGAATTTAAATACAAACATACATTTTTTGAAGTCAAGTCAGTAAAATATCTATCTTTCCAGAAGAGGTATTACCAAAGTGATAAAGCAGTTTGACATGAGGAATTTCTTCTTAAAAATGTTTTAATGAAAATATTTAAAAATATTAATTATATTTTATGTTTCGGATGTTAGGTTTAGCGTACTAGTAACAAAGGTATACTTGGTACAACATAGTGTAAGCACATTAAATCAATGATTCTAGGTTTAGGGGTACATTGGGATGATTAGTCCTTCAGCAAATACTAATGGGGCACAGATTCTGCCCTGGTGATGTCACTTTTCAAATTGAAAATTAACTTTCATGATTAGGAAATAATTCACAACGCCATTGACTAATACTGCTGCATTTATTGCCATAATACAACTAAATGCATTTGTATTAAGGAAGATCTTTTTCCCCCTACAGTTGAACAGTTTAGGGGCAATTAATGTTATTTTTAAATATAACTGTTTTAAAGTTTAAAAAAGGCTTTGCATTCAGGTGATTTTTCTTATAATTGCTGCTGTGTTTCAATTTTACAAGAAGAATAAAAGTGAATTATTTCTGACAATATTTTTCATCTGCTTCTAAGTAAAGTGAATGAATTTTATGCTTAGCCCTTGCTTGTGTGAACAGAATCCTCTCTAAAAGGGGCAGGAGATGTCATTTATTTCCTTTTCTTGGGGTTCAGGCATTCATCCTCGTTTGTTAAGAAATAATATCAGCAGGTAAAGACACAGGCTTTTGCGTTTATAGGAAAGGTTGGCTGTTACTGTCTGATTGAACAGATGCCTCTCACCAGGCCTGCAAGGAGGGGGAAAATACCATCTGGCCTTTCTGAACATTCTCTCCTTACTCTTACCTGAGAGATTCTGGGTCTGTAAACTCATGGGACTTAAGCCCCAGCCATCATGGGTATTGTTGCTATCCAGCCTTTCTGAAGTCAGGTGTGGCATGGTCTTGCTGCAGAGCTGGCAAGATGAACCAGAGCTTTCTGGACTTTCACTGTCGCCCCTGTGAGCACTGTTTAGCTTAACTAGCTCTTTCCCGTGAGACCTATGAGCTCAGAGCCAAGCCTGCCCAGCCAACTGACCTCCTTCATGGTGCTGTTGTCTTCCTTGCTGATCAGACTTGTAGAGCAATGCAAATGCTAGGGCTTTCCAGAAAATGGCGTGTTCTCAGAAAGCTGATCCCATCTGGATTCCCTTTCCTGCTTTTTAACCCAGAGCTTATACGTTCAGTTTAGGGGCTGTCTTCTCCTCCAGGAGAAGTTTGGTTTGGGCTACACCCAGGGCCAATGAAAATAGTCATCCCTCCTTCCTCCAAGATAAGTAATTTCAACGACCACCGTCACAATGGCAATAGCTACGATGCTTTTCTTAGATAGCAAACATGTATACACTGACCTTCACAGTACATGTTTGCTATTTGTATTGCCAAGCACTATTTTAAGTGTTGTATATGAATGAATTAATTTAATACAACAACTCCTTGCGTTTTTACTGTTACTATTCCGAGTTTATGAAAATGAAGCATAGAAACGTTAAGTAATTGCCCAAGGTAACATAACTGTTAAGTTAGGTAGCCAGGATTTGAACTTGGAGAGTAATGTTAAGATCTGTGGACTTAACCCTTACTCTGTGTTAAGCAGTAACACTAAACACAAAAACTCAAAACTCACATATGCTGAAGTTGAATAGCCTTTTTTTAAAATTGAGAACTTTGTATGTGATTCAAAAGTGACACTTTTTTTACTTGTTGGCTTTGCTCTGCCTGAATACTCAATGTGCCTACTGGAGAGGCTAGTCTTGTGCTGTCCCATTCAGTCCTTGGCCGAACTACCAGGCTTGTTAGAAGCCGGACCTGTTCTTTGATCCTCACAGGATGGCTTGCCTGCTCCATTTATCATGAGGAGGTATCTCCTGTTTCACTGGGGGGCTATGGGGATAGGGCCTCACTACAGTGTAGTACTGAAGATAGGAGACTGCTGTGTACCATCCTGAGGCAGAAGGATCTGGGACTGCAGGCCAAAAAACCAGGCTCTCAGTGTGACATTGGCAAGCCATTTAACCTCCCTGTGTGAGGGATGATGAAATAATGCTTTGATCTTTAGAGAGAAAAAGCTTGATATAAATACCAAATAAGTGCACTCTTTCTTAGCACTTCTTAAATTCATTGAAGGCTCTTGCCTCATAAAATTCCAGCACATCCTTAGTTACAAGGTCCACATTCTTACACCTGGACTTTCAAGTTTTCAATCATTATATTGTGTCTCATTTTGTGATATGCCTAAAAGCAAAAATAACCCCTATTGCAGTGCCTATTGTCTGAAGAGCTCCAAGCTAACAGTACACATTCTATTAAAACAAAAATCCTATACATTATTTAAGACCTGTGCATTGTGAAGCCAAATCTGTGCCTAAGTGCTGCTGTAGCCCTGTTTTTGCTCTTGTGAGGCTCTCTTCAGTAACTTGGGATAAAGCTTCAGCCACTTTTTCTTTTTCTTTCTTTCTTTTTTTTTTTTTTTTTAAACTGATTCAAAGTAGGGATTCCTCTGCCTTCCTACCCACTGTACCCAGGATTGTCTTCCTTGTGTGATGCGCATAATCCAAAATTAGCACTCAAACACCTGCACTTGAATCAAAATTCATATCTCCTCAGCACCCTGTCATCAGGGAGAAGTTCATTAGGTACTTTCAGGTGTGGAGGATTGAGATGTCCAGGGAACAGTGTTTTAAGGAATATTTGCATTTTAAAATTGAAGTTCAGAAGAAGAAATTCAAAACAATTGAATTTTCAATAAAAAATGTAATCGCCATCCAGGCCTCTTCACTACAGTGTGGAGAATGACATCCAGGGACAGACCCAAGAGAGACAAAAGGTTTCTGCTCTCTTCACTCAAATTCTGCTTGTTGGCATCATTTCATTCACCTCTGTGAGGTGTTGCCGTTTTACAGATGGCAATTCCAAGGTTCAAAGAAGTCAGGTAATTTCCCTAAGGCCACACAACTAGAAAATAGCCAAGCCATGATCTGGTCCAAAGCCCTTATACAACACTAGAAATTAGTAGAACCGTACTTGGGTTTCACTTGGATTCCTTTCTATTTGGAGCAATAGAGCCCCATCAACACCTGCTCTATTCAGCTCAATTCAAAAACTAGCTATTGGCATTTCTCCTGTGCCAGGCTTTTCTAAACACTGGGGACCCAAAGAGGAGCATGGCATGACCTCTGGCCTGGAGAAACTTATTGCTTCTTACCTAAATCAATACCATCGAAAAGAGCAAAACTCACTTGAGTACCATAAACTTAGGTCTAAACATAATTTAATGTAATATGAATAACAGTACTTAACTCATAGGAACTTAATGCTTTCAGTTCATTGTCTTACTACATTGTTCAAGAACATCAAGTGATAGTGACCTTTATAATTTCCATTTTAGACTTGCAGCCCTTGGGCACCTTGGGGACACTGGGCTTGGCTGCCTTCTTCAACTTCTTGCTCCCAGCTGCTGCCTTCTTGGCCTTGCTGCTGCTGCTGCTGCTGCCCTTGTCCTCGGTGGCAGCGGCCTTCGGGGCGCATGCTTGTTGGCTGCGGTGCCCTTGGTGGGTCAGGGGTCCTTGTGGCACCGTGCTGCCGGCTTCTTGGGTTTGTGCACGGCAGGCGTGGAAAAGGGGCACACTGTTAGCTGGCCGCCAGCTTTTGGCGATGGAGCTTCAAGGAGCCGGTGCCACCTGTGCCCTTGACTTGCAGTAGCAAGTCATTCTGCACCAGCGTGCACCAAGTACTTGAGGAGGACTTCAGCTTTGCTTATCCAAGTGGAGCTTATTTGAAATGCAGAGTGGTGGTGTACTTGAACCTGTGGGAAGAAGCAGTCAAGATATGTGACTCTCAGACTTGAGGGTATTACCAGGATTGCTGGACTAGTACAAGATTTCTGATTTAGTAGTCTGGGTTCTTAATAAAGGTGCTATGAAAGAATGTAAGACAGGAAAATAATTAAATATTTTTACTGTGTTACTGTTAGCATTCAGGGATATAGCCATTGATTTTACTGAAGAGGAGTGGGAATGCCTTCAGCCTGCTCAGAAAAACTTATATAATGATGTGATGTTAGAGAACTATAGAAACTTTGCCTTTCTTGAAGTACCCATCGCCAGCTGACAACCTGTTTTTCCCCAACCAGACCTCAAATGGAACTGACTTCTAAAAGGGAACTCACGTCCCCCACGTTGCCCCCCATGTCTTCAAGCCACCTCACCTGTTCGACACCCCTTTTCAGCTCTGAAGCAGCCAGAATGAGCCGTCGCCCCTTCTCCTTACATCAATAAAGAGTTCCTAAAATTAGGGGGAATGAAGCCAGAGATGGATAGACAGTGTAGATAGGTAAATCAAGTCAGGTTGGATGGATATAGGAGGCCCATTTTGAGTGAGTCTGGGAAGTTGAAGACGGTCTCCTGAGATTACTGTTTACAAAGATGTAGAGCCTGGCCAAATAGGCCCCCAAATGAGGGAACCATGATTGTTTCCCAAGTTTCCAGACAAAGGGGGGAATGAAAAACCAGCCTCTACCTCAGAGCAAAGCATGTCCAAGGAAGGGACATGACCTTTGTCCCTGGAAAGACCCATAGAGCACTCCTAGGCACATTCCCACCCTGCTAAGTTGTTTATCTACAAATAACAGGAGAGATCTGCTGAGCCAGGTGTCCCTGACTCAGTCAGGCTAGGTGGGGATCCATAGCAACCTCCTAGCAGCCACCAATCAGCATGAGACAAGGAAATACCTGGGATGCCAGATGACCCTCCCAGTAGTTTATGGTGGTTGATAACGTGTTGGAAAACCACGTAATTCAGCATGAACACCCCTCTTGGCTTAAACCAATCAGTTCAAATGAATACCCCTTTTGTAGTAACCAATCATCCCTACCCAACTTGTTCCTGCCATTGAATGTGCTAATCATGTTTTAGAGTTGTTATTTGACTTTCCCACCGAGTGTGATGATTTGCTAAGAGATGCTATGATGTATGTGGCGGTCTCTGCCTTCTCCAAAGAATGTATAAAACTGCTGCAAACCCTGGGCTTGGGGCCTCTCAGCATCACCAGTTGCTGTGTGTGTGCGCGGAGGACCAAGCCAGCTCGCAATAAACACCTCTTTGCTGTTTAAAAAAAAAAAAAAAAAAAAAAAAAAAATATATATATATATATATATATATATATATATATATATATATAATTTCCATTTTATAGATGAGCAAAATACTATGTCTATGCTGATCAATATGGCAAGATGTGGCTATTGACATTTTTAAAGCAAAATTAAATAAAATCATACATTCAGTTAGTAATACTAGCTACATTTGAAGTGTTCTGTAGACATCCTTTGCCAAGTGGCTGTGCTATTATTGGTCAGCACAATAGAGAGCAATTTTCGTTTCTGCAGAAAGTCCTATTGGACAGTTGCCTGCATCAGTAATTTGCCTACATGAGAATGTGGGAAATGGACTTAAGTCTGACTGAGTACATTCTTTTAACTCTTATGATATACTGCTGCCTTAATTTTAGAGAAATTGGGGAAAGAGAGGGAAGGTTAAAGAAATAAGAAACATCTCAGAAATGGTGGGGGACTAGTAGCCCTTGAAAGAACCAGGAACTATTTCTTTTTTGTTGGATCAGAAATGTTAATACTTGCTGTTTGTCTTTTAATGAAACCATAAGGTGACTTTTGCTAAGAGTTATTCTAAAATTGTGATTTATTTACTTTTCAGCCTCAGCTCCTAATATAGTACCTGGTACATAATAGGCACACAATAGATGTTTCTGGAACTGAATTTTAATATAACTATAATGTCTGCCTGTCTCAAAAGAATCGTAGTGAAGAGTAATGTTGGTGGACTTCTTTAAATTCCTACTGGGGGAAAGAAAAGATTTCCTCCAAGGCAACATGCAAGGTCTGAGCTTGGGTTTTGTAAAAAGATGGCCATATTTGTATTTATCTACCCTGTGAGAGGGCCATAAGAGTGAGCCATCCTAAGAGCTGCCGAACATCTTATCTGGGCCAGATTTTACAGTATGCTATTTTAAAATCTAAACTAAAGAAAGTTTGTATATGGCTCCAAAGCAAGCACTGAGAAAAAAATTGCTTCAATACTAAATTAATTCCTGTTATCATCTTAGTGCAGTGAAAACAAACCAAGTCATCCGCCTGCTACGTATCTTTGTGTGTTATCCCAGATTACTTGCATTTACCCACCAAATGTTGTGTGAAAGCTGAAGAAATACCCTATTTTGGCTCAGCTCACCCTCTGCTTCTTTTCATCAATGCAGGCTCTGCACCCTTCCCACTCATCCTTCCTTCTCTCTATGATTTTGCTAAAGTGTTGGCTTCTGTCATGTAGAACAAACAAAACCTATAGAAAAATGTTTTCAAAGACAGATGCACCGATTTGGGATGGGAAGCAAACGCAGGATGCTCACTCACTGCCTCTTAAAGGCTTTAATTTACAGCAAAAATAAAAAAGGAGTTGTTCAATACTGAGCACGAGGAGTCAGCATGGAAAACTGATAAGAGGAAAAAAATGCCAGACTCATTTTGAATTTGAACTTAACAACCAGGACCCTTATTTCCCTGCAGCAAAATGATCGCAACTTTCTTCGAATGATTTAAGAATTCCCTGGAGACATTTTTCCCAGGCCCTTTTGTGGGCCTATCTTGGCAGGCTTTAGAATCCTCCTAACAGGGCTTATCAGAGAAGATTCCAATTTAGAGCAGCAAAAGTCTAGTGTCTGATATCAGCTCTAGCTATTTTTTTTTTTTAAAGAGACACGATGTTTTACAGTGTTAACAGTTTTGAAAGGTCCTACGTTTCCAGTGAACAGAGAGCTCTTTTGTGAAAAGGACTCTGAAAAGCATTATTCAGGTGAAATGCATGAAAGGAATGGGAGTTAAACAGAGAAAAGTTTGCCATCACACAGATTGGAGGCAGCATGTGCTGACAGGTGCAATTATGACCAAATAATTGAATCTTTTAAAAAGAGATTTGGTGAGATAAGGCAATAGCTGTAGACTAACTTTGGAAATCTGTTCCTAATTAGATAGTCAGGGGACCAGCTATGGTTGATACAACCAATGCAGGGATCTTAAACTACTTTACCTGCAGGATGTGGTTGCATTGTAAAATAGGGTGAAATGGCATATTGTCAGCCCAACAGACCTTAATTAGTGCCATGGTTGGAGGGAAGGTTGTGTGGTCTCCCTCAGACTCCCCTATAGCCTGGAACCTCTTAGCTCCCCCAAAGTGGTGGCCAACTCCGATTCTAAGTGCTTCTGTCTCAAAGAAACTAAAGAAAATGTAAGTTTGCAAAGTTAATAAATTGTTTTCTTAAATATTTGTTTCTTTGTTCATTGGTTAAAGTGTTTCCAGGCATTTCAGTATCCTCTGTCTCCACATGCCTTAGCCAAAGACATTGCAATAGAGAATAATATGGTGTTTATTTCAGATCATGTTCTACCAGACTAAGAAAAGATAAGAACCTTGTTCCTGGTCTTGAAATATAGGAACTTAAAGCCTTGACCCCATGAGAAGTGAGGTTACCGTACACACTCAATCCATACTTTGTTCAGGATCAGGGGGACAGTTCTTTCCTAGGGTCTCCGCATGGAGAAGAAACAGATGTGTGAAATACAGCACAATCATTTCTGCTTACAACAGAGCAAAGGGCATCCCTAATATTCCATTAATAATTCTGTTAGACATCTTGCTTCAGGCTTTCATTTTTAGTGAAACAATATAACTTATTCTGTTATATTGTATGATTTTTTTCTTCCAAATATATAATTTCTTTTATCCTGTGTATAGTTGGATTACTTTGTCATTGTAATATTATTAAAGGTTCCTAAGTTGGCTAGTGAGTCACAGGTTTCTGATAATGACACCTTAATATAAAATTCAGGTGATAACTCCTTTTCTACCATGGAGAATTGACTCCTTAATGTCTTTGGACCTCTAGTAATTTCATTTTACCTGTGTAACTGCCAACTTTTTTTCTTTGCTTTTACCAATAAGGACTCCATCAGTGCATAGGTAGATGGGGGACTGTCTTCTGCATCAGCCTTTTTGAAGTATTTGACAAGCTCAAAAAGTAAGTCTACTATGGCACTGAGGGTCCCCTGCTGCTGTAGCCATGACCTCTCCTGTTCTCATCTTACATTATTAAGCACTTTAGCAGGGTCTGGCCCATAGTAAGCATTCACTATCATTGTTATTTTAGTTTTTGATCACCTTTTTTATTCACACAATGACTTAATACTGTTTTCAGAATTTTCCTGGGGTTTGATATCTGATCTAACTTGGAATTATTGTTGCCATATCTTCTTCTGGGATCAGCAGGATGCTTTAGTATTTACATCATTTGTTAAAATGCAGGTAGTCAGATTTTTTATGGTGGGCCATTTCATCCAAATTCCAACATTGGTGCAGGCTGTATGGCCTCTCAAAAAAATTGATTGCAAGAGTTAATTTATAGGGTCTATTTTCAGCACAGGAGTTAGACATGTAACTAAATCAAATGTGTGTGGAAGAGTAATTAGTTTCCTATTCACCTTTCAGTCACCACCTTCCTTATTCTCCACTATCATGATGTGATTTTAGTGGAACTAAACTTAGGCAGCTCAAAATTACATAATCACATTCAGCTTTAATTTTAAGTACTAGTTGTTTCAAACCTGCTAGGATAGTTCCCAGTGTCAGTTATGAGAAGGGTCCCATCCCTGGCTATATTTTCTTTTTTTTTAAGGTACCAGGGATTGAACTCAGGGGCACTTGACCACTGAGCCACATCCCCAGCCCTATTTTGTATTTTATTTAGAGTCAGGTCTTACTGAGTTGTTTAGTGCCTCGCTTTTGCTGAAGCTGGTTTTGAACTAGAGTTCCTCCCGCCTCAGCCTCCTGAGCCTCAGGGATTATAGGTGGCACCATCCTACCCAGCTGGCTATGTCTTCTTATCACTTGGGGAGCTTAAAGAGAGAGAGAGAGAGAGAGAGAGAGAGAGAGAGAGAGAGAGAGAGAGAGAGAGAGACTGACACTCATGTCTAGTCTATCTCAGAGAACTTGATTGAACTGGTCTTAGGTGGGGCTTAGCCATTTGGCTCCTCAAGTGATTTGGAGGGTTGAGAACTATAAGTGGCAGGGAGAGATTTAGGACATACTGATTACAGTTTTATTGTGCTATCCAACTTGATTGAACTCTCCCTACAGCCTGAGCCATGCCCCTTTCTCACTCACGCCATATCTGCAAATTAAAACGAGAGCAGAAAGAGCATAGCTTTGTAGTCAGAAAAATTTTAATTATAAATCTTTTCTGTGTCTCTTACAAAAAGTATGACCTTGGTAAAGATTCTTAAATTTGCCAGGCATGGTGGCATATGCCTGTAATCTCAGTGGCTTGGGAGGCTGAGGCAGGAGGATCTCATGTTCAAAACCAGCCTCAGAAAAAGTGAGGCACTAAGCAACTCGTCGAGATCCTGTCTCTAAATAAAAATACAAAATAGGGCTGGTGATGTGGCTCAGTGGTTTAGTGCCCCTGAGTTCAATCCCTGGTACTTCCCTCCATCCCCAAATTCTTAAATTTACTCAAGTTTATGTTCCCCATTGGCTAAGTGGGTATAATAAAGCTTCCTTGTAAGTGAGGATTAAGTTTATAATGTGTTGTAAAAATATTTAGTACTGAATCCAGTAAATAACCACTCAGTATATTCTTCTTTTTTTCCTTCTCTTTTTTATTATTTCATCAGATAAAATAGAGTCTGGGATAACATTTATATATTCCTTTCTGCTCTAAAATCCAGTAAATCTGATTCTCCGCTATAAGCAATGTGCTTGGAGAATAACCTCCGTGTATTCTTTACTATAAAATCAGATTCTGTGCAAATAGGATGGCTATTGGCATACAGTTGTCAGAGGATGAATCTAGTTTCTTCCAAAGTCCTGTCCACATATTCTCACTTGGCTGCCCTTTAAACTGATGTGTTTACCAACTGTCTGGCCAATGTTGGGGATGTGGTTTGAGTTGTGGGAACATGATTTTCTGAGTAATGTCATCTGTTTTATGTGACCATCAATCTCATGCCATTTGCCACCATTTACTTGCTTCAACCAAACGATCATCCAGCTGACTTTATCTATGTCATAATGGTGGTGGCACCTGGCATTAGTCCTGTAGCACCTTTTAAAGTAATACACTTCAGAGGAACACACATAAAATTAAAAAAAAAAAAAAAAAACCAAAAACCTCTTTCAATTACTTCCTGGCTAATTAGTTTGTTTTTTTTTGTCAAGAAAGTGAAATGTTGCACTATTTCCATCCGTGCCAGAGTGACAATAAAATTCATTCCACTTCAGCTTGGGATGAGGGAACAGTTCCTTCTTTGTGGTAATGACTCAGGTAGGCAACAGCCTTATTTTGCTGTGACACATATCTCTCCTTTGCCCACGTATCCGACACCACATGGAAGCTGATGAAACTGAAAGATGTGTTTATTTATTATTATTACCTAGTTCAGTTATCAGTTAGAGAACTGGGAGATTCTCCCAAGCTGCTCTCTGAAGGCAGTTGCTTATATTATAGTGAGACAAATTCCCTAAGGAAATGCCACTTTGATAATGATAACATGACCCTCTGTGGTTTTCCAGTGCCTTGCAAACTATAACATGGATGCGCACAAATTTAAGGATTAAGAGCATGAACTTAAAAATCACGACAAGCTGAATTACAATTTTGGCTTTCTTCCTAATTAAAAGAGAAAGTCACAATAAGTTTAGCTTATTTTTTTTTCTTTTTGCAGAGATGGAGAGTGAACCTTGGGTCTTAGTCATTCTAGGCAAGCACCCTACCACTGAGCTGCATCCCCATCACTAGTTTAAAAATCCTAATTGATTTTTATTCATGATTTCAGAATTGGGCGAACTCTAGAACCACAGTAGGTCAAAGAATTCTAGGGCTGCAAGGTAGTCAGACATCTGTGGGCAGGAAATGGAAATGTTGGGGTTGACTAAAACTCAGCTTTTTGTTACAAGAGTGACCCTCCCAGCTAGACTAGTTCATTCATTACAGGGGACTCAAACATGGGGGGTATTCTCAGGCTTAAATTTAATTTATTTTAACACTCTCTATAATAGGAATCAGCAAAATTTTTGTAAAGGGTCAGTGAGTAGTTATTTTATGATTGGCAGGCTATGTGATTTCAGTTACAAGTACTCACCTCTGCAGTTGTAGTCAAAAGTAGCCACAGACAATGTATATATATACAAATGCGTGTGTCCATGTTCTAATAAAACTATATAAATAGACACTGTGCCAGATTTGGACTGTTGCTGTAGTTTGCCTATCCTGATCACTAGGATCTTGCACTAATTAGTTACTTTAATTTTCTAAGGTTGTTTTGAGGATTAAAAGATGTAATGTATACAACAAAAAATCATGTGCTTAGCATTGAAAATAATGGTGGCTTTTATTTAAAGTATTGTATATCATATAACTTCAGATGTCATTAAGAGTAATATATTACTGGATTTCAGAGGTATTAAAGTATGATTAGTGGTAATTAATTATAGTAACAAGATTATATTACAGATTTTATTCTTCTATCAGTGGTGGTTTAAACACGTTTTTGTAATGTTTTTTATTCTCAGAGACACATGCCATGAACTCTTGGGACATGTCCCACTACTTGCGGATCCTAAGTTTGCTCAATTTTCACAAGAGATAGGTCTGGCATCTTTGGGAGCATCAGATGAAGACGTTCAGAAACTAGCCACGGTGAGTTAATTTTCAACTTAAAAATCTGTCTCTGTCCACTTGTAAGATGAAGGAAGCTTCAGAGTCATTGATTATGAGTTATATGCAGATTTTTCCTGGATGGAGCATGGTTTTATGTTTCCTAACTTATGTTCTTTGAAAGAACAGTGAATTCTTAGTTTATTGACCACTAAAATATTTTTGTTCAACAGTTGTCTATATACAAAGAGCTAGAGAGAAAATATTTTAGGTTTGCAAGTCATTTAGTCTCTCTCACCATTACTCAGCTGAGTCACTGTGGTACAAAAGTACCACAGATAATACGTAGATGAATAAGTGTGGCTGTGTTCCAATAAAACTTTATTTACAAAAGCTGGTAGTGGGCCAGATTTGGCCTATGTGCTATACTTTGTTTAATCCCATGGAAATATGAGTAGTAGCAAAAGGTATACATTTATGGTAAGTAGGAATTGTATCTGGTATTATCTCTGACTAGTTGATATGGCTATGATCAGACATGATTTGAATCAGCAGTAAGAAACTCAAGCTCAACAATTATTCTAAGTACAAAACTAGAAAATGATTTAATAGATGCTATAATATCAGCAAGGTTATTCTCAATACAAGCAATATAGGAAGAAAGGGTTGATGTTGGCTGAAATATTTAAGCTGTTGAAGAGCTAGAGTAGAAAGTTCATATATTGTCCTTAACCCTATTTCAAAGAGCTCAGGTAGGGGGCATGGAGGGGAGAGATTAGCCAACTCCTTTACCTACAGAGACCAGATAGCCTAGATGAGCAAAGCTACCAGAGGAAGTAAAAGGGAATCTTAGATTGTATGTATTTGGTGCAGATACACATCAATAGCATAGATATTCTTTATTTCCCCCCAAGAAATAAATTTTCTCCTAGAGTTCTTAAAATATACAATACTTTCAGTATATCTTCTGTTTCCTGCTGCTGATGAAGATACAGGAACTATGAATATTTCTGTCTTAAAAGAGAAACAACAGTGAACACATCTAAATGGTAATAACTCTTGGCGTCCACATGGAAATAGGTAGGGGTCAGTGGGGACTGAGGTGAACTGGGGGAAGCATGTCCCCCTGTATAGCTGAAAACTGGTTCTCAGCTCTCATTGATGGTTTTCAGAATGCATGCTAGGCTTTGTGTTGCCAAATTTTGAGAGACTGGCACTCTAGATTAAATTTAAGGATTAAAAAATTTTGGCTAAGAAAAAAAAATACCGTAGTGATCTAAAGAATATATTTGCATACTGAATCAGGATCTTGACTTCCAACTTATAACCTCTGCTTTAGGAATCGTATATTTTAGTGACTTAAAATAACATTATATGTATTATCTCATAATTTCTATGATTAGGAATTTGAGAGCAGCTTAGCTGAATGGTTTTGGCTCATGAAGTGGTGGTCAAGATGTTGGCTATCTGTAGTATCTGACGGTTTGGGAATCTGCTTCCAAGATGGCTTCCTGAAGTGGATATTGGGGGAGGCCTCAGCTCCTCACCACATGGGCTTCTCCATATGCTACTTGAGCCCCTGCCTTCTTCCATAGCAAGCAATATTGGGGTGGCAGGAGAAAAAGAAGAAGGAAAAGGAGACATAATCTGTAATATCTTTCTTGACTTGATCAAATGCTAGCCCTATTGGCCATATTCTGTTCATTAGAGGGGTGACTCATTACAGCCCACACTCAAGGGGTGAGGAATGAGATTCTGTCATTTAGTTAAAAAAGTGTCAAAGTATTTGTGGACAAAATTTAACATGACCTATGTATCCTGTTATTTACTTCTTAAACCTCGGTTCTGGCTTTAAACTTTATGTTTAAAAGCTTTTTGGTACCTTTGAAATTTCCCTTGAAATCTTCTGGTTTCAGCTTTGACCCTCTACATCTTGAAAATAACACCCTTTAGAGTGAATATATCTTAGTCAGAGATGAGCATATTGCTTATTTGTCTGACTCTGAACAAACTGGAATTCAACTCTGCCAGGCTCTGTTGGTGTTTTCTCTCTCTCTCTCTCTCTCTCTCTCTCTCTCTCTCTCTCTCTCTCTCTGTGTGTGTGTGTATCCAGAGAAGGAGAGGACTGAGGTATAGTTCATGGATGGATCCTAGTGAGTGCTTATGTTCCTTTTTAAAAGCAGTGACAAGAAAGCAATTTTATTGTTCTTCCTTTATATTCTCCATCAAATGAGGATTACTTAATTCTATTATTAAAACTTATTAGAAAAGAAGATAACATGGTCCTCCTCATTTTTGAAATTTATTACCTACATAGATAAAACTAAGAGTTTTCAGAGAGAAAGTTTATGCTGAGTCTCAAGAGGGGAGAAGAAGTCAGCTAAGTGGAGAAGAAGGCAAACGGGAGAAGAGGGTCTGTTTCAGAGAGAATATGTCATCCCTATGGTTTGGTAGGACTCTGTTCCTTTCTGGAGGTGCTGGGGAGCATCTGTTTCCTTGCAGGAAATAGGAATAGACCTGTGACAGATGAGGGAGGATCGAGTGTCAACTGCTTGCTATCTTGCAGTGGCTTTGGCAAACAAAAACAAACAAAACAAACCTACAGAATAAGGCTCTAGATGGCAGAATAGAGATACCTAACACTAGTTTGCTCAGCCTGTGGATGGAAACCATATGACAAGTGTGTAACTCCTTGTAGAGGTGATTGTTTGTGGGTGAGCACCAGAGATTGACAGAACAGAAAATGGAACTTGGTGAAGTCCAAAGACAAGGGAGAAACAAGCAAAAGAAATAGAATACCCCAGCATCTGGCATCTCTGTCGGGGGACAGGGACTTTCCCTTCTAAGGGACTAAGGTGAAAGAAAAACAGTGCAGTGCACAGGGCTGCACCCTGCAGACAAATGGAGTAAATAGGTGACCCAGTGTATACACAGCAAGCCAGCTTTAGAGAAGAAATTCATGGTATCTTTCAGCAAACTCTGAGTGCTATAGCCTGGAGCCATCTTGAGAAGGGTCTTATTGTCAGAGACCAAACTCTGGGGGGCAGAAAACTCAGCATAATCACTCTGCTTTGGGCCAGCGGCAGCCACAGGAGACAATGGTGTTGTGGGGGGAACGTCTCTGACACAAACCTGCTGAGAGATTTATAATGTGGGGAACTCAGGCTGCAATGTGGAGGGGAGTGGAGGGCATAGCGGTTCAGTAATCCTGGCCTCTGAGAAGTGGAGTGACACAGTTGTTTGTGGTTTTGCATGGGGCCAGGTTGGAGGGTGCCGAGATCAAAGCTAGTTGGTTGCCTGGTTCCTGGATTTTCCTCTCCAGCACAGAATTTGGTGACTCAATGCTTCCTCTACCCTTGGAGGCATTCTGGGGATTTGCAGGGCTTTGACATTCACAACACCCCCAGTTACAAGACTAAAACCCTCTGGAGCAGATATAGGCCTGGCACAGTCCACATTCCACTAAAACCCTGTGGATAAAAAGGGCTTACTGTAGCTCTGACATTTGCCATACCCCAGGGTGTGCAGATTAAAACCCTATGGAGTGGCTGGGAATGTGGCTCAGTCATAGTGTGCTTGCCTAGAGTGCATGAGACCTTAGGTTCTATTACTAGCACTGCAGAAACAAAACAAAAACCAAACAAACAGAAAATAACAGCCTCTAGAGTGAATATGCCCTAGGTGTGGTCAATATTCTGCCTTAACCTGTTTGTTGAGAAACATGGGATGCAGCCTACATACCATCCCAACTTCCCAATTTATTTGACAAGAACTGAGAGGAATTACAACAAGCTGCAGTTTTGACCCTTCATCGCCCCCAACCCCTGCCATACTTCTGCTAGGAGGAATTAAACTTACCTCCAGCCACAACCCAGTTTCATCAGAAGCCTGGTGGACAATTCTATTTAAAGAAAAGGGAGACCTAAGTTCCAATTTGTCAACCTGTTTCCAGGTGGGGAAAGGTAGGAGAGGCTGAGATCCAGCTCTTGGGCAGACATTCTCACAGTATTGGCAGATTGGAAGAATACAACAGTTGATGATATTACATCAAGGGAAGCCCTCAACACTGATTACAACCATGCCTTGTCAGATTGCATAGGGCCGATAAGACTGAAGGTGAATCCATAGAGGGAGAGCTGTGATTCTCATGTCTCTCTCTCTTTGTGAAGCCCCTGGATCTGTGGCAATCTCCAATTAGAGAACAAGAGCTTCAGGACTTTGAACACAATTGGAGCAACCAGCATTGGAATTGTTGTCAAAGAATAAAGCCACTATCAACAGTGCCTGTGGAAGTCCCCGACTTCTGATGGGGGGTCCTACTCTCATAATAGGAGTAACCAGAGAGGGTGCATTCCACAGAATCTGTTGCCTAGAGCACATCTGCCTGAAGTACCAGAGTGTCACTACTCTTATAAGCTTTGTAGAGATAGTTAACATTTCTTACTCCAATACAAAATGCTCTGTGTCCAAGTTTATGAATTGTAATCAAAGAAACTAGAGAGTATACTATGGAGTCCAGTTAGAAATAAACTAATCTTCAAGTCACGCTGTCAAAAGAAGCCACATATTGTGAAGGCCACCACAAAAAAAGCAGAAGAGATCTCCATCCCCATAGATGCAGAAATTCCAACATAGAAACACAAGAAATATGAAAAAACAAAATAATGTGCCACTCCTAAGGTTTGTAACTCCATAATAAGAAATTCCAAAGACATCAAGTTGCATGAAATGCTGGACAAATAATTCAAAATGATGATTTTAAGAAAGCTCATTGAAATCCAAGAAAATGCAAATAAACAGTTGAATGAATTGAGAAAGACAATACAAAAATATGAGTGAATACTTTCATAAAGATATGGAAATTAAAAAAAAAAGAACTCAACCTCAACTTTAGTTGAAACAGACAAGATCAAAGAGAGGAAAGTATTGGAGTTTGAAGATGAATCTGCCAAACAGCAATAGGAAAAAATAAGAAAGGATGAAGAGAACATACAAGATCTCTGGGACATCAATAAAAGAGCAAACATTTATACAATTATTATATTGGAGGGGGAAGGGGTACCTGCTGAGAGCAGAGATGACCTAGTCAGTGAAATAACAGCAGACTATTTCCCAGAGTTTTAGGAAGACATGGACATCTAGGGGTAGGAGATATTTAGAGCACCAAATAGGCATAATAAGAACAGAAGCTTTCTATGGCATATTATAATTAAATTGCCAAAAGTACAGGACAAAAAAAATACTAAAATCTACAAGAGAGAAGCACATTTAAAGGCAACCCCATTAAACTGAAAGCAGATTTCTCAGCAAAAACTCTTAAGTCTAGAAGGACATGGAATAAGGTATTTCATGTTCTGGAAGGAAATTCCTGGCAACCACAATTACCATACCTAGCAAGGTCATGTAGAATTGAAGGAGAAATAAAGACCTTCCAAGATAAACATAAACTTTAGAATTCATGACTATTAGATCCATGTTATAGAAGATGCTTAAGAGAGCTCTACAACCAGCAGAGGAAGAGAAACATAATCAAGAGAGCATGTCAAATCATAAATTCCACCAAAAGGGTAGACATGCAAATGAGAAATAGGAAAGAATCCCAGACATTATCAATACAGTAAACCATCAAACTTCTAAAGCAAATAGAAGATGAAAATATGAACATTGATATTCAAAACAACCAGTAGCTTTTAATAGTAACTCTGAATGTATATTGTCTTAGTTCACCAACTAAAAGACACAGACTGGCCGAATGGATTAAAAGCAAGGCCCATTAATATGCTGTATACAAGAGGCTCAGCACATTTGTAAAGACATAGACAGGCTGTAAGTGGAAGGAAGGAAAAAGATATTGTAAGCAAAAAGAATCCCAAAGCAAGCAGGAATAGCTATATTCATATTCAACAAAATAGGCTTTAAGACAAAATTATTCAGAAGAGACAAAGAAGGTCAGTATACTGATCAAGGGAACAATACATCAAGAAGATATAACCATTATAAATGTATGTGTACAGAACATTGGAGCACCTGATTTCATAAAACAAATGCCACTAAACATAAAAGGTGACTTCAATATGCCAATACAATAATAATGGGTGACTTCAATACCTTATTCTCAACAATAGACAGATTATCCAGACAAAAAATTAACAAAGAAATATTAGAGCAAGGAATGGTGGTGCATACCTATAATCCAAATGATTTGGGAGGCTGAGGCAGGAGGATCACAAGTTCAAAGCCAGCCTCAGCAAGTTAGTGAGGCCTTATGTAATTTAAGGAGATCCTATCCCAAAATAAAAAATAAAATGGGCTAGGAATGTAGCTCATTGGTTAAGTGTTCCTGGGTTCAACCCCTGGTACCAAAACAAACAAACAAAAACCACAAAACACTCCCCTGAAACCATTAGAGTTAACCTAGACTATAGATCAAATAGGCTTAATAAATATCTACAGAATATTCTATTCAATAGCTGCAGAATACACATTCTTTTCATCAGCACATGGAAATTTTTCCAAACTAGAACATATGTTAGGCTGAAAAGCAAGTCTTAAGAAATTAAAAAAAAACTTAAATAATTTCTTGCATCTTATCTGATTGTAATGGAATGAAATTAGAAATCAAGCCAGGTGTGGTGGTGCATGCCTGTAATCCCAGCAGCTTGGGAGGCTGAGGCAGGAGGATCACAAATTCAAAGCCAGCCTCAGCAATTTAGCAAGGCCCTAACCAAGTCAGAGAGACCCTGTCTCTAATAAAATACAAAAAGGGGCTGAGGATGTGGCTCAGTGGTTGAGTGTCCCTGGGTTCAATTCCCAGTACCAAAAAAAAAAAAAAAAAAAAAAAAAAAAAGAAATCAGAAATCAACAGTAAGAGAAACTATAGAAATTATATAAATACATGGAGATTGAACAACACACTTTTGAATGAGATCAGAGGGGAAATTAAAAAATTTCTTTAACCAAACAAAAATGGAAACTCAACATACCAAAACCTGTGGAATACAGCAAAAGTGGTACGAAGAGGAAATTTTTTAGTAATAATTACCTATAAAAATATCCCAAATAAATAACTCAAAGATGCATTTTAAGTCTTAGAAAAATAAGAACAAACCAAACTCGAAATCAGAAGAAAAGAAATATAAATATTAGAGCAGAAATAAATGAAATGGAGACTAAAAGAATAATACAATGAAGCTAAGAGCTTAGAATTTACAAAGGTAAATAAAACTGACAAACCTTTAGCTAAACTAATCAAAAGAAAGAGAAAACCCAAATAAATAAAATTAGATATGAAAAAAGGAGAAATGTTTATATTAGATACCACTGAAATTCAAAAGATCATTAGGGAATATTTTGAAGAACTCTTTGCCAATAAATTGGAAATTCTAGGAGAAATGGAAAAATTCCTGTGACCTACCAAATTGCACCAAGACGTTATTAAAGAACCTAAATAGATCAATTACAAGTACTGAGATTGAAGCAAGAATAAAGTCTCTTAACAGAAAAGCCAAAATGAGATGACTTCACTGCTGAATTTTACTAGACCTTTAAGAGAAAACTAACACCAGTGCTCTCAAATTATTCAATAAGATAGAAAGGGGAGGAACACTTTCATTGGTTAATTTCCTTCCAGGGCTGCAAGGATGGTTCAACCCTTGCAAATCAATAAATGCAGTACAGCACATAAATACAGTTAAGAATAGAAATCAAAGGATCATTTCACTAGATGTAAAAAAAAGCATTTGATAGAATTCAACATCCTTTTATGATCAAAACCCTGAATAAATTAGGTATTGAAAAATCATACCTCAACATAATAAAGGTTATATATGACAAACCTACAACAAACATCATACTGAATAGTGAAAAATTGAAAATATTTTCTCTAAAATTAGAAATAAGACAAGGGTGTCCACTCTGACCTCTCTTACTTGCTACAGTACTTGAAAATATTATCCAGAGCAATCAGATAAGGGAAAGAAATAAAAGTGAAACAAACTAGAAAAAACAACCCTAAAATTCATATGGAAACACAAAAAACTTTGAGTATCTGAAGCAATCCTGAGCAAAAAAGAGCAATGCTAGAGGCATCACCATATCTGATTTCAAAACCTACTATAGAGCCACAGTAAAAAATACAGCATGGTATTGGCCTAAAGTTAGACCTGCAGATCAATGGAACAGAACACCCAGAAATAGATCCATATAGCCTCAACTAGTGGATTCTTAGCAAAGGTGCCAAAGACACACTTTGGAGAAAGGACAACTTTTTTAACAAATGGTGCTGGAAAAACTAGATATTCACTTGTAGAAGATTGAACTAGGCCCATATGTCTCACACTATTCAGAAATCAACTCAAAATGTTTTAAAGACCTTAACCTAAGATCTGAAACCTTGAAAGTATGAGAAGAAAACATTGGGGAAATACTTCAAGATATTGACACAGGCAACAATTTCCTGGATAAGGACTATAGGTAGCCCAGGAAACCAAATCGAGAATTAACAATAAATGGGATGACATCAAACTATGGAGCTTCTGCACAGCAAAGGAAGTAATCAACAGAGTGAAGAGACACCCTACAGAATGGGAGAAAATGTTTGCCTGCTATTCATCTGACAGAGAATTATAATCAGAATATAAAAATAACTCAAAAAACCTTACAAAAGAGCAAGTAATCCATTCAAAAGGTAATAATCTGAACAGACATTTCTCAAAAGAAGAAATACAAACATGTTAAAATGTCTTTAGTTAGAATAGCTATTATCAAACCCTCCAAATTTAACAAAGGCTAGCAAGGATGTGAAAAGAAACTCTTATATATTGCTGGTGGGAATGTAAATTAGTATGGGCACTATAAAAAACAGTATATGAATATTTCTCAAAAACCTAAAAATAGAACTACCATATGATCTAAGTATACTGCTTTTGGAGATGAAATGGTATACATCCAAAGGAAATGAAATTGCATACAAAAAGATACCTGCACACCCATGTTCATTGTGGCACTATTCATAATAGCCAAGACATGAAATCAGTCTAGGTGTCCATCAACAGGTGAATGGTTAAAGAAAATATGATATATGTACACATTGGAGTATTATTCAGCTATAAAGAAAGATGAAATTTTGCCATTTGCAGGAAAATGAATGGAACTGGAAAATATCATATTAAATGAAATAAGTCAGACACAGAAAGACATATCCCATGTTTACATATGTTTCTCATATGTAAAGATTGAAAAGAAAAGAATAAAAAGTGCAAATTGGGTTAGCTGGAGAGAACAGAAGGGAGGAAAAATATGAAAAGGGAGGGGGGAGTCATGAACAAAGCTTGATATATACATATATAGAAAATGTCATAGTAAAACATATTAGTTTGGACAATTAATATGTTAACATAATAATAAAATGAAATACTCATCAATAAAAAACAAAACAAAATAAAAAAGCAGACTATGAACTTGTAAAACACTTCAATGCAGAAAATTATGAGTCTCTTCTAAACACGATGGAGGATTTGGGTGTGTTTGTGTTTCTCCCTCGTTTGACCTGATTTTCTCATTTTCTTGGTATTGTCTGAGCCCCTGCCACAACTCCCCTCTGACTTTCATTTCTCACAAACCTTTCAGTTCCAATTCTTTCCAATTTTGTAGAATGGCTGTTTACTTTGAATAGTGTTTGGCAGGCCAAAGGGAAAGTATTTTCTGTGTGATATGGAGGGTATGGAGGAGGACAGACTCACAGTATGACCATGCTAGGATGACTTTTTCTGAAATGATACTAAAATTGTTATTGACTTCTGGAATTCCATCCCATCCCTCAGTTTAAAACAAAGTGAGTGGAAAATGGCCAGAAGAATGTCTTGAAAGAAAACATAGATTCCAACCAGGCAATTTCAAAGTAAACCCTGGAATAAATAGCTTGTTAGATAACGTGCATATTAATGATTCCGCAAGCCATATAGAAGGTAGGTTTAATGACTCACTTGCAAAGACTAAGAGATTGAGTTCAGGGCTTTCTGGAGGGGTAGAAAGTACTATGGTGGGAGGAGTGGTGGCTGGTTAGGCCAGATAAGAAATGGAGGTACTTGGTTGATTTCCTGAGTTGTTTGCATTAAGCCCCCTGCAGAAGCACTAGAGGGAAATGAGAGATGAGAAGCACCAAAGTAGAAAAGTCTGCAGAGAGGACCAGTAAAAAGCTACAGAAATCACTGTTTCTGCAAAACAATGAGACAGCCTGTATTATTTTTTTTACTCTAGGTGAATTTATATTATTAATGATTCTGTTTATGTAGTACCCATTTTTCCTTGTTTAGTGAGTTTAAGCACTGATGAAAAAGAGAGTCCTGCCTAGTGAAAGCAGACACTTAATACCTTTCTTTGATGTACTGTCAGCAAATCTGTGTAAGGTAGAAAATAACTTCCATTAAGACTAATTGGTACCTCCAACTTGGTTTTGTCCAAACCTGCTTTTCGACCTCTGGGTCTGATTTTCAGAGGGACCAGGCTACCTTGCCTGTAGCCACTGTGTCTCCTTGCTGTATTTCTATGATGTTTATTTTGACATTTTAATAATACTCAGTTTTGAGAATGAAGCTATCTGTACTGTTTTATTTGGGCAATGATTTCTATGCCCTGAGAACCAAATAAATGAAACTCTTTTGTATCTGAAGAAATTGATGATGATGCTTGCAAAGTGTATTTCAAATACATTGTTATGTGTGTAAATAATTTGCCCTCTGGTATCCTCTGGATAATGAATAAGGCCACAGGATTTGGCAGCTGTATTCTTTTCAGACTCATCGAAGCTGTCCAAGGTCTGTGCAGGATAGATATGCAAAAATATTCCCAATAAGGGTTGCTTAGAGTATGTTATAATTTTGAGACCAGCCATTTCTATTGTAGTGCTGGCTAAAGTGGATTTAATAGATGAGTGTGTACATTAGCGCCGTAAACTTAAATGGCTTTAGTGGCTAGGTAGGTAGCAAACATGTGTGAAACACCTGATATAAGATAATAATAAGGCATTTAGGACCTTTGGAAAACTAGGAAATATATATTATGCCTTAAGGTCTTCAGATGCAAAAATTAAAACAAAATGAAAGGTTCTTTGGCTACAACTCATGGCTGTGAGCAGAAACATGACTACTTAATCTCATTTACCAGCCCTTCTCTCGGAAGTTGAATTTTACATTTGGAATATACCATGCTTGAGGGACAAGCCCATGCTAGATCCTTCTTTGTGTCAATTTGTGCATTCTCAATTACTGTTTGCTGGATGATGCTTCCCCCCAACCCTGCAAGAAAAGATAGTTAGTTATTAGGGTGAAAAGTAAAGGTAAGTATCTTGTTGTAGTTGAAAGGTGACTTGGTTTTAGTAACTTTAAACAGTTATGCATATGACTCTCATATATCTTTTTGGTATGTGTCAATGATTTATTTAATTAATGAATAAAGGAAAAGTAAGATGGTAAATCTTGCTTAAAGAAGAATTGGAAGTAGTTACTAGAAGGAAGAATCCTGGAATTAGATACAAAATGGTTTATGTTCCTGTAGGCCTTGAGGCTATCTTTTCTACAAGGCAGAAATCATTTGCATGTCTAGTGGACAAAAATAATTTGCAATTTTTCAATCTTCTTAAGTTAACATATAACTTTATAGCATGTGGTCTGTATAGCAAATAGAAGGTCAGACCAAAATTATATCCTGTAGATCAGTGCTTTTCAAACTGCGATGTGTATAGAATAACCCAGGGGTTTTGTTAAAAATGCAGATTCTAATTGGGTTGGTCTGTGTCAGGGGCTGAAACCCAGGATGCTGATGCTGCTTGTCCGAGGTCCATGCTTTGGTGGCAGGAGAAGCAGGTGCTGTCTAATAGGTGGGCCTGTTGGACAATGCTTAAGTATGTCTTTCAAAAGGCACTGAGTAATCTTTCAGCCTCATTTTCATATTTTGAATAGTTTTTCTAAAAACTATGTTAATGAGTATCATCAGATAAATATGTGCAGTATAAAGTGAGTTCATGTATGACCTATTTGTTCAAGGCCTGAAAATGGATCCTTGCATCCATATGGGTCAGATCACTGGTTCTGTTTTGTATCTGCTCTCATATTCTTCTTTCATTTGCTAAGAGAAGTTATTCAGTTGTACAGGAATGTACAAATTTACTAAACAAGTGGACTTAGGAACTAGTCCTGGAAATACATTGATTTTCCTTTCCCCAAATGTGAGGATATGTAAAGGAACATCTTTCACCAAATTGTGCATCTCATCCTATGATGCAGATGGCTTCAATTCAGTCTATTCATTCCTCACATTGCAAAGGCATTTGCAACAGACAAAGATGTGCATCATCTGTAGGAGAGAGCAGTCAGTATGAACACACTGCAGATGTTTACCAAGCAGAATAAATCAGCGTCTGGCCCAGTTGGAATTTTCCCCTATGGAGTTGTTGACCCTGAAACCTGTTTACCTTCCCTGTCTGATGGAAGCGGTTCTGTTACTGGTCTTGATAATGCTGATGAGAAGAGAGTCTTGGCCAAGGGTAATGAAGGATTAAGCAGTCTTTCCCAGGACACGTTCTCAGGATGTTAGCTTTGTGAAATGTTATTATGAATTCTGTAAAAGAAGGAATCCATGAGCAAATATATTTGGGAAACACTAGGTGAAACCAACAGCTTTATAAAGTGTGGGACTTTTTAGAATCTTTAATAAAATAATATGCAGAGTGAATCTCCAAAAATGGTAAAAATTATTTTTTCCCAAAGTTACCACATTTCCTCCATTCTGAGATACCACTGGATGTAAAGCATACTGTTAATAGTGCTTTTTGTGGATGATGTTTGTTTGGGGGCAAAAGATTCAGCTGGTAAAATAGTTTGACAGTGTAAAATGAAGCTTCATTTTGGAAATGTTAAAATGTGACAAAATGAACTTGAGAATTAAGAAAATGTGTTTTGTGGTGGCAGTCTCTTTTTGGAAACACATACCAGCATCCTAAGCTATTAATATTCCAAGAGGGCACAGTTTAGGAGATAGAAGTATAGAATGTTTTTTTGAAAGGGTAGATTTATTGTTTGTAGAGAACTGATCACGAGCTAAATTTTTTTTTCCAGGAAATAATTGTCAGGAAATTAATAAAACAGAGTTCTGTTTGTATCAAACAGATAATTTTATCAAACAGTGTTTGTTTCAAGTAAATGAGTTTGCATTGGTTGGGGCCATGAATCAAGCATGTTTGAATGTCCAGGTATAATCAGTACTTTTTATGCTGAGAGTGGTTTTGAAACAGATTCAGCTTAAATTAATAATCAACTATAATTCATGTTAGAAGTGCAATTATAAAGGTAATCTTAGTTTATGAATTGCTTATTAATATTTTCCTGGTCTCTATTGTCTTTAGCTACCTGGCTGTGAGTAGGGAGACTTTGGATACTGAAAGGCTTATGCCTGTAGTTCTTTTTCAACAAGGATAACATTAAAAATGACCACTTTAGTATCTCTACGGAAACAAGCCCCAGGCTTCTTTAATCCATGTAGAGTCTTTGAACTGGTTTAGCTATTTGGATCATTTGATACAAAGCTGACAAAGGATTGGAAGGAATGCACTTTTATACATTCTTAATTGAGCTGTTTGGGTGGATGATCAGTTTATGTGTTATTTCTAAGAGTAACTTAATTAAAAGTTAATAATATCTCTTCCAACTCATTACTTTCACTTTTATATCTGCTGTGCATATAGAAAAGTAGTAGCATCTTGCAAGGAATACTCTAACTCTTTAACCCCTTAGAACTTAACTTCTTTTTCACTGTTTTGCCTTGGTCTTTTTCTGCCCGGGTGTTCCAAGGTCACACGTCCCTCTGACTAATTCTCTTCTGAGAACATTTAATTTTGTAGCCAAGGCTGTTTTGCTCTATCCCTTTGAGTATACTTCACTTATGTTATTTGTTGTTGTCCTTATGAGGTATTTGCCATCTATTTATGCTATGATGAGAACACCATAGTTATTTGGAATTTTAAAAAATGGGCTCTACTTTGCCCACTATGTTTAGAAACAGATCTATTTGCAAACTGGAATAGTTGGATATTTTTGCAACTCAAATCTTTCTTTGTCATTTATAACTGTGTCCTAGGGGCCTCAGAGAGTCATCATCTAACTGCAGATGGAAATCAAAACAAAACAAATCTATTTTATTTATTTGGAAACTCATAAAACTAGTGCTGCTTTGGTCCTTCTCTGAGTGCTGAGCAAGTGCTGAGCACACCTGCTCTGTACCCTGTCTCTTTTGTCCTCACAGTAGCACCACAGTCAACAGCTGGTATCTCCCAGCACTCACCAGAGCTTGCTGAAGACGCTATTCAGGATATCTGATAGGCATTGTAGAGAGGTTCAAACTTTCCCTCTGAAGTTCAGGATTTGAGTCTGCTGAAATAAACTGGCTACAGATGGATGAACAGGAGATAGAACATGCACATTTATTGATGTGCATAAGCACAGGGGTCACACAAGTTGGGAAGTTCAAAATGCAAATGTGAAGTATTGTTTTCTGAGTTCCAGCAGCAGTAGGTGGTGTGGTGCCTAGGGTAGAAAGAATCTGAACTTAAAGTTTAGCACATCTGGGTTTGGTTGCCAGTTTTGTTACTTTCTAACGCTGTGTTCAGGTTAGGCACAAAGATACAAATTATATCACTTCTCTGTGCCTCAAACTTCTTTTTAAAAATGGGACTCTTCTACCACCCCAGTGCTGAAGGAGGAGCAAATGTGATAACATATCTTGCCCATATGTATGTCACACCACGTCTGCCTCATACCCAGGTATGGTAGTACTTGATCTCATCATTGCCTAAGAAATACTAAACTACGCCAAAGGAGCTATGTTGTTTAAAGAGTTTTAAAATCATTTCAACATCCCCCCCCCCCCCCCCGCAATTCTCCAGACCTTCCCAAGACTTAAAAGTCCTGACATTGAAACCTGCTTACTTTTTCTTCTCAAAGCAAGCTAGGATGCATTCATCAGGCACAGATGATTTCTGCAGTCATTTTAATTTCCATGAAGATGTACAAAAGAAAAGAGTTTTCTGGTTTAACTACAATGGGGTAGGCTCTCAAAATCTTAACTTGTATTAACAGAAATTTCTGTGATGCAATTCCATTTCTAGCAAAAGCAGAAAGAGGATGGTTGGGATTTTTTATGAGCTAGAATAGCAGAGGTAATGTTATATCAAACTATAGGAATTTAATTACCCTATTCCACAAATGTAGTTTTCAAATAAAGGAGTCAAAAGGATTTCCAAAGCTATTCTTCTGAACTGGGATATAAAAACCCAGAATACATTTAGTAGATGTAAAATGTATTACTGTACATTATGAGCCTCCACAATGAATGGTAGCACAATACGAAACGCGACATGAGACTGAACACACAGTGATTAAAAATCTCTTTGCTGTCTTCTTAGAAATATTACAATTTGCTTGGAGTTTTATGTGCTCATTACTGTAGGGATGGGCATTTCTGGAATATTTCTGGTGGGCACAGTTCACACTGGGGAAAGGTCTTCCAGAAAAATGGAAATTCCATCAATTTGAGAGATGAAATCCAGACTAGGTGTAAGTAAGAAATACTGTTAGGGTTGGGAGGAATAAATCACTTGGGAGACGGGGGAGCACATCATTCTTTTCAGGGTCTAAAAGTCTGTCCTTTACATAAAAAAATCATCCCCTGACTTAGGGACTCCTCTGTTGAAAAGTCTTTACAGACACTATTGTTTTTCCTTCTTATTATAAAACTGACACATACTCATTATAGAAAATTCTGAAAAATGGATAAGGAAGAAAAAGAAAGTAAAGAACATTTATAATATCACAGCAGCAATAACCATTCTTAACATTTTGGCATATAGCCTTCAAGTTTTTCTGAAAAGTCATTTTGACCCATCGAATAAGGACTTCGTGAAAGGGAATCCTGGCTTTGGAAAAAGGAGTAACGAGGTGTTCATCCATTTATCAAACACTGTGCTGTCAGGAGAGACTTTATCTTTTATATCCACAGAAGAAAGGATAAATTGGAAATAGTCTAGAAATACAGGGTTTATGAGTCTCACTCAGTTAAGCTACAGTGTTTCAATGAACGTCAGATGTGGCTAATGAGTTTTGTTTGCTTTTCCTTCTTTTTCTCAGAAAAAAAAAATCAACAGACACCACATTTTTCTTAAGCAATTGGTTTCCATACATGTTCCTCAACCTCCACATCTTGCATTAGTCTTGTCCCCATTAGTGAGTGCTACTTTTGTCCAGTCACCTCATTATTCACCCTCTCCTATTGTTCTCTTTTTGAGTAAGATCATAGACATCTGCCAGTAGCAATAGTATTCTAAAGCTTCCCCATAACATTTGCTCCCAAATACTCCTACTGCTCCGGAGTAAGAGGGAAACTGGAATCCATAGCAAACAGTGAACCCTACTATAGTAGACTATGTATTTTTCCTGGGCCTGGGCTGTTTGGGACTGGCATGAGAGGCAGTATTGTGTGGTGAGTGATTCAGAGCGCAGATTTTGGGATCAAATTACCTAGGTTCATATCCAGGCTCTGTTACTGACTGGCTAGGTGATAAAAATTAGGTGAGTAAAAATTATTCATGACATTGGCTAAAAAATGGTAAGGCAAACTTGACTCAGGATCATCAGGACAGATAAAGGGACTGCTGCAATGGGGATTTGCAATAGAGGAGAGAGATTGGGCTCAGCTGCTAACAAAGAAATGTGGGAATTTGTAACCAAGGAGTGGGATGGGGTGGGGGGTGGTCAGTGCATGGAGAATTACTGAAGGAACCGTGAGAGGTAAGGAGGGATCCTAACTAAGCTGACCTAAGAGGACTCATGCTGAAGGGAGGCCAGGATGTCATACATCACTGGGAGATGGGTGGGGCATCAGGAACCTGATTAGACACTGAAGGTAATCAGATATCAAGCATGGGGGATTCTGGCTAAACTGACTTAGCAGTATTCTTGCTACAATTGGACAATGCAGAGATGAGCATGAAAGTCCCAAAGTTAAGATCAGCTGAAAAGGAGCCCAGGGGAAACTGACTAGTTTGGGCAAGGAGAGAATCTTTGTCAGTGACTTTAGACAAGTTTAATCTCTTTGTGCCCAAGTCTCATCACTTTTGAAATGAGACAAATAATACTATCTAATCTTATGGAGCTGTTGTGAGAATCGATGAGATAATGCAATAATGAAGCTGCTTAGCACAGTGCTAAGTGTTAAAAAATGCCAGTTAGCGTATTTCGCATGATGGAACTCTTAGACATCTAGTTGACCATATCAGTACTTGCGTACAGGAAAGGCCCCTGGAGAGTTTCTACTTTCCTGTGTGACCTTGGTAATTCTCTAACTTTCGACATCTCAGGTTTTCCTATCTGAAATGCAGACTGTGCAGTTTATTTTACAAAGGGGTTTTAGATGGAGATAGCGTGCTACTTTGCAATGTAAAGTGTTTTATCTATAAATAATAGAAGTAAGGCCTCCCTAGAAGATGTCAAGTTGCTCCCTGGAGATGGAGGAGGCCTCCCCTGACTTAATAGCACACCTCCCCTGAGTGACCGTAGAGAGAGGCAAGTCGCAGGAAGCAGCTTAGGAAAATAAATGAGAAAATATTGTTTGTGCCAGGGAGAGCCCATGAAATATGAATTCCTGACTAAACTTCTCAAGCAGATTAGGAGTGATGCTGTTCATTGATACATGCAGCCCTCCCTTAATAACTAAACAACGCAATAAATTTGGGGTTTCAAATCTTGGCTGCTGTTCCTCATGAGCTCAAGCTTCTGCTAACTCAAGCCAGGTACTGCAGTTGGGCTGTAAGAGGGTTGAATTAACATAAGAGTATGCAAGGAAGCTCTTGGCAGAGTGCCCAAACAGGTCGTTTGCTCTAGTTTTGGATAAGACTCCATGTTTGTACACAGGGGTCCTATGTTGCTGTCCAACTAACAAGGTTTAAACGTTCTCTGTAACAAAACAAGGGGAAGTGCCTTAAAATGGCTTATGTTAGAGACATTTAAATGTTTAGCTATCATGCAAGCTTTTTCATTTTTTTGGTTGTTTACTTTTTCCTTTCTCAAATCTAATTAAGAAGACTTAATTCTTCCAAGATAAAAAAGTCGAATCTATAATAGGTGAGGAAAGGGACCCTGGATGCTACTCCTTAGAAAAGGTGTAGCAGACAGGAAGATGCTGATTTGTAATCCAGGAAAATATAAATAAATACATCCCTAATTTAGCTTGCATCTTGCTTAAATTTTTAAACGATGTCTACATTTACTCATCAGAGGATATCACACAACTGTTCCCCATTCCTGGCTTTTCTTAATAAGACCAGCCTCCTTGGCAGTCAGATTGCCTTTACACAAGGGGACAATTGGCTGGAGCTGAGTTGCTGTTTTCCCATTAGATGGGCTTCATGATCCTCAGGTGGGAAGTGGAATATCATCTCAGTTACCTGCCTTCCCCCTACCCACTGATTAAGGGGCTTTACTGATTAGGGGAGGGGAAGGTGAACAGAGAGATTGCTGTTCTAGGCAGCAGCAAACACACCACTCTCTTGGTAGCCAGAGCCAGAGAGTAAGTTTGGCAAAATAGCTTGTCATGGGACACTGGAAATATTTCAAGTTGTGCCATTCTTTATCATCTCGTGAATTCTCATCAGTCAGAGTTAATTTTGTGCCTATCAAGTAATGCATCTAAATCAAATGTAAGTATGTATTGTTGTTTAAAGTAAGACTATCTATCTTATATTTAGTTCTGTACTTGTAATATGACTTTTTAATAAGAAACAGTGTGTTGTATTTCTAACCTACCCTCATTTGTTGTTTGAGCTCACTTGAGCTATGCTCATTGAAGTACTGCTTCCCACTAGTAACACTCAGAGGACTTTGGCTTCCTTTTATGACTGGCATGTAGTGTGCACTTCTGGCTGACTCCTTGCAGGCCTGTGCTGTGTTACTTAGCTGACCCAGAGATAACCAAAGAAAGGAGGGCACCTCCCCCAGGGCAAGCCATGGAGGATGACTGTAGCAAGCTAAACACACCCTTATCTGCCATGGCACAGTGAACTCAGCTGTCAAGGACTCAATTCTGGGGTCTGGTAGTGTTCAGTTACTCTGGGAACAGGAGGAGGATAGCGGACTATAGTGCAAACCATATGCTATAGTGCAGGCCTACACACCTGCTTCCAGTCCAGCTCTAATGTCCCTAAGCTTGCTGAAGTTACTGGACCTGTCTTAGTTTCCCCATCTGTAAAATGGCACATAGTAAGCGTTCAGTAAAAGGTAGTATTTATTTCATTTTCTTTACTTTGCAAAGAAAGTGGTTAAATGGTTAAATCAGAATGGTTAAATGATTTCCCAGGACCAAGTAAATGGCAGAGCCTGCCCTTGAACTTTGGTCTCTCAGTCCAAAGTCAATGTGCTCAAACTCCCATGCTCCATTACCTTCCCAGTGCCTACCTCTCAGGGTTGTAAGATGTAAAGTGCTTAACACTGTGTCTGGTGGAGTGTAGGCTTCAATAACTGGCAGTGATGATGATTAGAGATAGGGAAGCTCGGCTGAACTTAAATGCCTGCTAGAGTTTCAATTACCTGTAAACCCTCATTGTGACAAGGACCCCACTTCACAGGTATATCTTTTCAGCCCCATTTACACATACAGATAGTTGGTGTTGAGTGGGAGAGATGATGATGGTAGTGGTGACGGTTAGTGACTAGGAAAGAAACACGACTTCATTAATAAAAACTTAAAATAGAAAGCTGCTCAGTGTAATGGAGCAGCAAGAATGGCTCTCACCGCTAAACATACCTTTCTTGTCAGTTCTCAGATATATAATCATCGTCCAGGATTCCCAGTCTTGCCTAGAAAGAAATAGGTGAGAAAGTGGAAGCTCTTTAGCCCTCATGTCTAGGAGGGTGTTGCTTTTAGTAATGCAGGGATAAAAATAAAACGACCCTCTAAAGGCAGTGGTGACGACCCACAGCTCACTTGGAAGTCAGTAAAAATCTCATTTTTCATACGAGCGTTGGAGAGCTGACCTTTAAAATCACCACATCTGGGGAGAATGTGTGATTTGATGCAGAACATTTCAGGGCAGGCTCAACGATGAATGGTTGAGAATATGCTCATCAGTTTTCTTCTCCTTCAAGGAACCCAGAACTGCTTAGGTTATAAAAGTCAGCTCTTGGACACTTCCAAACCTGTAGCATTTGCTTAAGTAGGTCTTCTGCACAAAATGGATTAAACACATATAGAAACGGAATGCTGATCCATGCAGCTGGTATGAAAATGAGGGGTGTGTGTGTACGTCTTCATAGTGGAGTTTGGCCATTTCAAGGTAGCTAGTTGTATAATAAGATCAGCGAAGGGACATTTTGAAAAAGATGAAATTGCTTTAAAAGAAGAACCATACTTTGTGAATCACTTTGTTATGGAGATGCTACATTGAGGCTCATGAACTGGATCTGGGGTTCAAGGAGTAATACTACTGAATATAAAACTAGCTTTTGATTTGTGAAACTTGAAATACCTGCTGGTCTAGAAGGCATAAAGAGAAGCCTATTTGTATTCATAATACCTATTTGAAAGAGCTGTGGAATTTTGTGGAAAACAGAATTGGCTGGATAGACATCTTACAGATTAATCTCCAGAAGAAAATATCTGTTTGATCTTGTGTGTCGTCATCTGCTAACTGAAGGTCTGGGTGGTGATACTTATATAAATTCCTCATAGCTTTAATTCTGAGCAGTCTGGGCTGTGAGGCACTTCAGTGCTTGAATCTGTCACATCACAAACTCCTCCATACCTTGACCAAGCATAGTTAGCATTTTCCCTGGCTAAGCTTCAGTTGGCTGCAATCTTCAGAAACAGCAAACTGAAAAACTTTCCCCCTGACATTTTTGGATGATGAATCAGATGTCAGAATCAATGAGTTTTCAGAGTTGCTGCTTGTAATGAGGAAGCCTGAAGCCACTTAACCACGAGGCTGCTGAGCTTCTGTAGGAGATACCTGCCAGTCAACTTGCGTCCATGATCCTGAAGGCCTGCAAGGTGCCGGGCTTGACTGTGGCAAGGAAGCCCACTCCTTCCTTCCTTTCTGACATGGAGGGCTGTTGGCTGTCCTTGAAGGGAGCATAGAGGAAGGCCAAGGAACAGATCTATTTCTGAACCTGTAAGTGAAAACCCATTTGATGACGAATGTAGAGGAGTTTTCATCTTTTTAACGTCTGTAATATTGGAAAAATTGGCTGAGATTAGTGATTACTGACCCAGGCTGTCCCTGACTCTATTGGCATGACCTACTGGGGAACTCTTCTGGCTTATGCCCCTCCCTCCATCCCTCCATTCCTTCCTTCCATATTTGCTGAGGGTCTGCTACATGTCAGGCAGGGTGGTAGAGACCAGACATTAAACTATGACAATAGCAAACAAACAAGCCAAGTCAGGCCCTGTCCCTGATTTTAGGAAGTTCAGTGTTTGGTGGAGGGGACAGGTTAGAAGGATGGCAATTTCAGCATGAATCCAACAGTGCTACCTAATCTGGGAGACCCACAGGAATTAGATCATGACAAGAGCATTCCATTCAGGGAGAACCCAGATGGAAGAGAGCAAGGTCAATCTGTGCTGTCGTCACCAGTTCTGTGATGGGAGGTGAGTAGGGAGGAAGAAGATTGAGAGATGAGGATCTAGACCCTGGAGAAGGCAGGGGCTGGATCATGGAGGGTGTTTTCTGCAATATGCAGAAGTTTGGACCTTCACTCTAGGGTAGTGGGACAGTGAAGGTTTGTCATTGGGCTGTCACATGGCCATGGTGATCTGGCAGGGGGATGGGAGTATCCTGGATGGATCTTGCTGGAGTTTTAGGGGGACCAGTTCCTTCGGTGGTACTGATGTTCAATGAATGCATGGCACTCCTCTTAGTTTATGAGTGGGAGGAAGAGGATGGGGAATTTTTCTTTCTTCCTCCTCCTCTTCATTTTCAGTTTGGAAAATACCATTAGAGCCTGGTGTGGGGACTGCTAAGTATTAAGTAAAAACAAGTCATGTGGCCTTTGAATTCGAAAATGCCCAAAAGATAAGCTGAAGAATGGGCAATAAAACTTATATGGCCAGAGGGCGCTTAAACCATGCATTTATTTTTCAAAGCAACCACCGCAACAAAAAAATACAGGCAGCAGTAGTCAAGGAGCACACAGAAAAATTCAGACTGACGCAGGGCTGTTGAAAATCCGCCTATGTCGACGTGTTCTTCAATAAAAGTTGTTTTCTGCTGACACTCTTTTTTTCCCCCCTACAAATGTTCCTCTTATATTTGATGATCAATTTTCCACAAGGTTTGCCATAATGTTTCCTCAGAGTTTAGGACTTTACATTTTAATTCCTTTGATGGCTGTTGTAACCTAAGACAATGTGCGTTGTTTTCGCAAGTCAGGGGTGTCATTTTCTAGCTGACAAGACATTACTGGGATCCCTTCCCTTCTCTTTTTCTCCACTTGTGTTGCTCTATCCTGGTTTGAGAAGGGTCACTGGCAGAAAAGGCAGTTTCGACTGGAGCCCATGACCTGGTACGCAGTAATTTGACCCATATCTACCTTCCGATGACACATATTTCCCTTAAGCACCCCCCATCCCACCTGCACCCCCAGGAACCTGGACCCAGTCACTCTTTCAAGGAGCTTGTTTTCCTGTAGCCTGGCTAAGATCCCATTAATTCTTCTAAGTCCAATACAAGGTTCAAATTCTTCCTGTCCTGAGACAGACAAGTAAACACAATTTAGACAGAGTGAGACCCTTATGGTAGGATTAAAACCAGAATTCTTTGTTATTTTTATTTGTCGTCTCTCTATGTCCATATTGTGCCTTTTTAAGCATAGAGATGGTCTCTTTAGCCACATTTGTAATTGCAACTAGAACTTAGAAGAATTTAACAAATATAAAATTTTTTTGATGCTAGGGATGAACTCAGGGCCTTGCACATGCTAAGCCATGCACATGCTCTACCACTGAGCTATACCCTTATCCCCCCAACAAATATAATATTTAAAATGACATTTGTGACCTTCTGAGAGTTATGGTGGTTTTCATTTAGAGACTCAAGGAGAGAATATGGTAAAATAGGAGAATAGAAACCTGGATATAACTACAGTGCCACAAGGCATTTGGCTGCTGAACTTGGAATTTGTACAAAGATTATTCTTAAATCCGTGAACATTTGAGGAGTGGCTTCATTTTGCTAAGGGCCAGATGGGGCTTCAAAGGCATGGAATAAGTGGCCTGAGATTGTAGAGCTACTGTGGTCCCAGGACTGTGGAGGAACAGTGTTGACTGGGGACTAGAGCCCTGGATCAGACCTCACATTTCCCAGCCCTGTTTCTACCACTTTTGCACTCATATTTGATATGGCACTAGTTAGATAATGGCAACATGTATGGTAAAATGTTGAAGCATGCAAAAACCACCTTTCTGCTCTCTTGAGGTTCAGACCCAGAAAAAATTTTTCCACTCTGGACCTTTGTTTTGCAAATCAAAGCATTGGGGCAGGCATAGACACCTTAGTGTGATTTGGCTTTAAGTACAACTCTTGGGAATAGTTGGAGTTTAAATGCTTGAAGAAAAAGCAGCAAAGACTGATGTCTGGTGGGAAGTTTTGTTTGAGTGATGGGGCACAGGTGTGGCTGTTTCAGAGTCAGTGAACCCCATGTGGCTCTAGCAATGCAGCCTTCATTTTCACTTTGGTTCCCAATGTTTATTTCGATTGCCTTAATATTTCTATTCTAAAGATTCCTGCTTAGCCATCAAACATCATTCTTGTTCCAATACTATGATCATTGGCAATTTAATCAAGATTAAGGAATCTTGGCTAAAGTTAGAAAAACACTCATTGTTTATAAACGGAAATTTTGATGTAACTAAACTTCAGATTAGTAGCTGGAGGTGGGTGGTAGATGGGGAACTTGAAAGTCTCTACCTTTTCAACAACCTTGCAAATGTATACTTTGACATGCTATTTGTTCGAGGATGGAGAATCTTACCAAAAACTCTGTGAAAGGGAGGCTGTGAGACACCGAGTCCCTTTTATGTGTTTTTATCTACAGTGACCAGAGCTTTAGATCCCGATGTTAGAACAGCTTTGAGTGGCATTCTTCCTTTCTGGGATTTATCCTTTTGTTATGACATGGGCATCTAATAGAACAAACGCTTGTTACACAGGTGTTGGAGCAGTGTCCTGGAGGTCCCAGTTCTACAGGCATTGAGCCTTTATTTGCTAGATCATAAAGAAGTAGTGGTGCTGGTGGACTGGTGTGGGAGGCAGAATCCAGAAGTGGGTCAGGGAAGCGTGGGTTGCCAGGGGCACTTGAGGAGTGGGGTTATAGCTATTTACACCCCTTCTGGAACGATTTCAGATTTCAACAACAGGAACTACTTTGCAAGTGTGATTGCATTCTGGACCAGTAACAGCCAATCACTAATGGCAAAGAATGCTGGATTAGCAGTTGGAAACCTGAGTTTAATTCCTAACTCTGCTAACCCTTAGTTGTGGGATCTGAGCAAATCATTTAAAATTTGAGCTTCAGTGTTACCACTATACAAAGGAAATAACAAGAACTGCTCTGTCACAAGTGTGTAGTAAGATAGCATGTAAGGATAAATAGGATCTAAAGAAGGGCCTGAGGAGTTCTCTTATAAGAAAAGCACACAAATATATCATATAACTTTTTTAAACCAGTGACTATCTTTTTGTTTTGTTTTGTTGATGGACCTTTATTTTATTCATATGTGGTGTTGAGAATCAAACCCAGTGCCTCAAACATATGAGGCAAGTGCTCTACCACTGAACCACAACCCCAGCTCCAACATCTAACTTTTTGTTATGTTAACACATTTCAGTCACTCTTTCAACTTCTTGCTTCCTGCCCTTGTGCAAGATATGTGAAAAATGGAATTCTAGGTATACAATGATGCATATTACCACTTAAAGATATATGTTACCAATATGTAAGATCAAGTTTTTAGGAAAGGTGACAGAGAAAATATGTCACTAATTTACTCACTTGGGTATCTATTAAATGACATGTTTAAGCCAAATTTTCTGGAGAAGGTAAAAAAAATCATACTTGAGCTTTCTCCTAGTAGTTTATAGTGCCATTTAAATCCAATTTTTGTACCTACAATAACTTTTGGGCAGAATTTATGTAATTATTTCAAAGGATGCAGGGAGTATGAGAGGCAGGAGGTAAAATCTCCCATCAAGAGGCAAACTGAAAGAGTAAATTCCTATCCCATCAAAAGTTCCTTGACAAATTTGGACATTTAATTGGAATATGTGACGTTAGCAAGAGCTTTAGGTACCTAGCACCAAACATAAGAAGGGTGTTGCGTGGTGTGATTTTGTGAATCACCACAAGGGACCGTTGTGTACTTCATTGGTGTCCTGTCATGCCTGGGGACTTGGTTCCTTCAGACTTTTATCACTGTCCATCTGAAACCTTTTCAAGAATGATGCACTACCAGAAGTGATCTGAAGATGGCAGCATTGGGCGACCTATCTCCTTTTCCTAAGAGCACTACCCCAGCCATGTTCCACAGCAGTGTTTGGATTTCAGATTGTCACTCAGACTTCCTTCGCTTTAATGACTGTGTGTGTGTAAATGACTCTGCTTTTCTTCTGTAGAAGAGGTCCGATCTATCATTCCTGTTTTGGTTTTCAGTTAATGATTGTATATAATTATACTCAAGTAAAATATTTATAAATAATTATATATTATTAGTGACATATAAAATTTGGAATTCATGAACATCAGTGCTGATGAAAGGTACCCTTCAATTTGGGAGGTGCTAGTTTTGGTATTATTTGTTTATGTTTAAAAGACACCAGCAGCCAAGAATTGGCAATTCTCTTTTGCAGGTTTTTTTTTTTTTTTTTCAAACAAGGCTCAGAATATGTTTTCACTCTTTATTTTTATTTTTTTATAATTGCTAGGATATTTGTTTGGTAAATCTCTAGGGAGTATATTATATATCCACATCTGGAGAGTTCTCAGAGGAAAATAAACTCTATTTTCTTAAATTTTCAAGAAGCAATTAGTTATCCTCAAATTCTGAAGGGTCCTCAAGAGGTCAGCTAGTTCAACTCTAAGCCAGCTTCACATATAAAACCAGACAGTAGAAATGTGTGGTTGCTCCTTCCTCCTAATTAGTGATCTAATCAAGGTCTTCACCGGTATCGAAAACAGAAAGAAAACTACCCTGAACAAGTTCATAATTCAAATTTTGCCAACACTTGAGTTTCAGGTGCAATTTACTATTTCTCATTATCTGTCAGTCACACATGGAGCTGCAAATGGAAAACTCTCTCCAAGCAAAAGTTCTCATTCTCTGAGGACAAAGGGCTGCAGAAGCAGCATCTAGGGGCTTTCTTTGGTCAAGGAGCACAGGAAACCAAAGGGAAAGGTAGTTGGAGAGCAAGCAGATGGAGCTGTGTGAGGTCAGAGTTTCTGGAAGGACTCCCAGATGATGTAAGGGCGAGAGCACAGTCTACACCACGGGAAGGAAGATGCACGGTGGTTCTTCCCTCTAGGTTGCTCTGATGCTAGAATCATATTAACTACACACTGGATGATAGATTGACTTTTGAATCTTTAGTTGAATTGACATAGACCTTTTAATTCCTGCTGTAAAATAGGGTGGGAGGCCAAATCTCTGTGAAAACTGTGAACAACACACCAGATTTTCTCAGAGGCTGTCTCTGCTTGTTTTGATTTGGATAATAGCCGTGACCATGAATTATGTATGCATTGATGTAGCATAAGTAAAATTAAAAATGCACTTAATAGCTGACCTAAATGTTCCTGTAGCTGGCTCCATATGTGTATTTGGGATGCTTTTGAATATGACAGCACATTTTTTCCCCCCACAAACTCTTTTATATTCAATGTTAAATCTTTAAGGATGTCATGTCATGGGCTATAAAGGCAGTATAAATTAGGGAAATCAGCCAAAGGCACACTAAGAAGGTGCCATGAGATTCTAGTTTTCCTGTTTTAGACCACTCAACTTCAGAGGTCATCCTCACACTAAAAAATAAATAATGCCTTCCTAAACTGTGGGACATCTTAACCTCCACATGAAAATAGAACAAACTGCTATGTGCTACAAATACTAACTATTTTCTGCCCCTTCTCAGGAGTGTTGAAATCCTCTTTCTCAACACCTTCAGTGCTCGGTTGTCACTAATGCAGGACAGTGTTAATCTGATGCAGCTTTTATTGCTCATTGTCAGCTTCTCACTTATATGTCAGAGCAAAAGTAGTGTGTTTGTAGACCCTCTCAATAGCATCTGTTGGCTGTGCAGAAATTTCTTTGTCTAGGTTGATTTTATAAATCCAACAGAAGTGATTGCAAGTTTTAATATCCTGGGGAAGCTGTAGTACTTGATTTTGATACATCTAAGGTCATTATACACACACACACACATATGAATCCACACATGCATATACATATGCATACATAGCTATACATTTAAGATCTTAATAAAACACACACCAAAGTTGTGGTTATGATAATCTGGTAGGCATATTCTTGCTTTCTTGGTCTCTCTCTCTCTCTTTTTTTTTTTTTTTATCACAACTCTTTAGCAAGCATTGGCACCTAATAGGTATTCAATAAGTTTGTTGAATGAATAAACACATTACAAAAATCAGTTTGAGATGATTGGATTCCAAGCAATTTTTTCCACATTTGCATGAACTTTTTTATGTCATTGGAATTCAGGTTGGTAAATATAGTGACATTTTCTTATGGTGTTACCACTGTGATAGTAATTTATTTCTAAATCTGTGCTTTTATTTTTAAAATTATTGCATAGGATAGGATTTGACCTATAGGGTTTCTGAATCTAGGAAGTATGAAGTATCTTAATACTTTACCCATATAATTTAAATTTATGGAAGGATTATTCATTAAACAAGAGAGTAGATTTCGATAAATGTTGTTTTAAATGTTTTTAAGTTGATAACATTGAAGAAATTATGTACAGTGCAACCAGTTTACTTTGGGTGCCATTTTATTCTACTGAGGAACTTGTTGACCAATTCACTGGATGTGTGTCTATTTTTTTTTTCCAGTGCTATTTCTTCACAATTGAGTTTGGCCTTTGCAAGCAAGAAGGGCAACTGCGGGCATATGGAGCAGGACTGCTTTCCTCCATTGGAGAATTACAGGTATGAAGCTGTGAATGAAAATATCCTTCCCAAGCAAACTGGTTCAAGGTCATGGAAAATATTGATTTGTTTGTCTGAGCATTTCTACTCACAGATACCCCATACATATTTAATATAGAGGATTTGGCACCTCAGATGTGGGTGCTGACCTAACTTTTTGCACTTCTGAAAGTGGGTCATGCCTTTCTGGGTTTCTGGTGTGACTCAAATGGATGAACAGCTATGTGTACAAATCAACAGGAAGGATAAATGTATCCTCAAGTGTTTGGTAACAAATGGCTGGCCTAAATTTAGTGCTGAAAAGTGGGCAATGACCTAGCAGTGATCCTACTGATTGAAATTCACTTGTGAGGGTGGCTTGGCTACACTGATTTCTGTCACCTCCATTGTTCCCATAGACTCCCTCCCCATCATCTTCTTTCTAAAGGGGGTTTTAGGTTATTTCAGTTTCTTTTATGTACATTAATTCAAAATTAATGGATATTAAAACACTTGTGTACATACAATTTGAAAAAAAACTAAGGATATTGTCAAAGAGGAGTCTAATATATGTTAGAGATGCCTAGAGAATGCTATTTTTTTGCCTTAAAATATAGTAAAATGATCATTTATTCAGAAATTATGGGGCTTGGGGCATTCTGATATTAATAGTTTGGTAATTTAAGAATTGCTATCTATGCATCACTGGGGGATAGCAAGTTTTGATGAATTTAGAATGTAATATTATATACAATCTGGAAATGGTGCTAGAAATTAATTCAATATTACTTTGATTATTTAGACCAAGATCAGGTTATGTACTATCCTAGGGTTTTTATTTTGAGATTGGTTATTCTTACATAATATAGTTGGGAAAATATATTATTATTGGAACTTTTTGGTTGGTTGTATTATTATTATCTTTTAGTTGTTGAGGGACCTTTATTTTACTTATTTATATATGGTGCTAAGAATTGAACCCAATGCCTCACACATGCTGGGTAAGTGCTCTCCCACTGAGCTACAACCCCAGCCTCAGTTGGTTGTATTCTTAAAAGATGCAGTTTCACTGCAGTTTTACCAAGTTTGCTCATTCCATGACTCCATTCCTTCATTAATTCTTCAAAAGCTTGATTGAGCACTTACAATGTACCTTGTACTGTGTCAGACACTTGCTATGAAAAGACAAATAATAATGATGGAGAAGAAGAATAGGAAGAAAATAGCACAACAACCTTAATAAACCCTTAAATAGACCTTAGTGTTTTGGGTACTTTAGCCATATTAATCCCCTTGATCCTCATAATAACCCAGTGAGACAGGTGGTGTTATTATCACAGATGAGAAAACTGCAAATGAGAAAACTGAGGCATAAAGACATTAAGGGATTTGTCTAAGGTCACATAGCTAGTAAGTGTTGAAGCTGGACTCAAATGCAGACCGTCGAGGCCCCCAAGAACTGAGCTCTTAACCACCAGGCTATGCTGCCTGGGACCCTGGCTATTCGGGGGTCGACTTCTAGTGCCAGAGATAACCCACAAACCGGATAATAAAAAAAGGTGACAAATGTGCCTGGTACATCTTAGGCCATGCCTGAGGGAGCTTCCTGACAAGGACCCTGCTACCCAAGCTGATTCTTGAGGGATGGGAAGGGTGAGTAAGGAAAGGACGATGCGCACAGATCAAACAGTGGACAATAGAATGTGTGCCCTGGACGCTGGTCTAAGCCTGGCCCAGTTGGGGAACTGAGGCTCAGCATGACTGGAATAGAGGATAATGGTCAACATTAACACACACACACACATAACAACAACAACAACAATTACAACAATAAACACTTGAAGTAATTTTTTTAAAGATCAAATTTTAATGAAAAATCCATTTGGGGTTAATTTCAGCACACTGGCCCCCCAAACCCCAATCAATAGGATGATATTATATCTCTCCATAAGCTCATGTCTTTTACAGGGTGTTTTTTGATTTCTCTGCAAAAAGTGTTAGTGAGAAAATGATGCAGCTCAAGACCTATTTACATTCTCCTCAGATGGTTTATAAATTATACCAGAAACAAAAGAAACAAATCTCTCTCGTGGCCCCCTACTTTTGACAGGGTCTTCTGGTCTGGTTAATGAGGCATGTGCAGGCAGCACTGAGGTGAATCTGTTGTTTTTGCTCCTATTGATGTGGACAGAATTGTCTGGGAATGGAAATCAGCCAGAAATACATACACCAAAGGGCATTGTCCGCCATGCATCTAGTCGTTCTGGTCCATCACCTCTAGTCGTTAGCATTCTTCCATTCTCAAATTTCAACACTGGAACATCCTTATGATTGCTACTTCAGACCACTTTTACAATTCAGAAATTCTTTCTCTAAGAATATCTTCTGCTTGTTCACAGAGAATGCATAACATGAGATGCTTTCCTTAGCACCCTCTCTCTGCCTAGCTTCTGTAAATGCCCAGAGCCCTCTTAGAGCTCTTCTCAATACTTTGATTTTTTTTATTTGAATGGATAAATGATGGTTCTGGATCCAATATAGGGATAACTTTATGAAAAGTATTATCATAATTCCTGTATGAACATGCAGTTTTGAATGCCTCTTGCAGTAAATATTTTATGCTGTGCCAACTGTTGCCCAAATGTAGGATCCTGCTAAGTTGTTTGAGGTTTGGCATAGTCTTTCACATAAGTACTCACCTTTGGTCCCAGAACAGAACACTTCCAAAATTTGTGCTGTAACACTTCCAAAATTTCCCTGAGGCGTAGATGGTGCTCTTCAGAGCTGACCAAATATTTCCAAGTGTTACCTCTGTAGTTTGGGGGATAACATTCATTTTTCTCTCATTTTTTGGACAAGTCTTATTTTTTTATCTTTAAAGACAGAAATGAAACAAACATGGAAAATCTTTTAAGAGCTAAAAAAAAAAATCTGATAACCATAACTACTATTCCCTGCCCCTCCATCTCTGTGTTGTACAGATCTGATCTTTGGCAGGCACTCCAAAAGTGTGTCAGGGTGGGACTTTTCCATACCTTCCATCACTGCAGAGAGCAGTTAATCATGAATTAAGTCGTCTCAAAAGCTGACTTTGAAAAACAGGTTGAAAATTGGATAATTGATTGCCATTTACCCACAATCTAGCTTGTATCCTTTATTTCACACTCTTTTTCTCTATATCCTAGAGTTGATCTAACTCTATAAATCTAGGCATCATTTTTCATCTCTTATTTGCTTGTTCATTCATTCATTTTATTCAACAAAAACAAAATTGATTGTCCAATATTTCAAGGAACATGGGATCAAGTAGGAATCCTGTAAGAAAAGGATGGATATAGATCTCAGCCCAATTCTTTTGGAGAAGCAGCAGTGAAATTTGTTCACATTAGGTGCTCAGGAAATGAATGCTAATTGATAAATTGTGAGTTTTATCTCAAAAACCTAATCTATCTCAAAAGCAAGAGCCAATTCTATTTCTTTTTCACTTCTTTATATTTTTCAGGCTGCAGATTAGATTTTTATTTTTTATAAGTGGTCTTACCATCCACCCCATAGTAGTTGTTGGAATATTTCATATAAATACATTTGTTTTCCTTTTTCATGTTTTGACAAGGCTGGTGGTTTAAGCAAATGTAATTATTATTGCCTTTTGGCTTTAGTTTTAGGATGCCCTTGTGAAGTGAATTTATTGTGTTGCCTTTATATAGCTATTAATCAGCATTCTCAGAACAGCTTTCTATTTATTACAATCATTTGTATTTACTGCTACTTCCAGCAACTCTGGGAGGTGGTCAGAATTATTGCCAGGCTGTGGAGAAGAGCCTCCAGAGGCTTGAAGTTTCTCTGAGGTCATCTAGTAGGTCAGTGGTATCGCCAGAGTTGGGATTGTGCTGCTGAGCCCCTACTCCTTAATCCTGTTCAGATGTCTCCTGCCTCCTCTTCTCCCTCCTAGTGCTGTAAGGAGCAAATGATGGAGGATGGGAGCTGAAACTGTCTCTGGCCTTCACAAAGGGGTTGCTTGAAGAGGAGGTTGGTTGTTCTTTTGTCCATGCAGCTTATTCCAACTGGTATGACCTAAGCATTGATGATTTAAAAAAAAAAAAAGTTGGATGCATCATTGGCCTTTGCAATAGGGATATCGATGGCATGTTGTGCCTGGCTTGAAGGATGAGCCTGTGAGGGGGGGTCAAAAAATACCACATGCACACATACACACAATGCACAGATACATATATTTGTTGTTCTGATGTGGGAAAAGATGATTGTGGTGTGAGTGTAGGAGTGTTTGTGAATTCTTATTTGGAATCTAGGGCCCAAACTACCCATAAACCTGACTTCACACTTGAGTTTTTTTCAAACTTTAACCAGTCCTAATATAGAGAGTGAGGATCACAGGGTTTACATCTAGAATAGTTGAGATAATAATTCTGAGTCATTGCAAAGACAGGTGTCTGATGAGTGAGCCCAGGGCTGGTATTCTTACAGACTAGGTCCTGGAAGTCTCATGGCTGGGGCATGCTTCTTCCCTGGAGAGAGGGGCTGCACACATGGTGAAAGGTATGGCTGAACATAGATGTGTGCCAAGCTTCTTCCTTGGACTAAATAGCAATAATACCTAAATACATTGAGTACTTCCCAAGTAGGCATTTTGCATACATGACCTCATTTAATTCTGGCCACAACTCTGGGTTATAGACACCACTAGTTTTCCCATTTTTCAGGTGAATACTAGAAAGGGCCTATAGAAGTTAAATAAATTGTCTTAAGTCATAAAGGCAGGAAGGGATGGAGCCAGATTTGAACCTCAGTTCTTTATCTTAAAGACTTATTCTCTTAATCACTGTATAATATTGTCTACTAACAACTAAATTTTAGGAAATTTTGATGTTGAAAAGAGATTTTTTATAATTAATAGTCTGGAGTGACAAATTAACTTTAATTTGTCCATTATAGCTGATTATATTGGTAATGGCCACCTATGTGGGGAAGGGTGGCAAGGCCATTCCCAGGCCCAGTGGGAGAGGCTGTTGTGATCAATTACACTGGCTGGAAGGTGGTGTAAGTACTGCATATTTACAGACCCTGTTAAAATTATATTGCAAGAAGAGCTGCAGAATCCATGCAGCTCTAACATCTCAGTTTATCAAAGTGGAGAGTGCAGCCCAAACTGAGGTAGTTTCACTCATTTGCTATCATACACCTAGCTTCTGTGGGATAGCATCCAGGTTTACATGTTCCAGACCTGTGCCCTTGTCTTTAGCACTGTAGATAAATCCAAAAACAGTCCTTGCAGAGTGTTCAGAGAGGAGAAGGTGACTCCCAAGCACTCCTGCAGTTTCCAAATGGCTTGAGAGTAAAAGACTGTCAGCTGGATTCTGCCAGCATTCTAAAGCTTCTCTCCAGGGGAAGTTGGGTTGATTATTGCTGACTTCAGGAATTTAGATGCTTAACGCTTCAGGAAGGAAGTGTTAGGGGCATCAAGTAGTGTGACTCAGTATTTAGAGAGGACCCACTCTGAAGGTAGATGAGATGGCATAATAGCTGCTTACCAAAACTGAGGTGGCTCACAGACACACATGGGTAGGAATCAGGAAGCAAACCCAGTAGGGCCTCTCTATTGGACAAGGGAGTTTGGAATTAAGGGAGACACAGATTCTATCTTGTACTCCTTGTGTCATTTGGTAGTATTCAGAGACATGATATCTCGTGGGTGGTAGGGGTGCTGTCACACAGGAGAGCTCATATTTAGGTAAAAGAGACCATTTGCAGGTGTGGGCACTACCTCAGTTGTTGGTCTAATCATTGGCTGCTCCCTTAACTCTAGGCTTCTGTCATTTTCCAGACTAATCCATGGGTAGCAGGATTAGCCCTATATTTATTGCTAGTTAAGGAACAGCACTGGTCCCATAAACTGCAGGGGAGGTCCCTGGTAAGTGACCAGTATATCACAAACAACAGGCTTCTAAGAATAGATGGCATTTTTTGAGTGCTTAAAACAATTATTTTTTCAGTTTTTCCATTTAAATATGGTATCAAACAAGGGTAATCTATGTTGCCTAATAGGCTTTGCCTCAAAGTATTTGCTGTGAAGCCACTGATTCTTCTCGAAGTCTGATGCAGGGCACCCTGGGTCTTTTGTTGGATCTATTCTAATCCCCATTACCTGCTGAAATGACTGAATGTGGTCATAATAGGATATTGTTACCTGATGATTTTTTTTTCTAGAACCATACTGATTTCAGTCTGTTGTGCACACATGCATCATGGAAGCCCCCTCTACACATAGTGACAACTGAGGGTGCTAATGTCCTATGGAGGTATTGGAGACCCAATGAATAGATGAGTTTCACTTCTTTTTGTGCTTGTCTTTGACCCAGTAAGAAGTCTTTGGCTCAGTGGTGATGTCCCAAGGAGCCATGACTTAAATGTTCTTATAACCTGTTCTGCTACCACTCTGTCTGCCTCTGAATGCAAAAATAAAAAGTCTGAGGACGCGGAGTCAGCCAGGGTCCCTCCTTCCATCTGTGCGTGGATGGGTGAATGAATAATTACAGCAATGCACTACAGTTAAATGTAACCACTGTGTACAGCTGCAAAGAAAGTAGTTTCTGATTCTGAAAACCATGACAAGATGATGGGAAGCCAATTCTTTTGCAGAGAAGCAACAGTTCTCATCAAAGGACATTTTGTTTTTTGAAACCGTGAAGTTGTTTTTAAAATGTGGACAGAATTATTGGTCATGTGGAACCAAAATCCCCTGATGTTCACTGTGCGGCATTGAATCCAGCACAAATGCATTTGCAGGTGTAGTGACCTTCTCCTTTATAATGAAGCTGTTCTGTGGGCCAAAAAAATGAGTTCACTTCGAGAGGCCCTCTGCATTCCCTGATTCATATATGCATTGATCTGGACAACAGGACTTTGCAGGAAAGTGAACCACATGCAGGGTAGAGCAGTGTGCCCCTTCTCTTACGTGTCAGTCCTTTGGTTCTCAATTGCATTTTCAAATGTAGGGAACCACAGCCTTCTTCACAGAGGGCTGTAAATCATTCCATGCATTTTGAAATGGCTGGGGGAATGCACCAAGAATATTGATCAGGAAAGGATTTTCAGAATTTCTCCAGGAAATCTTAGCTGTTAGAGATTAAGAAGGCAGAAAAGTGCTTTGGGTGAAATCCAGAGGCTGGATTAGAGAGTATCTTTAGAATCATCCACCCAAACCTCTCATTTACACTAGAGGGAATGGAGGCCCTGGGAGGTTAAATGATTTGCCAAGGTTACCCGGTTAGAGGCAGCACCTGCACCACAGCATCGGATTTCTCACTTAGTTCAAGGCAATTTCTGTTAACCCCCTCCTGTCTCTCTTAACTAACTGACCCCTTAAATTGAAAAGAGGACAGAATCTAGGGAAGTATTTCTCAAACTATGTTTCACAGCCATTTATGTCAGGGTCACCTTGGATGCCTTTCCAATGCATATTTCTGGAATTCATCAGACCTACCAAGTGAAATTGAGGCCTGGGCATCTGCATTTTCACAAGCTCCTCAAAGGTAATTTAGGTACAATGCACTTTAAAACCATCCATTTATTAATAGGCAGGTGGTGGGAAATGGCCACTAATTTTCAACATCACTGAATTTATCTGGAGGATACGGTCATTCTTATTTTCTTGCTGATCTTCTTGCCAGTCATATAGGGAACTGAACAGAGCTAATGATGGTTCAAGGAGTAATTACAATGGCTTTCTTGTTTTCCTAATGCCTGCTTTGGGCGTAAGTATAACTATTAATATTAGCTTTTTTTTCCCCCAACTGGCAATATTTGTCTGCTGTATATTGCTGTGCTGTCTGTGATAGAAGGTAAATGAATGCTTTGTAAGCATCCTCAAACATACAGGCCCACTCCAGTCTCTGTTGATACACAGGGTCTGGCCTCAAAACGTCTAGCAACGACTCCACAAATAGTTCAGTGAGAGTCCCAATTACCTCTGCACGTAGGTAATTATTACTTCTGCCATTTAAGTGAAATTTCAGTACATTGCTTATAGCAATAAATTTAGGAGCATGTTTATGCTGTCCCTGCTTCTATTCATAGCATAGATTTAAAATTCCATTTCTGTTGGGATATAGCTCTGAACTGTCCTTCAGTAAGAATTTGGCTGATGATAAATAAAATAATACCATGATCTCATTTTTTTCCCCTCAGCACCTAACAGACTTGAAAAATAAAAGCAAACCAATCAATCCACCAAGCCCCCCCTTCTCCCAGCGCCCCCCACAATGCCAATTTTCCCTGCAAATAGGAGAGTTGTGTTTCATGGCAGTTCTGTAGGATTACTGCGCCATCAAATGTGCTGTAGAGGTGTGATGTCTTGGCACTTTGGAGGACTCTTTATGGAGTTTAATGGGCTTTGTGGTGTGTTTTGCAGCATGCTCTTTCTGACAAGGCCTGTGTGAAAGCCTTTGACCCAAAGACAACGTGCTTACAGGAATGTCTTATCACCACCTTCCAGGAGGCCTACTTTGTTTCAGAAAGTTTTGAAGAAGCCAAAGAAAAGATGAGGTAAACTTGCTTTTCTTCCATCTATAGAAAGTAACTTTTTGTTTTTCTGGCTCTGTTTCTTCCTTCTATCTATCTCTTGTACCAATAGGGGTTGATCACATATCCTTCTATTTCTGTTTATTCTGCAGGGACTTTGCAAAGTCAATTACCCGTCCCTTCTCAGTATACTTCAATCCCTACACACAGAGTATTGAAATTCTGAAAGACACCAGAAGTATTGAAAATGTGGTGCAGGACCTCCGCAGTGATTTGAACACAGTGTGTGATGCCTTAAACAAAATGAACCAATATCTGGGGATTTGATGCCTGGAACCAATGCTGTTGCCAGCATGATTTTTTGGGGTTGCAGAAGCAATTCAGTCAATGTCATATAACACCAATAACTTTCTGTGTCTTGGCTTGGCTAGTAAGCATGCAATTCTGTATATCTATACCTACTTGTAACTTACTGTGTTAATGTGTGAAACACTGTAAGGAACCCAATAGCAGATAACCCTCATTGTTTGAAAGATTGTAATATGTTTAAATGTCTTAAGTAGCTTTGACATTCCTGCTTAGCATCCCTAACCAAACTGCATCTTCTAAAATTTGTAACAAGGCGCCCTCTTATGATTCTAGCTTATGACCTTTTCTTCCTTGAATCTGAGCTATTCTCTGTTCATTAGATAAAATGAAAATAGCAGTGAAGCAGTTTCTATTTTCAGTCGTATCAGTGTTTTTGCAGCATTATTCGAGATAAACTCAGAGTTGTAGGAAACTTCCTATTACAGTAACAAAAGATTCATTATTCTATTTCAAAAATTGTTGAGGTAACACAGTAGTTGAAATGATTTGAGAATGAGTATTTATACAATGTAAGAAAAGAAAACATTTTACAAACAGGATATATAGGTTGCATTGACCTTGTAGAAACAGTTGTGGCAAGCTTCCTGAAGTATTTTGAAGAGGATACTTCCAGAAAGAATATGAGGAGAGAGTAAACACTGGGGAATAAATTCTTGGTACTATGTATTTCATGCTGGAATAAAGTGAATTATCATCTCAAGTGTTTAACCCATTTCTCTGGTCAGAAGTAATAAAATCATAGGGCTACAAAGATCACCTGTGATTCCAAAGAGGTGGAAATTGAGTCATAGAGAAATTAAGTGATTTGTCCAAAGTAGCACAATTAGTTGTGCACCAAAATTCATAGATGGTTGCATTTTCATTTTGGATTGTTGAGTTCAACTTGGCGTGAGTGTGTGCTTACGTGTAGTCAGAGAAGGGAAACAAATGCCTGTTAGAACTGTTTGTCACTGCATGGGAACTTGTTTGTAACCATTGTCTCCTCTCTCAGCCATGCACCAGACCAGATCAATGGTCAGTTGTCCATATTCTCAGAGTTTGGACAACTCTGGGCAAAGATGGATGATACACCACAAATTTTTGGTGATCCTTGCTATGAAAGATAAAGTCAGGCCACTAAGTGAACAAATAAAAAACTGCATTTTGAAATGGCTGGGGGAATGCACCAAGAATATTGAATGAGTGAATGAACTTCATCTTCTGATTCCCTCACCAAACACAAACAAAAACTGATTCTGAATTTGGCAGGTAGTAAGAGTTCTGAATGCTTAAGTGGTTGGGACAAAAAGAGGTAGAGAAAGAAAAGATGACAAAGTGGCTTTTAAACTTGTAATTCCAAAATACTTATTTGAGCAATTTCCAACATTGCTGATAGGGGTCCCAGGGCATCCTGGATCCATGTTCTTGGTATCCTGAGCAAAGAATTGAGCCAGACATGAGAGGTTGGTGAGCAAGGCAGTGGTTTATTTTAAAGGCAAAGTAATGTTTTGGGAGAAGTGAGAGAAGCAGAGTGGGCCCAGCTGCCAACCATCCAAAGGTCCTGTCTACACTGCAGAGGTGGCTTTTATTGGGCTGCACTAGTACTCCCCTCTTTCCCCTGGGTGGATATGGGGTTAACTGACACCTTGATTGATAACTGAATTTTACATAATTTCTTTTCTATTGCCCATGTGTAAGTTTATTTTTCCCTTAAAAAATTCACAGACAGGGAGCGAACCCCAATGCTAAAGATATGTTAAATAGCAACAAGTTAACTTAAGTCCTCAGGCCTTTGGGCTATTGCTCATGCCCAAGACTGGGGAACTTTCCTTCTTGGTCTTGAATTTCCCTTGTGGTTCTTTAGCTTTCTCATGCACAGCAAGATGGCCTAGCGTGCCCTCACAGGAAGGGACTCCAGTTGGAGTGTCCTCAGGGCCCTGGGTGGAGGTGAGAGCCCCAAGGTGTGGTCCCTTGCCAGGGCCTGGTCTCCTACCTAACAAAGATGTTCTTTTAATAGGAAATTACATCAAATTTCAAGCTAATTCATCATCTTATATGGGACTCATTATGGATCAGAAATCTTTGGTCTAAATATATACAGGGGAAACATGAGAAAGAGTTCAAAAACACCTTAGGGGAGATAAATTTAAAATAAAAAGTCTGATGTTTTGAATGTTGGTTCTTTTAAAGAGGAGATTTCATTTCTGAAGCATTCTCAAACAACCCCTGCCCCAAAACAAAACAAAACCAAAAAACCAAAAAAAAAAACAAACAAACAAAAAAAAAAAACAAAAAAAACAACTGAGTTCCTGAAGGCATTTGGTGGCTAGAAGGTGACAATCTTGAAACATAAATGCTGTTCTAGGGTAAGGGGACAGTATCTTGGAAAATAATCATCAGAGAAATGATGAATGCACTGAAAAAAAAAACTCTAAAAGGATCAAGCAGTTGTATATCTTTATAGTTTTTAGAACCACAAACACATAGTTTCTTATATCCTTCTTAGGTCTAAATGACTGTGAATTTCTAAGTACTTATAATCTAGCACAAAAAATCCCCCAAGTTTCAGGGCAAGTTGCTTAAAATTCTTCGAGGAGAAAATTAGCTAAGATACTCTAAATATCTGCTTTTCCTGTTTCCATAATTTGATGTTGTTTGAGACACAAGTCCTAGAGAGTCCTGTCATTTTTTTGGTCATTAAAACAAACATAAATGCCATCAGAATTTTCTGATTTAGCTCCACTAAGGATAACCTCTTAGTCAAATGTACTTAAGGGAGAATTATATTTAATTGCAAACAAAAGCTCTAAACAAAAATAACATTTGAAGGGCTGGGATTGTAGCTCAGTGGTAGAGTGCTAGCCTTGCGCGCGAGAGGCCCTGGGTTTGATCCTCAGCACCACAAAAAAATAAATAAAAATATAAAGTTATATATATGTAAAAGAATATTATAAAAAATAACATTTGAGGTGTCTTCTGCTTATTGTGGAATCTTCACTTTTCTTACATGTGCAAAAATCTATTCTATTTTTGTTTCAAAAATGAAGAGCTGCAAAGTAAATAGGCTTTCCCACAGAGCCTATATAGGTATCATACAAGCAGGAGGAATTACTTGATTCTTTTTAGATTTGTTCTCCATTTGGAATAGCAGTAACCATGGCTTTCACCCTGTGAAACAATGGAATCGTGGTTTTCATTTGTTGTGAGCATTTAACATGCAAATGCCATTACAGCTAATGGTGGGAAAAATCCTATAAAATTTAATAGCCATCATAGGAAAAGTGTTGGCAGAAAAAGTCCTCAAATGGAAATAGTGCAACAAAACAATCACAGCCAGCTTCTTGTCATATCTGATACCTGCTCAGTGTAACCATTTGTCTCAATTAAGCCTCCTGACTTAAAGCTAAATTAAATAGATCCAAGGGCAATTATAAGTTTAAAGACACTTGCTTGCTGTCATCTCACTGTGAGTTGTTACTTTATTTTGGCTTTGCTGCTGACTTCTATAATCAGCTAATCAGAAATCAACAGAGTTCCAGCAAAATCAAGTTTCTTATGCATTGCACTTTGCAAAGATAGATAAAATCTGATTAGTTTGGGTTTATTCTTGAAGCATTTTATCTGTTATGAGTTGGGGTTAATAACCAGAGTATTCTTGAATGATTAGTTTATTTGACATAATAAGAATAGTTTGTAAATTGTACCTATTAAGAGTGGGGAATTTTGACCCAAGTTTTATTTATTTGTTTTTAGTACTTTTGTGGTAAGGTTTGTGAAAACTTGAGTTTCTGATTTATTCTCATTTATTTACTGTGTAATTTAGAAATTATGCTTTATAGGGACAATATATCTGTGCTTGTCTTACTTGCACATTGTAAATGGGCCTGAGCCTAATGAATGTAAAGTATTGCAACATTTACCAACATGAAGAGTCTAAAATGAAAAACAGTATGCTTTAACGTGGAGGCGAATAGAAATACAACGTTTCATTTTCAAATGGAGTCATGGCTCACATCATCTCATTTTCTTCATTCGAGGAGGAAAACATTAACAAGAGATGTAGTTGTCCTCCAATTCATTTGATCTAATTTTCAACTTCTAAAGAATCAAGCACTGATGCTTACTCTCATGAACCTTGTCTTACTTATAATGAAAAAGAAAGCAGCCTAGAGTTTTCTGGTGTGTCTGAATTTTTTTTTCCCTCCTTCAGTTTCCCAGGATGTTCTCTTACTTTGGGAAATGATTCTTATGTTGACTACCACATTCTGGGAACAGTCAAGGGAATTAGCAGTGGGACACTGCTTCTTCTAATATTAGATTTGCATATTTCACAATAAGCCAGTTTTGGAATGTGAAGTGGTGATTCTTTGTAATGTGATTTGGGGTCTCAAAACACTCATCCAGCGGTTTAGTTACATAATCAGACACTGTGCTAGACCCTGAGGGTATAGTGGTGAATAAGAGAGAGGAGCTTTACGCCCACCTGGAATTTATATTCCAGTGCAGGAGACACAGGTAAAACAAAACAAAACAAAAAACCCACATGGTGTGACAAGGTGACAAATTTTATGAAGAAAATAGGGTGATTTGACAAAAACAGTGGGGAGATGAGGCAGGAGGGCCTGGATAGCCTTTCTAAGCAGATGGTATTTAACCAAGAACCATAGGGTGAAAAGAAGCCAGGCAAGGAGAGGGACACAGAAAGAATATTCCTGGAAGAGGGAACAGCAAGATCAAAACAAATGATGCAGCTGAGGAGAAGATGGATTGTAGTGGGCTGAAGTTGAGCTATTTGAAGGCAGCCCGGAAAGCGAAGGTGAGATGATACAGGATTCCATAAGGAGTCACGTGTACTCTAAATGCAGTAGAGGCACTGGAGGGCTGCAAGGAAGACGGTGACAAGATCTGATCCACACTTATAAGAGCTTACTGAGGCTGCTGTGTGGAAGTGGATTGTAAGGGGTGGGTGTGGGACAGGAATCCAAGTAGCAAAACCAATCAGGGAGCCATTGCGGTATTGGGGATCTGCAAAGCTAATATCTTGCTGGATCATGGTGGACATTATTAAAATTTGTTGTAATTAAATAAGCTATAAACCAAGTGGGTGAGAACCACCAGATGAAAGACTGAGGGAAACTGGTGTCACCAGGACCTGGGTTGATTCTCATTTGACTGGAAAATCACTCATCCAATGAGATCTTGTGTCTTTCCCAAATACTTAAAGATTTTTGGACAAAACAACATCATGTTAATCTTCCCCTGGTTAGTTTACCTCTTAAGGAAGAAAATCTAGGCTGGGCTGGAAAGCAAGTGCATTTTTTTTTTCTCTCTCGGGACTCATCAGTATTGATGAGAGGAACAAAAATGAACTAGGAAATGGGACTGTATTGGTGAATATCGGTGGTGAGGACATATAGAGTAATTCAGGACAAAAACTCCCTCACCTCTAGGCAAACTAGTTTTATTCACTGTCCATCAAGGCCATTTCTGTAGGAATAGGCCACTTAAGTGAGTTAGTTAAGTTTATTTCCACTTTTCTCATTGCCTCCCATCTCCCCCAATGCATATTTCAGATATCCCAGAAAAGGCTCTCTTGCTGTGATTTCCTCATCTCTCCAAGAAGGATGGGTCTGGTGCAGCAGCTGGAAGTACATTTCCTTCTTTGGGAAGATTGCAGTGAGCCTGATGTTCAACCCAAGGGCATCTGTGGTTATGGTGCCTGCAAACAGCATTCTCATAATCTAGTCTGGATACAGTTTTTATAATTGAACAACAAAAACATCTGACAGATGTGGGCAGGGTAATTCGAAAGCTAGATGGCACAAAGAAATCAAGTTCATTTTCTGTCAGAAAATCAAATCTTTAAAAGCTCGCCCTCATTTTATGTTCAGTTGGGGAAAGATAATATAAATTACAGAAATGTGATAGGAATTTCCTGGTCCCCCTCACCCTTTCTGGATTCCTTGCAATCTCCTTGCTTTTTAGCTTGTTCATTTCCATGGAACTAGCAAGATGCTGATTCAGTAGGTCTATTATTCCCAAAGGTTTGCAAACCACTGAACACATCTAATGTACAGCTTGCCCAATTTTAGTGAACAGCTAACTTCACAGACGTTAATGAGGCCAATTATTGGCAAGTGAATTTGAAGTGAAGAACACATTAGGTTTGCCACTATAGCAGTTATTTGTTTATTGGGATTGATTGAGGCAAACTTCCTTTTGATCATTACATCTGATTGATCACTACGCATGGCATTATGAAAGAATGAGGTTCCCGAATCAGATAGTTACTTGGAAGAAAAATCTCTACCTTGCAAGGGGAGAACATGTTCCCCTATCCATTTCAGTGTGAAAGCCTAGCCATTAAAAAGGAATGGATCCTAATTAGTCTCCTCACAAATCTCTAAAACTTTTTGGTCTTTCCTGTTGAGCAAAACTTAAAAGAAGCCTAAATTTCTCCCTTGCCCGTGTATAGTCAATATCAAAGAAAATAACTTGCACGGTAATACTTACTGCTGAAAATGAGCGCAGACATAGCAATCCTGATTTGAAGAGGCATTGGAAAGTATAATTTGATTCACCCAGCCAAATGATTACTGCAAGTACAGATCATCAGCAGGGCCCACTCCAGGACATTTGAATTGGTGATCAGCTGACAGCTAATTGCCACACTGAGTCTGCCTCTTGAGCCTCTGCCTGGAAACAGAGAAAAATCCCTACTACTCTTATAGACTCTGCGCCTAGATGGAGGCTATTTTTCTATGTTGGAAATATGTCTTTTAGGGTGGTTGTTGCTTTGCTTTTACCAACCAGCTGTTGTTTATTCAGCATTCACACTTTATCCAATAACTATACCCCCTTTTCCTTTTGTGAATACCACCCCTGCTCTAAGTCCATACCTTGGGTGGGGCTGATTCTACCTCTGAGTTTTAGAGGTGGGTTCATGACCAGGGATTGGTCAATGAGCTATTATATCTTCCTACCTACAATTGGTTCAGGGGTTGAGTTGGACCAGTTAAAGTTAAACCCTGGACTTTTCTGGAACCCCTGAAAAAGAAGTGTGCTGCATTCTCTGTGAATGTAAAGGGGCAGAATGTGAGTCTGGATCTAACACAGATTGCCACATAGAGAATGTAGGACCAGGAGTAAAAGAGATGATGTTTTAATGACACTGTCAAGTTCACAGATTTAGCTGTGCCTGTAGTTAGCAGTCCCTTTGGACTTTCCAGGTCCAAACTAATAAATAGCCCCTTCTCCTCCGCTCTCATTTTCCTGCTGACATAAAAAATGTGCTAACACCCATGAAAAAGGCATAAGAGGAGAGGCAGGAGATTTGGGGTTTTACATTCTTCACACTTGACCTCTTGGTTCTGGGAATCACAAGTTCTGAAGAAACACTGTCTATGTCCCTTTTGGCTTGGCATCACCATAGAAATGTGGACTATCTGCTCTGTTTCTTCTCTAATTTTGGAAACAGACTTTTTCCAGTGAGAGGTAGCCAATAAGATTTACAACAGAAGGGTTTGTGTTTCAGGTGGCAACTTGAGATTTAACCTGTAGGTTGCTGATTTCTTCCATGAAGAGTGAATATCTAAGCAAATTCAACATCAATTGAGAGGTAGCTTAAATAACGGGATGAGACTTTTTCTGTTCCAATTTTTCACTGCAGCACTTGGGAAGCTCTGGTTTTCATTAGGATTTGACTCCTTTAAGCAAAAATCATCTCCCAAGAAGAGTAGAGAGAACCTAGACTTTGAAATCAGGTAACTTTCTGCTTATTAACTAATTGGGTGATTGTTATAGATTTACTGACACCTCAGGAGGAGGCTTCAGTTTTGAGTTTTCCATAAAGTAGACTGTTTGCTGCATTATCATGAGAACTAAATATATTTAGTCACAAGCTGCTTAATGATGGGGTCAGCTTTGTTAGGCAGTTTTTTCACTGTACGAACGTCATGGGGTATGCTCACACACACCTAGATGGATTAGGTCTATCACTTGACATGGCCTCTTAATACAATTAGGGAAACCAGTCAGCAGAAGATGTAAGAGGGGCTACTCCCAGCACAACGCAGCATACTGTTTCACAGTAAACTTAAAAAAAAATTTATCTAAAATAATAATAAAGTATAGTTTACTAAAGACATAAATCAGAAATCACAGCCATTTATTTTCATCAAGTGTTATGTCTTATCCACAGTGATATGTGCAATACTTTTATATGATGGTCAGCAGCTAAAGCCTGCAAGTAGGTATTGTGCTATGACATTATGATGGCTCCAATATCACTGGGAATTTTTCAGGTCCATTATAAACTAATGGGACCACTGCTATATATGCAGTCTGTCATTTATGGAAATATCATTATGCAGTGCATGCCTGTATATTAAATCTGAGTCTATAAATTTCATCAAATTGTGGCAAGTTGACTCTGAGCCATTCTACAAACGTCTAAAATGGGAAACAGAGGGCAGAGACGTTGTTGTCATCATGTTCCAGTCACCAGACCATCTACTAAAAGTGAAGCCCAACCAGTCCCATTGATGTCAGAAGTGCTGTGTTCCCAAGGCTCCATTTAAGAAAACAATTGCTTGGGGTTGTCTCTGACAAAAATAAAGTCCTAGTCAAAGGGAACAAATTAACTCCAGAATATAAATGTATTTTATTTGCTGAGCAGGAAAGGGAAGTGCTAAGTGAAAATAGGAAATTGGAATATTATGTGTTGGAAGAGCAATTCCTTTCATCCCTGCAGCTAATGGACTGAGCAAAAAGTGAACAATTTGTTTCATATGATGATTCACTAACACTAACTGACAAGGTTTCCATTTCTGAGTCCCGCTCCATGTTCAGCTGCTTGTTTTGCAGTGTAATAATGCAATTATCTGTCTATCTTTTGCAGTGCATAAATAGGAAGGCTGAAATGTATGTGAGGAATAACCATAACCGCTTCAATCCTTCCTGGTGAAGGAAAGAGTGAGGGAAAGGCAATATGGAGTGTCGCCTGCTTGTCTTAAAATAACCATCTGTTTCCTTTGTGATGTCCTCTTCTCTGGAATTCACTTCTAGAAAAATACTCTGATGTGAGGCGGAGAACAGTTTCACTTGGACCTTTATTCTTGCCTCCTTCTCATCTCTGCATCAAAGGAGCCTTCATTGTAACCACCACCTTAGGCCCACAGCAACTACCCTTGTGGTTTGCGTTGACCTAAGGAGCTGGGTTGGGCACAGGGGAGACCTGACACGTGCCAGCTCACTTCGTCTCACTAGGGTTTATATTGAAGACTGGTCCAGTCTTAGCTTTATTTTCCATTTCTCAAATTTATTTTGTGGACTTTTATTTCTCTATTATTTGTATAATTTGGGTTCACTTGACAGATAAAAGGGAGCTTTATTATAAATGAAACCCAAGAGAAGGGGTGTAATGAACTTTCAAAAAGGACTAGAGCTGGTCGCTGGAAATATTTCAGAATTATCCCTTAGCCTTCACCTCTTCCTTCTCTGCACATCGGTTTCACTTCTTGTCTATGACTCTCTTTTATTCTTTTTCTTTCTCTGTAGAGGGTATACACACACACACACACACACACACACACACACACACACACCATCTACTAAAAGTGAAGCCCAATATATTTTTAACTTACCCATCTAAGTGGTAGAATGTGCTGACTTTATGACTCCTGAGTTTACATGTTGTACTTTTAGACAGATTCATTAAATATGAATTTAAATTCCAAATTCTCAGGAAAGAGTGATTTAGTGTGGATCAGTTGTCCATTCCTGATCCTGTGGATTATGGCCCATGTGGAAGGGTAAAGTGATTTAAATGGGGCTGTAGAGACCCTTGTCTGGGTAGAAAGGCAGGTGTGAGAGAAGATGGCCTGGGCAGAAACCCAAAGAGGCTTTTATAGTCCAGGCTACAATTATCGTCCCATTTTGAAAATTACCATGCCTAATGGAGCTTGTCCTTGGATTGTAAATGAGCACACTTGAGGTTGGTCTGCATCCCTATGTCTCATTTTTATCATCCTCTTTTGGATTTTCTTTTTCTTTTTTTTTTTTTTTGTACTGAGGATTGAACCCAGGGGCATTTATCCCCAGCACCCCACCCCCCACTTAAAAAAAAATTTTTAAATTTGTTTTACTTAGTTACACATGACAGTATAATGATCTTGACATATCACACATTTGAATCAGATGGGATATAATTTCTCATTTTTCTGAATATACAGGTTGTCTTTTTATTTTATATTTTGAGACAGGATCTTGTCAAAGTTGCCTATGGTCTTGCTAAGTTGCTAAGGCTGGCCTCAAACTTGTGATCCTCCTGCCTCGGCCTTCTAAACTGCTGGGATTACAGGTGGGCACCACCGTGCCCGGCGATTTTCTGACTTTTCATTCAAATGTTCCAGTTTTTAGTGTGAGCGAGGTGAGCTCATGCTGGAATAAACTATCATTGGCCATCTGTCCTTCCTTTCTCCCTCTTCCTTAACTACTGTACCTCACTGAGGTCATATCAGATGTAGATAGCGAAGGCTCCAGTGGGCTTTTGCTGTGAAGTTGTGACCAGAAAGGAAAGACTGTGGAGACAGAGGAGGAAGATCTTTAAGTAAAGTTTAAGGAGGTGATGGACTTTGCTGAGCTGAGCCCAAAGTCCCCCTGCCTAGAAGTGTCAGTGGAGCATGGAGCACTGAGCACTGGGTGCATTGATGAGCAAAGCCAGACAAGTTCCACCCATGTGGACTATGTGTTCCTACTGGGTTTCCTGCCTCATTCTGGGCGTGGTATTTTTCTTTAAAGAACTATGTAAGAAGCAGGCTGACACCGCAGAGCTAAGCTGTTCTGCTAGCTAGATGTCATAGGTGAGAGGTTTGTGGTACCTACCACAGGGAAATTTGATCTGGATTTCTTTTTCTGTCTCAAACTTTTACAAAACTTTTTTCCTTGGTCCACTGTGACCTTGGAGGTGTGATGGGCTGGGCTTGAGCTCCAGAGGTCTTTAGGTGTCAAGTGCTTCCTTTAATTTTAGGGAGAAGTCGACTCATTAACTTCATGAGTGCTTCTGAGGAGCAGATCACCTATACTAAAAATGTCTGTGACCACACAAAGGTTTTGAATATATTTATAGCTTCCCTTTTTCTTTTTTTGAGGCATGTAGCTTTTAAAAAATGAGTTAAGGTGTTTCACTAGCTAATCATGGTCTATCATTTAGAATTAGTTATTTCAATCCAGGGAAAATTAGATAACTGCACACTATTATTAATTACCTTGTTTTATCAGGATTAGTTTAATATCCATTATTTTTTGTATACTATATTTATGTATAGTATAATTGCTATACATAAAATGAAATCAAAGAGAACATAATGGTGGATTTGTTGGAACATATCACATAGACCTATTATTTTAGAACTGCACATATAAAAAATAAAAATGTTTCTCTTTTATTTTAGGTCCCCTTTTTCTTCTTCTTCCTGAATTGGGGTTTAAAGCTTATATTGTTGATATTCTGTAGTGTGGGTGAGGAATTATGTTTGCTTAGGAGGCTTAGCAGATGTGTGGGTTTTCTTTTGTTTGTGATGTAGGGCTAAAAATATAATACTGGGGTCAGATAATGGAAATGAGTAACCAGTTCTGCTACTAACTAGGGAAATTGGCTAAAGCACTCTATTTTATCTGGGAAATGGAAACTAATTTTAGTACTGATTTTATAGAGTGCTTGTGAACATTAAATGAGATGGTATGTTCAGAGAACTAAGAATAGCACCTACCAACCATCTCACAGAGCCCTTAAGAATAAAAGAACACGTGACGAGCATTTGGCTCAATGCTTGACACATGATATTTGTAGGCACTCAATAAATGTGAGCTATTATTAATGTATCCATTTAACAACCTCATGGTTATAGCTGTAACTTTTTATCATACAAGTCATACATCAACTTTTTTTTTTTTTTTAAAGTCAAAGATACAAAAGAGTAGAGGACAAAGTTTTAACATTCTTCTTTGTCCCCCACTGCATCGATTCAACAGCTGTCAGCCTTTGGTGTAGGGAGGTTTTGGTACCTTATTATTTCCATCAGTTCTTCCACATCGTTCTTCAATATTGATATACTTTCTGTTTTTTGATTAATACAGAGTTCATATCAAACAGGTTGGAGTTTTCACCTTGGAATTCTTTCCATGCCCAAGTGTGTAAGTCTACCTCCTACATTTTAAAAACAATTTCATCATATCTATAGTACAAACATGCCACAATTCATTAACTACTTTTGTCTAATGTGTGTTTCTGTTTGTAATTTTCCATTATTACACATGGTATTGCCAAAAATATCCTTCATATAGTTCATATTCTTATTTCTGAACATTTGGCTATTTCATGGGATAAATTTATTTCTTAAAGTGGAATTTTAGCATCAGTGAATGTGCACATTTATAATTTTGATAGCAATAGCCAAACTGCTGTTTAGAAAAAGCTTCATGAATAATATATCATCAATTTAAACTGCCACTAGTGGTCAGAATCCCCATTTCTTATAGATTCACCAACATGGAATATTATCAATCATAAAGATATTTACCAACTGGAAAAGCACAGAATGAAATATCATATTTTTGTTCAATTTGCATTCTTAATTACCAGTGAAGTTAAAATACTTTTGTCAATCTGGAAATTTTTAGCGATTATTTCTTTGAGTACTTTTTAAAACTTTGCCCTCTTTCTCCTCTTTTTTCCAAGACTCTTATGACAGGAATATTAGATCTTTTATTATAGTCCCAAAGGACCCTGGGGTTCTTCTTACTTCTTTTCAGTCTGTTTTCTCTGTTGTTCATATTGCTTAACTTCTCAGTTTCATTGATTCTTTACCTGTCTCATCTGTTTTTCTGTTGAGACTATCCATTTAAAAAAATTGGCATTTATATATTTCAGGTCTAAATATTCATTTGGCTCTTTTTATATTTTTTATACCTCTGCTGAGAATTTCTATTTTTCACTTGTCTCAAGTATATTTTTAATTGCTTTGGAGGCATTTTTAAAATGCTTTAAAACATTTGTCAGATTATTCTAACATCTCCGTCATCTGGATTTTGGCATTTATTAATTGCTTTTTTCCATTCAAGATGAAAATTTTTCTGGACCTTTATATGATGAGTGACTTTTGATGGAAATTTGGTCATTGCAGATATTATATTATGAGACTCTTTGTCTTATTTGCATCTTTTGATTTTATTAGCTTCCTCTGACACCACTCTGGGAGGAAGTGAGGGGCCCATCTTGTAAGATGGTGCCAGGTGGGGGCACAAGTCCAGGTTCCCCAAATAGCTTCTGTTTTTTTAAAAAAATTTTTTAAATTTACATATGACAGCAGAAGACACAATTGTTCATATCTCTTGTTGTATACAAAGTATATTCACACCAATTCATGTCTTTATACATGTACTTTGGATAATGATGTCCATCTCATTCCACCATCGTTTTTAACCCTGTGCCCCCTCCCTTTCTTCCCACCCCTCTCCTCTATCTAGAGTTAGTCTATTCCTCCCTTGTTTTTCCTTCCTACCCCAATCAGCCTCTTTATATCAGAGAGAACAATAGGCATTTGGTTTTTTAAAATCTTTTTAAAATTGATTTTTCTATATATGATAGCAGAATGCACTACAATTCTTATTACACATATAGAGAACAGTTTTTCATATCTCTGGATGCGTACAAAATAAATTCACACCAGTCATGTCTTCATACATGTACTGAGGGTAATGATGTCCATCTCATTCCACCATCTTTTTTACCCCCATACTCCCTCTCTTCTCCTCCCACTCCTTGGCCCTATCTAGAGTTTGTCTAATCCTCCTATGCTCCCCCTCCCAACCCCACTATGAATTAGCCTCCTTATATCAGAGAAAACATTTGGCATTTTTTTTTTGTGATTGGCTAACTTCACTTAGCATTATATTCTCCAACTCCAACCATTTATCTGCAAATGCCATAAATTTATTCTCTTTTAATGATAAGTAATAGTCCATTGTGTATATATACCACATTTTCTTTATCCATTGATCTACTGAAGGTCATCTAAGTTGGTTCCACAGTTTATCTATTGTGAATTGTGCTGCTATAGACATTGATGTGGCTGTGTCCCTGTAGTATGCTGATTTTAAGTCCTTTGGGTATAGACCGAGGAGAGGGATAGCTGAGTCAAATGGTGTTTCCATCCCTAGTTTTCCAAGAAGTTTCCATACTGCTTTCCATAGTGGTTGCACCAATTTGCAGTCCTACCAGCAATGTATGAGTGTGCCTTTCCCCCCACATCCTCCCCAACACTTATTGTTGTTTATGTTCTTAATAGCTGCCATTCTGACTGGAGTGAGATGAAATCTTGGAGTAGTTTTGATTTGCATTTCTCTAATTGCTAGAGATGTTGAACATTTTTTTCATATATTTGTTGATTGATTGTATATCCTCTTCTGAGAAGTGTCAGTTCAGGTCCTTGGCCCATTTGTTAATTGGATTCAAATAGCTTCTGTTAATGACTACAATGGGGAAGGGCTCCTCTTATTTCTGAGGGGGGGGTAGAGGTTCCTTGTCACTCCTGTCTGCATATGGTCCCCACTGACACCATGAGAAGAGGACCTAGTTACTGTCTAGTGGTGATGAAAATCCCAGCTCCCTACCCATCCTTCTGTAACCCCAGAAGAGGCATTGGGGAACTTCACTGCAGAATGCCCAGAATGCCATATGATCCAGCAATTTCTCTAGTGAATATATATATATATATATATATATATATATATATATATACACACACACACACACACACACACACACACACATACACACATAAAGGGAAATTAGTGTGTTGAAGGGATATATGTCTGCCCATGTTTATTGCAGCATTATTTATAATAGGCAAGACATGAAGTCAATCCAGATGTCAGTTGACAGAAAAGATGGACAAAAGAAAATATGCATATTTATGATGGAATATTATTCAGTCACAAAAAAGAATGAAATCCTATTTGAAGTGGTGTGGATGAACCTGAAAGACGTTATGTTAAGTGAAATAAGTCAGGCACAGAAAGACAAATACTACATATTCTTACTTATAAGTGTAAGCTAAAAAGTTGATTTAATTGGAATAGAGAGTAAAATAGTACCACAAGTTGGAAAGGGTAGGAATGGAGAGAGAATGGTTAACAGGTACAGGGATGTAGTTGGATAGAAGGATAACTTTTTAAAAATTTTTAAAATTTTTATATGAGGAGTGGATTGCATTATAATTCATATCACACATATAGAGCACAATTTTTCACATCTCTGGTTGTATACAAAATATATTCACACCAATTCATGTCTTCCTACATGTTTTTTGGAAAAAACTGTCCACTATCACTTTTAACCCCATGCCCCCTTCCTTCCCCTCCCATCCCTCTGCCATATCTAGAATTTGTCTATTCCTCCCACCTCCCCCTCCCTACCCCACTATGAATCAGCCTCCTTATGTCAGAGAAAATATTCGGCATTGTTTTTTTGGGATTGGCTAACTTTACTTAGCATTATCTTCTCTAACTCCATCCATTTACCTGCAAATGCCATGATTTTATTCTCTTTTATTGCTGAATAATATTTCATGGTGTATATATGCCACATTTTTTTTATCCATTCATCTAGTGAATGGCACATAGGTTAGTTTCACAGTTCAGCTATTGTGAATTGTGCTTCTAAACATTGATGTGGCTGTGTCCCTGTAGTGTGTTATTTTTAAGTCCTTTGGGTATAGACCAAGGAGAGGGATAGCTGGGTCAAATGATGGTTCCATTCCCAATTTTCCAAGAAATCTTCTGACATTTTAAGGCATAGTAGGACAACTATGATTGATAACAATAAAATATTTTGAAATATTTTGTATATTTCAAAATAGCTAGCAGAGAAGATTTTGAATGTTTCCAAACTAAGCAAATGACAAATACTTGGGGTGATGGATATACCAATTTCCCTGATCTGATCATTACACATTGTAAACATGTATTGAAATATCACCCTGTGCATAAATATGTACAATTATTATGTATCAGTTAATTAAATATATGAATATGTTATGCTCATTTAAATGTCATAAAATCAGAAAAAAAGACATACCTAAATGAAATAATCACAAAATTGATGAGAAATGTTAGTGTATCGGTTACGATGATGTCTACTAAAAAGAGGTATTGGTTTTGTCCGGGAAACTTTTCCTGAGGGAGTGAAGTATAAGCTGAAACCCCAAGGGGGATGATGAGGGAAGACAATGAACGGACATAGAGTTAGCCAGCTTTTTCACACTGTGAATAAAAGACCTGGCAATTTTAGAGGAGGAAAGGTTTATTTGGGGGCTCATGGTTTCAGACGTCTCAATCCATAGACAACTGGCTCCATTCCTTGGGGTCAGAGGTGAGGCAGAACATCATGGCGGAAGAGTGTGTTAGAGGGAAGCAGCTCAGGACATGGCACCCAGAAGCAGAGACAGCTCTCCTTACTATGGAGAAAAAATAAACCCAAAGGCATGCCCCCAAGGACCCATCTCCTCAAGCCACGCCCTTCCCACCAAGAGTAACCACTCAGTTAATCCCTATGAGGGATCAGTGCACTGATTAAATTAAACCTATTATAACCCAACATCTTACCTCTACACTTTCTTGTATTAGCTGCCAAGACTGAAAAAGTTGCTTTTCATCCAAAGACATGGTGCCTCTTAAGCTCAAAGCTTCTCTTTCCTGGCCAATAGTGACAACCCATTTCAGCTGAAGTTTAGAGTAATTCATTTTTTTTCATAATCCAGAGACAACTATTTTGCTCCTACAGTTTACCGTTAGAGTTTATTAGAAAATAGACTAAGGATGGAGTTGTAGCCAGATCCTACAGGTGGGTCTTTATCGCCTTTAGTTGGCTCTTCTGATTTGGAGAATTGTGTTCTCATGTTGGCTGTGATATTAACTAGTCTGGGCAAGCCATTTCATCCCACTCAGCCTCAGTTTCTTTCTATGTATAAAAAGAAAATTGGAGCTGGGCGTGGTGGTGCAGGCCTGTAATCCCAGCGGCTTGGGAGGCTGTGGCAGGAGGATCAGGAGTTCAAAGCAAGCCTCAGCAACTTAGTGAGGCCCTAAGCAACTCTGTGAGACCCTGTGTCTGAATAAAATACAAAAAAGGGCTGGGGATATGACTCAGTGGTTAAGTGCCCCTGGATTCAATCCCTGGGTACAAAATAACAAAATAAAAGAAAATTGAATTATATAATTTCCAAGACTATTTTCATTTTCAAAATTCCTTTAATATAATTTCCTGTTTATTTTGTTTTTGTGTCAACATATATAGGCTAGATTTTTCCCACTCTATAAAAATTTATCCACTTCTCTGTTGTATAGGGGTATTAAAGTTTTTTTTTTTCCCGTGTTTTCAGAGATTAATTTTCGAGGTGTATTAACACCGTTGAACATCTCTCAGTGTCCTCCTGATGTATCATGTCAGTCTCTTTCCTTCTATTCCTCAATCACTAATTGTAACTCCCTGTCACCACTGTTAGGAAACCTCCCCAGAGGCCATCGAGCCACACAGGCAGAGATATTCTTTCACTTCAGCCACCTTTTAATTTTCGCTTTCTCATTGACCTGTGTTCATAAGCAGCTCTCTCACATTAATAATGTATTATTTTTCTATTGTTGCTATGACAAATTGCGACAAGCCCAGTGGTTTAAAACAACACGAATCTATCACCTTAGGTTCCACAGGTTAGAAGTCAACACCATGGTCTCATCGGCCTCAAACGAAGACACCAACAGGGCTGCTCTCCTTTCTGAAGGTTTAGGGAGAATCTGATTCCTTGCCTTTTCCAGCCACTAGAGATGGTGGCATTGCTTGGCTTCTGGGTCCTTCCACTGCCGTGCTCTGACCATGCTCTGTCATCACCTCTCCCTTACTCTTTTGCTTCCCTTCTACTCGTAAGGACTCTTGGGATTACATTGGTTCTGCCTGAAGAATTCGTGATACTCTGCCTATTTCAAGGTTAGCTGAGTAGCAATCTTAATCCCATCAGCAGCTTTAATTCCATTGGCAACCTCAGTTCTGTTGTGCTATGTAACCTGAAGTATTCAGGTTCTGGGGGTTAGGTTATAAATATATCTGGGGGGATGTTATTCTACCTACCACAAATAGAGCCATCTTGTAAAATTATAGCTATACTATTTAGGCTTACTACAAAGATTCATGTACATCTTACCCTTCCTCACGAGATAAAATAGTGGAGAGTTTTAAAGGAATCAACAGTGGTATTGGCTAAGAGTTGCTGAAAATTCCAGGTGGGTTTTATTAGATTTGCAAGCCTTCTTCATAGTACCTGTTACTTATGTGATTAACAGATTTCCAGTACAAAGGGAATCTCTTGTTTTCTGCTCAGACTCCTTCTTAGAACACAAAGCTTATTAGAACAGAGTTTCTCTTTTTTAATGGTCTTGGAGACTGCAAAGTCCTCATTAATTAATTAAAAAACATTTATTTTAGTATCTTTGGGCTTATTCAGGTTGACATTCAATTTCCTCCTTACCTCTCTGAGTAGAGAAACACTAAATCTACATGGCTCCAAATTATTAACTGCAGAGCTAAACATTGATAATGAAAAAATATCACCACATTAGTTCCTAGAATCATTCATTCTTCCTGAATGGCTGCCTTCTATTGGCCTGACATTACAGATAAGCTAGACAACTTCCCAATTTTCAGATTCTCTACTCTAATGGGGAATTACAGGCCGGTAAACATCTTCAGTCCTTGTCTTAGTTCATTTTCTATTGCTATAACAATATATCAAATACTGGGTAATTTATAAAGAACAGAAGTTTATTTGGCTTATAGTTCTGGAGGCTGAGAAGCCCAAAAGCATGGCACCAGCATCAATAGTTGTCATTTGGTGAGGGTCTTCTTGCTTCTCATAATGTAGTGGAAGGCATCACATGGCAAGATAGAGCAAGAGTGCTAGCTTGACTTTCTCTTCCTCTTCTTATAGAGCCATTAATGCCATCATGTAGCCCCATCTTTATGACCTCATCTAATCTGTATTACTTCTCAAAGGCCCCACCTTCAAGTATCATTAACATAAGAATTTTAGGAATAAATTGTGGAGATTAAGTTCAAGTTAACACCTGAACTTTTTGGTGATACATTCAAACACAGCAATCATCTTGTTAGTGACAAGTCTCTCAGTAGGATCAAAATAACTACTTGTTAAGAAAAAGATGAATGAGCCCCTCTTTTGTAATTTTCTTTCCTTCTTTAAAACATTGGCTATCTGAAAGGAGTTAAAATCAGCATACTACAATGATGCAGCCATTTCAATGTTTACAGCAGCTCAATTATGATTGCTAAGCTATGGGACCAACCTAGGTGCCCTTCAATAGATGAATGTGTAAGATCAGGCACCATTGACCAAAAGGAGGCAGATTAAAAGCTGCCAAGCAATGTTCTCTCTGATATGTGGATGCTAAACCACAATAAGGGGGTGGGTGAAGAATAGAAGTTCAGTGGATTAGACAAAGGGGAATGAAGGAAAGGGAAGGGGGATAGAAAAAGGAAAGAAAGTGAAATGAATCTGATGTAAGTTTCCTATGTACACATATGAATACACCGCAGTGATTCTCAGCATTGTGTACATCCACAAGACCTGGATCCTAATTAAAATAAAATATACTCCATTGTTTTATTTTAAATTTTTGCTGCTGTGACTAAAGTACACAACCAGAACAATTGTAGAGGAGGAAAAGTTTATTTGAGGGTTCCTGGTTTTGGAGGTCTTAGTCCATAGATGGCTGGCTCCATTCCTTGGGGTCTGAGGTGAGGCGTAACATCATGGCAGAAGAGTGTGGCAGAGGGAAGCAGCTCACATGGTGATCAGATAGCAGAGAGGGAGACTCCACTCTTCAGATACAAAATATACACCCCAAAGCCACACCCTCAACAAACCACTTTCTCCAGACACATCCTACCTGTCTCCAGTTACCACCCAGTTAATCCCATCAGTGATAATTTTACTTATTAGGTTGAAGCTATAACACAATCATTTCTCTTCCAAACCTTCTTGCACTGTATCACGTGAGATTTTTGGGGACACCATATCTAAACCATAACATCCATGTTTGTATAAATATGTCAAAATCAACTCTACTGTCATGTGAACTAAAAAGAAAAAAAATTGGCTGGCTGTTGACTAGTGAGAAGAGATGGGCTGTGAATCTAACTCTGAATCCTAATTCTACTAAATCTGAATCCTTACTCTGTATGTCACTGTGACCTTAGAAAAACTACTTCATCTGTTAGAGCCTCAATTTCCTTATCCTTAACATGGAGATAATATTGTCTTCATATGTTTGGTTCAAGGATTAATTGAAAAAAGACCTTAAAAATTCCTTGTACAGTCTTTCACATCATAGATGTTGATGATTACTTTCATTTTCATGTTTGATGATTTCTTCATGTGTAACAGCTGGCATACCCAAACAAAAAGTATGGCTAGGAGAATTTTATTAGAGGGGTTATTTTTCTGATTTTTCACTCTCTTGTACAGAAAGCTTTTCATTAGAACCTTTGCCCTATTTGAAAAGCATTGTTTTTGTCATTGCAAGATGTTTGAGAAATTAAGAAAAATATCACAAAGCAAAGTGCCAGGCATACCTGCTACAAAGACTCATTTTTGACATTTTCATGTATTTCTTTCTCTCACTCCTGATCTTGCATAATATTAGAGGTTTTCATAGCTACAAGTAACAGAAACTCAAACTAGCTTAAGCAAAAAATGGACATTTATTGAAAGGGTATCCATGAAATTCAAGAACATCAAGAAAGAATGATGCTAGTAACTGATAAGTCAGCAATAACAACTTACTTTCTTCATTTTTCTAAGGCAGAATGCTTTCCTATCTTTGCTATTTTTCTTCTCTTGAAGATTGGATTTTAACTCTGGGCATGCTTGTGGCTTTATATGGCCTTTGTGTAAGTTTCAGTGAAACTGAGCTGCTGCATCAATGAGCTCCCCAAATGTGATGTTTTTAAAAAGTTCATTTCTATTTTTCTCCAGGTTAATGAGACGAATTTACTTCATACAGTTATTCTGAGATCTTGGTTTTTCCCATATTTTTTTTCTCTGCCATTCCCTAGATACTTGTCCAGTTTGCCTGCTTCATGGGCATGTCCATGTACCAATTCATGAAACAGAATGGGAAGAGCTAGTCCAGGAGAAAGGGTTTATCTTTAGGTGATAATGCAGAAGTTGCATGCCTTATATTCACAGTCCTTTGACTTGAATTAAACCATATAACCATGGCCAGCTGCAAGAAGCTGGGATGTGATAAACCTGTCTGGGCTACTAAGTGTCTAGCCACACTCTATGGTTATGAACAGAAGGGACTATTAGACAACTAGAAGAATCTGCTATGAATCTCTAGTTCAAGAACCCCAATACAGCTCCTCTATCTCAATTCAAACTCTCTTGTGTGGGGCTTTGATTTGTCTAGCTTTGGGAAAGGTCTAGCTTTGGGAAAGGTCTACCCCAGTTCAGTCAGTCCTTGTCTTAGGAGACAGGATCGTGGGGACTATGGCAACATCACAGGGGTTCTGGGTAAAGTCCAAGAAAGGGCAATGCATGCAAAATGCTCATCTGTATGTGATTGCATATACTCACTCTGAAATCTCTACTATAAATATATAGACAAATATTTGGGTATTTTTTTCTCTTCTTCAAATCGTGTATTTTTATTCCATCCATTATCCACATTAACTAGTTCTTCGAGATTTAAATAAACTTAGCTTAAAGTCATTGAGTCAGAGAAAATAGTTCTCTTTTCCTTCTGGTTATACACCTAGACCACATTTCTTAGCCTTCCTTGTAGTTAGACGTGGTTGTATTATTGAGTTATGGCTAAAAGAATGTAGAACATAGAAATATCTTGCATGATTCTCTCTCTTGCACAGAACTAGCTGGATGCTGAGGTTGACTTTATAATCCATGTGCTGCGTTCTCTACTTGTCTGGGAACTTATATAACTTTGTAGAGCAGAGCTCCTAACCTCTTCCTCACCACCAACTGAAGTGTGATGTGAATCAGAAATAAATTTCTGTTGCTTTAAACTTCTGATCTTGAGACAGCAGCTAGAGATACCTGAATACATCCACTAATTTCTGTTTTATAGGGTGTCTAATGTCCTGGCTATGATTTCTATCACTTCTTGGAGGCTCATATTTTTATGACAACTCTCTTTTTTCCTATTTTATTAAAACTTTGAGAAGGATCCGTGTGCTACTGAGAAGATTGTGTATTCAGTCATTGATGGATGATATATCTATATATGTCTGTTAAATCTAAATTATTAATTGTATTTTTTAGTTCTACAGCTTCTTTATTTAGTTTTTGTTTGGAGGCTGTAGCCAGTGATGAAAGAGGCATGTTAAAGTCACCCAGCATTATTATGTTGTTGTCTATTTGATTCTTGAAATTGAGAAGAGTTTATTTGATGTACATAGATGCTCCATTGTTTGGGGCATAAATATTTATGATTGTTATGTCTTGTTGATGTACAGTTCTCTTAAGCAGTAAGAAATGTCCTTCTTTGTCCCTTCTGATTAACTTTGGCTTGAAGTCCACATTATCTGATACGAGGATAGAGATCCCTGCTTGTTTATAAGATCCATGTGAGTATTATGGTTTTTTTTCCTTATCCTTTTACCTTCAGTCTGTGGATGTCTTTGCCTATGAGTGAGTCTCTTAGAGACATATATTGTTGGCTCTTGTTTTTTAATCCAATCTGTCAGACTATGTCTTTTGATAGATGGGCTTAGGCCATTTACATTCAATGTTATTATTGATAAATGATTTTTATTTTCTTCCATTTTGATTTATTTCTGGTTTTCACTTTGAATTAATTTCTCCTTTGATTGACTATTCTTCTAGTGTAGTTCCTCCATTTCCTTGTTTTTACTTTTATTTTCTACTTCTTTATGAAATATTTTATTGAGTATATTTAGTAGTGCAGGCTTTCTAGTTGTGAATTATTTTAACTTCTTGTTTATCATGGAAGGTTTTTATTTCATCATCATTTCCTTGATTTTGCTGGATATAGTATTTTTTGTCTGGCAATCATTTTCTTTCAGAGCTTGGTATATTTTATTCCAAGACGTAGGTTTGAGTGTCCTGGGTAGAAAAATCAGCTGAGATCTGGATTGGTTTCCCACTAAATGTGAGTTGTCATTTTTCTTTGGTAGTCTTTAAAATTCTATCCTTATTCCTTATGTTAGTAATTTTTATAATAATGTGACTTGGTATGGGTCTGTTGCAATTTTGTATATTTGGGGTCCTGTAAGCCTCCTATATTTGATTTTCCTTTTCATTCTTTAGGTTTGGGAAGTTTTCTGATATTATTTTATTGAAAAGATTGTGTATTCTTTTGGTTTGTATCTCTGAGCTTTTATCTATCCTGATAAGTCTTATATTTGGTCTTTTCATGTCATCTCATATTTCTTGGAAATTCTTTTCATGGCCTTTTCACATATTTCCTCCATGGCCAATGTTTTATTCAGCTTTTTCACTGCTGTAACTAAATGACCCAGCCAGCACAAATGCAGAGAGGAGGAAAAGTTTATCTGAGGGTTTATGGTTTCAGAGATCTTAGTCTATAGAGGGCTAGCTCCATTCCATGGGGCTTAAGGTGAGGCTGAACATCATAATGGAAGAGTGAGGCAGAGGGAAGCAGCTTACATGGTGATCAGGAAGCAGAGAGAGAGAGACTCCACTCTCCAGATACAAATGTATACCCAAACCACGCCTCAATTCCCACTTCCTCCAGTCACACCCTACCATTTCAATTACCACTCAGTTAATCCCTATCAGGGGATTAAACCATTAATTGGGTTAAGACTCTCACAATCCAACCATTTCTCCTTTGAGCCTTCTTCCATTGTCTCACACATGAGCTTTTGGGGGACACTTCACATCAAACTACAACAATCAAGTTTATTTTCAAGATTATACATTTTGTCTTTATTTCATGAAACTCTGTCTTCTAAGTAATCTAGTCTCCTGGTAATGGCTTTCCATTGAATTTTTAATTTGGTTTATTGATTCCTTCCTTTTGAGGATTTCTGCTTGATTTTTTTTTCAGAATCTCTAGCTCTTAATTGAAGTGATATTTTACTTCTTGTATTTTCTCTGATTTCACTCCTTACATCATCCTTTACTTTGCAGACCAGTTTAACTATGAACATTATAAACTCTGTCTCTGACATTTCTTCCACTGTGGTGTCAATGGATTCTGTTATTGAATTATATTGGTTGGTTTGGGGCCATTTGTTCCCTTGCTTTTTCATGTTGTCCATGTGTCTACCCATCTAACAGCATGGATCTGAGACAGTAGAGTTTTGTCCCTGTGGACTTACAGTGTCCCTGAAGGTTTCCAGTACCTCACTGTTTATGTTGAGACAAATAATAACAACAACCAATGCAAACAACATAAAGCATTAAATAAATACTTCCTGTTATGATATCTATAATGTTAATTATCACAATAAACAGAAACAATATGATCAATTATTGCCCACAGTAAAAACAGCAAGTTTGCAAAAGTATTTACAATTTCAAATGGTGGGCAGGGAGAGAACAGAAATGATGCAGGATGTAATGATTATGAGGGAGTAGAAGAGAAAATACAATTAAAATGTTAAAGGAAGAGTGAAAGAGAGAAGAATAGAGATTGGCTGTTTTAGTGGAAGAAAAGAAAGAGAATAAAGGGAAACAGATAAGTTAAAGAAAATATATGAAATTAAAAAATTTAAAAATAAAAATAAAAGAATACAAAAGAAAACAAAATTATACTAATCAAACATCCTATTACTCAAAATATTGATCCATGAAAAAATAACTGCTTTCAAAAATGCTACAAATGAGAAACAAGAAACAAATATGAATATGTATAAATCTCTATGAACACATTCAGGTCACAACTGAACAGAGAAAAGAAAAGAAAATCTTGATGAAGAGTTTAAGAATTTTTTCCTTTGGAGTTAAAAACTTCCCTTCTCAGCAGTGTTAGGTGGTTATCTGGGGTGTGATGATTGCTCCACCCTCAGGGTAGGGTTGCTGGAGTGTGAGAGGAAATCCCATAGGAGGAGCTCCTAGAGGTTGGGTTAGGCTTAGGTCAATTCTGGGTTCTTTGTTGAATGGCAGTTGGCCTGATAATTTTAAATCAGTGCACCTCCAAGGCCCAGCAGTTGCTGATCCATGCTGGGAGGCTGCACACCACCAGGGATTTTCCCCTGGGTTCCATCCATGGGTTGAAGGAGCCAATCCTTAGTTCCCTCCATCACCCATGGATCCTGTATTTACTGATCTCTCAAGTTCATCCCCAAACTCAATCACTCTTGTTCCCACCCTTTTGAACTCCCAGGTCGTTGGGTCTCTCCCAGCCTGTCCTGCAAGTGCACAGACTGGAGGGGAAGAGGGAAGCCAAGTGGATTTCCATGACCTGTATTTCCTTGTGTAAACCCCTCTACACATTCGATTTTCTCTTGGTCACTTAGGCATACTCTATGTCATGTGGTATGGGCTTGCCAGCCTGTATATCGGACCGAGCTCAGGTTTGCCAGGAATCAGCTCTACCAGCTGCTGGTCTACATGCCACGGCTCCAGAATGGTTCCTTTCTCTGTCGTCTGTGAGCAGACAGGAGAGATGTGCCTTCTTTCCCACACAAGGGTATTGTGTAGCATGCCTTTCAGGTTAGTTGGGCAGTGTCTTTCTCTGATCTCTCCGAACCCAGATATGCCTCAGGCTTCCTAAAGATGTAGGTTCCTTTAATTCCCTTATCCCTCCACTTTGTTCCTCAGGAGATAGCTGTGGTTGGTGCTGCCAGTGGCAGTAGCGGCCATGCTGGGAATTTCTTCCTTATTTATTTATTTTAAAATATTTTTTAGTAAAAAAAAATTTTTTTAGTTGTTGATAGACCTTTATTTATTTGTTTATATATGGTGCTGAGAATCAAACCCAGTGCCTCACACACACTAGGCAAGTGCTCTACCACTGAGCTACAACCCCAGTCCTCTTCCTTATTTTATTATATCCAACTTCCTGAGTCCCCAGTTTACTTTGAATGTCCAGAATTAATTCCCAGTAAAGCCCCCCACCCTTTATCCCATCCATCTTGCTGAGAAGCTGTCTCTCTGTTTTCTTGGTTTCATACCATGCAGCAGCCAGGAAAACAACCTCCTCTGTTCTGCCATCTTGAAACCAGATTATTAATACTTTGAAACTCTTCTTTCTCACCCATACCAAATCAGGTGAAAGAACAAAGGACTCCTGGATTTTGATTTTCCCAAAATACCATTATTTGAGACATTTACATGCATGACTTCCTTGGCTGAAGATTCACAGAAATCTCAGTGAATTTGGATATTTTAAAATACTTATAAGTCTCTACTTAGGCTACTGCTATATTACTCGGTTTCCTAGTCCCTCTTCGTTATTCCTTTGTATACTTACCCCCACTTCTAAGTTAATCTTTTTTACAGAGCAGTCTAGGTAGGTACTCTGATAAGACCCAGCCCATCCAGGCTGTCTCCAGAGAGCCTCCTTGTCTCAAAAACCATACTCACTATAGCCTCTTAATCTATTTTGACCTCTAAGCCAGATGCAAACCCCTCCCACCCTCCCATATTCTTTGGATTAATATAAAGTAGCCCTTTACCATATTGGTTATCACACACACACAAAATAGCAAAATCCAAGTGGTTAGCTCCTTTTGAAAGAAAAAAATAGAAGAGTTGGCAGCACTGAGTGTACATTCTGAGATTATCTTGGGCTGCCACTATTGGTTGTTGAATGTGTGGGCAGGTGCCCTGCAACCTGTTCCATGTATTCCTGCAGCTGTGGATCATGTCACTCACTGTAACACTTGCCTGACTTCTTTGGGTATATGGCTTTGCTATTTCTCTCCCTTCTGGATACAGTCCTAGCCTGATAAGAAGAAAGTGGCTCCTCTCAAGACAGCAAAGATTCTTTCCCCTGTACCCATACATATTGCCTTTTTCATTGATTATCTGATTCTATCAAGACCCAGTGGTAATGCAAATGTATCATAATTTAACCCTTTCTCTAAAATTGTTAACTTGGATTGTTTCCAAATCTTTGTGTATAAATGTTCCTTAACTTTCCATTTTCATAGTCTAAATTCTAGATATAGTACCATTTGGTAAATAGGTATGAAGAATTCATAGTACCTGATACATGGCATTAAATTATTCTGCAAAAGATTATATCAGAGATGAGTTGTGACCCTACAGTGGTTGACTCAGTCTTGAATCACAGTTCCTATAATTCCTGGAAGGGTTCTTCGAATTTGAACTTTAAGTTTGACTGAATTCATAGGAAAACATGAAAGCTACATATAGTTTAGTATCTATTAATCAAAGTACATTTATATATGACAAACCATAAGTGAAGATAATGAGAATAACATTTTGATACATTCTGACTAAAGAATGAGTACAAACCTCTCCTAAATGTGGCTTAGAGAAAAGTTTTGGTTGCAGTTTTCCCTCCTGAGCTATTCAAGTTTTGTTGATCTTTTCTGTGTGTTTCATGGTGTTCCTGTTCCACATTAGAAGTCTACTTCCTTTGAACAGGACATTTCTTACTATTTGGAGAAAATTTTTAGTTTCCTTCTGCTTCCCAAACTGTGGTCCATCACAGAGTTCAAAAGAGACTACTTTCTTCTTCTGCCTTGCTAAATCCTCTCATCCGTGTCCCACCACCCCTGCAGTGCTCTCCCTGTGCTAGGGAGGTTCTCTGTTTTGCAGGTTCTCTGTTTTGTGACTTGCCTGGTTGAGGTAGTTTTGTCTAGCATTTTGGATTTGAGCATAAATATTGAGGTACCTCATGTCGTAGCATAATCACAGTCATATTTTCTTTTTATGTCACACTGCTAAAAATTCTTCTGGACCAGAACAGATCAGTTTAATTATTTAAATACTCTTATCCATAGTCATGAAGCCTATACTAGTGAATGATGAATGTTAAGTTACGACATAATTGATTACAGCAAAACACTTATTCTCATATAAAAGGAATCAGACGGACACTTCAATGCAGAGATTCACATCTAATAAGGAATTCAGGAGCAGCTTGCCTTAAAGGCAAGTGTGTGCTTGATGTTCTTGTCACATTGCTCCCATTCCAATCATTATAAGACTTGACACAAATAACAGTGAAAATTAAAGTCACTGTCCAGTTCAACCAAGAAATGTTTTCTCCAAGTTTATAAAGGACTTACTTTGGTAATGAATCATTTGATGTCTCTGTCTTGCTTGTTTAAATTCTGGACTAGTTTAAAGTCACCCCAGAAGTTCTTTAATGTAACTCTGTTGGTTAGTTACAGTGGTTAACTGAAGAAGTTGGTTAAAGCACTGACTTATTTTGAAATGATACCTTTAAGATTTTGTCTAGCTTTGAAAGCATAAATTTGTATGTATTCACCAATATTTTGATGTAGACCCACTCTTCATTTCTAGCATAGGTCCCCCGACTGAGCTCTGTGTCATCTATCTTGCACCAACCACACCCATAATTCATTGTCTCTGAGTTCTGGTTTGGCTGCTGTAAGTGGAGCAATAACCTAAAGACATGGGTAAAGCAACCCAAGTGCTGACACCTTCTACATTTTTATGATTCTTTAAAAATATTTTACGGCTGTCTCACTCACACCTAATCTGACAGCATATTTCTTAGTGACTCACCTTTATAAAATCTTTCTAGCATCCAATATAATTTTCAAAGAAGCCACACTTTTTTTTTCTTTTGCATTTATGTATCCTGGACTTACCTACTATATCATGAAATTATGTAGGTATGTAATTACAAAAACAAGTTTGAGAGGCATAAACAATGTTGGGAACAAATGTAACTGACTCTAGGCAAGCACCCAACTCATATGGTGGGAGCAGAACCGGAGTCTGCTCTGTGCTAGTGGCTTTCTCATGGTTCTGGCCTCTGTAGAAAAGCTTTTCAGAGAATGGGTAGCATCATGTCATATGGTGAGCTTGCTAAGGGAGATAGCTTGAGAGTTCTGCTTTACTTCTAAGGTCCCTACACATGTTTTAGAGAGAAATTTGATTGATACCATAATTTCAGTTAAGGCATGAAATAGATATTTTATAGACCCCATAGTCTTTTGAATTTCTGGACTATTTTACCATTTAGTTCCTGGCACACTCTCTAATACTTCTCTTGACCTAATTCTTGGCAGTTGAGCCTTAGATGCGTCTTCCAATACACTGACTTCTCACTTTCTTCACCTCTATCCTCCATTTACCTAGCTCTCCATGCTCTGGGCAGTTATTCAACCTCAAAGTCATACCTCAATGTTGTTGTCAATTGCAGCCTCCCCAAAAGCTTTGTTTCAAACAACTACTTCCTGTCATCACTAACCCAATGGTGAAGCTCCCTTCAGTAAGCACAGCACAAAATCCCTCAACCCAATATTTTCCCTTTCTCTCACTGTGTTAGTCAGTTTTCCACCAGTATGACCAAAAATACCTGACAAGAACAATTTAGAGGAGAAAGAGCTTATTTTGGGCTCACAGTCCGTGGTCAGCCAACTCCTTTGCTCTAGGCCCAAGGTATGGCGGAACATCATGGCCGAAGGGCATGGGTGGAGAAAAGCTGTTCACCTCATGGCATCCTGGAAACAGAGGTTGGGAGGAGGGAGAGGAGGGGCTAAAGGGAAGAAGCACCTTTCCAGGGCAGGCCCCCAGTGACTCCTCACCTCATCAAGCCATCACCTACCTGCTTACAGTTACCAAGTAGTCCATTCAAGCTAGGATGGGCTGATTAGGTTATAGCTTTCATAACATAACCACTTTATACCTGCATATTCCTTCATTAACACAGGAGCTTTGGGGGGGAACACTTTATATCTAAACTATAACACTCACTCTGTTCTTGTACCCATTGTTTGTTCTCCACCTTAAATTCCACAGCCAATCACTATGGCTTCCTTGCCCATACCCTCAAGTCTCCTGCTATTGTCTCTTGCTTTATAAATATATATATATTTATAAAGCAAATATATATATATATATATATATATATATATATATATATATATATATATATATATATATATATATATATATATTAGAAATCCTAACCTTGATTAAATTTAATTACCTTCCTACTCTTTGGTTACATTCATATAACAGAACCAGATTGTAGACAAATGCACACCATGTGATTGTCTCCACTTTAAATTTGTGATTACTCAACTTGGGTGGGTCTTTTGCAGCCTGACCTTATGTAATCCACTTGATTTCTATTTTCTAGAATCATTTAATACTTCTCTGTCTCTGAATATTTACATTTCTCCCCCATCCTCTCTCTTAGCTGAACTGGCTTCCTATTCCATTAAGAAAAATAAGCAACAAAGAGAAACTTTCTACAAGTTCCCCTCTAACACTATCCAATTTCTAGCATTTGTTCCCAAAATAATATGACTTCTTTTCTGTTTATTGGTAGTACCCCTCTTTTATCAAGTTTTCCTTTTCTGCTGGATTATTTTCATCAGCATGTGGGGGAAAAAAGCATCTCACTCCCATTTAAAAAATAACAAGCCTCAAAAATCTTTCTCTTGAATCTCATTTTCCCCTCTTAATTTTCCTTTGTCTTGCTTTTCTATATAGCAAAACTTGTTAAAGAGCAATCTATAAATATTGTCCTCTTTTTCTCTTCATACTCTCTTAAACTCATTCCAATTAAATTTGTACCTCTACCCCTCAATCAAAACATAGAAAGGTCCCTGGATGGGATCCACTAGTAGTTTTCATTCTTCATCTTACTTGACATATCAATACATAATTTGGTCCAGTGGTTCACTCACTTTGTACATTTTATTATTTACTAAATTTCTAGGCACCAATCTTTATAGAACTGCTATACCTCTGTTGGCTTCTACTCATCTCCTTTGCTTGTTCTTCCTAATTTCCTCAACCTCTTCATTCTGAAGTATATGATGGCTTGAATTTTGTTTATTATTTTTAATCTATATTTACATCTTTGGAGATCTTAACTAATCTTATGGCTTTAAATACCGTTTAAACTCTTATGACTCTTACATTTATATTTTAGCTTAGACCTCTTTTCTTTTCAATTCCTATGCAATCTCTGCTTTCAAGCCTCATTAGAAACTCAAGATTAATATATCCAAGAATAAAATCTTGATTTTCTTCCTCCAAACTTCCTCTTCCTGCAGGTTTCCTTATTTTAGAAAATATAACTTTATCCTTCAAGTTGTTCAGTGTATCAGTTAGCCATTGCAACATAAAAGAGAGAGAAGATGGGAGGGGAGGGAGGGGGGATAGTAGAGGATAGGAAAGGTAGCAGAATACAACAGTTACTAATAGGGCATTATGTAAAAATGTGGATGTGTAACCGATGTGATTCTGCAATCTGTATTTGGGGTAAAATTGGGAGTTCATAACCAACTTGAATCTAATGTATGAAATATGATATGTCAAGAGCTTTATAATGTTTTGAACAACCAATAAAAAAATAAATTAAAAAAAAATAAATGTAAAATAAAACTTCTAAGAAATGAGAAAGCAAAAGTATTTCATCATTGTTGTATAGTTGCACTTGCAGTTTTTAAAATTTTTCTTCCACAATATAATATTCAATAATGATGCATCTTGCCATCACTGACATTAAGTTTAATAAAATATGACAATAATCACACCTAAAAAAAAAAAAAAGCCAACTCTGTCCTTAAGGGCTTACAACAGCAATCATCAGTTTTACTCACATGTCTGAGGTTGATTTGGATTTGGCTGATCTAGACTGGGGCAAGCTGGGTCCCTCTTCTTCAGGCTTCAGAGGCTTAGGTAGCTCTAAAAGTGCATATTCTTTTTTTTTGGTACTGGGATTGAACTCAGGGGCACTCAATCACTGAGCCACATCCCCAGACCTATTTTGTATTTTATTTAGAGACAGGGTCTTGCTGAGTTGCTTAGCGCCTCACTTTTGCTGAGGCTGGCTTTGAACTCGCAATCCTCCTGCCACAATCCCCAGAGCCTCTGGGATTACGTGCATGTGCCACCATGCCCGGTGCGTATTCTTTTTATGCTGATGACAGACGTATAAGAGGTCAAGAAACGATGTGCAAAGCCACTTAAGTCCCAATCTCAGAATGGACAGGGAGTCACTTCCACATAATCAATTATCAAAGTTAGGTCTGAGGTTAAGCTTGTAGTCAAGGGGTGGGAAAACGTGCTGCCCCTAATGGGACCATGGGAAGGGCATGGGTGCTGGTGATTATAGAGTTAGGGTTAATCCTTTGGCTGACCACACTTAGCCCAAATCCTTGATGTCACAGCTGACTTCTCTTTTTCACAATCCCTGACCCCCCCCAATATCCAATGAATCAATCCTATTGACTTTGCCTTCAAAATATATTGAAAATCCAATTGTTTCTCACCATCTCCCAGATACCACCTAGGAACTAGCCTCCATCATATCTTGTTTGGGTAGCCATAATAGACTTCTATCCTGTCTCCTTTTTGTTGCCCCCTTTTCTTCAGGGTATCCCTTTAACAGGTCATCCTATTAAAATATGTGAGAGGGTGTCATTTCCCCCCCGCCCAAACTTTTAAGAAACTTCTCAACTCAGAGAAAAAGCAAAAATCCTTATACTGACCTACATGGACATACACCATCTTAATCTCATCCCTTATGTCTATGATAGCATCTTTACTTTCTCTGCCTCACGTTGTTCCAGGCCATTGTACTCCTTGATAGTCCTGGTGAATATCAAATACAGTCCTGCTTCAGGATCTTTGAACTTGCTGTTCCCTCTACCTGAAATGCTTTTGCTCCAGGTATCAGCCTGTCTTACTTTCTCCTGTCCTCAGGTTTTCACAAAAGTGCTGCTTTCTGAATGAGAATTTAATTATTCCATTTTTTCCCTTCATCCACTCCTAAATCTTACCACCTGAGCACTCCTCATTACCCTTTCCTGACTTATTTCTCCATAGTATTTTTCATTATCTAATATACATCTGTTTTGTTTATCTTGTTGATATTTTCTCTTTTTTTACTGTAATATTTTATAGTCTTCCAGTTAAGGTTTTTTACCTTCTCTATTTCACTATTATTCCATTGGTGTCTGGAAGAATGTGTGGCACCCAGTACACTCTTAAATATTTTTTGAATGAAAAAGTGATTGAATAAATTTTAATTTTTCATTTGCATTTAGTTTATAATGGGCATACAGATAATTTTTTTGCTTATTTGTGAATATTTCCCAGTACATAATCTTAGGGATGCTTACCTTTTCTAATATTATTGATTTTTAATAGTTCTTTTTTACACTCAGCTATAGATTTAGGAATTGTGTTTTCCCAAAATTTTTATAAATTTGATATCATTGGATTGTTATTAAAATAATGAAGAACGTATTTATTAAGATGACTTATTTTCAACTGAGATTTATTTTCCTTTTTCCTCCTTCTTGTTTAATCTGTAGTATTTACTCTGGACAGCACAGAACCTTTATGATGTGTTCCTTTTTGTCAAATGACTAGTTTTGCAATTTCAGCAAAAATGGCCTTAGTTGTGGAAATAAATAACTTTAATTCTCCTTTAGGTTTGCAGATGATTAAAATTGAGAATAGGTGGGCTGTTTCTTTCATGTGTTATTTCCTCAGCTTTATAATTTTATTTTCAAGCTAGTTTATTTTTCTAAGCCCTCCCTTCTTCCCTCTGCCGAGGGCAGAGTAAATCGCTTTACCTTGCAGAAACGTGCCAGCAGCATCCTGCAAAATCTTTGAGGAAGCTTATCCATTGTCATTAATTTTGGAAGATTCATGGAGCTCTGTAAAAGACATAAAAAGTCAGTGCTTGGAAGCTGGTGATTATTATTTTTTATTTTTCTTTCCTTTCATATGCAAGGGGTGGGTGGGCATATTGCCTTAGATTTAATGATAGTGATGCATGATCAGAGATAGTCATTCTTCCCCAGCTCTAATGGGAGGAAGTGACTGCTCATCCAGAAAGATGGAGGCTGGTCTGCAGTAAGAATTATGTGTGTCTGGATGAAAGGAATTCGTTTGGGTCTCCTAGCATATATCAATAAGTTTAGTTTCCTTTGTATATCTTACAAAGTTCCTTTCATTTCTTTTACTTTATGAAAGGTGATTGAAGTGAGGTTTAAAGGAACTAAATATATTGCTGCAATTCTCTGCAACTATTATGTTTTCTTCCGTATGTCAGGCTGAGGACAATTATCAATAAAATATATAGAATTATTTGGTGCTGACACACCACTTATCACACACATTTGTAAAGGCACAGGGGATATGTTGGGTTAGGTTTTCCAAGTCTTTACAAATAGCTCTTTTGATCTTGATTGTTTTCATTCATATTTAAATGCTTTTTAATTCATATTTTCATCTTCAGTCTGTTTAGGGGGAAAAAATCCTCATTATCCTGCTTCTTCATGTTCCACATCCCAGAGGAGGATTTTTTTTTTTTTTTTTTTGGCAGTCAGGCATAATCTTGTTTTTATCCCCTTGAAATGATCAAATGGTAGTTTCTCTTTACATGAAAAAAACAAAAAACTGAACTTAAATGATGTTATTTTTAAGGGCTGGCATATATTAAGAAAAATAATTTACATCCAGTATTTGCTCTTTCTTAAAATAGAAGCAATAGACCAGTGAGTGTGAGAATGAACAGTCACTTAGTATTCTCCTGTAGAAACCCTTTCCATTTGTCTCTATGATATGATGCTTTCTGTGGGGCCCACTGATTCTTTGCCCCCATGTCTCTTCCAGAAAAAAAAAAGAAGAGTCTGCCTTAAAGAAACAGATAGGAAGAAAAATGAATGGCCATATCGCCTTGGCTAAACTTTGTAGATATTTTCAAAGTTAATTTCTCCTGGAGGAAGAGCAGTAAGCAGTCATTCACTTTGGAAGGTCAAAGTCTTATTTTTAGTCATTTAAAATGGAAATGTTAATAAGAAAACAATTAGAGCAAACAGTCTACAGCCCATGTGAGAATCATCAAAGTTATGAAGAAGAGGAGGCATTTAAGAGATAAACATAATTGCTGAAATTAGGTTGCAGAGAAAAAAGGAGATTAAATTGAAAATATGCTGTGGGATTTTAATCAGATCTGTTCTTTTTTACAGCTTCTCAAAGCATTTCTCCCTCCAAATCAGGTAAAGGATGATCTTGCTCTTGGGTTTAGAGGGAAGTGGGTGTGTGCTTCATAGACTAGACAGTAAACGTTCAATTTGCCTTCCCGCTTCCCACTTTGTGATTCTCTGTAGCCCAGCCACGGCTTTGGGTTGCATATCATGGGAGGGCCATGCCCACATGTCCTGGGGTAGGACCTTTCCTCAGTGGATGTCATGCCCACATACCCTGCTGCAGGCCCTTTTCCTCAGGGGGACACACAGGGCTTCAGTGAGAGAGGGATCAATTTGGCTTTCCTTATCCCTACAAAAAGCTACAAAAAAAAAAGAAAAGAAAAGAAAAGAAAAGGACTGGTTGGACCCCAGCACAGCACACCTTTTAAAAAAAATACTTAAAAACACTGGAATAGGCAATATTGTAGAAAGAGATTTTAACTTTCTGCTTTTGGAGAATGTCAAGGAAAGCATTCAGTTAATCAACAGCTATTCACTGAAGCTTATTCTGTTTTGATGCTCAGGGTTTTCACATCTGCTATCACATGGCTACACCAGGACACTGGGAGCTTGTGGAATTTCTTGTCCCACATCACTTACACTTTGCCTGTGTGAAGGTGGGAGGCCCCGGCCCCTCTAGAAGAGCCAGAAAAGGAGCTGGTGGGTGAAGGCCAGTAACATTGCCTGTCTTTGAGTCCTTACAAGCTGTGACACTTTAGTTATCCAAGGTTTCTGCCTCAGTTTCCTCATCAATAATATGAGGTAAATACTAGTATCAACCTCACTGGCCTAAGGTGAAGTGCTGAGAAGGTGTCTGACACATTGTAGCTCATGAGATGGGAGTGGAGGAGGCTGATAATAAGAACGATTCTACTTTGCATTTAATGTGAGATGTGACTGAACTGTATAAAATTAAAGTGACTCATTAAAAAGTGCTGCAGCAGCAATGAATTTTATTCCACCCCAACACTTAGGTGTAAGATATTTCTTTTTCTTCTCTAAATCACATTTAATCTGATCTAAGCCTTCATCTCATTTTAGTGGCTGGAATTTCAATTTTGGTAATTATTAGCGTTTTCTCCTCTCGGAGTTGAATGCAGGTGCTGGGGAGGGTGGGATGGGTGGAGGGTAGATACATCTTTGGTTCAAATAGCTCTCCACTCCAATCCCAGTCGTAGAAGGGAGAGGCTGTGCTACAAGCTGAGGCTTGGGTGTTTGTGAGGCTGGATGCCTCGGCACTCGCTGACCTGTCTACATATACGGTGCCATCATTCTTTTCAGGGGTCCAGCCAACTCCTCATTTTGTGGAATTTCATTGTAGAACCTGAGGATCTTAGTCCCTTTCCTAGCGTTGGGAGAGGTTTTTGATCCAAGAATTCGACATGTTGCTTTCTCCTGTAGACCTAGCATAACCCCTTAAATGAGTTCAGACTTTTAGGGGGAAAAATCCAGAAGGATGAATAATCTTCAAGCAAATTCTTCTTTAGCTATGTAACATGAATGTTCTCAAAAAGAAGACATAATGCCTGGTGGCTGTCTTGAAGCAAGAGGTAAAATTATAGGAATAAGAAGACACGTATTCATTTTTCACCATTTTGGTCTCAACATTGGTTTTAGAGTACAGAATATGGGAGTTAATTTTCTCTGGAGTTCCTTTAATACCCCTTTACACTTTCAAGAATAATCTTCTCAGTGTCTCATTGAAATCAATGCGTCATGTTAAATGGCAGTCAATGCAATTTTAGTAATTTCTGGCCCATTTTATGGCCCATATATGTACTTTCATTGGCAAATGCAGCATGATTCTTCCCAGAGGAGATCTCAAATGATGGAGGTGTAATGCACACCAGCACAGGTCTTGAGGAACTCAAATACACAAAGGTAATATGGAATCTGTTAGGTTTGGCCCGAATTCTAAAATAGGTGTTTTGTTTTACAGAATTGAAATACACCTGTAATTTACTTCTGTAAAAGTTACTATAAAATAGATTTTCTTTCTTTCTTTCTTTTTTTTTTTTTGTGATACTAGGGATTGAACCCAGGGAACTCTGCCACTGAGCTATACTTTCTATCCTTTTTATTTTTTGTTTTGAGACATGGTCTCACTAAGTTGCCCAGGCTGGATTTGAATTTGTGATCCTCCTACCTCAGTCTTTGGAGTTGCTGGGATTACAGGTATGCTCCAGCATACAAGGTTTTGTAGAAAAAAAAATATATGTATATATATTTTTTTTGCGGAGAGGGGGAGTACCAGGGATTGAACTCAGGGGTACTCAACTACTGAGCCACATTCCTATCCCTATTTTGTATTTTATCTAGAGAAAGGGTCTCACTGAATTGCTGAGCAACTTGCTTTTGCTGAGGCTGGCTTTGAACTCATGATCCTCTTGTCTCAGCCTCCCGAGCCGCTAAGATTATAGGCATGTGCCACTGTGCCCAGCTTGTGGAATAGATTTTAAAAAGTACTGCAAACCAGGCTGTAATCATTCATGACCCTGGAATCTTTGCCTGACCTTGAAGGAATTTCTGATAATCTGCCATTCCTCATTGCAGGCTTACTGATTGCTTCTTCTCTTTCATTCTCTGGTTTTTATTGTTCATTTCTTTTGTTCCCATTACTTATTCTATTTTCCCTGTTTCTTTTTCCTAGTTTTCTATTTTAGAGAAATTATTTTCCAGACCTATCAAGGACAGTCAGGAGTAAAAAGACTGTTAATTTCTATTTAGAGTTCCCCCCCATTTTAATCCTAAAAGCTGCTTTAATTTACTATAAAGAGAATATTATATATATTTAATATGATGCCTAATTATTATCATTATTTTTCCTATCCCAAGTATCTAACTGTAACTTAAGGAAGCAGCATAATTTCACAAAATATCATTCTTAGAGTTCTAATTAGAAACAATAAGATCAATTTTCTATACAACAGTATTTATGTTTTTAAACTCGTAGACCTTAGTCTTCCTTTTAAGACTAAACAGTAGTATTAAGATCAGGACTTTTAATAGTGAAAGTCCATAGATTTTTGTTTCCATTAAGAAACTACGTAAGGAGAAGGAAGATGGCGGCGAGGGGAGTGCATTGTCCCCGTGTGCTGCTTCACTGTGTGGGAGTATGACAAGTCAGGACGGCTAAAGGATATTTTGTTAGGAATTTCCAGCAATAGTGGGGTGCTCCGGAACCTGGAGGAAGGATTTCCATCGCACGAGGATCGGCTACGGGGACTCAAACGCGAGAGGTTTGTCGCACGGAGGGTAACACTGCTTATTCAGCAAATCGCCCCTCGGCTAAAGTCTGGGATAGAGACGCAGGGTTACAGCGCTGCAGTTTCTGCCAGCTGCGCAAGCACCGTACTCAGGGCTGAATTCTGGGTTCGAGACGGGGGAAGGAAGCGGTCCATCTCGGTTCTCCACACCGGTCAGACCACAGAGGAGGCCAGCAGCCACCATGTTGGTAAACTGACGTCACCACCCCTGTTTTTGACTGACCACAGCTCATTCAGCCATAGAACAGGTAATTTCAGGCTGCAATTCGCCTGCGGCTTGCAGACAGATTGCTAGGGCTCAGCGCCTGGGTGCTTCTTAGAACCTGATCTTATCAGAGTGAATACCGAGCGCGGGGCGGCCGAGTTCCGGCTCCCGGAACTGAGCCCGCGGGGACTGCTTCTTGGAGCTTACATTTATAGGAGCTTACACCGAGCACGGAGTGGCCGAGTTCCGGCTCCCGGAACTTCCCTGGCCCGGGGCTAGGAGCCCGCGGAAACGGCTTCTCGGTCCGGGTCCTGCTGAGGGCCGGTCAGGACTCACCCGGTGCTTTGGTTGCCTGGCAAGGGGAACGAAATGCTGCCATTCGCATAGGATACCAACATGGCAGAGATCTGACGTCTGCAGAAAGCGGCGGAGGAGGGAACTTCATCAATACCAGTGGTGACATAAGCAGTTGGTCTCCTGGTAGGGGGGGTGAGGCACAGTCACCCGAGTCTCCTCAATTTGTCGTCGAGCCAGAGGGAAGGAGCCGGGCCGCTGCCAGCGCCCGGAGCAGGCCCAGCGGCTCGCCAGCGTGGTGACCGCGTGACCCCAATTGGAGAGGGGGCGGAGCGGAGCCGCCACCCGCAACCGCAAGGTGGGCAGACCCGCGACCCAGTGGTACATGGGCGTGGTAGGAGGGGCAGGGCAGAGCCGCGGTTCGCGCTTGCAAGGTAAACAGACCTGTGTCAGCCTGGCGGGTCAGGCCCAGTGGCCTGCCAGTGTGGTACACACGTCACCCCAACTGGAGTAGGGGCAGAGCAGATCCTTCTCCCACGCCCGGATCAGGCCCTGCAGGTGTGGTGGTCACGTGACCCCAATTGGAGTGGGGGCGGAGCGGAACTGCCACCCGTGCCCGCAGGGTGAGCAGACCAGTGATCAACCTGCAGATCAGGCCCAGGGGTCCGCAGGCGTGGTAGGAGGGGCAGGGCAGATCCGCCGCCCGCGCCTCCAAGGTAGGCAGACCTACAACAGACCGGCGGATCAGGCCCAGGAGCCTGCCGGCGTGGTACAAACACCACCCTAATTGGAGTAGTGGCAGAGCAGAGTCGCCGCCCGTGCCAGGAACAGGCCCAGCGTCCTGCAGGCGGGGTAGCCATGACACCCTAATTGGAGTAGGGGCAGAGCAGAGCCTCCACCCGTGCCCGAAAGGTGGGCAGATCTGCGACCGACCAGCGGGACAGGCCCAGTGGCCTGCCGGTACGACAGACACGTCACCCCATTTGCAGTAGGGGCAGAGTAGAGCCGCCGCCCGCGCCTGCAGGGTAGGCAAACCTGCAACCGACCGGCGGATCAGGCCCGGTGGCCTGCCGGCGTGGTACACTCGTCACCCCAATTGGAGTAGGGGCAGAACAGAGCCGCCGCCGGCTCCCAGAACAGGCCCAGTGACCTGCCGGCGTGGTAGCCATGACACCCCAATTGGAATAAGGAGAGAGCAGAGCCGCCGCCCGCACCTGCAGGAAAGATACGCAAGCAGTATGAAAAGACAAGGAAAGAAAGGACCACAAGCAATGCAGGTCAACGCAACTTTAGAAGAGGTAACAGCTGCAGCAGATGGAATGTCAGATAAAGAATTCAGGATATACATGCTTCAGATGATCTGGAGTATCAAGGAAGACATTAAACAGCAAAATCAGACAATGAAAGATCACTTCGACAACGAATTACACAAACAAATCCAGGAAGCAAAGGATCAACTATACAGGGAGATAGAGGTTATAAAAAACAAACAAACAGAAATCCTAGAAATGCAGGAAGCAATAAACCAACTTAAAAACTCAATGGAGAATACTACCAGCAGAGTAGAACACTTAGAAGATAGAACATCAGACAATGAAGACAAAGTATTTCAACTGGAAAAGAACATAGACAGCTCAGCAAGACTGTTAATAAACCATGAGCAGAACATCCAAGAAATATGGGATAACATTAAGAGACCAAACTTAAGAGTCATTGGGATACAGGAAGGTACAGAGCTCCAAACCAAAGGAATGAGAAGTCTATTCAATGAAATAATACAAGAAAACTTCCCAGACTTGAAGAATGAGACAGAACCCCAAATCCTAGAAGCCTACAGGACGCCGAATGTGCAAAATCATAAGAGATCCACACCTAGACACATCATAATGAAGATGCCCAACATACAGAATAAGGAGAGAATTTTAAAAGCTACAAGAGAAAGGAAGCAGATTACATTTAGGGGTAAGCCAATCAGGATAACAGCTGATCTGTCAACACAGACTCTGAAAGCTAGAAGATCCTGGAATAACATATTTCAAACACTGAAAGAAAATGGGTTCCAACCAAGAATTGTGTATCCAGCGAAATTAAGCTTCAGGATGGAAGATGAAATTAAAACCTTCCACGATAAACAAAAGTTTAAAGAATTCGCAGCTAGAAAACCATCTCTTCAAAACATCCTCGCCAAAGCATTACAGGAAGAGGAAATGGAAAATAACAATGAAAACCAACAGTGGGAGGTAGGACAGTAAAGGGGGGGGAATAATCAAAGAGGAAAACAAACCATGTTTAGTAACAGAAATAAACAAATATGGCTGGAAGAACAACCCATATCTCAATAATAACCCTAAATGTTAATGGCTTAAACTCACCAATTAAGAGACACAGGCTAGTAGAATGGATCACAAAACAAGACCCAACAATATGCTGCCTACAGGAGACGCATTTGATAGGAAAAGACATACATAGGCTGAAGGTGAAAGGTTGGGAAAAATCATATCACTCATATGGACTTCGTAAACAAGCAGGAGTGTCCATACTCATATCAAATAAAATAGATTTCAAGCCAAAGTTAATCAAAAGAGATAAAGAGGGACACTACATACTGCTTAAGGGAACCATACACCAACAAGACATAACAATCATAAATATTTATGCCCCAAACAATGGTGCAGCTATGTTCGTCAAACAAACTCTTCTCAAGTTCAAGAGTCTAATAGATCACCATACCATAATCATGGGAGACTTCAACACACCTCTCTCGCCACTGGACAGATCTTCCAAACAAAAGTTGAATAAGGAAACTATAGAACTCAATAACACTATTAATAACCTAGACCTAATTGACATATATAGAATATACCACCCAACATCAAGCAGTTACACTTTTTTCTCAGCAGCACATGGATCCTTCTCAAAAATAGATCATATATTATGTCACAGGGCAACTCTTAGACAATATAAAGGAGTAGAGATAATACCATGCATCTTATCTGATCATAATGGAATGAAACTGAAAATCAACGATAAAAGAAGGAAGGAAAAAGCATACATCACTTGGAGAATGAACAATAGGTTACTGAATGATCAATGGGTTATAGAAGACATCAAGAAGGAAATTAAAAAATTCTTAGAGATAAATGAAAACACAGACACAACATATCGGAATCTATGGGACACATTGAAAGCAGTTCTAAGAGGAAAATTCATTGCTTGGAGTTCATTTCTTAAAAAAAGAAAAAACCAACAAATAAATGATCTCATACTTCATCTCAAAATCCTTGAAAAAGAAGAGCAAAACAACAGCAAAAGAAGTAGAAGGCAAGAAATAATTAAAATCAGAGCTGAAATTAATGAAATAGAAACAAAAGAAACAATTGAAAAAATTGACAAAACTAAAAGTTGGTTCTTTGAAAAAATAAACAAAATCGACAGACCCTTAGCGATGCTAGCGAAGAGAAGAAGAGAGAGAACTCAAATTACTAGCATACGGGATGAAAAAGGCAATATCACAACAGACACTTCAGAAATACAGAAGATAATCAAAAACTATTTTGAATCCTTATACTCCAACAAATTAGAAGATAGTGAAGGCATTGATAAATTTCTTAAGTCATATGATCTGCCCAGATTGAGTCAGGAGGATATAGAAAACCTAAACAGACCAATATCAATTGAGGAAATAGAAGAAACCATAAAAAGACTTCCAACTAAGAAAAGCCCAGGTCCAGATGGGTATACAGCAGAATTTTACAAAACCTTTAAAGAAGAACTAATACCAATACTTTTCAAGCTACTTCAGGAAATAGAAAAGGAGGGAGAACTTCCAAATTCATTCTATGAGGCCAACATCACCCTGATACCTAAACCAGACAAAGACACTTCAAAGAAAGAAAACTACAGACCAATATCTCTAATGAACCTAGATGCAAAAATCCTCAATAAAATTCTGGCGAATCGGATACAAAAACATATCAAAAAAATTGTACACCATGATCAAGTAGGATTCATCCCAGGGATGCAAGGCTGGTTCAATATACGGAAATCAATAAATGTTATTCACCACATCAATAGACTTAAAAATAAGAACCATATGATCATCTCGATAGATGCGGAAAAAGCATTTGACAAAGTACAGCATCCCTTTATGTTCAAAACTCTAGAAAAACTAGGGATAACAGGAACATACCTCAATATTGTAAAAGCAATCTATGCTAAGCCTCAGGCTAGCATCATTCTGAATGGAGAAAAACTGAAGGCATTCCCTCTAAAATCTGGAACTAGACAGGGATGCCCTCTCTCTCCACTTCTGTTCAACATAGTTCTCGAAACACTGGCCAGAGCAATTAGACAGACGAAAGAAATTAAAGGCATAAAAATAGGAAAAGAAGAACTTAAATTATCACTATTTGCAGATGATATGATTCTATACCTAGCAGACCCAAAAGGCTCTACAAAGAAACTATTAGAGCTAATAAATGAATTCAGCAAAGTGGCAGGATATAAAATCAACACGCATAAATCAAAGGCATTCCTGTATATCAGCGACAAATCCTCTGAAATGGAAATGAGGACAACCACTCCATTCAAAATATCTTCAAAAAAAATAAAATACTTGGGAATCAACCTAACAAAAGAGGTGAAAGACTTATACAATGAAAACTACAGAACCCTAAAGAGAGAAATAGAAGAAGATCTTAGAAGATGGAAAAATATACCCTGTTCATGGATAGGCAGAACTAACATCATCAAAATGGCGATATTACCAAAAGTTCTCTATAGGTTTAATGCAATGCCAATCAAAATCCCAACGGCATTTCTTGTAGAAATAGAGAAAGCAATCATGAAATTCATATGGAAAAATAAAAGACCCAGAATAGCAAAAACAATGCTAAGCAGGAAGTGTGAATCAGGCGGTATAGCGATACCAGACTTCAAACTATACTACAGAGCAATAGTAACAAAAACAGCATGGTACTGGTACCAAAACAGGCGGGTGGACCAATGGTACAGAATAGAGGACACAGAAACCAATCCACAAAACTACAACTATCTTATATTTGATAAAGGGGCTAAAAGCATGCAATGGAGGAAGGATAGCATCTTCAACAAATGGTGCTGGGAAAACTGGAAATCCATATGCAACAAAATGAAACTGAATCCCTTTCTCTCGCCATGCACAAAAGTGAATTCAAAATGGATCAAGGAGCTTGATATCAAATCAGAGACACGGCGTCTGATAGAAGAAAAAGTTGGCTACGATCTACAGTCGGTGGGGTCGGGCTCCAAATTCCTCAATAGGACACCCATAGCACAAAAGTTAATAACTAGAATCAACAAATGGGACTTACTCAAACTAAAAAGTTTTTTCTCAGCAAAAGAAACAATAAGAGAGGTAAATAGGGAGCCTACACCCTGGGAACCAATCTTTACTCCTCACACTTCAGATAGAGCCCTAATATCCAGAGTATACAAAGAACTCAAAAAATTAGACAATAAGAAAACAAACAACCCAATCAACAAATGGGCCAAGGACCTGAACAGACACTTCTCAGAGGAGGACATACAGTCAATCAACAAGTACATGAAAAAATGCTCAACATCTCTAGCTGTCAGAGAAATGCAAATCAAAACCACCCTAAGATACCATCTCACTCCAGTAAGATTGGCAGCCATTAGGAAGTCAAACAACAACAAGTGCTGGCGAGGATGTGGGGAAAAGGGTACACTTGTACATTGCTGGTGGGACTGCAAACTGGTGCAGCCAATTTGGAAAGCAGTATGGAGATTTCTTGGAAAGCTGGGAATGGAGCCACCATTTGACCCAGCTATTCCCCTTCTTGGTCTATTCCCTAAAGACCTAAAAAGACCATGCTACAGGGACACTGCTACATCGATGTTCATAGCAGCACAGTTCACAATAGCAAGACTGTGGAACCAACCTAGATGCCCTTCAATAGACGAATGGATTAAAAAAATGTGGCATTTATACACAATGGAGTATTACTCTGCATTAAAAAATGACAAAATCATAGAATTTACAGGGAAATGGATGGCATTAGAGCAGATTATTCTAAGTGAAGCTAGCCAATCCCTAAAAAACAAATGCCAAATGTCTTCTTTGATATAAGGAGAGTAACTAAGAACAGTGTAGGGACGAAGAACAGGAGAAGAAGATTAACATTTAATAGGGATGAGAGGTGGGAGGGAAAGGGAGAGAGAAGGGAAATTGCATGGTAATGGAAGGAGACCCTCAGGGTTATACAGTGGAGGAGGTAGAGAGAGAGGAGGGGAGGGGAGGGGAGAGGTGGGGAGGGGGGAGGGGGGAGGATGGGAAAGGCAGCGGAGCACAACAGACACTAGTATGGCAATTTGTAAATCAATGGATGTGTAACTGATGTGATTCTGCAATCTGTGTATGGGGTGAAGGTGGGAGTTCATAACCCACTTGAATCAAAGTGTGGAATATGATATGTCAAGAAATTTGTAATGTTTTGAACAACCCACAATAAAAATTAAAAAAAAAAAAAAAAAAAAAAGAAACTACATAAACAAAAAGTCTCATTCTGTATCCATTTTTTGCAGAAACATTTTTCTGGAAGTGATTAGTGTCAGTTACCATTCTTAAATACATGCTTCCTCCCCGACTCTCTATATAATACGTTTGTGTATGTGTGTGTGTGTGTGTGTGTGTGTGTGTTAGCCAAGGTCAGAGTTCAAAATAAAAAGGATAAGCCCCCCAATTAGTTTCAATTTAATTCAAAGCTACAAAGATGATAAAAATAGTTTCTAGAACAATGTTCAGCAAACTATGTCCTGCGGGACCACATATGGCTCACTGCCGGTTAATAGCTTTATTGGAACACAGCCATGTTCATTGGCTTCCATAATGTCTAGGGTTCCTTTTGTTCTATCATGATGGGTTTGAATAGTGACAGAGATGGCCTGGCCTGAGAAACCTAAAATACTTAGTATTTGGCTATTTGCAGAAAATGTCCACTGACCCCTGCTATACGAGCTTACAGTTAGTGTGTTGGGGGTGGAGGTATGGAGAGTAACAGGCAAGGACACGTGGCATCTTTTTTGATCACCTTTATTATATGTTTTGCTGGATGAAGAGGCAGAGTCCTTTGTGTTTCCATTGTATCCTGGTATATTCTCTTTTAGCACTTGCTGCTGTGCAGTTGCAGTTGTTATTTTTTTAAATGGCTATCTTCTTACTTTCAGCCTGCATTTGCTTAACAAACACTTTTTGAGTTCTTTATACCAGGCATTGTTCTAGGAATAGAAGATGTGGCAATAAACCGTAACAACAAATATTGTCTCTTTTCCTGGAGTTTACAGCCTAGGCCAAGTGTTGGAAATCCAAATGCCTTCAGGGGCCAGACTGGTCATGTGAAGGAGTAAAGTAGCTCATGTGTAGGACACAGATTCACTTCCTTTGACTATTAACTGTATAGAAATAGTGTTTACTTCCTCAGAGCTTGTGCCATTTCTGGGTTAACATCTGATACTCTTGGATTCTCCTTCTCTCTTCAGTTTCTGATAGAGGCACAGTAAAGATAGATTTCTGTCCTAGAGAAAAGGAAATGTTAAATAACCCACCTCTTCTCTTCCCTCTCTTCATCATTCCCTTCTTTTTCTGAGAGGAAGAAAGAAGCTGGAAAGCTGATCTGGGTTTTATGTCAATGTTTAATTTTTTAAAAATTTTATTATCTTGTTCAAAATTTGTTCATTTTACTTATACTGATAGTAGAATGACATATTATACATACATGAAGCATGACTTCCTATTCTGTGGTTATACCTGATATGGAGTTACACTGGTTGTGTATTCATATATGAACATAGGAAAGTTATGTTTGATTCATTCTGCTGTCTTTCCCATCCCCATTGCATCTCCCTTCCCCCCATTTCTCCCATTCAATCTGGTGAAGCTCCACTCCTTCCTCCCCTGCCGCCTATTGTGAGTCAACCTCTGCATAGCAGAAAGAACATTTGTCCTTTTGTTTTGGGGGATTGGCTTATGTCACTTAGCACGATAGTTTTCAGTTCCATTTATTTACCAGCAAATGCCATAATTTCATTCTTCTTTATGGCTGAGTAATATTCCATTGTGTATATGTACCACATTTACTTTATCTATTCATCTGTTGAAGGGCTTAGCTATTTTGAATTGAGTTGCTATGAACATTGATGTGGCCGTGTCACTATGCTGATTTTATGTCCTTTGAGTATATGCTAAAGAGTGGGATAACTGGGTCAAATGGTGGTTCCATTCCACATTTTCTGAGGAATTGTCCTACTGCTTTCCAGAGTGGTTGCACCAATTTGCAGTTCCACCAGCAATGTATGAGTGTGCCTTTTCCCCCCACACTCTGGCCAGCATTTATCGTTACTTGGATTCTTGTCAATTACTATTCTGATTAGAGTAAGATGGAATCTCAGTGTAATTTTAATTTGCATGTCTGTAACTGCTAGTGATGTTGAACATTTTTCATATATTTGTTGACCATTTGTATTTCTTCTGTGAAGTGTCTGTTCAGTTCCTTTGCCCATTTATTGATTGGGTTATTTCTTTTTGGGATTGTTTTTTGAGTTCTTTATATATCCTTGAGAATAATGCTCTATCTGAGGTGCAGGTAGCAACAATTTTTTCCCATTCTGTAGGCATTCTCTTCATGTTCTTGATTGTTTCCTTTGCTGTGAAGAAGCTTTTTAGTTTTATTACATCCCATTTATTGATTCTTGATTTTACTTCTTGTGCTTTAAGAGTTTTGTTGAGGAATTCCATTCCTAAGCTGACATGATGGAGATTTGGACCTACTTTTTCTTCTGGTAGGTACAGGGTCTCTGGTCTAATGCCTAGGTCTTTGATCCACTTAAAGTCAAGTTTTGTGCAAGGTGAGAGATAGGGGTCTAATTTCATTTTATTACATATGGATTTCCACTTTTCCCAGCACCACTTGTTGAAGAGGCTATCTTTTCTCCAATATATGTTCATGGTACCTTTGTCTAATATGAGATAACTGTATTTATGTGAGTTTGTCTCTGTGTCTTCTATTCTGTACCATTGGTCTTCATGTCTGTTTTGGTACCAATACCTTGCTGCTTTGTTACTATAGCCCTGTGGTATAATTTAAGGTATTGTGAAGCCTCCTGCTTCACTTTTCTTGCTGAAGACTGCTTTGGATATTCTGGGCCTCTTACTTTAACAAATGAATTTCATGACTGCCTTTTCTATTTCTATGGAGAATGTCATTGGAACCTTAATAGGAATTGCATTAAATCTGTACAGAACTTTTGGTAGTGTGGCCATTTTGACAATATTAATTCTGCCTATCCAAGAACATGGGAGATCTTTCCATTTTCTAAGGTCTTCTTCAGTTTGTTTCTTTAGTGTTTAGTAGTTTAAATTGTAGAGGTCTTTAACCTCTTTTATTAGTAGATTCCCAAATTTTTATTTCCTTTGAGGCTATCATGAATGGGATAGTTTTCCTAGTTTCTCTTTCTGTTGACTCATCACTGATACATAGGAATGCAATTGATTTATGGGTGTTAATTTTAATATCATGCTACTTTGTTGAATTCATTTATGAGTTCTAGCAGTTTTCTGGTGGAGTTCTTTGAGTCTTCTAAATAGAGAATCATGTCATGAGCAAATAGGGATAATTTGAGTTCTTCTTTTACTATTTATATCCCTTTAATTACTTTCTTCTGTCTAATTGCTCTGGCTAGAGTTTCCAGGACTCTGTTGAATAGATGTGGTGAAAGAGGGCATCCCTGTCTTGTTCTAGTTTGTAGAGGGAATGCTTTCAATGTTTCTCCATTTAGAATGATGTTGGCCTTGGGTTTAGCATGGAAAACTTTTACAATATTGAGGAATGTTCCTACTATCCCTCATTTTTCTAGTGTTATAAAAATGAATGGATGCTATGTTTTTTCAAATGCTTTTTCTGCATCTATTGAGATAATCATGTGATTCTTGTCGTTAAGTCTATTGATGTGATGAATTATGTTTATTGATTTCCATATGTTGAACCAACCTTGCATCCCTGGGATGAACTCCACTTGATTGTGGTGACTATTTTTCAAAATACATTTTATATGTAATTTTTCAGTACTTTATTAAGAATTTTACATCTATGTTCATCAGGGATATTGGTCTAAAAATGTCTTTGCTCAATGTATCTTTGTCTGGTTTTGATATCAGGGTGATACTAGCTTCATAGTATGAGTTTGGAAGAATGGTGCCCTCCTATTTTATTTCATGGAATAATTAGAGGAGGATTGGTGTTAGTTCTTCTTTGAAGGTCAGGTAGAACTCAGCTAAGAATCTAGTCCTGAGCTTTTCTTGTTTTGTAGGCTTTTGATGACGTCTTCAATTTCATTGCTTGAAATTGATCTGTGTACATTTTCTATGTCCTCCTGATTCAATTTGGATAGGTCATATCTCTAGAAATTTGTCAATGTCTTCAAGATTTTCTATTTTATCAGAGTATAAGTTTTCAAAGTAGGTTCTGATTATTGTCTGTTTTTCAGTGGTGTTCATTGTGATATTTCTTTTTTTCATCATGAATTTTAGTAATCTGAGTTTTCTCTCTCTTTGTTAGCTTGCTTAAGAGTTTATCACTTTTACTGATTTTCTTTCAAGGTAACAACTTTTTGTTTTGTTTATTTTTGGGATTGTTTCTTTTGTTTCATCTCCAGTGATGAGAGAGTCATGTTAAAGTCACCCAGTATTATTGTGTTGTAGTCTATTTGCTTCTTAAACTTGAGAAGGTTTTGTTTGATATATGTAGATGCTCGATTGTTTGGGGCATAAATATTTATGATTGTTATGTCTTGTTGATGTATAATTCCCTTAAGCAGTATGAAATATTCTTCTTTGTCCCTTCTAATTAACTTTGGATTGAAATCCATTTTATCTGATATGAGGATAGAGACCTCTGCTTGTTTCCAAGATCTATGTGAATGATATTTTTTCCCCCATCCTTTTACCTTGAATCTGTGGATGTCTTTGCTATGAGGAGAGTCTCTTATAGGAAACATATTGTTGGGTCTTGTTTTTTTAATCCAATCTGTCAGTCTATGTCTTTTGATTGGTGGGCTTAGACCATTTACATTCAATGTTATTATTGATAAATAATTTTTATTTCTTTCCATTTTGATTTATTTCTGGTTTTCACTTTGAATTAGTTTCTCCTTTGATTGACTATTCTTCTAGTGTAGTTCCTCCATTTCCTGGTTTTCACTTTTATTTTCCATTTCTTCTTCATGAAATATTTTATAGAGTATGTTTAGTAATGCAGACTTTCTAGTTGTGAATTATTTTAACTTTTGTTTATCATGGAAGGTTTTTATCTTGTCATCAATTCTGAAGCTTAATTTTGCTGGGTACAGTATTCATGGCTGACATCCATTTTCTTTCAGAGCTTGGTGTATATTATTCCAAGATCTCCTGGGTTTGAGTGTCTGGGTAATAAATCAGCTTAGATCTGGATTGGTTTCCCTCTGAATGTGAGTTGTCATTTTTCTATGCCAGCCTTTAAAAAGTCTATTTTGTATGTTAGGCATTTTTATAATAACGTGACTTGGTGTGGGTTTCTTGTAATTTTGTATATCTGAAGTCCTGTAAGCTGCCTGTATTTTATTTTTCATTTCATTCTATTGGTTTGGGAAGTTTTCTAATATTATTTCACTGAAAAGATTGTGCATTCTTTTGGTTTGTATCACTGAGCCTTCATCTATCCTGATAAATATTATATTTGGTCTTTTTATGTTATCCCATATTCCTTGGAAGTTATGTTCATGGTCTTTTCACATATTTTCTCCATGGTCAACTACATTTCAAGATTATATATTTTGTCTTCATTTCCCAAACCTGTCTTCCAAATGATCTAGTCTGTTGGTGATGCTTTCCATTGAATTTTCAATTTGGTTTAATGATTCCTTCATTTTGAGGATTTCTGCTTGTTTTCTTTACTCAGAATCTCTATATCTTTATTGAAGTTATCTTTCACTCCCTGTATTTTCTCTCTGATTTCATTCCTTTCACCATTGTTTACTTCACAGATCCTTTAACAACATATATTCTAAACTCCTTTTCTTACATTTCTTCCACTGTGGTATCAGTTATTAGAGTATCTTGGTTTGTTTGGGGAATTTGTTCCCTTGCTTTTTCATGTTGTCTGTGTGTCTACCCCTCTAATGGTATGGATCTGTGACTTACAGTGTCCCTGAAGGTTTCCAGTACCTCACTGTTTATGGGGAGACAAATAGTAACAAAAACCAATGCAAACAATATAAAGCATTAAGCCAAATAGTTCCTACTATGATGTCTGCCATGTTACTTATCATAATAAACTGAAATGATGTGATTAGTTATTGCCTACAATAAAACGGCAAATTTACAAAAGTGTTTACAATTTCAAATGATGGAAAGGGAGAGAAAAGAAATGATATAGGATTTGATGATTAGAGGGAGGAGGAGAGAAGATAGAAGTAAAAAATTAAAGGAAGAGTGAAAGAATAATGAGATTGGCTGTTAGAGGAGGAAAAGAGAAAGAGAATCATAGGTAAGAGAAAAAAATATATAAAGTATAAATTTTAAAAAATTAAAAATAAATATAAAACAATATAAAACAAAACTAAAATATACTAATCAAACATCCTAGCCTTCAAAAAACTGATCTATGAAAAACAACTGGCTTCAACCATGGTAGAAATGAGGGGAAAAAAAAATCAAATATGAGTATGTATAAATGTCCATGTACCATTAAGATCACAATTAAACAGAGAAAAGAAAAAGGAAAAGAAAAAATAAAGTGAAAAAAATATCTTCATGAAAAGTTAAAGAATTCTTTCCATTGGAGTTCAAATGATTCTCAGCTGTTTTAGGTGGGATTGTCTGGAGTGTTATGCTCCACTGTCTGGATCGCTGGAGTGAGAGAGATAATCCTGTAGGTGGCATTCTTGGAGGCCAGGTTTAGTCTTAGGTGGGCTCTAGGATCTTTGCTGAATGCCAGTTAGTCTGGACATTTTAAATCAGTGCACCTCTAAGGTCCAGTAGGTGCTGGTCCATGCTGGAAGACTCTATCCCAGTAATCTCCCCTGTGTTCCACTGGTGTGGTGGATGAGCCAATTCTTAGTCCCCTATGTTACCTGAAGACCCTATATTTTCTAGTCTTGGGTTCTGCCCCCATCCTTCCAAATTCCCAGCCAGGCATATCTCTCTCAGCCGGTACTGCAAACAGCTGGATTGGAGGGAGAGGGGTAGAGCCTGGTGGGTTTCCACAACCAGTTGTCCCTTGTGTAAACCTTTCTTCATGTTTGATTTTCTCCTATTCACTTAAGCACAGTTGATGTTGTGCAGTGTGTGTTTACTGGGCCTGTATTTCAGGCCAAACTTTGTTTTGTACGGAATTGGGTCCCTCAGCTGTCAGCCTCCATGCAGCAGCTGCAAAATGGTTCCTTCTTTGTCTTCCACATGATGTGTGGAGAGATGGTGGCTTATTTCCTGCACAAGGATACTGTGCATCAGTTTAGTTGTACAATGTCCTTGATCTCTAAATGCTCCATATCCAGACACACATCAGGCATCCTAAAAATGTGGGTTCCTTTAATTCCTTTATCCTTCCACTTTATTTGCAGAGGGACTGCTGTGGTGGTCCTTCCAGCTTGGCCACAGTAGCAGCTATACCACTGGGGATTTCTTCCTTATTTTATTATATCCAACCTCCTGAGTCCTTGATCTACTTTGAATGTCCAGTTTTAAATCTGGCAAATCTACCCCCTACCACCTTTATTTTGTTCACCCACCTTGCTGAGCTGCCTGTTTGCTCTCTTGGTTTCATGCCATGGAGCAACCAGGAGGGTGACTGCCTCTATTCCGCCATCTTGAAAACCGCTAAATGTTTAAACATTGGCTCAATTGAAAAAAAAAAAAATCAAAACAACTGTTCAAGTAAACTCAACATATGTGTCTGTCAAAGTTTGCTTAAAGTCCATCAGTTTGTGCTCTCTCAATGTGAACTGTGTAAGATCTTTGGGAATAAGTACCTTGGTTTAAAAATCACAGTATTCTCATTGATTCCTTAATTGTGGTTATTACTAACACTATTTTACAAATAAAAATGATGTTCAGACAGAAATAACTTGTCTGAGGCCCTGAAAAAAAAACACACACAAAAAAAACACTTCCTTCTTCCTCTTTCTAGAAGCACAGGACTTTGGTGATAATTTAGAGACAATATATGTGACAATTTTTTTTTTGTGAGCCATAAAGCATTGTACAGATGTTGGTCTATAAAGTAATAAAAGAGAGTTTCCCCATGTTCTATAAGAAGAAGGAAAAGGGATTCATTGATTTTCTTGCTGAAGATTCACTTCTATGTGGACCTCCACAGAAGGCTGCACTTAGAACATGTGGAGAAAGGGCAGAAGGAACTGCCTGAGCAAAGGACAGAGCTCTACTTCTTAGAAGACTTCTGGGGAGCCCCTTGGAGCATAGTGTTTGAGGAATGTTGGCCTAAAAATAAGTTGCTCTGGAGTTCACTTAAGGGACTGAGCATACTGGTATAATTGTGTGACATAAACACAATTGTGTCTTTTAGGCACATATTTCAAGTTAGGAAAATGCCAAATAATAGAAGGTTGAGGGGCTGGGGATGTGGCTCAAGCGGTAGCGTGCTCGCCTGGCATGTGCGGGGCTCTGGGTTCGATCATCAGCACCACATAAAAATAAAATAAAGATGTTGTGTCCACCTAAAACTGAAAAATAAATATTAAAAAATTCTCTCTCTCTCTCTTAAAAAAAATAGAAGGTTGAAGAGCAAGGCTAGAGAACTTGGAATTTATTCTGTAAGAATGTTCTTGGAGGTCTGGGGTAAGCAAGAGATATGTTTATATTTGAATTTAAGAGGGGAAGTAAACTCCTTCAATAGGAGCAGGTGTGATGGGTATCGTTGGGGGACTGACCAGAGGCTGGGGACCAAGTTTGTCTACCTAGGAAGATATTCAACAAGAAAAAGTACTTTGTGCTAAAGGGTAGGAAAAGTTTTCCATACTCTTTATCTTGTCTTTGATAAAGATTAATTTTTTTTAAAATATTTATTTTTTAGTTTCTGGCGGACACAACATCTTTGTTTGTATGTGGTGCTGAGGATCGAACCCGGGCCGCACGCATGCCAGGCCAGCACGCTACCGCTTGAGCCACATCCCCAGCCCCAAAGATGAATTTTTAATGTTGCTTGTGTATTAAAGAAGAATAATAAGGAGCTATTTGGATCTAGGTTGTAGGTAGATTCCAGAGAATCTGAAGAACTTCTACATTATTGAATCTGATCTTTTGTCACTTGTAGTTTAGAGAAAAAAATGAATGTCCAGGACAAAATGGAAGACATTTTTGTTCAGAAAACAATGACAAAAAATTAATTTTGATGTTGCCACTGGATGTTCTCTTGTTTGTGAAACTGGATGCTGTGAAAGTATATGCAGGATCTGAAATCATAAGATTTTTCTCTCAGGCTCTTTTTTCTTTCTTTCTTTTTTTTAAAAAATAAATGATAGCAGAATGCATTACAATTCTTATTACACATACACAGCACAATTTTTCATATCTCTGGTTGTATATAAAATATGTTGACACCAATTTGTGTCTTTATACATGTACTTGGATAATGATGCCTATCACATTCCACCATCCTTGCTAACCCCCTGCTCCTTCCTTTCCCTCCAACCCCTCTGACCTTCAGACTCTTAATGCCCTCTGTCCTTTTTTTTTTTTTTTTGAATGGCAATACTTAGACTTTGCTTCATTTACTTGCTTCAGAATAGTATACAGTTTAGCAACTCATACCAACTTGCTTTCTTATTTTGGGGTTGCTTAGGCAGGTTGTTTGTATCTTATTGATTTTTTTTTTTTTTTTTTGGTTTGTATCTTGTTGATTTTTCCTTTCCCCTCTGGAATCATTTATCTAACAGATAATAATAACTTGTCTCCGTCTGTTGAAAGCTGGTTTTCCAGGCCTGCTGAAGACAGTTTATTTGGATAAAAAACAGTCAAGGGACTTTCTCCAGTGTCTGTTTTTCTCATGTCTGGGTCAGTATTTTGCATCTGCAGATGTTTGAAGAGTGTAGGTGTCTGATATCTCTTTGCAAGTCTCTGATTTTTACATTAGCTTGTAAATAGCCATCTCAAGAGAAAACTCAGGGGGAAACTCTGAGTAAAAGTTGATACAGATGGATTCAGATTAGCAGTATTCATTAACCTCCGCAGTTTGTGCTGGTTAATAATTGCGAACATACCACACTTTGGAAGATTACTTATTAGGTAGTGTAAATGTCCCTTCAAAGACATTCTTGCTATTTCATTTAAAAGGCAATGAATTAGCCCTGGACATCTGCCATCTATAATTTCTATCTAGTGGAACTGCCCTTCTGTATAACATATTAGATTTTAGTGCTGGGAAAATTTCACCATCAAATGACATCTTGATTCTTTAGTGGGAAAAAGAACTGTAGAGGAGACAATGTCAGGAGGGGCGACAAATTTTGCATATTATTTTTTGGGACACAAGTGGTTTTAATTTTACTTTTTAAGTTTTAAATAAATACATATTTAGATCAGGAAATGTATACCATATGACACATTATTTTAAAACGGGCTCGATTTTTTTCTGGTATGGAGTATGATTGCTTGAATTCTGGACTGATAGACCTTCGTTCCAGTTTAATTCAGTCCCCTGTTAGGCAAGTTATGGGTAAAGTATTCAACCTCTACGAACCTCAATTTCCTCACTGCAAAATGAGGATAATAACAGCTGCTTTATAGGGTGGTTTTGAGAATTAAATAGATAGTGCTTAGAAAGCACTTAGCAGAATTCATAGCACAGACTGAGCCTCCATAAATGGTGACTATAATTATTATTGAATCAGATCCTTCCAAGAATTGATTTATTCCTTGGTTTTTAACTTTGACATATAACTTTGAAACAAATTCTTTCAGATATGACTTTGTAGTGTTTCAAACAGGAATGAATGGTTTAGAATCTAAGGTCTACCATTTGCTTAATCATGACCATGGATGCACTTATCTACCTCGTACTCATTTGGTATTGTAGGTATCATTATGTGCCAGATTCTAGGAACTAGGATAAATAGGTAAAGAAGAAAGAAAAGACCTTCATCCTGTGGAGCTTACATTCTAATAACACATGCTAACAATAAAAAAGGGAATGAAACAAATAATAACAGTAAAATGGAATAATTTTGAATGGTGTAGTGAAGAAAACAAAAATAAACCGTTGTTTTGAGGGTTCATTGGAAGCAGAAGGTAGTGTAATCAGGTCTGAGAGGACGCATTTCATTTAGGACTTAAATCACAAAACGGCTGAATGTGCAAGAATTGGTGAGAACATTCTAGATAGAATCACAAGTGCCAGAATGCTGAGGGGAACGTGATTGGCATGAATGGAGTTCAGAAAGAGGCCTCCTGTAGCTGGAGTGCAGTGAGCTGAGGGGACAGTGGTAGGAGATGAGGAGGAGAATCAGACAGGAACAGGTAAGGGAGACCTTGCTCACCACGGTGAAGACTATATTGGGCATAATTTTCAGAATAATGGAAAAAAAGAAGAAGGAAAAAGAAAGAATAATAGGAATCCTTTTGGGGAATTTTAATCAGCAGGAAGACATGTTACAGGTTTCTACTATTTCCCTTTTTGGGAACTTTTTTATTATATGCAAACAGTGGATAATAATGGTAGTTACCTGACAGGATGTTGGAGGGTTAGACGAGGGTAAAGCTCTGATGTTCTTTTTGTGTATCATGACAGCTACTTGACTGAAAATTATATACCCCTCAAATTCTTATGTTGAAGCCCCCATGTGACCATAATTAAGATGGGACCTTAAGGAGGTAATTAGGTTTCAATGAGGTCAGAAAGATGGAGATCCAATCTATAGGCCTGACATCTTCTAAGAAGAGGGAGAAACCCTGGAGTTGTTCTTCTACCCTGGGAGGACACGGTGAGAAGGCCTCTTGCTATGGTTCCATGTGCTTGTCTTGTAATAATGCACTGAGCTATAGAGGAAGTTATGTTTTGTATTCTTTTCTTCATATGTATTTTCCATAAAGATGTAAGTAATGAAAGGAACAAATTAGATAATAAAAACATAGGCTATAAAATAGTCTAAATATAGAGGAGCTGAAGATAGTGCATCTCAAGGGTATAAGGCAACTGCATTCTTTTCAGAAATAATTAGCAATATTGTATCTTTGTGTTAATGTCTGTGGTCTTGTCTGTGACAGGTCCAGGTTCAGGTTGTGAGTCCAGGACCCACAGGTGGACAAGGCTCCACAGGGGTAGGAGAAAAGAGGGCGGGGCTGCCACTCTGGAGCACTGCGAGGTGGGTAGCTGGGATCCAGAGGCCTGGCAGTGTGGTCTGTAGACAGATGTCCTAGCTGGTGGGTTAGAGCTGTCAAACTGGCAGCAGACTGGCAGTGAGTGTCCAAGCAGGCAGGTGGTCAGTGCAGGGAGTACTTATAGCAGGTAGTTCTGACCACGTTATGGCAATAGGACTGGCCTCTATCTCATGAGAGAAATTGGAGGAAATGAAGAAATCCTTACAGCGCAAGAAATCAGGCAGCCACTCAGTTCTTGAAAATAGGTTACAATGTGGAGGTTTGGTCATAAGAGTCTCAGAGTCTTTACTATTTTGAGACTACAGGTGGGAGTGAAGTATTTATAGCCATACAGCTTGGAGGATAAGAGAAGGAACCAGGCTGGGATACAATTTATAGTGCCTAGGAAAAAATAATAGAGAAATAAAATGTTAGTTAGCAGAAGGGACCTTAAAACTCATCTAATTCAACTCTTTCAGGGGGAACTGTTAATTGCATCTTATAAGCTAACCCATCTGACCCATGTAATTTCTACATTAAGTAATATTATTTTTATGTTACAGATGGATCAGAGAAGCTAAGACACTTCCTCTGTGTGAAACATCACAGTCAGTGTTTTTGCTCAGGTATGTACTATTTGAAAGCCTGTGCTCTTTTTTTTTTGTTCATTAATTAGCAAGTCATGGCAGAGTTGGATCTAAAACTCAGCTTTCTTGGCTTGTAGGTTTATTTTACTACTGAAACAACAGCAATGATTGTAATGTTATTTACATGGATTGATTGAAAAGGAGAGGATCTACAAGTTCAATACCTCTCCTGTCTCACTTGAGCTAAAAACATGGCTTGACTGATAATTTCACCGGAAACATTAGGTTCCTTTGTTCAAAGGTTGTTAAAAATCGGATTTGTGCCTGACGTGACTTCAAACACCAAAGGATGGGTGAACAGATCAAATGGTATCTTTGGTTTTCAGTCAAATTTTTCCATGTACAGTCTTAGTTCAGGAAAACCAGAGCAGGCTAAAGTTAAAAAAAAAAAAAATCAGGAAAGAAAGTCAAATAGGAAACTTGTAGCCCACTGTTCTGAAGCTCTTTTTGGCAGGAGGTGAGCTGATGGAGTAGGGAGAGGCTAATGACACCCTTGCAGCCTACTATCAGAGACCGATTAGCTTGCGGTGGGAGAGGTGAAGACAATGGAAGCACACTGCTGGGATAGAGGACGAAAAATTTCCAAAGCCGCCAGAAAAGCTAAATAATTATAGAGAGTCACCTGAAATTTAGCCAGAAACACGGCATGGACAAGCCACTTAACACCTTTATTCATCCTGTCTGAATTGCAGATAAAAAGCTCTTTATCCACTTACCTTATGGAGACATAAGAATACATGTAATTTCTGTTGTAAGATTCTTCCAACTCCTTTACAAAGAACCCTATCTAAAGACAATGTATTGTTATTACCATTTCTTTCTGCTTGGTGTCTGGGGAGGTTTGGAAAGATGCTACAAATGGCTCAGGTGAATCATGGATAAGGTGGTCCCCACCCTCTGAGAGCTTATAGTCTGTGGCTGGCTGACTGGGTTTCCCCCAGCACATACATGTAGAAATGCAAATGAACACACATCAATATGTATGTGATGAACAGAGAAGATGTCGTTATACTGTGTTGGTCCCCTTCCTGTGATCAGATGAGTCTTATTATAACTATGTGTTGTGTTCTGTGCTTCACCCCTCCTCTCCTTGTGCATTTTGAAGTTTTTGACTGGAATTTCTACATCCAAGACCCTTTTCTAATCTTGAATTTTCCTTGATCTTGTCAACCTTCCTGCTCTCTTCTTTCTTGAATTATTACTGCAATTATCTATAGAATATGATATTGATGTTAATTATTTTATGGTTATTTCATATGTCCTCTCTCTCTGATTCAGTTTTCAGTCCTTATAGGAACCTTACTTTATGCATTAACTTTTGGTGTCCTATTTGTGCCAAACACAGGAAGTACCGACCAAGGATCCAACTCCTCCTCCCATCTCTCTCCCTCCCTCCTGATATTGACTGATCATGATGAAAAGTGAATTTTTTTTTTTTTAATCATGGAGGTTTTCTTTTCCTCTGTGATGCCAAATATTCAAATGCTGTTAAGCATCTGGAAGTTTGGAAATCTTTTTTGGTATTTTATTGAATATCATGCAGACTGTTCATTTCAATCCAGGTTTGGGGCAAGAATCACAAAGTGCCTCAGGGGTTGGAAACGTGTGGCTCCCTCAGTGCAGATTTCATTTTCTCATATACTGAAAGATACGTACATAGACAAAAGTATGACTATGGCATGAAAAAGGCTTTACATTTAACCAAAGAGTAATTGAAGGAGGTAATGGGAAAATGTTGGTCAAGGGATGCAAAGTTTCATTTACACAGGATGTTGGTTATCAAAACTATGTTACATATCACAAATGTACATGGTTACTTTATTTGTCACTTATATATTAATAAAGCTGGAGAGAAAAAAAAAGAGAACTATTGATACCCAGGCGAGGTAGAGACAAAATGAGATGATAAAGACCCATCTAGGTTTTCACTTATCACATGGAAATGTGGGCCCTGCCTTGGCAGATTTTTCAAGCTTTCAAGAAAACCCAGAAATTCCTGTTTTTAATAAGCAATTACCATCTCCTCAATATTGTCTCTGAATCAAAAATCTTTTGAAATACCCCATAAGACAAGTTAAACATGCCTGTGAGTCAAACCCTGTTTCTGATCCCAGTCTGTAGTCTTGAGGTGAAATGCTAACAAGAAGTTTGGATTTTCATGTGCACACAGTGGAGAAATCATGACCGGTCTTAACAGGAATGATAAAGTATAATCAATAGTCCAAAAAAGCTTCCTGGCCACCAGATAGAGAGGGTCATTTCTAAGAGGGCAGGGGCAGGGAAAAACAGTGGGAAGTTCATTGCCATGTACTCAGGGAGGCATGATGGACTTTGTCCTGTGCAGGTGACACTGAACTACAGATTGGAGTTGATAGCACAAGAAAAGGGCAGAATTAAGGATGTCACACAGATTTGGAGCCACAGCAAGTTGGGGTGGGACCAAGACGGTGAAGTGGGGGAAGGAACAAGTTTCAGGAGGAATTTTAGGCATTGTCTTCCTTTAATTTCTTACATGGAAATAGTTCACTCGTTATTTCTTTTCAAATTGGCAGCATTTTGGGGGACTGCAAATTGGTGCAGCCAGTATGGAAAGCAGTATGGAGTTTTCTTGAAAAGCTGGGAATGGAACTACCATTTGACCCAGCTATCCCACTCCTCAGTTTATACCCAAAGGATGTAAAAACAGCATACTACAGGGACACAGCCACATCCGTGTTTATAGCAGCACAATTCACAATAGTTAAATTGTGGAATCAACCTAGATGCCCTTTAGTTGATAAATGGATAAAGAAAATGTAGTATATATACACAGTGGAATATTACTTAGCACTAAAAGGGAATAAATAAAAGCATGTCATTTTCAGGTAAATGGAGGGAGTTGAAGAATATAATGCTAAGTGAAGTAAGCCAATCCCCCAAAACCAAATGTTTTCTCTGATATAAGAATGCTGATTCATAATGGAGATGGAGGGGAGCATGGGAGGAATAGAGGAACTTTAGATAGGGCAAAGGGGAGGGAAGGGAAGGGAGGAGGCACAAGGGTAGAAAAGATGGTAGAATGAGATGCACATCATTACCCTAAGTACATGTATAAAGACATGATTGGTGTGACTCTACTTTGTGTACAACCAGAGACATGAAAACTTGTACTCTATATGTGTAATATGAATTGAATTACATTCTGCTGTCATATACAACAAATTAGAATAATTAAATTTTTAAAAAAGAAAGAAAAAAAAGAAATAGGTTATCTGAGGCTCAGGACCATTCAGAAATGTACAGAGATCACAAAATTCTGAAAGTAGGCCATGATTTATCTGTTTATTTTTCTTGCAATAAATAAGGAAGATTTTATGAATCCATAGATTGGTTTCTATTTTGTAGCCTCCTTTAATTTTCAATTTAATATAATCCAAAAAGTACAGGTATAACTCTAAAATCTTATTTCTCATGCATATAATATGTTTTAGCCCCAAGCACATCAGACAATTAAAGAGATTGTGTAAATAATGACTTGCCATTGATTACTTCAAAAGCACTTCTGAATTAAGTTCATTGAAGAATTAAAAAAAAATTGACAGCATTCTGTCATTTTAATTTTTAGATTAGATTGTCATTTTTAGTTTTTAGTGGTTTCCCTCAATAGTATATTTTTTTGCTTCCTTTTTGACCCAACTTTGTTTTCTAGACTATATTTAAATATCTAGCAAGTTCTGGCTTTGTCATTGTCTTCTTTAATTGCATTGTGGTTAGAAAAATGAAGTCTTTCCAAATTTTGCTTTTATCCATTTATTTATATTTATTTAGTATAAAATTGGTTCTTTTGATGAAAGTACTATTTCTCTAAACCTCACTTTATCTAAGAAATTCCTATCAGAGTTTCTGTCATACCCAGATCTACCTCACTGAAGAATTGTCATTCTCTTTAAAAGGATGTTTGATTTGCTATGTTTTTGAAAATATACTTAACACAAAATTAATCTTAGGAGAACGTTACTTTGTACCACTTTTTACATATGAGTTTTCAAGTGAATTTAGGTAAAAATTTGCTGTAGAGCCACTTAACTTAGCTCAGACTGTGACAAAAGCTGATTTCATTTTGGACTTGGTCCAAGGGAGTTTGGCTGCTACCAAGGGATTTAAGCAGCTAAGGCTAGTGTGACAGTCTCCAGGATTTTCTTAGGATACGGCCCTCTTCCCAGCCCTTGTCTAACCTGCTGCTCTTTCCAACCTAGATGCTCCTCTAAGTGTTTGCTTCCTGGTTCCCTCAGCTATTCTCATCACCTCCTTTCACAAACCCTGATTTCTTTGATGGCATCTGTGAAGTACTGAATTTTATGCACATGGATTTCTTGGTACTTCCCTTTTGGGTTAAATATTCCACAGTGGCGTGGCCATGTATAGTCTTGTGACCTCCCCTTTTACTGGGTCTTTGAGTCTTCCTTTTCTTTTAGGTACTCATCAAGCACAGAAAATTCTTGTCCAACTCCTAGTTTTTCATTATATTCACATAATTTTGTTTCTTCTTCTTTTTTTTTTTTTTTAGTTTTCTTTTCTCCTTTGGTTCCTATGTGACACTACTTGGGAAAAAGGAGGTGTTTATATTTTATAAGCATAGATACTTTTTTTTTAACTCATTATAAGAAGACATTCAATAGTAAATCTGTTCCACCTTATTTCAGAATTCAACTTACACATTATAATATTCTTTTTGTGAATAGTCAACTTTCAGTTGGAAATATTAAAAAGAGGCTAATGAAGCACACTGGTAGCCTAAAGCTCATGTAGGATGAGATCCTCTCTCACAGCAGGTTCTGAAATTTCACCCAAGTCAAGGTTGTGCTAAGGGGTGAGGCAAGGTCAAGAATCCTGTTCAAATTCTCTCCCGGCTGTTAGCCAATATGTCTAGTGTACCTTGAAATCAGTTACTAAGTAGGCTTGAATGCATTGCTATAGGAAAAAATTTATATGAGATTTAAGTGTAAGCTCAGGAGGAGAGAGGCCTAGGCTAGCTTTCTCCATCTTCTCTGGTCCCACTTAGTTTCAGCATGCTTCTGAAAGAAGCAATCAGCAGTGGTTTATGATGCTCGGGTGTTTCTATGATGTGTGCTCACTGAAAATCATTGATGTTTCTGCTTTAACTAGATTTAGCTACTTTGGTTTGAAAGCTCTGTGCTGCCTGAAATCCCATTTTACTAAACCCGCCAGTGAGTAAAACTACCGAGTCCTTCAGGAAAATTCCATTGCACAGTTAGAAGAAGCTGTTAATTACAGCGACAATCAGCTCTAAAGCTCTACCTTAAAGGTACAGGAATTCTGTCTGCTCCAGCTGGTCTTTATATCCAGCCCATGTGGTGCCATTCAAGTAGCATCGTGTGGCTTAGCGTCTTTTGATGTGCTTCCTGGGATCCTGTGATTACTGTGTCCCAGGAAAATGCTTTGAGAGCATGGCCATGAATCTTTCAGGCATCTTGTCCCTTTTCCATTTCTGAGATTCTAGGCCTCAGAGCCCCATCTTCCTCCCCCTTTAGTAAAACAGCTAGTTCTTGAAAAATAAACCAGCCCCCTCCTCGATTATTTGTATAACTGGTCCCTTTGAACAGAAAATGTTACCTTGGGAACTGAGACAAATTGTAGGCTTATGGATTATGAAGATTTTTTTTTACCTTAATGAAAATTTAATTTGTTATGAATGGTTCATCATAACATATGCCAAGAAGATCGTGCCAGAAATAACAATCTGAAGGAACACACGGGATCTAACGCTTCCATACTTTTCCAAGAGTAAGAGAGATCATTGAAACAACACACGTCAGATGCTATTACTGTCATATTGTTGAGGCCATCTGTTAAAAACCAAGATCAGGACCTGCTGCATTCATTGAATTTGCAGTTCTGGAAAGGACAGTGTCACATAAAATTAAGTTGATTCTGTTAAGAGGAGTGTACCTGAGGGATTAATTTTTTTTTTTTCTAAAAGATCAGCCCAAGTTATTTGTGTGGAAATCCATGTAAACACAGCAGCCTTTGAAAAAGAGTACTCAAATTTGCATCACCACACTAGTTTCTCTGTTTTTGAAACACAAAATTATAATAAAAATTTGTATATTTAGATAGATATTTGAATGTATGCATGTCAAGGTACAGAATATGGATATATATATACCTGATAAAGTTGGCACTTAGAATACTTAGCTGCTATCAGAATAAATCAAGGATGACCACAAAAGAATATCTGATAGTTCATAAATAAAGAAAGTACAGTTTCCTTTGATATTCTGATGAGGCTTGAAAAGTGGAATTGAAGAGTGGTTTCTAATGAGAGGCTTGCTCAGTTTTCAGGCATTCTTGCTTTTACACTGAATATCAAGCTGGTTTCCTTAAACAATGACTACATGGGCCTTCCAGCTTCCTGAAATGTTTCTTTATGTAGTATTTCAAGTGTTCCTGTTAACATTCCATTTGTATGTATTCTATGCTTTTTCACATTCTCTCTCTGTACACCTTCCCTGCACACAAATAACAAAAGAGTGAGACTTCTCTTTCTCGTTTTCTATTTTTTAACTCTGATTAGGCTTTGTTGTTGTGTTCCTTAGTAAAAGCATATTTACCTAATGCACTGATTCTTAACCAGTGGCTGAATATAGTTAGTCAAGTCCTGGAGAATCCTTCCATCTGAGTTTCCTAATCTATAAAATATTTGGAGTAGGTTTAATGACCAACAATATTCTTTCCATTTCCAAAAGTCTAGGATTCTAGGGAAGGGAAAGCCTGTGTATTTCTGAAAAGCAATATAAGATGGTCTGTTTTAATTTTATCTCAGCATATGTTGTAGAGTTAATGATATATAGCGAAATTGTCAAGAAAATCTGAAGCTTAGAAAAATGTTTGACATAAATCTTTACCCATGAAGACAAAGGTCTACTCTCAGAATATATTTCCACCAAGAGTCCTTTTATCTCATTTTATGTTTCACTACAGTTTCATCTGTCTGTCCATCCATCCATGCAGTTTCTTTTTTTTAAATTATTTTTTATTCTAATTTGTTATATATGGCAGCAAAATGCATTACAATTCATACTATACATATAGAGCACAATTTTTCATTTCTCTGGTTGTATACAAAGTAGAGTCACACCAGTCATGTCTTCATATATGTACTCAGGGTAATGATATTCATCTCATTCCACTGTCTTTACTACCCCCATGCCTCCTCTCTTCAACTCCCTCCCCTTTGTTCTATCTAGAGTTCATCTATTCCTCCCATGCTCTCCCCTCCCCTGCCAACTCTGTTATGAATCAGCATCCTTATATCAGAGAAAACATTCGGTATTTGGTTTTTGGGGATTGGCTTACTTCACTTAGCATTATATTCTTCAATTCCCTCCATTTACCTGCAAATGACATGCTTTTATTCCCTTTTAGTACTGAGTAATATTCCACTGTATATACATACATATGTATGTGTGTGTGTGTGTATGTGTATATATATATATATATATATATATATATATATATATATATATATATATCACATTTTGTTTATCCATTTATCAACTGAAGGGCATCTAGGTTGGTTCCACAATTTAGCTATCATGCTATAGACATTGTTGATGTGGCTGTGTTCCTGTAGTATGCTGTTTTTAAGTCCTTTGCGTATAGACTGAGGAGTGGGATAGCTGCGTCAAATGGTGTTTCCATTCCCAGTTTTCCAAGGAATCTCCATGCAGTTTCTTAACAGCAGTTTCTTAATGTGCATACAGCTCATTTCTCACTTTTTGTGTGTGAGTCAAAGCTGTTTGCATGGTATAAATTTAGGCATTTGTTCCCAGTATTCCCACATATAACAACTGGGTATTTGGGGAAAGGAGGCAAGGTGAGGACTCAGATGAAATGGACGTAGACTCAGATAGTTAAAACCATAGTGCATCACCAAAGCAGTAGGGTGGTTGTGGGGCTGGGGAAAGGAGGCTGTTTTAGTTAGCTTTTTCCCTGCTGTGACTGAAAGAACCCAACCAGAACAATTGTAGAGGAGGAAGAGTTTATTTAAGAGTTCATGGTTTCAGAGGTCTTATTCCTTGTAGGTTGTCTCCATTCCTCAGGGCTTGAGGTGAGGAAGAACATCATGGTGGAAGAATGTGGCAGAGGGAAGCAGCTCACATAATGATCAGAGAGCAGAGAGAGAGAGAGAGAGAGAGAGAGAGAGAGAGCGCGCGAGAGAGAGACAGACTCCACTCTCTAGATACAAAATATATACCCCCAAACCACTCCCCCAATTCCCACTTCCTCCAGCCACATCCCACCTGCCTTCAGTTACCACTAAGTTAATACTTATCAGAGGATTAATCATTGATTGGGTTAAGACTCTCACAATCAGTTCTCCTCTGAACCTTCTTGCATTGTTTCACATGTGCAACAATTTTTGGGGGGACACCTCACATCTAAATCATAAGAGAGGATTACTTTAAGGGTTTTGCTTTGAGTTTTATTGCTGGAATCCTGCCATCACTCTCCAGGACTTACAAAAGAAGGAACACAGGCACTAAGAACTAATTTTACTTTATTTATTTAATTAATTTATTTTTGTAGTACTGGGGAGGGAACTCAGGGCGCTCTACCACTGAACTTCAATCTCAGTATTTTAATCTTTTTTTTTTTTTTTATAAAGACAAGGTTTTGCTATATTGCCCAGGCTAGCTTCAAATTTATGATTCTCCTGTCTTAGCTTCCTGAGTCACTGGGATTATAAGCAGGGACCACTATATCTGGCCAAAAAGTAATTTTAAGTAGAAAATATTATCTGAATAGTTGACTGATGGTCCTGCCTCATAAATGCTGGAGCACAACACTTAGGTTTGGAAGCCTAAACAGCTCTCACCTGATAGATAATCTTCAAGGTAAACCAAATCTGACTCATCTAACGATACGTAAATTGAGATTAGGGCGTCTAATTTCACTTCAGCAATCCTGACCTTGTGAAATGGGTCCAGATTCTGCCTTGGACTGACTAACCTTCTGTAGCATCTATTCCCTAGTAGGACTGAGGAATGGTGTGTGTGTGTGTGTGTGTGTGTGTGTGTGTGTGTGTATGTGTGTGTGTACAGAGAGTGCTCAGGTGGTAAGGGAGTGTGGATGGTATTGACAACATAGGCAGGAGTCATGCATGTGGGCCAAGCATGGTCGATTGCTTACCTTCTCGGTTCTAGCTATAATTCTCAGGGAATTCGTTGCCTTCCATTCCAGATTGTGTTTAGAGTATAGCTTAATGAGATTACACTTATTTACATTGGGGGGATCAAAATGCTCTATGCTTCAGGCTTTGTATTTCTAGTAACAAGGAATTTTCTTTATGTACTTGATTGAAATTTCCTTTGAACTTTTAAAATTGCAATAGCATTGTAACCTACTGGTTCATTATAACTCTTCATGCATTGAGAGAGGATTCATAACCCACTGGAAAACTGTGATTTTATGTATATATATACATAAAATCAATATATGTATATATAAATAAAATCTATCTATAAATAAATAGCATATATATATAATTTGATTCAATTCAATAAAATGATCTACTATATACAGGGATCTGTAGAGTATACAAAATAAAGTTTCTTATTTTTAAGAAACTTGCAGTTGGTTTAAAAATGTTAATACTGTACTTATTGATTCTAAGATACAATTAAAAATTTTTTTTAGTTATACATGGACACAATATCTTTATTTTGTTTATTTATGTGGTGCTGAGGATTGAACCCAGTGTCTCACATATGCGAGGCAAGTGCTCTGCCACTGAGCCACAACCCCAGCTCCTAAGATACAAATTTTTAACATCCCTAAAATTGGAATTCTTCTTACAACTAATTGTATGGTATAGTTTGATTGGTAGCATTTAACATTTATATATATATATATATATATATATATATATATATATATAATTTTGTCTTACAATTAATGTCTTCAGATTCAATGAGACATGGTAGCACCAGCAATTTGGGCAGTTCTACCTGCCATTCCACTTGACAAGCATATCTTGTGAGTGATTACAGGTTAGGAAATACGAATCTACAGTTCTGTCAGTTGATCTCAGTGCCAGTTCCCACATGCCTCTCATTGTATAAGTTATCTCACCAGCTGAAAGTGATTCTGGGATTTAAAGATATATCATTGTCTTAGAACATACTTCCTGCATGCAAGAGATGAAATAGAAATCTCTTACAATAGTGGAGGGAACACTAGGTATTCTAAATGAACTGAAAGATAATGTGAAGGACTTTAGCTCTTCCCTTTCTAAGAGATTTTCAAATATAGATTTGACTATGTGATTTTTTCCAGTCCATCATAAGATCAGATAAGATGTATCTTCACTTTAAAGAATGAGACAGGATGTGGCATATTCTACATTGGCATGAAGACTGTAAGAGGTCAGCTCACCTCCATATAAATACCTACTATGAACAAAGTGCGTACCCAGTCTGAGAGGGTATAATAGGGAAAGGCCAAGAGATACCATTATGACTTTTGAAAAGACTTTGTTATATAATACAGCAATATGTATACAAATATCTAAATGAGCAAAATTTTAAATTATTGATATTATGAAATGATTTAATAATGGTTCATATAGGTAGTAGTTAATATTCATTTAGAACAGTGTCTGGGATATTATAAGGGCTATGTGAAAGTGTTTGTTGAAAGGAAAATACAAACAAAGGAAGGAAGGACAAACTATAGTATACTATCAAATGAGACAAGTGACCTAAGGATTATACCAAAACTAGGGAATATGGGGAATTTTTGAGCCAATTCTGTAAGGAATAGTAGGATTCTTTGAAGAGGTAGAAGAGAAAGCATTCCTGATCAAGAGTTAGAAAAAAAGTCTGTGTACACGTGTACATTAGGTTGTCTTATTCCACTAGAGCATATTTATTTGCTGCAGGGAGGAGGCAAAGGAGAGATAAAGGTTAATGACCTAGGAGACAGATGGGATCAATGATGGAGTGTGACTAGGGAAGAGGTAAGAGGTGATGGAATCTAGAACACAGTGAAAGGATCATTCTTAGACAAAAGACATGACATCTATTCCTCTGAAGCAGGAAGAAAGGAAGGAATAGAGATAGATGCAAATAAATTAATCTGCAGGGCCAGAGTTTGGGGGTAGAGGGATTTTTTTTTTTTGTATGATGGCTTCTATTTTCTCTTTGAAATAGGAAAGAGCTAAGGTTTTCTGATGATCTGGATGGGGATGGAGCACATAGTGGCGATGGTGAGTGAGTATTCATTAGAGCAATGAAAGCGTGGAATAACTGCTCAGGGAGAGAAAACTGAACAAAGACAAGAAGAAAAAAATATCGCTTGGAAACACTGGGGTCCTTTTGAGATTGGGAAGCATAACGGGCGGCAATGGGTATAGTCCTGTGACTCCCTTAGCCATCCTTTTCAGCCTAGAGGTAGGAGAGAAGAGGAGTGTGACTGCAGGATGGCTGCACAGTTGAGAGTGTCCAAAGAAAAGAACCTGGAAGGGTCAGAAGGTGGAGGGATTGAGGGAGTGAGCCATAAAAAGTCCAGGGGGTTGAGTTTTCAGGACAAAGTGTTTGCATCTTAGAGCCTATAAATGGAAGTGGCTTAGATAATCATCCACATTGATAAAAAATTAACTCAGCTTCTTAGTCCTCAAGGGATCTTGAGAAGTGACCTGGAGGTCAACATATGATGATAACATAGAAGGCTAGAAGGAGTTACCGAGAATCCAATGTACCTCAAAGAAGTAAAGGCACATTTAAACAAAGAGAGAGCGGAAAGAATGAAGAATATCTGCAGGGAACAGTGGAAAAATGGACAATGATATCCAAATATTTGAGCCCTAAAGTAACACGCTGTCATCAAATGAACATTTGAGAAGTGTATAAAGAAGGCAATTATTTTCAGGGAAGAGGTTGCCTTGAAGATTAGGTAGGTATTAGTTTAGCATTCTGGATTGGAATATGAATTACAGAATCATAAAACTGAGTCAAACTCAGGTAACAGAGCTGTGTGACCTTGAACAGCATAAATCTTTTGTGTCTACTTTTCGGAGTCCTCTTGTCCATAAGATGGAAATAATAACAGAACCTGGCCACTGTATGGATTATACACTACACTAATTTTCTTCTGCTTCATATATCTTTAATCCTTGGTTCCTTCACTGTTTTTTTTTCTCCCTGTTGGGATCTTAATGTTGAAGGGTTTTAGGGCTCAGATTTTATCCTGCTTCCTTTCACCCCCTCTTTCCTTCTTCCTTCTCTTCCTTTCCTTTGTCTTACTTTTTCTCTCATCAACCAGCCACATGGTTTTAAATACCACCCATATGCTAATGACTTCTACATTTCTCTCCAACACAGACCTTTCTCCAAAACTTCAGACCCATATATCCCGTGCCTATTAGACCTCTCCATTTGGATGGCTATTAAGATATCTCCAACTCAGCATGTCCAAAAATGAAGTCTTGATCTTCCCCCCAAATCTGCTTTGTCCATAGCCCACCCATGTCAGTGATGGCAACTTTATTCAGGTGCCAAGGCCAAAACTTTTGAAGTCACCTTGTTCTCTCAGAGAACATACCCATTTGGCTCTGCCTAAAAAGAATATCCTGAATCCAGCTACTTTTGTGGATACCATTTTGATTTGAGTTTACCCTCTACCCTGGTTCCAGCATTTCCCTTTCCAATTTTAGTCTGCCTTGAGTTTGTCAAAGAAATCTCTAAAACTCCAAGTTGGATCACATCATTCTTCTAACACTGCAATGGATTTCATTTCTCTTAAAAAAAACTAATGAAGTCCTTACAAAGGCTCTAAGCAATCCATATTCTCTTTATTTCTCTGGCCTCATCACCTTTTGTGGCTTTCCTGTTTCACCCTGCCAAAGGCTGTTGAGCTTTCTTATTCCTTGAATGAATCACTTACACTCTTGCTCTGGGGCATTGTGCTAACCATATTCTCTACCTAGAATGCTCTTCCTTCATATTTTCTTGTTGAACTTCCTTCCCTTTGAACCTTTTTAAAATCTTACCTTCTGAATGAAGCCTGTCCTGATCACCCATTTAACAAGGCAGTATGTATCAGCTGTCTTTCCCTCCCCCTGCCAGGCACTCCTAATCTCTTCTCCCTGCTTTCTTTTGCACTACTACCTCCTTACATTACTATAAAATTCATTAATTTGTTCAGTTTATTCTGTACCTTCCATGCAATGGACACTCATGTGAGCAGGTATATCTGTTTGCTTTCTTCACTGAGGTGCACTAAGAACCTAGTATGGTGTGTGGCAAGGGTAGGTACTCAATAAATATGTGTTAGGGGAAGAAAACAATAAGTAAATAAATGGATGACTAAAGAGCACTGTTTATATGCAGGTTATTATGCTAAGTATTCCATTAATGTTACTAATGTCATTGCTATTAATTTTTAGTTGGAGAAAATGAAGAATATACCCCGGGAAGGTCTGAAAGAATAAAAAAGAGGATATGAAAGAAAACTTTTAGGTTGACATAGACCGGTGAGAGGATTATGACCTTAAAATAAACTCTAGCAGTCTACTGGTTTCTTTGTAAGAGTTCTCTAGAAGAAGGTACCCTAGAGAGAATAGTTAGGAAATAATTTACCCAGGGATAATTATTGCTAACAGGAATGAGTCTTTTCCCACCCTGACTCACTCAACAGAGACTACTTTTAAGTAATTATCTTGGTTAAGTTTTATTAATCTTTTGGCACTGAACAAAATGGTGCACTTTATTGGAGAACACTGTTCACCACTGAGGTTTTAAAGCTCTTGGGGGAGCATTTGAATGGGAATAGAATTTGATAGCAGGATTGATTTAGGAGTGCTTGTTCACATTTCCCTTACTGTTTCTTTCCTTTCTTTCTTTTTAGAAAATATATCTTGAATGTTTGGGAAATTAGTGACTTTAAGAGAGAATTGAAAAATTTTAGTTCAGAGAACATGGGGTTTTTCTGATAACTTTGAGTGCGTTTATATGTGTTTTGAATTTTGATGCTTCATGTTCTCATACTGCCCATTGCTTTATTGAAATGGCTTAATTGCTATGTTAGACTGGAGAATTTTATGGTAGACCTAGGGATATTAGGTAGATTTTTAAAAAATTAAGTTAACATTTATATTACTGACATAGCTCATATTCATCATAGACAATGTTAAAAATGCAAAAAAAGGTACAAAGAAGAAAAAAATAGCCCTTATACTATCACCAGAGATAATTACTATTAGTCTCTTGGTATATAGTGACTATTTTACCTAGAGTTATTTCAAAAATTGAATATATTTCCCTTGGAACTTATTAGACATCAAAACTATCTCACAGTCCACAGGGCAGTGAATTCCTAACTCTGTTTTCATATGGACACCTCTGAGAATCTAATAAAAACTGTAGATTCCCTTCCCCCCAATTCCCATACGGTCATACACAAAAATTGTGTATTTATTTTTAGGAGTGTTATGAACAGTCTTAATCCTATAATGGCATATATATTCTAGGTTAAACTCCTTCATATAAAGCACAAGCCCCCTTTTCAAAAATTTGAAATCTGATAAATTGTTAAAAATTAAATGGTATTCCTATAATGCATGAATTTTTCAAGGGTAACTATGGTGAATATCTGTTTGTCTTCTCAGTAACCATTTTATACCTTTCTTCTGGTAACACTGCCCACTCTTATTGTTGGATATGTGAGGGTGGGCATGTGACCCAGGTGACACCTAGAAGAATATCTGACCTCAGAATGAATACTTAAAGGGTGACTTAAAATTAAACAGAGACTGACCTTTTTTTTCAAAGTGTGTAAGAATTTATGCATCTGAATGAATCATTTCTTTTCCTCTGAATTCCCCTTGGGAGAGTTCATTTCAATTATGATTATGTCCATGGTCCAAAATATTTTGAGTTCCCCTTCCAGAATTTCTTTTAAAGGAAGTTTATGATCCCTATAAGAAATTTACATTTTCAGAACTCTGGTTTAACAGAAACCCCCACCAAATGACATAAGTAAAAAAGGAACTTATTGACCCTCATAACTGGAAAGCATGGGGGTAGCTCAGTTTACAAACAGGTGGACAGAGAAACTCAAACAGTATAACCAGGAGCTAGTGTTTCTCTCCTTGACTCTGTGACCTCTTTCCTTTTTGTTGGCTTCATTCTCAGGTTCTTCCTGTATGGTGGAAAAAATGACTTACCTGAAGTCCCTCAGGAACAGGTAGCAGAGTTCTGTGACAGGCTGCATGCAAACATAAAACCATCTCTGAGGTGAGGGGAACTCAGTTGTTTTTTGGTTAGTTCTGAGGCATAGGCTTCCTCATGGAGTCTTAATTCTACCACCATGTATGGACCCGGAGTGGAGAAGAGAAAAACAGGGGACTATAGTTAGAAGAAGATCTGTTTATCTTTTCAGTAACCATTTTACCTTTCTTCTGGTAACACTGCCCACTCTTATTGTTGGATATGTGAGGGTGGGATTGTGACTCTAGGGTAAATATGAATCTTTTAAAGTCAAAACTTATTCATGATTCAAAATACCCAGTTTCTTCACCAGTCTTGACCTTTGATGATAACAAAGATAATAATTTAACACAACCAGAGGTAGTCAAAAAATGTGTTTCAGGTTGTAATGTCCATTTCAAGGGAGGTAGATATAAGAAAATACCACATAATTGCAGGGGTTATCTTCCTAATTTAAGTGAAATAGAAGAAATGAGGAGTAAGATAAATTATAAAATAGCATATAAACTACTATTTAGTTTTAGCCTATGTTCTTAAAGGACATCTCTTTGAAAAGAGATTATAAAATTCTCAAGGGGGAGTCTGAGACATTGAATTTTAAGCAAAATGCCAACCTAGTGAGTTTTAAATTTGGAAAAATATTCTAAAATATGAATTTTTGTGAGTTTTCCTGCAGACTCAAAAAATGTTTATGCAATCAGTGTTCTGGCTACAGTAGTCTATGGGATTAAACTTATGTTTCATGGAATTAATCTATCTTTCATTTGGTATATTTGTCTGTTGATCTAGCCCTTTCTGAGAACAGAGTGTGCTACAATTTAGATCTTGAGTATTCCACACAGGATGACTTGGTTAAAGACTTGGTTGCCATTCTGTGGCACTATTGGGAGGTGCTGGAACCTTTTAAAGGTGGAGCCTAGTGGAACAAAGTTAGGTCATTGGGGGTGTGCCCTTGGAGGGATGATGAGATCTTGGTCACTTTTTGTCTTCTTTGCTTCCCAGCTGCCATGAGGTAAGCAGCTTTGCTCTACAACATATTTCCTGCCATAATGTTTTGCCTCACTGCAGCCCAGAGGCAATGGGGCCAAGTCAAAATAAGCCTTTTTGCCTTTTAAGTTGAGTGTTTCCTGTAACTTGTCACAGTAATGGAAAGCTGACACAATGTGCTAAAACCTTTGCCTAAAGATACTGATTTATGTATTTGTCTCCTATTTTTACTCACTTAAAAATACATTTCAAGGCTACATATATACATGTACTCATAATTCTATCTGCTTAATACTATATAATTATTGGAGGGGTGTACTGGGGATTGAACTCAGGGGCACTTTACCACTGAATTACATCCCAAGCCCTTTTTATTTTTTATTTTGAGACAGGATCTTACTAAGTTGCTTAGGGCCTCACTAAGTTGCTGAGACTGGCCTCAAACTTGCAATCTTTCTGCCTTAGCCTCATGAGTTGCTGGGCTTAAAGGTGTGTGTCACCACACCTGGCTTATATTCCTTTTAATATATGATGTTGCTCTTTCCCATAAGACATTTTTTCACCTCCAGTTCTGTAACTTGAGTTTGTTTTAGTTCTTATTTTACTGATATATATTTTTCCATCCCATTATCATCAACATTTCTATATACTTTCTTTACTTGCTTTCTTTACCTCTTTAATCTTTATCTGGGGATTCACTGTCTTTTGATTTATGAATTTGATCCATTTATATTCATTGTACTTTTATTAATATTTGTATCTATAATACTGTGTTCTTGGTTTCTATTTACTTTTGTTCCTTTTCATTCATTTATTTATTCTTTTATGCACCCTATTTGGAAGATGAAAAAATTTTCTTCCGTTTTGAAAGCTATATATTCTGTTTTTATTCTTGTGGTATACTCCCAACTTAGTAAGATTTATATTAGTACTTATTTTTCCCAACAAAACAGTGAAAAATTTACTGACAATTATATATAATTATATATACTTTACTGATATATATCAGTATACTTTTTTTACTGAAAGTGAAAAGAACCTTAGCACATTTTAGCTTCTTTTACTTCTCTCTGGTATCTTCCCTCAAACCTCAGTATTATATTATGATTATTTAGAATTTTATCTTAGGTTTCCATAGATGTACTTTTATAGTTATTGCTTATTACATAACAATAAATTAAATTTTTGCCTCTTCTTATTTTCCACACTTCCTTATTTCCTCCTGGATTCACACTTTGTTGCATTGCAGTATACTCTTAAGATGTCTTTCAAAGAGAGCTTCTGTATGATAATTTGTTTGACCTCATAAACTTGTCTTGCTTTGTAATTTGTTTATTTGTTTTTTGGTAATGGTCTGCTTTTATTCTTTCCTCTTTCTATTTTGTATACCTACTAGAGGTTTCTTCTTTGTGGTTATCATAAGACTTACATAAAATATCTTATTACAGCCACGTGTGGTGGATCATACCTGTAATTCCAGTGCTCAGGAGGCTGAGGCAGGAGGATCACAAGTTCAAAGCTAGCCTGAATAGCTTAGCAAGGCCCTAAGCAACTTAGTGAGAACTTGTTTCAAAATAAAAAATAAAAAAGGACTGGGGATGTAGCTTAGTGTTTAAGTGCCCCTGGGTTCAATCCCTGATAAGAAAACTCTTATTATAAAAGCATCATGTTAAACTGGTAACAACTTATTTTATACAAAAACTTTGCAGTTTCTGTTTTTTCCCCTCCCCCATTTTATGCTATTGATGTCATACTACTTCTTATATCCATTAACAAATTATTGTAGCTATAGTTATTTTTATTTTTTACTTTTTGGGTACTGGGGATTGAACTCAAGGGCACTCGACCACTGAGCCACAGCCCCAGCAGGTTTTTTTTTTTTTTTTTGTATTTTATTTAGAGACAGGGTCTCTCTGAGTTGCTTAGTGCCTTGCTTTTGCTGAGGTTGGCTTTGAGCTGAGCTGCTAGGATTACAGGTGAGTGCCAGCAGCCAGCAGCCAGCAGCTATAGTTATTTTTAACCATTTTGTCTTTTAACTTTTATTCTAGAGTTAAAAGTGATTTCTGTACCACCATCACAATATAAAAATATTATAAATTTGATTATTTATTTTTCTTTACCAATGAGGTTTTTTTGTTTGTTTGTTTTCATGTTGTTACTTAACATCCTTTTATTTCAACTTCAAGAATTTCCTTTAGCATTTCTTATAAGGCAGGCCAGTGACAATGAACTCACTTTTTGTTTGTTTGTTTGTTTCTGGTTTTGTTTGTTTTGGCCTTCAAATATCTTAATCTTGCCTTCATTTCTAAAGGGCAGCTTTTCTGGGGATAGTATTCTTAGTTGTTAGGTTGTTATAGTTTAGATATGAGATGACCCCCAAAAGCTCATGTGTGAGACAATGCAAGAAGGGTTGGAGGAGAAATAATTGGGTTGTATCCTTAACCTAATCAGGAAATTAACCCGGGATGGGATTAACTGAGTGGTAACTGGAGGTTGGTGGGGTGTGGCTGGAGTAAGTGGTTCATTGGGGGTGTGACTATGGGGAATGTATTTTGTATCTGGAGAGTGGAGTCTCTCCTTTCCAATCATCATATGAGCTATTTCCCTTTGCCATCCTCTTCTGCCATGATGTCTTGCCTCACCTGGATCCCCAAGGAATGGAGCCTGCTGTCTATGGATTAAGCCCTCTGAAACTGTGAGACCCTAAATAAACTTTTACTTCTCTACAGTTGTGCTGGTTGGGTCTTTTAGTCACAGCATCAAAAAAGCTGCTTAAAACACGTTTTATTTATTTATTTTAGTATTTTGAATATATTATTCTATTCCCTCCTGACCTGTATGGTTTCTTCTAATTTTGCTGATAGCCTTATAGATCCCTTTTCTGTGATGAGACTCTTTTATTTTTCTGCACATAGATTCTTGGTCTTTGACTTTTGGACATTGATTGTAATTCACATGATCAAATTGTTTTAGGTTGATCTTGCTCATTATCCTTTGAGCTTTGTGGATCTGGATGTCCATGTCCTCACAGGTTTTGGAAGTTGTCAGTCATTACTTCTTTAAGTTTTTTTCTTCTTTCTTTCTTCTCCGGATGGGACTCCTGTAACTCATATTTGGTATGCTTGCTAGTGTTCCACCTATCTTTTAAACTTTCGTAACTCCCTTTCATTCTTTTTTCTTTGCATTCCTCTAATTTATAATTTGAAATTACCTGTCTCTGAGTTTGCTATTTTTTTTCCTGCTGCAGGATTAATTTTGCCATTGAAATAAAACTTTTTTAGTTTTACATTGTATTCTTCAGGTCCAGGATATGTTTGGTTCTTTTTTTGTGATTTCCATTTTTTTTTCTAGATTTTACATTTTGTTTATGATTTTCCTGATTTTGTTTAGTTGTCTAGATGTCTGTCCTTACTTGCATCTCATTAAGCTTCCTTAAGATGATTATTTTGATTTCTTTGTCAGCTGTTTGTAGATCTCCATTTCTTTGGGGTTAGTTTCTAGAGCTTTATTTGTTTATTTTGGTGGTGTCATGATTGGCTGATTCTTTGTGCTCCACAAACCCTTGCATTGGTATCTGTGCATTTGAAGAAGCAAACGCCTCTTGTAGATTTACAGACTGGTTTCAACAGGCAAAGACCCTCTCTTCTTGGGCACCTGGGCAGAAGGGATTGCCTTTGGAATTGTGATCAAATGGGATTCAAACTGGGTCATGTGAGTATTGTTGGGTCAACTGTCAATTCCATGGTTGGTGGGTTATTAACAGGGGCTTGAGCAGCCATGGTTCTTGTAGCTTGGTGAATTGGATTGCCTCTGAGAACTTGGACAGTAGGGCTAATGCTGGGATGAAGGTCTGCTTGAGGATCCATAGATGGTAGTCCTTTTACTGTGTATGATGATGGAACAGCTCCTTCTTGGTCTCTGATAAAACTCCTGCAGGTCATTGGGTGAGTCATTAAACAGACAGGACTGACTCTGTATCAAGAATGAGAGGGATTGGGACCAAGTCACAGGGCTACTATCTCAGGGTCCACATCTAAGACTGACATTTGCAGGCTTGCTTCTGGGGGCAGCAAAAGGCATTTCCTGGTGGGTCCTTGATTGGGAAACCTGCTCCCAGACTGTAACTGAGAGAGGATGGATCAGAATTACAAAGCTGTTTTGGATTTGGTGTGGGATTCAGGTCAGCAGGTTGGCCTGCAGGGTCATGAATGATTGTCTTTCCCTCCTCGTCCCTACATAGGCAAAACTGCTCTCAGGCTGCCACTGAGAGATGCTGGATCTGAGTTTCAGGGTTATTTCAGGGTTCAAAGCCAGGATCTAGATCAGTGGGTCTATAATCTAAGGCCTGCATAGACATGACTCCCTTGGTAGATGATTCTAGTGGCAGAACCATGCCAAACAGGGCAGAAGCCAAGTCCATTGGGAAACAAGACTGTTTTTGGATCAGAACCCAGGGCATGAGTCTAACTCCTCAAAACAGCCCTTCTTAGTCTTGGGTTCCAGCATAATTTCATAGCTTCCTACCCAAATCTCAAAGCTCCCATAAAAATCAGTCTTGTCCATGGATGGCTGTGAAATTATTATTGTTTTGGGGACATATGATTCTACCATCTTGCTAACTTTATTGCTGTCAAATTTTTCATGATCATCTTGAAATATCTTCTTTCTCTGAGCAGAAATTTCTCAAGAATGTAATTAGCTCCGAGGGAAGGGCTAGAAGATGTTTTTGTCATCAATACTGTCTTTGGAATCTAAGTTGTTTTCTACTGGAAAAGCAAAACTTTCACCTGATTTAGCTGAGAAAATTCCTCAATGTGGGCTGCCTCTAGTGGCTCAGTGTTACCTTGGATAGGTTGCTGCCAACACCCACGGACCCCCGTTGTTGTCCTTCTCAGCAGCACATGTCCCACTTCTATTTAAATAGAATAAAGGTTGGAGCTAGAAAAGAGAAGAGTATCCAATTTGGCATTTGGAATAAGTATTATATATATAGATTGTAAAGATTCTAGGAAGGAGGGAGTTTGCTTATCCTTAACAAGAGGAGATTGAAACCATGACATAATTGAATGTTAGAGTTAGAAGCTGCCTTAGTATCATCAAATCTACCAGCCTCAGGAAACTGAGCCTGGTAGGTAAGGAAATTGAGGTCAAGTTTGGTGAAATGACTTGGTTTAAGTTAGAACTAAGACCTTACTCCAGGGATAATGTTCTTTCTGTTATATCCACCTATATTTCCATTGTATTTCAGGCTTGAAAGTCAACGATAGCATGCTGGTAGGTCACTTTCCTATAGATCTTGATTTTATAAGCCAGAAAAAAGTTCAGATGATGACATGGAGAAATGTATTAAGACTTGTTCCTATACTTGGTGTAAATATTAATTTCATGTGTCAACTTGGCAGGGCCACGAGGTCAGACATTATTTTGGGTGTTTCTGTGAGGGTGTTTTTGTATGAAATTAACATTTAAATCAATAGCCTTTGAGTATAGCAAATTGCCCTCCATAATGTGGGTGAACTTCATCCAATAAATTGAAACCCTGAATGAAACTAGAGACCAACCATTTGAACTTGAACTGCCATGTGGAGGCTTTCCTGGGTCTTCACTGAGATGGCCCATCCTACAGATTTTGGACTTATCGATCTCCATAATTCTGTGAGCCAATTCCTTAAAATCCCCCATCTATCTATCTATCTATCTACCTACCTACCTATCTCTCTCTCTCTCTCCATATATGTACATACATGTAGCAATAGGGGAGATATATGTATATATGTATTTATCTTCTATTTCCCTGGAGAACTATAATACACTTAGTGACACATTTGTTTCTCTAGTCCAGCATTTGAACCTTGAATATTTGTACCCAAGAAGTATCTTGTCTGATGTTTTAGATAATCATGTGCTATTATCTATCTCTTTAATGCTCTGTAAATACCAAGATGCTTCTCTTTTATTTTGGTCCTAAAAGAGAACTTTTTAAAATTATGTTCCAGAGTTATTCATATAATATTCTCCATCTTTATTTATAATAGAATCCTGATATATCTTCACCATATTAGAGGACTAGTGCTGCTGGCTCTGCTTGTTGAAAGGTAAGATGGATTTTAGGCTCAGTGGCAGAGAAGGCAAGAAAACACATAGCAACTCCGTTTTCATTCTTCCTCTGAAAAGTCAGTAGCTATTTTGCTGTCAAGTCCTGTCTTGTTTTTCCACGACACTCCCACATCCTCTACATTCTCCTTTTTTGCGTTGGTTAGGACACTTTCAATCATGAATGAAGAGTAATCCAACTAAAAGTAGCTTAAGGCAAAAAAGAAGTTTATTAGCATATGTAACAACAACAACAACAACAACAACAAAAACGTCTGAGGGAGATCTGTGCTAGGTGAATCCAGAGCCTCAAGCATTGTCATTCAGACCTAGTTTCTCTCACCCCTCTGCTTGCTTTGTGCTGGTTTCACTTTCAGGCTAGTTTGCTATTGGTATTGGTAAGACAGTCAGTAGCTCCTAAGGCAGGTCCTGTTCAGAAATGAGTGCTTCTCAAGAGTGCTAAAAAGCCCTTGACTGACAGTTTTTGGGCAATTAGGTTATATACCTACTTGTGAATATGCTAATTAGCTTTCAATAAGATCAAATGCCCACCTTCAAACTTGAGTTAGGGTTGGCCTCAGTCAACCCACAAGTACAAAGAGTAAGGATGAGGCAGTTTTCAAAGAAGAGAAACAATGAATGGATACCAGGTAAGTGCAAGCATCAGAATACAGTACATTATCCTTGTTAAGTTTGGGCAGTCAGAGTGTGTCTTACAGGTGGGCAAAAGCCAGTGCAGAGGAACAGTCTTGAACCGTTCAATCTGACTGAACTGTGACTGTGGAATCTCCTGTGCTGTAGATAAAAGGAATCTAGAGACAGAGGCAGAGGACTAGGATGGTCTCCTCGTGGTTTTAGAAACAAATTATATTTCCTGAAAGGCTCCTTATTTCCATTTAGTCTATATGCTCTTTTGCAATATAACTTTATGATCCTTTAATCCAGAGGTGGAATCTTTTGTTCTGTCCCCTTGATTTCGGGCCAGATTTGTTTTGCTTTGATGAACAGAATGTGGCAAAAGCTATGTTGTGTGAATCCTAGATTTTTTTGTTTTTAATGTCCTTTCTTTTGATACATTTCCCTGTGATTCCCTGATATAAAAGATAGTTTAGTCTACCAAAGGATGAGAGATCACGAGGAGGCAAATGGTGATACTCCAGCCAATACCATCTTGGACCTCTGAGCCCAGTTAACGGCTTTATTGATGCATGAGCTCCTCAAAGAGGACCTGCCCCTCAAACCCACAAAATTGTAAGAAATAATAAGTCATTGTTGATTAAAATCATTGCTTTTGGGAATATTTGTTACATAGCATAGGGTTATTGAGACATTAGTCTCTCACAGTGAGAATCCTTAGGTACAGAGATTCAGGTGCTTTCTTAGACTGTGATACAGTAATTGGCAGATTAAGGAAAGACTCTGTGTAGTTTGGGTTTTTTCCCTTAAATACATGAACTGTCAGTTGATTTAGTCTTTTTATGTTTCTAATCAGTTATATTTTAAGAAAATAATCTTAATATCAATCATACTTCATATCACTCTTTCATTAACATGTGGAATTTCTAGTGGTAACTGACCAAGAAATAATGATTTCATGTATATATATAGACCCAGACCTGCTTTCTTAGGTTAATATTTAGGTCTACTCAAATCTAGCCAAATAAATGTTTCAGTGGAAAAAAACAACATTACCATATTTTAAAACAAGCATGAAAACCCAGAGTTCAGGCATAAGAATACAGTTCTAGGACTCTTTGTTTTCTAAAACCATTCAGTATCACTGATTTTTTGTATTGACCGTTGTGTTAATACCCCATTGATAAATGTTTAACTACATGTAAGCTGAAAGGGTTCATTATTTCAGAAATCCCAAGAAAGCATCTGGGCATATAGATATTTCTGTAGACAGTAAAGATATGAACAAATTTATATTTACTGGCTCTTTACAAAATCTTTCTTTTAGAGATATTAAAGATGAATAAAAATACATCAGTGAGTGGATCTTAATTTATATTGATTACAGTTAATAGATGCTTAGGGGGAGGAATATAGCATAGCATGAAAGAAACTCCTTGTGGGTTCACCTGGATCACGATAGCATGTGATGTCACAGTTATCTTCTTCTACTCTGCTTAAGAGAGAAAGTACATAAATAAAGAGTTCTGAAAATTGCTACCTCTGAGCCTCTTTGGGATCAGGTGAAGAATAGACTCCTTGAAATGGAAATGACCTGTCTTTGTCTTGGTTATACTCACATATTGTCATCATGATCCAGTCATTCTACCAAAGTGCAAGGCTTGTTTCTGTTCATTGAATCATTGGCTGGGGGTCACTGACCCCCTCATATGTGTAGTAAGGTTGTGTTAGTTTGGGAACTGATGACAGGCAGCTCTTAACAAGATTCCTCATACTTTTCCTCTGAATAGCCATGATACATTTGGGCTGCTCAATTTATCAGAGTATATTCTGGGTCTTCTGGATGCAAATAAAGCTGCATGGGATGTATCCAAATTCAGAAGTAAATGAAGGGTGAAGTGGTATGCCGGTGTGACTGCAGTCTGACTAATTTGAATCTATTTGCCCTCCATCATTTCTGTGTCAGCATAGCCATACCAAAATGGATTCTGTGAAGCTGATTGAATCATAGTATCTAGAAGCTTAATAAGCTGCTAAAATGTAAATACTGACCTGGGGAATTTTGCATGGCTAATGAAGGCAGAGTTCAGACTCCATGATTATATTGCACAGCTCTACCAAAATAGCCAATAAATGTTTACAAATCCATTTGATCTACTCAGTTTATCTGCTTACAATATAGGAAGGGTGAATATATTTCAGTAATATCTTAACTCTTTCAGGGAGAATGGCACGAAAGGAAAGAAGCAATAGGTGCAGGATGAGTGACTTCTCTGAGTCTTGGCTTTAAGGATGACTGCTGCATGATCCTTAAAGTATTTTGTGTGGTGATTATAGTATCAGCTCTAAGAACAAGGAGCTTTCTGCCAATATGTCTTGCAAATAGTGTTGGTTCTAGAAGGAAATTGAGGTGAGAGTGTAGAAAAGAGAATACAAATGCTTTGTGCTATGAATACTGGATCGTTCCACCTGAAATGTGTAAATACAATATAGATTTTCCTGGCATTGAGTTAGATTTGGCAGATGCTTCATTCCATTGATCTTGAGGGTAATAATATTTATCATAGTGTAATCTTTTAGTAGAAGCAAAAGTACTGACTGAGGAGACATTCCAATTATTCATGTTCCTTTGTTATTGTGCTATTATCTTTATGTTTGTTTTGTCTGACTGTTTTGGTGAAGAGAGAATAGACTGAGAAAAATGTAGAATGTGAAATGGTACAGAGTGTGTACCCTGGAAAATGATAAATGCACATGTAATTTTTCACTTCAAATTAGAGACAAAGTTCATATGCAAACCAAAAACATAATTAGTTATAACGACAGTCTATTTTGTTTAGATCATTTTAAATCTCACAATGTGTTGTTAAATGCACAGATTCTTTCTTTTCATCTCTTCCCCTGTGTGTGTCTTTGCTTAAAGCAAGGGCCTCCACAATGGAACAGAGGGAATCTTTATAAAGCAGTAATCAAGCATAATGAACCCAATTGGGAGTGCAGACTTGGTTTGAATTACACTTTTCAGAGCCCTTAGGTATATTTAGGTATCTAGATATGCTCAACCCACATCCCAGGTGGTAGGCAGTTTGGGTATCTACCCAGCCCCTACCCTACCTCTCAGATCATAGCAGGGCTTTGATGGAGGCAGTAGGATGGTAACAGATTACCATACTTGCTGTCACGTTTAAAGAACTTTCTCTAGTGTTAGAGTGGTTCAGTCATCCAGAGACTTCTCCAAATGTTGTAGAATAATTTTGTTCCCAAGGCAGAAAAAATGCAGGTAATTTGATAGGTTCATTGAATAATCAAATAACCCGACTGCCCTAGATGACCTGAACCTTACTGCCAGGACTGTGTCTACTGGGCTTTCTGATTCTACTTCCCAGCCTGACCCTAACTCTAATCCTAAATTTTGTTATTTATGCCATTAAATCCCAGTCTTGTGCTTTGGTTTAACTGATAATAGAAAGTGAATTTGGAGTTTGGACATTGCTGGCAAAAGCCTGGGGAACTTAAAGGGAGGGAAAGGAGAAAACATGGGGAATCACTGACATGATGTAAGTCTCCAACCTATAGCTTTAAAAAATTGCTCCTGTGAAGGTTAATGTAAGACAGAGAAATCAGGTACATCCCAATGTATAGTGAGTAACATGGATGTGTCATCCTGATTACCCCCCCCCCTTTTTTTTGGTACCAGGGAGTGAACTCTGGGGCACTCAACCACTGAGCCACATCCCCAGCCCTATTTTGTATTTTATTAGAGGTAGGGTCTCACTGAGTTGCTTAGTGCCTTGCTAAATTGCTAAGGCTGGTTTTGAACTTGTCTGTCTCCGCCTCCAGAGCCACTGGGATTACAGGCGTGCGCGCCACTATGTCCAGTCCTGATTGCCTTTCAAGGAAGGGCTGGTAGCCCCAGCTGTTGGGAGAACTCTCAGCAGACATCTCTAAGCACCAACTCAGCAGGAAGAACAGCCTTCACCTAAGGCTAACCTCCCAGGTGGTCCAGGGCCAATGACTGATGGAGGCTGGACCATATGGGCTCAACACAGAACAACTCTGACAAATCTCTGAAACTGGTCTGCTTCATAGTGTGACTTCTTTCTCTTCCCTAATCCTGCTTTTTCTTTTTCTTTTTCCTTTCCAAGAGAACAACTGCACATGGAATTCTGTTTGAGTCAGTTTCCTAAAGAGCTCAACCTGAGATGCAATGGGAGTATTTATGTCCCAGTTGAAAAATGCACCTCGAGTTTGTGAAGTGTCATGAATATGCCCTGATTTGAAAGGTAGAGAAGGTGGAGATTAAAGTCCTTTGTTCATATATCCTGTGCTCCCCTACCTATGTCAGGTCTGGTTTTAAAAATATCTTATCCTAGAGAAGTATCATGTTGGAGTATCATTATTATATCAGTGAATTCTATTGGAAAGTCTGCCACTTGAACAAATCTCAATTTTAGGGGATAGAATTAAGGACTCAATGGTCACAGGGAAGAGAGACCAATATGGCAGAAGAGAGTAAGGCATTAATAGCAGCTATAATAAAAGTCAGGGCCTACAGCATCCCTTGCCCAAGATATCCATTTACTATGAATCCTATGGATGGAGAAGAAGCTCACAGAGTCAATAAGAATATCTTTTTTTCTTTCTCTCTCTGTTTCCATAGTCTTTGCTCCTCTATTAAAGGTGGATTATTTGAGGCTGGTTTTTTTTTTTCATAAAAGTATATGTTCTTCAAGGGTTTTATCTTAGTTTGGAAACAGTGAGGTAAAGATTTAGTTTTTCTGTTCTGTTTGTTTTCAGGGGAGGTATGGAGAACACGGACAGAGAAGTAGAAAAGTAATAGAGCAAAGGAGAGGAGGTCAATAAACCGCCCATGATTAAGTTGGTTATATAGTATTGTGTCTCAGTACTATGCTCTCGAGTGTCAAGGGAGTTAGAATGTTTATATACCCACTTATGTTAGTCATTGTGGCTGTGAGAGGTGGGATATAGGAGGAATAGGGAAGTGTAGTGCATTGCTGGGTTGCTGTGCTCTGGAAGAGTAGCTTTCTGGAATAATTCCTTAGGCTCAGAGATGCAGATACTTGCAGATGGAAGATGCAATACATCAAATTGATAAAATTCAAAATGTAAGTGTGTGGGGAGAGAAGCCGACAGTGGCTGCTCAGGCCTGGATTATATTTTTCATTCTTACATTTTGCCTGACCTACACTGTGCCTGGCAAATAGTACGTATTCAGTCACTGTTTCCTGAATCCTTAAAGATGAATCTAAGCTTCACTATGTGGTTATTGCATGCAAGGGTTCGAGACTCTTAGCAGGCTAAAGAAGATAAATGTACATGGCTCAGGTCATCTCTTGTTTCTGGAAGAGAGAACGGAGAGGAGGGTAAATCACACTTAGACTCAATTCTTAAAGATTAATGTAATACTCGGTTTTCCTGATAAGCTCTAAATTAAAGTTGGAAATTGCCTACTGCAATTCACAAAGGTGCATACACAAGAATGGAGAAAAAAAAATTCTGATTACGGTTTTATTTGCTGACACTTCTTAACAATTTATGTTCAAGTGCTATTTTGCTAATTAATGGCTGTTCAAGAAATGCCATGTGTCAGCAATGAATCACTTACTTGCGTTGCTCTTCAATGGTATATGGATAATGAACAAGGACAAGTCATATAATTGAAGCTGAAAATAACCTGGCTTTGGGACAGAGGTCTGTCAATAGGAAAGAGATATATTTGTTAACATCCATGCCAGACTATTAACAGTTAAACTAGTTAAAAGCCCAAAAGATGACTTCATTGACAGATAGAGCCCAATAACCAAAGAATTGGAAGAACAAGTAAAGCTAGCTTCAGGGACATTTGAGACCAGTGAGTAGATCACCATCCTGATCTTACTTTCCAGTTCCCATCTACATCTTCTTCTGTGCTCCCTTCATTCTCTCATTCTTTCCCATGGAGTTGGGGCTATGGCTAGTGCAGCTCCAGGCTCATCAACAGGCTAACATCCCTGTGCTGAAATGGAGAGGGCTCTCTTCTTTCAAGTTCACAGTTCATCAAGCCCTCTGTATCTGCAGGTTCTGTGTCCACAGATTCACTCTGAATTGAAAATATTTGAAATCAAATGCAAATTTGCTGAACATATACAGACTTTGTTCTTGTCATTATTTCTTAAACAATACAGCATAATAACTATTTAAGTAGCATTTATATTGTATTATAAGTAATCTAGAGATGATTTATAGTATGTGGGAGGATGTGTGCAGGTTAAATGCAAATTCCATATCATTTTATATAAGGGACTTGAGCACCAGCAGATTCTGGTATCCTTTGGAGTACTGGAACCAATTCACCTTGATACTAAGTGATGACTGTACTCCAATGAGGAACTATTTGGACATGAGGGTTATATGATCAAGAAGCAGACCTCAGTATTTAGAGCCACAGAGTATGAGGGAACATTTCTCAGAAGAATGGGAAGATAACTCTGTGGGTAAACAAGACAATAGAGGGTCAAATAGCAGTACGAGAAAGCACATGATTGAAATTGTAGGTGAACCGTTAGGATGAAAACTACCGTTGTAATTCACAAAATGGAAAGAGCATGGCTCAGGTTATTGGAGAAATGGGACTTGAACAGGAATTTGATTAATGGGGAGTTCAGAGAGAAAAGGGCATTTCAGAGAAATGATGCTAAAAGAATGAAGCACTGATTCAGACTGAATGCAGGGCACTGGGACACTGGTCCTGTTGGAGCAGAGTTGGTCTTTGCTTGGGAGGAGATGGGAAATGGATGAAAAGAAAACCATGGACAACTATGAATGCCAGAAAGAGAAATCACAATAGAATTTGAGCCAGAGAGTTTTTTTTTTGATAATTTTTTGGCATAATAATGAATTCTTATAGAGCACTTATTCTGGATTAGGGAATATTTTAAGTGCTTTTTATAATACTGACTCATTTAGTCTTCACAATAACTCTATAAATAGAATTATTGTTCTTGTTTTGTGGAGGAGGAAACTGAGGCACAAGTCTTAAATGGCCAGGGTCATATGGGTAATGAGTGTCAGTCTGGCTATATAAATTGCTTTTATTACTACTTAAAGGTAAGCATGAAGTTTATTAGCACTTGATATTTGTGTTTTATATATAGGAAATACTTTCATTTACATTAATTTGTTTCAGTCTCATAATAATCCTGTGAATTCACAAAAGCAGTTATTTCTATCTTCATTTTAGTTTTTAAGCCATTGAAATACACCTCTCTCATCCTAAGCAATTTCTTTCAATTTGTTCTGCTGGAAAGAGGTTGAAACTAGACTAGGGTTCAGAGCTCCAGAATCTGGTGGGTGTTTTTGCCTCATTGCCTGAATATTAAGGTTTTGCTGGGAGGTGACATCATAATGCTGGCTGTGGAGTGACGAATGCAGAGACGATTCAGAAGGCTGTCTGGGACACTAACGAGAAAGGCAGTAGGAGTCTAAGATACAGTAGTACAGGTTGCCTTCCAAATCAAAAGGAGGAAACTTTTTAATTTTTAGAATTAAACTAAATGGCTTCTGATTTCCTCAAAAGTGAAACTAATCATATTCAGATTTTTTTCCTAAGGAAAAAATCATTTAAAATATTGAAATTACCTACTTAAAAAATTAAACACTGTAATCCTAAGACTTTATTCAAAAAATGTGAAAAGCACTAAAAAGATTCTTCAGTTTTAAATCCATTTTAAAGAAAAAGGTAAATAGAAGAAAAGGGAAAGAAGTGAGTCAAAAGGAAATGCACACTGAGAATAAGAGAAGGAAGTGAGAGAGGAAGACCAGGATGAGTGGGGTCATATACCTGAAAGAAACTAGCACAGACCCCGGCACATTTTATATACATTTTTAGATACACTTTTGCCGCAGTCTGGCTGGGCACAATTCAGGAGCCACTTGTCAAAAGAAACGAGCTTTATTTTTTGAACACACACACCAAACCACACAGCTCCTCAGGAAAAACCTTCAGAGCCCAACTGCCACCACCGGCTTCCCACAAGCCTCTCTACCTCCCCCACTCCTCCTGCTCTTGAGGCTGATTGGCTGGGTCGCGTGGGAAGAGCCAAAAAAAGTCCCCCAATGAGCAGCTCCGTGGTCTGAAAGGGCGGGGAAACAGCCCAATGAGCATCACCGCAGAGGAGCCAATCAGTTGGCAGTTAGAAGTTTGCTGGGGCCGCTGTGAGCCAATCATCAGCTGGCAGCTGGAAATTTGCTGGCAGCTGGAAGTTTGCTGGTGCCCCTTCGGCTGTGGCTCTCAACATCTCCCCCTCTCTGTTTAAATAACAAACATGTGGCTTAGGGACCATGCCTGCCTTAGGTTGTCCAATAGTACATATGGTCCTTACCCATTATTGGATGAGCTGACCTCAAGGCGTCAGCCTCCTGTCTTAGGTTGGTACCATTGCAATTGGATCTTATCCGTCCATTGACTACCAGTCCAGCATACAGCCACACCTGTGGATAGGTCTTTGTATCAGCGGGGGGGTGAGGTTCTTTGCCTCACCTCTGTTGGCCCCCAAATTTTAGCTGAACGAACATGACAAGCAGAAGGGAGGAAGATACACCAAGCCAGTTGACGGCTCCTTTTGGAAAAATTGTACCACCGATGACACCATCAGCAAAAATACCCCAATACTACCACAAGTCGCTGCACCAACAGATAGTTCACAATGCATACAAGTGAGTTCACAATGCATACAAGTGATACATAGTCCAGGCAAGTTCTGCAAGCAGTTCAGTGATGGCTATTGCAGAAGCTGGTTTTATCTTTGTCTTCACCGGCACTGGGATGAAGATAAGAATTCTGGCAATAATGGCTAAAGAAAAAATTATGTAACATTCCAGAAGGCACTAAAATAAAACAATTTTCTTAACAATTTACATTATCTTGAACAGAATTATTAAATATAATGAAAAGGAAAGGTGAAAGTAAACAAACAGATTTGTTAACCTCCTTTTTTGTTCACATATTAAAACAATCCTCAACAGCTGTTTACCCAATTTAAATTAAACCATTTAAATCATGTGAATAAAAAAAATATTTGGATCCATTTTTTCATGAGCGCTCATCATATATGATATATGGACATACATACATACAAACATACAACATAAAACACAAGTGTGCACACAACACATAACATAATAGTAAAGGCCTTATAACTTTTTACAGGTGAAATCTCCATTGCAATGTTTAAAAACTCTATAGTCAAAAAATAGAACTGATTAGCAAAACATTAACCTAGGTCTGTATGAGCTCAAAAAACAAAATAGAACTTTCTGATGTGGGAAAGGGTAATAATAAAATAGATATTGAAAAAAGCATCCTGGTTCTGTCGCAGATGTAAGAATAGCCAAACTGGAGTTTTGGATATAAGTTGTTATGGATTTGAGCCAAATCATCTTCTTTTTGGTCTGTAGAAATTGCCTTGTCCCTGTGGATTGTATGGGATTCCTGTTATATGAGTAATGCCAAATGATGAGCAAATTTGTTTAAAAGAGGTAGAAGTATAACCAGGGGCATTATCTGTTTTTAATTGTTTTGGAATGCCCACAGTGGCAAAATTTTGTAAGCAATGAGCTATAATATCTTTAGTTTTTTTTCTGGCATGAAGGAAGCCCATCAAAAATCCAGAAGAAGTATCAACTGTAACATGCAAATATTTTAATTTTCCAAATTCTAGCAAGTGTGTGACGTCCATCTGCCAAATATGGTTAGGTATCAGTCCTCTAGGATTGACTCCAAGATTAACTTGTGGTAAAAAGGTCACACAATTTTGACATTGTTTTATTATTTGTCTAGCTTGTTCCTTAGTTATTTTAAAATGCTTTTGTAAAGTATTAGCATTTACATGGAACTTTTTATGAAAATTTGTAGCTTCTACTAGTGTAGAGAAAATATGTATGTCATGTGTAGTTTTACCTGCTAAATCATTGCCCAAACTAAGGGCTCCAGGCAATCCTGTATGTGCCCTGATATGTCCTATAAAGAATGGATCTTTTCTGTCCCAGATTAGACTTTGTATAGTGGAAAGCAAAGAGAAAACAGTAGAGGAAGGGGAAATCCTACCAGCATTCAAAGGATATTATAGCATTAACTATATACTGACTATCGGAAAATAAATTAAATACAGAATCTTTAAACATCACAAAAGCTTGTAATACTGCATTAAGCTCTACCTTTTGAGCTGATTGTTTGGGTACTAAAAATGTAAAAGTTTGATCAGGTGTAACTATTGCTGCTGTACCATTATTTGACCCATCAGTGAATATATTTGGAGCATTGATGATAGGTGTTTTTCTTGTCATTTTTGGAAAAATTACAGGATGCGATGACCAAAAAGACAATAAAGGATTAGATGGTAAGTGGTTGTCAAATGAAACATTAGATTTGCACATGATTATTGCCCAAGTATTTAACTCATTAGCTAACTCATCAATTTGATTCATAGTATATGGAGTAATAATTTTATTGGGAGAAATTCCTAACACTCCCTTTGCTGCTTTTATTCCTTTGAGTATTAATTGTCCTACAGCCTCAGGATACCTAGTAAGAATAGTGTTAGGAGAATAAGATAAATGTATCCATAATAATGGACCTTCTTGCCAAAAATACTCCTGTAGGAATATTTTTTGTTGGTAGTACAATAAATAATAAAGGCAAACTTATATCAATTCTATCCAAATGCATATTTTCCATATATGTTTCAATGATTTTTAATGCCTTTCTTGCTTCAGGTATTAACATTCGGGGTGAATTTGGATCTGATGAACATTTTAGGATATCAAATAAAGGTCCCAACTCTCCTGTTGGTATACCTAGATAAGGCCTTATCCAATTTATGTCTCCTAATAACTTTGGAAAGTCGTTAAGTGATTTGAGTTGATCTACTCGTATTTGAATTTTTGGTGGACGGACCATGGTTGAGGATAATAGAACTTCTAAATAATTAATTGGAAAATTTAATTGTACTTTATCTATTGCTATCTCTAGATTATATTTTTTTAATAAGTTTGTAAGTGTGGCATAATTCTAGCAATGTGTTTTTATCTTTATGTGCGAATAATATATCATCCATATAGTGAAATATTTGTAGTTCAGGATTTTGATTTCTAAGTGGCTGGATTACTTTGTTAACATAAATTTGACACATAGTTGGGCTGTTATCCATCCCTTGAGGGAGTACTTTCCATTCATATCTCTGATCAGGACCTTCATGATTCAGTGCAGGGATAGTAAATGCAAAACGTTTTGATTATGTGTTGATGGTTAAAACTTGTTTTTTCAAAAAATTAACAGGTGACACTGTGTGAAATAGTGTCACCTCTCTTTTTAACTAACTTATTTATATAGCCATTCTTTGGTAGATTGTAAAGGAAGTTCCCATAGCAGTTCATGTGAGAAATGTTCAACTGCCTCCTGAGCTCTGCCTAGTGGGCATCATAGATGCTCCTCTACTTAACCCCACCATACACAATTTAAAAAGTTCAATTTCAAGGAAATAGAGGATGCCATCAGTAGCCTACCAACTAAGAAAAACCCAGTATTGGAGGGATGCCCAGCTGAGTTCTATAATACATTTAAAGAAGAACTAACACCAATACTTCTCAAATTATTTCATGAAATATATAAAAAGGGAACACTTCCAAACACATTCTATGAGGCCAATATTACACTTATTACAAAACCAGACCAAAAAAAAATACCAAAGAAAAAAAAAAACTTCAGACAAATATCACTAATGAATATAGATGCAAAAATTCTCAATAAAATTCTGGCAGATTGAATACAAAAACATATCAAAAAGATAGTGCACCATGATCAGTCAGGGTTTATCCCAGGGATGCAAGGTTGGTTCAACATACAGAAATCAATAAATGTAATTCAACACATCAATAAACTTTTAAAAAAAATCTAGGGATAAGAATCGAGAAAAACTAGGGATAAAGAAAACTAGAAAAACTAGGGATAAGAATCATAGGATCATCTCAATAGACACAGAGAAAGCATTTGACAAAATGCACCTCTTCATGTTCAAAACGCTAGAAAAACTAGGGATATCAGGAACATACCCCAACATTGTAAAGACTATCTATGCTAAGCCCCAGGCCAACATCATTCTAAATGGAGAAAAACTGAAAGCATTTCCTCTAATAACTGGAACAAGACAGGGATGCCCTCTTTCACTACTTTTATTAACATAGTTCTTGAAACTAGCCATAGCAATTAGATGAAAGAAATTAAAGGGATACACATAGGAAAACAAGAACTCAAATGATCACTATTTGCAGACAATATGATTCTATACCTAGAAGACCCAAAACATTTCACCAGAAATCTTCTAGAACTAATAAATGAATTCAGAAAAGTAGCTGGATATAAAATCAACACCATAAATAAAAGGCATTTCTATTTCTGTACATCAGTGACAAATCTTCAGAAAGCAAAACTAGGAAAACCACCCCCATTTACAATAGCCTCAAAAAAAAAAACAACAAAAAAAAAACAACAACTTGGGAATCAACTGAATGAAAGAGGTGAAAGACTTCTACAAGAAAACTACAGTATGCCAAAGAAAGAAGAGACTACCATGGGAAGTCAAGCTAAGCGGCCCAGATACACCCACACTGGCTGCATGGAACCCAGGCTCACAGTAGGCCTGGCTCCACCCCTCAATCCTCAGGCACCCACTGGAGCCCAACCTCTGTCACAGGACCACCTCTTCAGACCAGCAGACTACTGCGGGAGCCCAGGCCTGCCCCAGATCCAACAATGCCAACTTACACAGAACCCAGATCCAGAATAGGTTCGAGTTTGACCCACCACACACCTGGGGCCTAAACCTCACCAACTTCCATCTTGGGACACTGCAGTCATCTCCATAGCCTTCCCCATGCGGTATCCCCTAACTTTTTGACCCCTAACTTTTTTAACTTATTCTAGACAGGGCCTAGAATAAGCTGCATCTAAGAGCAGGCATCCCAAAGAGAGTGTGGGGCCCACCCTTTCATCCCCATCTCTGTAAGACATTGCTTCCATCTTGGAGCTCCTCAACGATTATCTCAAGTTGCCGCCACCACCTTTAGATGCAGTAGCATACATTGAGGGACACCAGCAGGGTCTGGAAGCCCAACATCAAGATGAGATACTACAAGAATGTAGGGTAGAAACTGTAATATCTCAGATCCACAATGCAAGAAAGGAAGACACATAGACAACATAAAAAACAAGGGAGGAAAGTGCCCCAAACAAACCAGGATACTACTATAACAGAACCCATGGACAGCAAAATTGATGAAATGACAGAGAATGAGTTCAGAGGGTTCATAATTAAAATGACCTGTGAATTATAGAATGACCTAAGTGAGCAAATACTGGCAAATTTTTTTCACTCCAACAAAGAGATAAGAGAGGAAATATAGGTAGCAAAAGATTACTTGAAGAAAGAGATAGAAACTCTGAAGAAAAAACCCAGTCAGAAATCCTTGAGATAAAGGATACAATAAACCAAATAAAAACTCAATATAAAACATAATCAACAGACTAGATCACTTGGAAGAAAGAAAATTAAATAATGAAGACAAAGTATATAATCTGGAAAATAAACTTGATCACACAGTGAAGATAGTAAGAAACCATGAACAGAACATCCAAGAATTATGGGACAGCATCAAAAGACCAAATATAAGAGTTACTGGCATAGAGGAAGGCACAGAGTTTCAATCCAAAGGAAGTCACAATCTCTCCAATGAGATAATATCAGCAAATTTCTCAAGCATGAAGACAAATTGGAAAACCAAATACAAGAGGCTTGTGGGAAGCCGGTGGTGGCAGTTGGGCTCTGAGGGTTTTTCCTGAGGAGCTGTGTGGTGTGGTGTGTGTGTTCTAAAAATAAAGTTCGTTTCTTTTGACAAGTGGCTGATTGGCTGGGTCTTGTGGGCAGAGCCAAAAAAAGTCCCCCAATGAGCAGCTCCGTGGTCTGAAAGGGCAGGGAAACAGCCCAATGAGCATCACCGCAGAGGAGCCAATCAGTTGGCAGTTAGAAGTTTGCTGGGGCCGCTGTGAGCCTGTGAACTAAATGATTTTTGTAATGGACCTTCAGAGATCTTTGACTTGTTTGAAACCTTGAATATTTATAAATCCTATTTTTAACGTGATAAGCAGAACCATCTAATATAGCAGATATTTCCACATTGGTAAGAGCATTGATAACTTATTTGTACCTTCCATTAATAATGAATGCTACAGAGTCATTGAACATCTTCCTTTTCTATTCGCTATCCTAGGTGGTCCTCTCAGTTGAGCAGAGAGAAAACAAGTGTGCATCTCTGCAGGAAATACTTTCTGATCTCTTATCCTATCAACAGCCCATAGGGTACTGTCTTTCCAAATCACAGATATCAGATTTGAGATTCAGGCCTACACATTGTGGCTTAAATGTCTGAAAATCCGATTCAAAGAGCCTCACACTGAGACTGAATAGAATCCAGCCAAGTGCAGGAACTTGTTTTGGATTTGTTCACATTCCAAATTCTGGCTAAATATCTAGTAATGGCATCACTATTATAATGTATTCCACTGCTAGTTTAAGGCACCAAAGAACCTTATTGTCTTTTAGCCACTAAAAAATTATAAAACTTAAGCAAGGGACACTGGTAAATTTGGGAATAGTTCTTCAAAAAGATGATAGTCTGACAATATGTTACCCCTGCCTAGCCTAAATTGCCCTGAAACAAGTTTTTTTTTCTTTATTTTCTGAAGATCATTTCTAATTATCCTGAGACTGCTTCTATCTGGTATCATGAACTCTTTGACCACAGGGAGTTAATTTTCTACCCAAACATGAGGAGAAAATTGCAATAATAATCTAAACAGATCTAGCATACTTGGGAGCACAGGAAGTGTGAGAGCCCCCAGGATTCAGCATTTATATTAGGTCTTTTGTTGATTGGATGTAGGTAATTAGGCAGACTATCTTTTTGAGCTCTTTAGAGTCTTCCCACGAATTGGACTATCCTCTGTTTCCTGTCTTCCACAGAGAGTACTATATTGGTCCAGCCTGGAGCTAAATTTGAAAGGTGCCTGTGGCATTTGAAAATGCAGAATTTTCAACCTTCAAAGCTACTGTGGCTCTTGAATGGCTGACTAAAGTGCTGGAAACCACAGGGAGACTCTGCAGGACTGAGAATTACCCATGACTTTGATCATCTGCTGAGAAGTTAAAATGAATTTATTATTATAGGACTGATTTAGACATTTAAAAAAAAAATCTATCATAAGAATTGACTTAGGTAAACTTATTGAAGTATCACTGCTTCACTTATTGACTTAAAGGACTGTTTACTTGTCTCTCTGGAACCAGATATATTAAGTCCAACTAACAATGTGACCTTTTGCTTTGCCTGCTTCCTCTGGCAGTTTCTCAGAGTTCAAGTACAAAGAAGTTTCTGCATTTTCAATTATAAAATTATGGCTTCCTTGTGAAATTCCAGGGACAGTGTAGAAATGGCATAGCACTGAGTCTACCTAACTCTGGAAGGTGGTCTTGTTTCATGCCAGTAAGTGATTAAAACAAGTATGATTTATTCAGGAACATTCTGCTGTCATGTATAACAAATTAGAACAAATAAATAAATTAATTAATTTTAAAAAATACTATGTGCTGGTAAAAAACACAAACAAAAAAATTGGAACTGAAGATTATAGAGTGGCAAGCTACTTTTTATCCAAATAGATTTGTAAGAGCAAATTTAGGAAGCTTATAGACTGAATTTTCTTTTTGTGGTAAATGCTGAAATAATCAGAAGAACAGTACTTAAAACAGAATAGAAAAAAGGAGATATAGATAGTGTTATGGTTTGGATGGAGGTGTCCCCCAAAACCTCACGTGTGAGATGATGCAAGAAGGTTCAGAGAAGAAATGATTGGGTTGTAAGAGTCTTAATCCAATCAGTGAATTAATCCGGGATTAACTCAGTGGTAACTGAAGTGGTAGGATGTGGCTGGAGGAGGTGGGAATTAGGGTGTGGCTTGGGTGTATATATTTGTATTTTGAGCGTGGAGATGCTCTCTCAGCTTCTTGATCACCATGATGTGAGCTGCTTCCCTCTGCCACACATTCCGCCATGATGTTCAGCCTCATCTTGAGCCAGAGAAATGGAGCCCGCCTTCTGTGGACTAAGACCTCTGAAACCGTGAGCCCTCAAATAAACTCTTCCTCCTCTATAGTTGTTCTGGTCAGATTCGTTAGTCACAGCAGCGAAAAAGCCAACTAAAACATATAGTATTCAGTTTTCAAAAATGTTGAAAGAATAATATAATACACTAGGTCTTTTGAACTCCAAGCACTGATACATATTATCTTTTTTTAGGCTAACTTCATCCTATTTGCAAAATGGACAGACGCTGTTTATTTTTGCAAGTAGTCAACTAAGCTAATGTAGTGCCAGCTTCTTTGATGTTTCAGCTTTAAGAAAGTTGCATTAATGGAGGGCAATTATGGTAATTTGAATTAGGAATGGAATTATGGTAATTGAAAACTTCTGCAGTGACAGGTATTTGTGAGACCCTGGTGTTCTGGTGCAGTTCAGAATTGCTATTAAGCCCATGGTAATTAGCATTTCCCCCCCGAAATGGTTGAAAGAATAAGGGAACATAAAACAAAATTTGACAGTATGAGAAGGGAATTGGCAACAACATCAAAACTTACAGTCAACACAAAGAAACACAAACACACTCATGGTCTTGGGCTTTTTAAAAATAGAGAATCAGAAGAAAATCACAGCTTTATCTGGAGCACTGGGGAGACTAAACATTTATATCGTGGGTCTCCATTATGAAGCTGTTTGCAGCAGAAAGAGAGTATAGAATGACATTCTTGTTTTCTGGCTTCATTTCCAAGTCAAATTGTTGCAGAGAGGTCTGCAGCCCCCACAGTTCTAAGCATTAGCAAGTGCAACAAAATCAGATGACTCACTCCGCATTGTTCATGCATTCAATAAATGTTCATCGGTTGCCTACTATGTGCCAGGCAATGTGCCAGGTGATAGAAATATAAACAAGGCCAAGTTCCTGTCCTTACAGAGATTTTGTAATTGAATGTGAGAATGGTAATCTATTAAGCCTCAGCATAAAGGTGGGGAAGCATTGGTAGTCCAGAGTTTGTACTCCTAAGTGTCCCTCTACCTGGAAGAGTTCATAGAGCTAAATATTTTAGCTTTTAATCCCTTAGACTTCATGTCTGTCTTGGTGATTTCTCTTGAGGTCTCAAAGGAGAGTAAAAAGACAGAGTGCCTAGAAATTAGGATGTGTTTGGCTGCAAATAACACAGTGCCTGACAAAAAGTATGTATATATGACTTAATCTCACATAGTATGTAAGACATTGCAGAACTAGTGTGAGGGGTCAATGGTATCATTAATAACTCGGACTCCAGCTCCTTCTGACCTTTGTTTTCATTGTTCCACATTTCCTTTCAAAGGCTCAGCATAAAAGTAAAGTCATTTCAGTCTGAGGATGAGGTTTGCTAGGGTTTCCCATGTTTTGTGAATTTGTTATTCATCGCTAGTTAGTGTGTAACACACCTCTAGTCCAAAAAGAGTACAATCACAGCCAGGTGTGGTGACACACACCTATAATCCCAGCAGCTCAGGAGGCTGAAGCAGGAGGTTTTCAAGTTCAAAGACAGCCTCAGTTATTTAGCATGGCCCTAAGTGACTTAGTAGACCCTGTCTCAAACAATGAGAAGGGCTGGTGGTATGACTCAATGGTTAAGTACCTCTGGGTTCAATCCCTGGTACAAAAAAAGTATAATCATATTGAGGGAAGTTTAAAATTTTAGTTATTAAAAATATGAGATTAAATGACACAAGTTTCTTTCAATAAGATATAGGTAATTAATATTTGGACTCTGGGTGTGCCATGATTGCTGTTCTCTAATGATTTATTTCTAATGAACTATGGGTAGGAAAGTTTTCATTGAGTAGTATTGTATCAATATATAGAGAGGGAAGAACTAGGGATCTATAACTCGAGCAGAAACTATTGTCTTGTAAACGAGCCTACATGGCCAGTAAAGATTTGTGTTATTGTTTTAATGGGAGGAAATGATGGAAAACAGGGTGAAATTCCAATTTGCTCAAATGAGACCTATGTCCTATTATGTTGGCAAGTTTAAATATGACTCTTTTCCTGTCACTCCCAAGCAGTCTATGTGTGTGAAATGCATTGTGTAGACCTTAGTTCAGCAGAGGGTAATTGACCAAGTCAACTTCACCATTCGGTTCTCATCATTACCAGCTATTCCACGTCCTCTGTGAGGAATCTTGAGACACAATTCAGTTATTAGAGTCCCTCTTTGAGACAGCAAATGTTTTCTGGCTGTTGAACATTAACTCATGTTACAGATGTGATTGAAACAACAAAGTAGTCCATTGTAGAGAGCAGGAGACTGATTCTATTGATAATTTTATTTTCACATCTTGAGGACTCATTCCCGCTACATGGGAGTTGCACGTGTATTTAACAGTCCTGGTAATGAAAGGACTGTATACAAAAGGAGAATCTATCTGTGTAATAACTGCCTTTCTCAGTTTCCCATACTATTTAACAAGCCAACATCCAAGAAGGTAAATCTTTGCTCAGTATTTCAGAAAGACTACTTATTGTCTTCTTTGAAAGTAGAAAATGGAATGGAGCAGCTCGTTGTACTGGGGAGAGAGTCTCATTTGGGAGTGTGAGAGAACAATTTGACAATTATCTCCATAGTTCTAAGGTCTGAGGAAGAGAAATGACAGCATTTTATTATAAAGCACTTTTAATTGAAGTAATTAGAAGCAAGAATGCTCATACAGGCTAAAAGATTGTCAGGAGGGAAATGGATTTCTGGTCAAGTTTGCTGAGCTTGGAGGCTCCTGATGAACTTTTGAAATGATAATTAACATAATACTTCTGAGGCACTTTCAGCCTTACCAGAAATTATTTTTCTCTGCCTCATTCTTCTTTCAGATGAAATAATAATGTTTAGCACTTAGCCGGCATCTTTCTTTCCAATGGTTCCCCTGGTTCTTAAACAATTTTTCTATCTCCACATGTGTGAATATGTGTCTACACAGAGTAATTTCAGCAATTGCCAAAAATTTCAGCAATCCCACTGGGTAGCAAGTTGCAGCTGTTCAGTATCATGCAGCAAAGCTACACAATGTTGTGTGTGTGTGGGTGTATGTGTGAAAAAAAAGGTAAAACTTTATGTTAATACTCTAGGAAGAATCTGAAAGGGAAGAATTGTATGTATAAAAGGATTTGCTCACCTTATACCTATTCCTGCAGAATTCTAATATATGAGCCACGGAATATCTGGGAGCCAGGAGGGATAGTGAAGTTGGTTTTAAAGTACCTTTGAAATATAGTGCTGTCAGCAGCAGGGTTTCCTGATGCTGTACTGGAGCATCCTGCCTGCACTGATGCAAAGCAGTGCATGCCACTTCATTAAATTAGCAACATCCTTCCTAAAGCACACTGTGTTTTTCTTAGAGGTTCTACTGAAGGACTAGCTTGACTACTGTTTAGGTTTTAGGAGCTGATAAGTAACTGTGATTAGCCATTCAGATTTCATTTGAAAAAAATAAAATCATTTAATTGCTTTTATATCACAGGGACCAGTGCAATTGGAATTTTAAAAGTGACAACTACTTTCCCCAGAAAATAGCATGGTGTCTGGCACATAGGAGGCACCGTCTAGTTATTAAATGAGTAAATGAAAGAAGCCTTGAAGATCTGATAACAGTCCTCATATCCATATGATGGTAAGTACTTTCAATGCACTTTTACAGATATCAATTTTTTAAAAATCTTGTTGATATTATACTGAACTTAATTCAATATTGTTAATGTTGGAAGAACTTAATGTAAGAAATTCATCAAAATGAGAGTGTTTCTATTTCTCTTTGGCAAACCATTACTCATAGTAAAGGCCTTTCCTATTATTACTGTATTTTATGGAAAACTCATCTACTCAGTGGACATCAGGAGAAGGTATGTTACCCAAGGATGGTCATCACATAGGGCTGGCAAGCAATGCATGTCTTATGTCTTTATTTCCAAAGAGATGTTGAATAAGGTAGATTTTCCCTTAAGAATTTAAAGTTAGAAATACGGGGAAAGTTTTCCAGCTATCAGGGAAGCTGAAAAAGAAATGAAAGCATGAATTAAGGGTTAGCGACAGCAAGACAAAGCCACATTCAAATGATGATGGAGCAGAAGAGAGTCCAGTGAGAAAGCTGCTTTTTGGTAAAGAGAAGGGAACAAATAAATATACACAGAGAATCTGAGGCACTGTTTGTGATTGATGAGGTCATGAAGTCCCCGAGAAAGACATGGAGAATTATTGTGACAACTTCCTCTTCCATCTGTGTGCATTTTTGTAATGAACTCTTTTACTTTATGACATGACCTGAGTGGGTTCTTGTTCTTTGTAATTCAGAAGAGTCAAAAGAGACGTTAGCTCTTAACATCTCTTAGTTAATATATATATTAAATTTCACTTTATGGAGTGATGTTAGTAATTCTTAAACATAACATGGTTGATATCACAGGTGTGGAGGCTTTCCCACACCAACACCCATCCTACAACTCTCCAGACATCCAGTGTCCTACAACTCTACTCCAACACCAGCTACCCAAAATTAGCATTGAGCTCTTCAGATTCAAGGGCTCAGTCCCCCAAAAACCACCCTCATTTCAAATGTCAGTCACAAGTACTGAGTACCCAAGGTACCCGTATTTCTGTTCAACTTGGCTGCAAAGTTGGGTACTCTCATACCCCCCACTTCAGGTTTAATAACTTTCTGGAATAGTTTATAGAACTCAGAAAAACACTGTACTAACTATCACCAGTTTATTACAAAGTATATAAATCATGAGGTAGATGAAGAGGTCTATAGAGCGAGGCCCAGAAGGATCCCAAGCACAGGAACTTCTTTCCTTGTGGATAGTACTCTATCTTCCTCATATGAGAATGTGTCCACCAATCCAAAAGCTCCCCAAATTCCATTGTGTAGAGATTTCTTAGAGATTAAATTACTTGGGCATGATTGATTGAATCATTGGCCATCAGTGGTTAACACAGGCTTGAGTTCCTCTTCTTTTCCTAGAGGTTGATGGTGGGGCTGACTGTTCCAATCACATGGTTTATTTTTTTGGCAACAGATCTCATCCTGAAGCTATCTAGGACCCACCACCCGTCAGCTCATTATTGTAAATTTACAGTTGAAAGAATAACTGTGATAACAAAAGATGCTCTTCTTACCTTTACCATCTAGGAAATTTCAAGGGTTTTATATGCTCTGTGTCAGGAATCCAGAAATAAGAGCAAACATACATTTGTTATTATATTTCAATATCACATAACTAATGTCATGATCTTGGGAGGAACAAGCAGGCCATTCCTTTGAAGATGTCATCAACTTTCCATATGACCTGGGTCCTCTATTCCTATCTACCCAATGCTTGGATGCTGCTCGGTATGTGATTTATCTCAGGCTGCTCTAGGAGTTTATATTCCAGTGCAGATTGTTACTTATTGAGGTCTTAGTTTAGAGTTTTTTGATTAGGATTTTCACTGATTTTTCCCAGTCTCTACATGGTTGGTTTTGCAGACCAGGCCTAGCTACAGGTATTGCATTTGGAGAAACCAGGGGTCTAGAGAGATGCTCTCTTACTTCTGAGAAGCATAGTTTTATGACAGATGCTCCTGAATCTATCATTTTGGGGGAAGGAAGAACAAATAAGAATTTTGGGTCACTAACTCTGTTAGCCATTTTCATCTTTCCTCTACCAATGTGCCCTTTTCTGACTCTTGGTATCCTTGAAGTTACTGTGGAAAAAAAAAAAGAAAGAGGTTGGGAGCCACAGGCTACTTAACTTTACTGAGAAAAATGTGAGGTATACACAGAGGAGTTATGAAGTTCCAGTTTTAGAACTCATTCACTGAAATTCACTGAACCCCCAAATGCGGACATGTCAAGTTTATTGTACTTGATATTTACTTTTCTCTGTCTATGTGCTTTATACTGGTGTTTTTAAAGACTCTATTATTATTCTTTCCTTGGGCACACACTCTTCCTGGGAGAGTTCATCACTGTGCCCAGGGAGCATTATGTCATCTGTGCTAAGAACTTCAAACTCTTTACCTCCAGTGTGTTTTTCTTCAGTTCTAGACTCCAGTATCAAACTGTAAAACAATATAATCTAACTATCTCATGGATACCTCAAAAGCATTCTAAAATGTCTTGGAAGTGAGAGGGAATTTGATCTACTAGCAGTAGATCAAATTTGGGGACCCATATTAGTATAAGATGTAGAGAGAGTAAAGGATGTGAGGAGCAAGGAGGAGCAAGGGGGCTCAGGAGTCGATTTCCATGTTGACTTGTTCCCTGAAAACCTAAGTATGGCAGAACAATGTTCCCCAGGATTCTTTTTATGGTATGGTTGCTGCACAAAATAAATTTGACTAAGATTTGAAAGGTGAAGTCTAGTAGTAGCCAGTCATCAGGGTGGCGCTACCTGTCATTGCTTGACAGTTTTAGTTAGCTTTTTGCTGCCATGTCCAAAAGACCTGACAAGAACAACTTTAGGAGGGATAAAGTTTATTTGAGGGCTCATCATTTCAGAGGTCTCAGTCCATAGAAGGCTGGCTCCATTCCTTGGGGCTCAAGGTGAGACCAAATATCTTGGTGGAAGGGTATGTTGGAGAAGAGTGGCTCAAGACAATCAGGAAGCAGAGAGAGACTCCTCTTGCCAGGTAAAAAATATATACACCAAAGTCATGCCCCCAATGCCCACCTCTTCCAACCATGTTCTACCTGCCTTCAGTTACCATTCAGTTAATCCCCATCAGGGGATAATTCCCTGATTGGGGTAAGGTTTTCATAACCTAGTCATTTCACCTCTGAGTGTTCTTGCATTGTCTCATACATGAACTTTTGGGGTTCACCCTATATCTAAACCATATTACCAGCCCTGGTCAGTGTGAGTCAATGGCCAGGATAGGTCTATTCCCTTTTCCTCTTTTCCCTCCTCTACCTGCTTTTGGCTCCTCTTGATCTACACTTTGGCTCTATGGTGAAGGATACCTATGCAAATCATATCAAAAAGGATGGAACCAGTGAGAGAAATGAGGGTTCAAGTTTGTCCTTGTTAGTTCATTTCTTCCTCACAAGTTCCACTTGTTTTTGTTTTCCCTTGCTTCACAACCAGATTTTCTTCTGTGCTGCTGGTCCTGCTGACCTCAGGCCCAAATTCTAGAGGCAGAAACAACAGCTCACAGGAGTGCATAGAGTTTCATCTTTATGATGCATTCCTTATTCTGTATCATGACTCTGATCCTCTGACTTGAACCCAAACCTATAGTTTCTTATTAAATTAGTCTATTGGTTTGTGCTGGGCACTATAGCTCAGTTGACATAATGCTTGCCTCATATGCACAAGGCCCTGGGTTTGATCCTCAGCACCAAAAAAAAAAAAAAAAAAAAAAAAAAAAAAAAAATTAGTCTATTGGTTTAATTGGTTCATTGATTAGTTATGACATTAAATTTCTTTTCTCTCCACAAGAATTTTAGATAGGGACAAAACAGACTGTTTTGCCAGTTTTAACAAGTCTACAGCGGCAAATTCTTTGCTGGAAAAAATTTCCATTTTTAAAGAAATGTTTTCTTGCAGGGGAACATCATGTCCAAGAAACTGACTTTTGTTAAAAAGAACTTGCAGGGAGTTCTTTTTTCCATAATGATAGCATGTGTATTTTAATTGCATTAATAAAGAAGGAACTTTTTCAGTGGCAGCTAAACTCAAAACACTTAGAACATCATATGGTGTCTTTTGAAAGGCAGTTACTTTGGATATTTGAGTGCTCTGGTATGCACATTGTTCTACAGGCCACAGTGTTTACTATTGAATAATAATAAAATACTAAAAAAGTCAGAACACCTAGTCTATAAGTAAATGAAATTCTCAACCTGAAACATATTATTTTTTCTTTTATTCATAGGAGTTTCAAACCCAAATATTGTTTAAAAATAGTTTTAAATATACTGTACATGTCCTTTTAAAAATGTAGCTGCCAATTATTTCTTACATTAAAGGATAATGCAAAAGGACAAGTGTGAAAGTTAGCAAAAAATACAAGTATGTCCTGAATTGTAAATTTAAACAAGAAAAATATTCAGTCCTAATGCATGGTTGCAATGATCAGGCTGGTAGACAATTCAATATTTATGTACCTAACACTTAAAAAGTGTTTGTTTTTTAGTTTAGTTAGAGTCTAAAAGCACAGAGTTGTTTAATTCAAATCTGGAAACTTTAGCAAAAACTAATGACGGAACTGTGTACCCCAGAACGAAGACATTTAATCTGTTGGGCAGTGGGAAGCCACCATAGATTTTTGGGCAGAGAAGTGAATATTTCAGAAAGATTAGTCCTGTGGAGATTTAAAAGATGGATCAGAAATGATGCTTGAGTAGAAAAGTAGATGAATATATTGATTTTTTTCTATTATAAAAATAATACATTCTCTTAGAGGAACTTTGAAAAGTGTAGGTAAGTCAGGAAGAAGGGAATAAAACACCCATAAGTCATCATCTTTGAATCTCAAACAATATTAGCATTTTGGTGTATTTTCTTTTACTCTTTTTTCCTGGTGATGGTTACATAGTTGTAAATATGATATGTATGTGCTTTTTTTATCCCCAGTTTTTTTTCATTTAACATTGTTGAATACCCTTGAAATTCATGAGATTCATGTTGAAACATTTAATAATGTTTAAATACATTCATATGATGAGTGTATGTTTTTACCTTTTTAAAAGCTACTAACTTATAAAGTATGATTTTGTACAATAAGCCTCTCATATGTAAAGTAGATAAGTTGGTGAGATATAACATACATAATACTCATGAAACTGCCATCACAAGATATTGAACATTATCCATTACTTCCAAACATTTTATCATGTCTTGTTAACAGTTATCCCTCCCCAGGCAATCAGTGTTCTATTTTATACCATTCGGTGCATTTTCTGTAACACTGAAATCCTACAATACACACATATACCCGTTTTTGTTTGGCTTCTTTCACTCGGCATAATGCTTTGAGACTCATCCATCATATTGTATGTATCAGTAATTTGTTCTTTTTTATCATGGAGTGGTATGCTGCTATATAGCAGTAATTTTCTCCGTAAGTATGGAAAACAACAAAGGTACTCTGAGATTCAGATGTCATTCGTTTCCTATATATTATCCCCCATTACATCTAGTTCATAGTGCCTGTGAATCAAATTAATGTCTAAACACATGTTCATATGTCACAGATTTGAGGTCACTTTCAAATAATATTAATCCCTAATGTTTAATTAATTAATTAATTTGAAATTTGAAAAAATGTTCTAGGGCCTTCTTGGGGTATTTGAGATATATAAGCAAGCAAACAAACCAACTTTAAAAAAACCAACAAAATCCTTTCTTTACTAAGATCATTTTGTAACAGGAGAAAACAGGTGATTTTGTCAACAATAAAATGCAAACATGACTATGTAAATTGTTTGGCTTGTTAAAAAGTGGTAAATTTTACATAAAAAAAAGAAAAATTGAGGCATGTAAGGCAGATCCTTATCAAGAGTATATTAGGGGATAGAACTAGGAGGCACGATTAAATAGAGTGACTGGGTTAGGTCTTACTGGGGTTTAAAACATGAAAATGCTGAGGATCCTAGCAGACCCAAAAGGGTCTACAAAGAAACTATTAGAGCTAATAAATGAATTCAGCAAAGTGGCAGGATATAAAATCAACACGCATAAATCAAAGGCATTCCTGTATATCAGCGACAAATCCTCTGAAATGGAAATGAGGACAACCACTCCATTCACAATATCTTCAAAGAAAAATAAAATACTTGGGAATCAACCTAACAAAAGAGGTGAAAGACTTATACAATGAAAACTACAGAACCCTAAAGAGAGAAATAGAAGAAGATCTTAGAAGATGGAAAAATATACCCTGTTCATGGATAGGCAGAACTAACATCATCAAAATGGCGATATTACCAAAAGTTCTCTATAGGTTTAATGCAATGCCAATCAAAATCCCAACGGCATTTCTTGTAGAAATAGAGAAAGCAATCATGAAATTCATATGGAAAAATAAAAGACCCAGAATAGCAAAAACAATGCTAAGCAGGAAGTGTGAATCAGGCGGTATAGCGATACCAGACTTCAAACTGTACTACAGAGCAATAGTAACAAAAACAGCATGGTACTGGTACCAAAACAGGCGGGTGGACCAATGGTACAGAATAGAGGACACAGAAACCAATCCACAAAACTACAACTACCTTATATTTGATAAAGGGGCTAAAAGCATGCAGTGGAGGAAGGATAGCATCTTCAACAAATGGTGCTGGGAAAACTGGAAATCCATATGCAACAAAATGAAACTGAATCCCTTTCTCTCGCCATGCACAAAAGTGAATTCAAAATGGATCAAGGAGCTTGATATCAAATCAGAGACACGGCGTCTGATAGAAGAAAAAGTTGGCTACGATCTACATACTGTGGGGTCGGGCTCCAAATTCCTCAATAGGACACCCATAGCACAAAAGTTAATAACTAGAATCAACAAATGGGACTTACTCAAACTAAAAAGTTTTTTCTCAGCAAAAGATACAATAAGAGAGGTAAATAGAGAGCCTACATCCTGGGAACAAATCTTTACTCCTCACACTTCAGATAGAGCCCTAATATCCAGAGTATACAAAGAACTCAAAAAATTAGACAATAAGAGAACAAACAACCCAATCAACAAATGGGCCAAGGACCTGAACAGACACTTCTCAGAGGAGGACATACAATCAATCAACAAGTACATGAAAAAATGCTCACCATCTCTAGCAGTCAGAGAAATGCAAATCAAAACCACCCTAAGATACCATCTCACTCCAGTTAGATTGGCAGCCATTATGAAGTCAAACAACAACAAGTGCTGGCGAGGATGTGGGGAAAAGGGTACACTTGTACGTTGCTGGTGGGACTGCAAATTGGTGCAGCCAATTTGGAAAGCAGTATGGAGATTTCTTGGAAAGCTGGGAATGGAGCCACCATTTGACCCAGCTATTCCCCTTCTCGGTCTATTCCCTAAAGACCTAAAAAGAGCATGCTACAGGGACACTGCTACATCGATGTTCATAGCAGCACAATTCACAATAGCTAGACTGTGGAACCAACCTAGATGCCCTTCAATGGATGAATGGATAAAAAAAATGTGGCATTTATACACAATGGAGTATTACTCTGCATTAAAAAATGACAAAATCATAGAATTTACAGGGAAATGGATGGCATTAGAGCAGATTATGCTAAGTGAAGCTAGCCAATCCCTAAAAAACAAATGCCAAATGTCTTCTTTGATATAAGGAGAGTAACTAAGAACAGAGTAGGGTCGAAGAGCATGAGAAGAAGATTAGCATTAAACAGGGATGAGAGGTGGGAGGGAAAGGGAGAGAGAAGGGAAAATGCATGGAAATGGAAGGAGACCCTCAGAGTTATACAAAAGTACATACAAGAGGAAGTGAGGGGAAGGGGAAAAATAATACAAGGGGGACAAACGAATGTCAGTAGAGGGGGCAGAGAGAGAAGAGGGGAGGGGAGGGGAGGGGGGATAGTAGAGGATAGGAAAGGCAGCAGAATACAACAGACACTAGTATGGCAATATGTAAATCAATGGATGTGTAACTGATGTGATTCTGCAATCTGTATATGGGGTAAAAATGGGAGCTCATAACCCACTTGAATCAAATTGTGAAATATGATATATCAAGAACTATGTAATGTTTTGAACAGCGAACAATAAAAAATTAAAAAAAAAATTCGGAAAAACCAAAGGAAAAAAAAAAAAAAAGAAAATGCTGAGGATCTACTCACTGTAGATTTTTCTTTGTAATCCTTATATGACTAGGTAGTATTCTATTGAGTGGCTGAATTTTTCTTAGCCAGAGAGTAAGCATTTAATTCTAATTTTTCTCTGCTATATATAATTGTCTATGAACATTGCAAATAAAGCTTTTGAATTGTCTGTTGTTTGCTTAGAATAGATTTTTGGAAAGTAAAATTATTGTGACAAAGACTTTTTTTAGATTTTTAAAAGTTGAGTCATCATGTATTCCTAATACAGATCTTCCTTTGATGTGATATATTATTTTTTCTAAAGTATTATTAATATTTTAATTGAATAAGTATGGCAAATCTCAGAATTTATACCATATTGAGTACAGTACACAGAAGGGTCTTACTTAAGTAGTAGAAAAAATTAGCCTTACAATCATCACTGCCACATTCTTTGGTAATAATCTTAAAAGCAAGAACTGAAATGATCAAAGTGTTTATCAGTCACTTAACTACATCCCAGAACAAAACTCATTAACATTTATAGTAGTGCTAAAAAATCTAGTATCCCATAAGATAAAATTGAATATTTGGCATCCAATTGAAGATTACCAGGCATGAAAAGAAGGATGACAATATGATCCATAGTTACTCAACTGAAATGGAACAAGAATTGACACAGATGTTAATTAAAATTTCTAGATGAGAATTTTAAAAGCTATTATACTTTGTCACATGTTCAAAAAGTTAAGTTGAGAAGAGATGATATAAAAAATTCTAAATTGAACTTTTAGGGTTAAAAATCAAAATGCATGATGTAAAAATTTCACTATCTGGGATTAACTCCAGATATTGCAGAGGAAAAGATTAGTGAATTTGAAAGCATTACTATATAAACTTTCCAAAAGAAAACAGAGGGAAGGACATTAAAAAAATGAAAACAGCATCAGTTAGCTGGGAGACATTTTCAAGTAGTTTAATATATGTAATTGGAATCAGTAACCTGCAGGAAAATGTAATATCTGAAGAAATAATGGCCGAAAAAATTCCAAATTCAATGTACACTATGTTCCCACAGATCTAAGAATTTCAAGTAACTTTAATGATAGAAAGAATAAGAAAACAACACCAAGGAACATCACAATCAAATTGCTCAAAACAAGTGCTAAAGGGGAAATATTAAAAGCAGCCAGAGAAAATGTTGGGGCATGTACAGAGGAACAAAGACGAGGACGATGGCAGATTTGTTTTGGAAACAGTGTAACATCCTCAAAGTACTGAAAGAAAAAAAAGTCCACTTAGAACTCTATACCCAGCAAACATATCTTTTAAAATCAAAGAAAAGACTATTTCACTTATATAGAAGGTGAAAAAAAAATCACCATCAAGCCTGCACTAAATGAAATTTTAAAGGAATTTCTTCAAGCAGAAGGACAATTATATGAGATGTAAATATGGATATATGAAAAGAAATAAGGAACACTGGAAATGGTGACGTGAATGGATATAGGGGGCTTTATTATTATTTAAACATCATTAACTCATAATTACACATTCTTTACCCTAGTGATGAATATCTAGGTGATCTCTTACACTTCACTAACAGACTGTTAATTGTGAAAAACTTCTCATATTCTCTTGTGCATCTATGCAGTATTTCCCTAGGAAATATGCTTCTTGGAAAACTGAAACTAAAAAGGATGTCTAGATAACAAAAGTTTTTTCCAGGAGCTTTTACATTTAACTGAGAAACTTAGAATATATTCCTCTTAATGCTAGGAAAAAGACAAAGATGACCACTTTGAATGCTAATGTCCAACATAAAACTATTGGTTCTGGATACTGTAATAAGTTAAAGGTTAAGGCTTTTTTTTTTTTTAAGCAGTAAGTGTTTTTTTTTTTTGTTATTTATAGATAAATTGGTTATTTTATAAAGAATCCAAGAGATGTTAGCAAGATTGCTGGTTATACAATTCATTAGTATTTCCCTATGCAAGTAAAGATCAATTAAAAAATATAATACATATCATTTGAAATAGAACAAAAACTGTAAAGTACTTAGTAGGTCACCAAATAAAGTAAGGTTATAGCAAAGAAATAGAAAAAATAGAAAAAATTCTATTATGGGACATAAAAATAATAAATAGATATATCATAGTAATCATGTTAAAGATTAAGTTTTATTCCAGATTACTCTCTAAATTCAATGCTAAGGTAATTTTGAAAAATAACAGATACACAGGAATACCTTACTAGACATTAAGACATAATATAGAACCCTAGTTATTAACAATAGAACTGATATTGAAACCAGCACATAAACCAATAACGAAACAAAGGGAAAGGGATTGATTATTTAGGATAAGATCTCCAGATAAGGAAAATATCAAAAGAAGAAAATATAGAATTCCTTTGTGGCCTTGAGATGTGGAAGGACTTGCTAATGAGACAAAAAACCAAAACCACTTGAGGTAATATTGATGGATTTGCCACAAAAATAATCAAAGATTTTTGTCCGTTGAAGAACACCACAAAGTTAACAGCTGGGTGAAAGAATAGGCGAAATATTTATAAATCAATGAGAAAAGCTTGAGAAATGCAATAGAAAAATGGGGAAATTATATGGCTAATAAGTACATGATATTCACTACATCACTATTATTGGGAAAATGCAAATTAATATGTAACTACAAACAATTCCACTGAATAAAAATGAAAAAGCTAGGTACTATCAACTACTGGTGAAGATAAAAGGAAACGAGAACCTTATGTACTTCTCATGGATTAGAGATTGAGATGCCATTTTGGAAAGCAGGATGGCAAAAATAATAATTTAGGGTGTTTTATACATATTGCCAAATTACTTTCACCAAAGTACAATGTTTATGTACTATCCCTTCTCCTATAATATGTTTTAAATTTATCCCAAATTAAATTTAATTTTATAATTAATAGCATGAATATAATTTATTTATTAAATTAAAAAAATTTGAAGTTTGTTCTTTTTAGTTATATATGACAGGAGAGTATATTTTGACATATTTATTCAAACATGGGATATATCTTATTCTAAATAGGATGATAAACTCTGCATCTACATTTTGTTTTTGAAAATCTCTCTGTGGTTTTTTTTTTTTTTTTTTTTTTTGAGAGAGAGAGAGAGAGAGAGAGAAAGAATTTTTTTAATATTTATTTTTTGGTGGACACAACATCTTTGTTTGTATGTGGTGCTGAGGATTTAACCCGGGCCGCATGCATGTCAGGCGAGTGCGCTACCGCTTGAGCCACATCCCCAGCCCTCTCTGTGGTTCTTGCTAAGATACAACATCAGATAGAGGGTCTTTATGCCACTGAAAACATCATTTTTCCAAGGTCAGTTTTATGCAGCTTTTACTATTTTAAGGCTGTAGTGCCGCAGTCTGGCTGGGCACAATCAGGAGCCACTTGTCAAAAGAAACTAACTTTATTTTTAGAACCAAACACGCCAAACAAACAGCATCTCAGGAAAAACCCCTCAGAGCCTCAACTGCCACCATCGGCTTTCCACAAGCCTCTCTCTCTCCCACAAGCTTCTCTCCACCTCCCACAATCCTCCTGCTCTTGAGGCCGATTGGCTGGGTCACGTGGGCAGAGCCAAAAAGTCCCCCAATGAGCAGCTCCGTGGTCTGAAAGGGCAGGGAAACAGTCCAATGAGCATCACCGCAGAGGAGCCAATCAGCTAGATGTTGCTGGGGCCAAGGAGCCAATCAGCTAGATGTTGCTGGGGCCGCTGTGAGCCAATCATCAGCCGGCAGCTGGATTGCTGGCAGCTGGAAGTTTGCTGGGGCCCCTTCGGCTGTGGCTCTCAACATCTCCCCCTCTCTGTTTAAACAACAAGCATGTGGCTTAGGGACCGTGCCTGTTAGGCAGTCCAATTCAACATATGGTCCTTACCCGTCATCGGATGAACTGACCTCTAGGCGTCAGCCTCCTGTCTTAGGTTGGTACCACTGCAATTGGATCATACCCGTCACTGACTACCGGTCCAGCATACAGCCATACTTGTGGATAGGCCTTTGCACCAGTGGGGGGGTGAGGTTCTTTGCCTCACCTCTGTTGGCCCCCAAATTTTAGACCATCACTAGTAGAGGAGGATGCAAAATGTCATGACATTAAGCCAATTGAGGGCTCCTTTGAAAAATTGTACCACCGGTGACATCATCAGCAAAAATACCCCAACACTACCACAAGTCGCTGCACCAACAGATAGTTCAAAATGCATACAGGTGAGCTCACAATGTGTCCAGGCAAGTTCTGCAAGCAGTTCAGTGATGGCTATTGTAGAAGGTGTAGATTGGTTTTATCTTTGACTTCACCAGCACTGGGATGAAGATAGGAATTCTGGCAATAATGGCTAAAGAAAAAATTATGTAACATTACAGAAGGCACTAAAAGAAAACAATTTTCTTAACAATTTACATTGTCTTCACCGGCACTGGGATGAAGATAGGAATTCTGGCAATAATGGCTAAAGAAAAAATTATGTAACATTACAGAAGGCACTAAAAGAAAACAATTTTCTTAACAATTTACATTATCTTTAAGAGAATTATTAAATATAATGAAAAGGAAAGGTGAAAGTAAACAAACAGATCTGTTAACCTTCTTTTTTGTTTACATATTAAAACAATCCTCAACAGTTGTTTACCCAATATAAATTAAACCATATAAATCACGTGAAAAAAAAATATTTGGATCCATTTTATCATGAGCGCTCATCATATATGATATATGGACATTCAAACATATAACACAAAACACAAGTGTGCACACATAACATAATACATACAACACATAACATTATAGTAAAGGCCTTATAACTTTTTACAGGTGAAATCTCCATTGCAATGTTTAAAAACTCTATAGTCAAAAAATAGAACTGATCAGCAAAACATTAACCTAGGTCTGTATGAGCTCAAAAAACAAAATAGAACTTCATGATATGGCAAAGGGCAATAATAAAATAGATATTGAAAAAAGCATCCTGGTTCTGTTGCAGATGTAAGAATAGCCAAACTGGAGTTTTGGATATCAGTTGTTATGGATTTGAGCCAAATCATCTTCTTTTTGGTCTGTAGAAATCGCTTTAGTTAATCTTTCTGGAATCCAAATCGGCTGCTGTTCTCCCTGTGGAAACACATAAACAGACCCCCGACTCCAGACAATCACTGGGTCAGGACCTTTCCATTGTCCTGTTAGAATATCCTTCCAAAGTACCTTGGGCTTATGTACATTTTTTGGACACATATGCCTTTCCGCAGCACTAAGTCCTGATGAATCCAAATTTAAAAAGTTTAGAGTAAAAAGGGTTATTTTAAGTTTATCTTTGGGGAATATATACCCCTTCCCAATTCCTTCTTTTTGCTTTAATAAGTACATTTTAATAGTTTGATGAGCTCTTTCAACTATGCCTTGTCCCTGTGGATTGTATGGGATTCCTGTTATATGAGTAATGCCAAATGTTGAGCAAAATTGTTTAAAAGAGGTAGAAGTATAACCAGGGGCATTATCTGTTTTTAACTGTTTTGGAACACCCACAGTGGCAAAATTTTGTAAGCAATGAGCTATAACATCTTTAGTTTTTTCTCCGGCATGAAGGGAGCCCATCAAAAATCCAGAAGAAGTATCAACTGTAACATGCAAATATTTTAATTTTCCAAATTCTGGCAAGTGTGTGACGTCCATCTGCCAAATATGGTTAGGTATCAATCCTCTAGGATTGACTCCAAGATTAACTTGTGGTAAAAAGGTCACACAATTTTGACATTGTTTTATTATTTGTCTAGCTTGTTCCTTAGTTATTTTAAAACGCTTTTGTAAAGTATTAGCATTGACATGGAACTTTTTATGAAAATTTATAGCTTCTTCTAGTGTAGAGAAAATATGTATGTCATGTGTAGTTTTATCTGCTAAATCATTGCCCAAACTAAGGGCTCCAGGCAATCCTGTATGTGCCCTGATATGTCCTATAAAGAATGGATCTTTTCTGTCCCAGATTAGACTTTGTATAGTGGAAAGCAAAGAGAAAACAGTAGAAGAAGGGGAAATCCTACCAGCATCTTCAAGAGATACTATAGCATTAACTACATACTGACTATCAGAAAATAAATTAAATACAGAATCTTTAAACATCACAAAAGCTTGTAAAACTGCATTAAGCTCTACCTTTTGAGCTGATTGTTTGGGTACTAAAAATGTAAAAGTTTGATCAGGGGTAACTACTGCTGCTGTACCATTATTTGACCCATCAGTGAATATATTTGGAGCATTCATGATAGGTGTTTTTCTTGTCATTTTTGGAAAAATTACAGGATGCAATGACCAAAAAGACAATAAAGGATTAGATGGTAAGTGGTTATCAAATGAAACATTAGATTTGCACATGATTATTGCCCAAGTATTTAACTCATTAGCTAACTCATCAATTTGATTCATAGTATATGGAGTAATAATTTTATTGGGAGAAATTCCAAACACTCCCTTTGCTGCTTTTATTCCTTTGAGTATTAATTGTCCTACAGCCTCAGGATACCTAGTAAGAATAGTGTTAGGAGAATAAGATAAATGTATCCATAATAATGGACCTTCTTGCCAAAATACTCCTGTAGGAATATTTTTTGTTGGTAGTATAATAAATAATAAAGGCAAACTTATATCAATTCTATCCAAATGCATATTTTCCATATATGTTTCAATGATTTTTAATGCCTTTCTTGCTTCAGGCGTTAACATTCGGGGTGAATTTGGATCTGATGGACCTTTTAGGATATCAAATAAAGGTCCCAACTCTCCTGTTGGTATACCTAAATAAGGCCTTATCCAATTTATGTCTCCTAATAACTTTTGAAAGTCATTAAGTGATTTGAGTTGATCTACTCGTATTTGAATTTTTGGTGGACGGACCATGGTTGAGGATAATAGAACTCCTAAATAATTAATTGGAAAATTTAATTGTACTTTATCTATTGCTATCTCTAGATTATAATTTTTTAATAAGTTTGTAAGTGTGGCATAACATTCTAGCAATGTGTTTTTATCTTTGTGTGCTAATAATACATCATCCATATAGTGAAATATTTGTAGTTCAGAATTTTGATTTCTAAGTGGCTGGATTGCTTTGTTAACATAAATTTGACACATAGTTGGGCTGTTAGCCATCCCTTGAGGGAGTACTTTCCATTCATATCTCTGATCAGGACCTTCATGATTCAGTGCAGGGATAGTAAATGCAAAACGTGGACTATCCTCAGGATGAATTGGAATTGAAAAAAAACAATCTTTAATATCTATAACTAAAACATACCAGGTTTTTGGCAAAGCAGACAACTGAGGAATCCCTGATTGAGCAGGTCCCATAATAACCATCTCATTATTAATGGCTCTTAAATCTTGCAATAATCTCCATTTACCAGATTTCTTTTTGATGACAAAAATGGGAGTATTATGGGGAGATACAGAAGGTTGTATATGTCCTTCTGCTAATTGTTGTTTGACCAGGTCATGGGCTGCTTGTATCTTTTCTTTAGTCAGGGGCCACTGAGGAACCCACACTGGTCTTTCTGATTTCCAAGTAATTTTTATTGTCTCAGTGGCCCTTTCTGAAAATCCAACCCATGTCTGTCTGTTCCTTGATCTATTTGTATTGGTGCTGCTATACCTTGTTCTTGTTTTTCTAATCTTTTTCCTTTCCTAAAACCTTGTCTAGTCATAATAGTGGGTGCATTTTGGTTGATGTTATTTGTTAATGTCAAACCTAATTGATCTAGGACATCTCGTCCCCATAAATTTACGGGAAGATGATCCAATACATATGGCTGTATAGTTCCTTCACATCCTTCAGGATCCTTCCAATCTAATACCATTGCACTTCTATGGGGATTAGTCGCCACTCCTAGGCCTCGAAGCGTTTGAGTGGCTTGTTGTAATGGCCAATGTTTTGGCCATTCTTGACGAGAGATGATGCTAAGGTCTGCACCTGTATCCAGTAGCCCATTAAATTCATGTCCTTGAATATTTAGTTTTAGCATGGGGCGAGAATCTAAATTTAAAGAAAGCATAGCCCAATCTACACCTGTGGAACCTAATCCCTTGGAACCTCTTTCTACAGTACGACTGGAAAATTTATCATGTAGGCTGGGTATTATTAGTAACTGTGCTATTCTATCTCCTGGTGAAATTACTGATATACCCTTTGGAGAACTGGCTATAATTTTTATTTCACCTTCATAATCGGGATCAATTACCCCAGGACTTATCATAAGTCCTTTTAGAGTAGAAGAGCTGCGTCCCAATAATAAGCCTACTGTTCCTTTGGGAAGAGGTCCTTTCACCCCTGTGGGAATGATTTGAACTCCCATCTCTGGAGTTAGTACTGCTCTGGCGGAGGCGCAGATGTCCAACCCTGCGCTCCCTCTGGTTTGTCTGATGAGGGATCTGATGGACAATGTGTCCTGGGCACTACCCTGATGGGGTTGCTGGGTTCCTCCAGTGCTCCGTATATTTGTGGTTTTGGGCCCCGGAGCATTGGGCCCCCTTGTCCATTTTTTGGCAATGGAGCCTGATGCCTTTCTCCACGATATCATGGATAAACACCTGGTCCTTGTTCATTTTTTGATAATGGAGTACCCTCTATGGTGGTTTGAGAACGGCATTCATTAGCCCAATGTCTCCCTCTACGGCATCGTGGGCAAATACCTGGTATTCTACTCCTTGGATACCTAGTTTTGTTAAACCCTCCTCCAATGGGGCAATTCCTTTTAAAATGTCCTGTTTGTTCACAATTGTAGCATGTTCTTGGCCTGGCATCTAAAGCCTGTTTTACTGCAGCTGCCACAATTTGCCCTTGTTCATTAATGTCTCTGGCATCTAAAGCCTGTTTTACTGCAGCTGCCACGACTTGCTCTTGTTCATTAATGTCTCTACATAATTTAATATATGTGTTTAAATCTTCATGTTTCCATGGTCTAATGATATCTCTGCACCAACGATTCGCTTGCTCATAAGCCAGGTGTTTTAGTAATGGCATTGCTTGTTCTGTATTCCCAAAAACTCTGGTAGCTGTTTGAATAAGCCTATCTACAAATTCAGCATAAGGTTCATTAGCTCCTTGTATTACCTTAGATAATTGACCTTGTAAACCTCCATGTCCTTGTAAAGTCTTCCATGCCTTAATTGCATCTGCAGCAATTTGTGCGTATACGCCAGGATCATATGCCATTTGTTGCTGCTGATCCTCATAAGGTCCCTTTCCTAACAACATATCTAGATTTCTCTGAGGATAACCAGCTGCTGCATTTCGCCTAGCCGTCTCCTTGCAAAATTCCTCATTGGCAACCTTCCATAACAGGTATTGTCCTCCATTTAGCACAGCTTTACACATATTAGCCCAATCTGCTGGCGTCATGTTCAAGTTGTTAATGGATTCGACCAAGCTTACAGTGAAGGGTGCTTGAGGACCATAGGTTGTTACAGCCTCTTTTAGCTGCTTCACTGTTTTGAAATTTAAAACTTGGTAAAATCGCTGCCCTCCTGCCTCAAATACAGGGCATGTTAATATTTGAGATCTTGTCTCAGGATCCCAACTATCAACTGCGGGGGTTGGGGACCTCCCAGCATATGGAGGTGGCCTTGTTAGTTGGACACTTACGTCCTCTGGTGATAGAAAGGTGTTAGTAGCAGTCTCCTGTAGAGGTGGTGCTGTTGGTTGGACACTTACACCCTCTGGTGATAGAAAGGTGTTAGTAGCAATCTCCTGTTGTAACTTTCCCCCTGATGGCTTTTTCTGTTTTACACTTTCTTTCTCTGTCTGACTAACTTGAGAGGCCTTCTCTTTTACTTGAATCTTTTCCTCTGTCTGACTAACTTGAGAGACCTTCTTTTTTACTTGAATCATTATGTCTTCTCCTTCCTCTACCATTGTCTGAACTGAAGGCTTTGGACTAAGCAAACAAGATACGAACGTCCACAATGGCAATGTGCCAACTGGCAGAGTCCCTGGGCTTTTCTTTTCTATTCTTTTTAAATCTTCACCATGATGGTTCCATTGTGATATATTTAACAACTCCTCCTTAAAAAGCCATGGGCTACATTTTTGTATTGTATCAACGTATGCCCTGACTGCTATTGATTTTACTGGGATGCCTCCTTCCTCTAACAATTTACTTAACACTCTTTCAGTTTGTTTTTTACTAATTTCTGATCCCGTATTTCTACTATAATACAACCCAACAAGATGACGCCAAACAAAACCGAGACAGAATGAGATAAAAAGGGAACAACAAAAAGTCATTATAGCCTTTCTATCCTCCTGACATGTGCATCCGTCCTTTCTCCCTATCTGTTCCTCAGACGTAAATAGTTTTTCCTCAGATGTGAGCGGTTTTTCTTCCGTCTCACTCATCTCCAGGGACAGGCAACTTAAAACAAAAGTGAAACAAAATAACAAAAGAAGAATCTTAAAATGGCTACCCATCCTCTCGCCCTGCCCTCAGGGGCGAGCAGTTTCACTTACCCTCAGTCGCTCCCCGTGCGAGCCACCAAATGCCGCAGTCTGGCTGGGCACAATCAGGAGCCACTTGTCAAAAGAAACTAACTTTATTTTTAGAACCAAACACGCCAAACAAACAGCATCTCAGGAAAAACCCCTCAGAGCCTCAACTGCCACCATCGGCTTTCCACAAGCCTCTCTCTCCCCCACAAGCTTCTCTCCACCTCCCACAATCCTCCTGCTCTTGAGGCCGATTGGCTGGGTCACGTGGGCAGAGCCAAAAAGTCCCCCAATGAGCAGCTCCGTGGTCTGAAAGGGCAGGGAAACAGTCCAATGAGCATCACCGCAGAGGAGCCAATCAGCTAGATGTTGCTGGGGCCAAGGAGCCAATCAGCTAGATGTTGCTGGGGCCGCTGTGAGCCAATCATCAGCCGGCAGCTGGATTGCTGGCAGCTGGAAGTTTGCTGGGGCCCCTTCGGCTGTGGCTCTCAACACTGTAGCCCAAATCTTTTCTATTTCATGAGGTTGTAAGAGTCTTTAAAATCTCTATTTAAAACCAATAACAAAATTATCTTTTGGTACCTAATAAATCTTCTTCACCCTTGATTGGTTGTCACTTTAATTATTTTAAAGTTATAATTATATATTGATGTGAATTAATTTGCTCTTAGGAATATATACAATTACACATGGATTAGAAAAAGGAAATCTCTGTGCTCAAAAACATGGAAAAATGTACATATTTTACAACTATTAAATATCAAAGTTTTTTTTTTAGAGAGAGAGAGAATTTTTTAATATTTTATTTTTTAGTTTTCGGTGGACACAACATCTTTATTTTATTTTTATGTGGTTCTGAGGATCGAACCCAGTGCCCTGTGCATGCCAGGTGAGCATGCTACCGCTTGAGCCACATCCCCAGCCCCTCAAAGTTTTTTTAAAGTATTTTTATTTTCATTTGCATAAAAATATTTAGTTGGTTTGATTTGCCAATTGTGTTGCAATTACAGATGACCTCCAAATGTCAGGTAAACATTGGCTGCTGGTTGGTGAAACCTCTTTTGGGATTTGCTAAGTCTTCTGTAGATGCACTTGTCATTCTAGGATCATAATTCAGAGCGTAGCCACCCTGTAAACCTTGCTTTCTTTGTGTGAAGGGTGAAAAATAAAGAGAACTGGTGGAAATATATAATGACTCAAAGCTTCTGCTCTTAACTGGCATTGTCACTTGTGCACATATGTCATTAGACAAAGCAAGGAGTGGAAATATACTACACCCCTGAGGACACACAGCAAGTCACATGGCAATGGGTGGAAATGAATAATCCTCTCACTGGGAAGGGAGTAATGAATGATCAGGAACAATAATGCAACCTATTATAGAGCTTATTTGCAGATGACTAATTTTTTAAAAAGAATTCAGCTCCTTTTATTCCTACTCTGCAATGAGGTAACAATGGCATAAGGGTGTCTCACTGGGAGAGTATCCTGTTGTAACTTTTGGAGGTTGCAGCCTGCAGCTAAGTTGGTTTGTTTAATTGAAGCAGGAAATGTGGTAAACCTACTGGTTTACCTGCTGGAGACTGGTGAGGCTGACTATCTAATAGTACTGACAATAACACCAGAGGAAAGGAGCTGGGGATTCACAGCCAAGAGGGAGCTTGAAGACTGAAATGGTTTAGCAATTTTGAGAAATCCTGGTCTCCTCAGTCTTTCAGGAGACGTTGCTTTGGGAGAAATTTTTATGCCCAACAGGAACCAGATCAGAAAGTCAAGTCAGGCATGTTCAGGGACAGGATTGAAAAAAGCAAAACCCCAAGATAAACAAAATGAGTACAACCTCAAGATACAAACAGTTCTCTTTTCCAAGTCTCCAAACATTTTAGAAAGTTCCTCTGATATAGGTCAATGTGAGCTCCTTGTAGCACCCTTGTACTCTCAAAAACAGCTGTGCCAAAAAGTTAGCCCAATCCTCAGGTCTAAATCTGCCCCATACACCAATTCTTGATGTTGGAAGGATTATTTAGTTCATTATTTATGAAAAGCCTGCACATGCCAGACCTATGTTGGGTGTTAGGGACACAGAGATGAATCAAACCCATTCTATTAGGAACAGAGATAAACAGAAAATTTTATTTTAAGGAGACTGATAGCTACTATGAAAGAGCCCAGAGGAAGGATATATTATTTCAGCCTGAAGGAGGGTGAAAATTTCATAGAAATTTTTATTTCAAGTGACATTTGAAATAGATTTTGCTGATAAGGAAGGGTTTTCCAAAGTGGAAAGGCCTAGGATTAAAAGAAAACAGCACCTAGCCTTTGCTTTGTCCCTTGGGTGCACAGCCTAAGAAGTCTTGAAGAGCAGCTTTGATTGGTGTGGGTTTGGAGTGTCCACTGTCCCTTCATTCAAGTACCTTGGTTGGGAGGAAATTTTATTTTCTATAACACTACACTGATTGTTGCTGTTTTTCTCCTTCTCTCTTCTCTCCTTTTAAAAAATCTTTCCTTTTCCCTCTTTTTACTTTTTACCTGTTTTCCATTTGGTTCAGAGGTGGAATTCACATGGTTTGATAGTATGGATATGGTGGGTAAGAAAGGAATTGGGAATGAATTGGGAATGGCTGAGGTTGCAGCTGTGGGTAGCAGAGTGAGAGATCACAGGAAGGGCAGGCTTGGAAGAGAGGGAGAGGCTGCTGGGGAAGGTAATTGCATTATTCCAGAAGAATCCCTATTATAGGATGTCTGGGCTAGATCATCAAGCAACCAACAGTTTTCCAAAATATTACTTTTCCATCTGCTGGTTGAATGTCAAGGTGGACTAAAGTTACGTTGACAGTGTAGCAGTGACACTGAACTTGTATAGATGCTGAAACAAAGCTCCATAGCTGGGCCAGTAGATGTCCCTTGTTGCCTCCCCAAAGCTGCCCATTTCCTGACCTGTACTGTAATGAGTGTGCTGGGTTCTTTATGGAGTATTTAAGGGACTTACTGTCTTGGTTGGTCCTGGCCTAGGTACACTTCTGGGACCACAGAAGCTGCAACCTCCCTTACTTGACAGCAGCTGCGTTTCCTTCCACCTCCTCAGCTTTTCCCTGGATGGCTGTTCTATATGCAGAGCGATAGCAAACACTTGGAGATAGGTGACATTGCTGACTGCAAGGAGAGCACACGGGCTTCTCTAGGCTTTTGTTTGTGCTGGCAGCTAAAGTTGTTAATTCACTCCTTGCTCTAATTAAAATTAGAGTTTGCCAGGTCCTTGGTCAAATTTTTCTCAGGAATAAACATGAATACCTTGTGATGGGACTGACAGGTTTCCTTAATTGTTACCAACCCTGGCTGATGTCTGATTTTCTCCCCTCTAGGATTTGAATTAGAAAAGTAAGCATAGTTTGAAAGTTCAAATCAGGAAATGAATTTCATTGTTCTTGGTTCTTTTTTCCCTTCAGTTCATTTCTTGGGAGTTTCTGGAAAGAGTGCTGTTCCCTGTTAGGCTTTCTCCTACAAAGAGGGTGTATTCTAACACACTTGCTGTATCCATCCATGGCCTAGGCTCAAGAACAAAGTAGTAGGAGGAAAGGATCATGAGAAAAAAATGGTAGAGGATCATGGAATGTAGGCTCAGTACTGTGTAAGGAAAAAAGAGACACAGAAAACCTCATGCAGCTCTGTTACACAGGGCTGGAGGCAGATTTACTTGAAGTGTCAGGGCTTCTCATTTGCAAGGCTCCTTCCAAGTTCTTAGGGCTCTAGTAAAATACTGCCATGAATATATATTGTGAAAAACTTTGTGTATTCTCATTCTCCACAAAACCCTCCAGATTGCATAAATCTATAGGCTCCACAAAGCCTACATCTACTCTTAACTTCTGGTCCTAAAAAAAAAAAAAAAAAAAAAAAAATACAGAGAGAGGGAGAGAAAGAAAAAACCTGAATATATAGGAGTTCTTAGTGATCTCTCTATGCTAAGTGTTAGTTTTATCTGGCTCATTGACATCCTACAATTTTAAATGCAGCTATTTTCAAAGCAGGGAAGTTTGGGAGTTGGGTGTAGAAGAAGGGGTGGGAGACAGATTTCAGCTGGCCGGTTTTGGTTCTGTAATTTGCATAATTCCAAATAAACAAGTGATGAAAGCAATGACTAATAGTTATTGTGATACTGCCTTAATTATTTCAAGCCAACAAACTGGTGATATGTCATTTGAAGCTAGACTCTGTGCTTGCTGTTTTAGATATATGTGTGAGCTTTTAAAATTAGTCATCACAACTTGCAAAACACTATAAGGAAAAAAGAAAATACATTACATTGTGTGTGTGAATGTAAAATGCATCAAGTGCTAACAAAACAGATGAGAACTGGCAATAAACCCAGAGCTTGTGGGGTTTTGGACCCCAGCTCAGTCACTTAAAATTGGCAAGAAAGTGTCATTTTCCAGAGGCATAATCAGAATGGCTGGGTCTCCATAGCCTCTTCAGCTTTGTCAATTCACTTCTGTTTATTATTAATTCGTCATGTTGTTTCCAAGCATTTCAGCACAATCCTCTTGATCGAAGCACATTTCCGCCCATTACGAGTTCTGCGGAACCCCCATGGGGTATGATGTCAGCTTTGTCAGCCTGGTCTTGCCATTGGTGACACCCAGACGGGAGGAGATGAAACCTGCCTTAGGTCTCATGTTGGATCAATACCTGGGACAAAGCTCAGTGGTGGTCGTTAGGCTTGCTTGCTCTGTACCCAGCTGCTGGGACATTCTGCTTTCACAGTTTTCTACAGTATGTGTACTTTTTTGAAAAACTACAATTTATTCTTAAATAAAAGGACTAGGGGAAAATGTGTTCTTATCTTAGCTGCCTCAAGCCCCTGAAAACACTCACAAGGGCTATTTACCGGTGATAAAATACAAGTGCCTTGTTGTGGGATGAGATCAATAAGTAGTGTTCTCTAGACTTAGCACTGAACTCCAAGGAGATTAAGTTTGTTCTGCCTCCACTGAGGATTCTTCTCCCTTTAGAAGCAAGCTGTCATACTCCCATCCAGGTCTCAGGCTGAGTTATGCTGCTGGGACAGATGTGCTGCCCCTGTGGCTTTGGATCTTTACAACCCTTTTTTTTTTTTTTTTTTTTTTTTTTTGTGATCAGCACTGACATCACGGTATTGGGCAGTTCAGTAATTATGATCTTGGGGCTCATTCTTTCTGGAGACATCTGCTCTTCTGCTTTTGCTGCTTGGTTTGCTATTGCTGTAAACACACGTTGTTCATTTGCATGGACAAGGCTACCAAGACTCATCCTTCATTAGGATCATGAATATGTAGTGAAGGGGTCAGGTTTCAACTAATTCAGATAATTCTGAGATTTCTGAATTACAACTGACTGGGGGAGAAAGCATGTTTAGGCTTATTTTCTTCTCAGAATATAAGCAACTCTGTGCCGCGAGGCTATATGAACATCTGCAAAATGGGCTCTTTATGTTTTTTAAAAAACGTGCACTGTAGTGGAACAGAAGCATAATATAACCCATTAACATTAGTGTCAGCATAACAGCCTCTGAATTGCATATTGGTGGGAAAATATTGATAGCAAAGTGTAAACAACTGCAAATGGGAAATGCAATAAAGCTCTCGTCATGGAACCCGTAATTTACAATTAAATAGGTTACATTGAAATGATATCAAATAGAGGCATGCATGTCCAAAGTAACAGGGACTCTAAATGAGTGCTTGTACTTTCTCACTGACCCAGAGGAGGGTTACCAAAAAAAAAAAAAAAAGTAAAATTATCTCAGTGGATTGTGTGTCCAGTGTATGGCTGATTATGATACAGATGATATTGTTAATCACACCTTGGGTTTGTGTAAAATTTGCACAGGTTAACACTCTGTGCCCCAATTAAGCCATTTGCTGAGAGCAGTAAGATTTTTTTATTGGTGTATCCATGTTCCACAGTGAGGGAATTTCCAATTGAAGGGGAATTTTCTTATAGACATGCAGCTATATTTTTAGATGAAAAATTACTGGTTTAGTCTAGTGAATTTTCACCCATGCGTACAGAATCTCTAGCTTCAGTTTTCTCTTCTGTATGTTAAAGGCGTGGACCAAAATCAGTATTTTCCATTCTATATTTTACTGGTCCTCTGAAATGCAATAAGGTAACAGTGGTGGAGTTTCTAGTCTGGGTATTAGAATCTTCAGACTATTTTATTGTGTGATTATCTTTTGAGACCTTGGAAACAAAACAGCAGTACATGCTTCCTTGTCCTGGGGTAGAAATGAGAGTGGTGATGGGAAGCTTCTTCTAGTTCAGGTGCTGGGGTTGGAGACATTAGCCAGGTACAGATTGGGGTAGGATGAGGTCTTGAGGAATCAAGGTCTCTGAAGGCAAATTTGGAGTGAATGCTATTACATAATCTCCAGTGTTATCTCATTATCTTCCCTTGGACACCAATAGCGTAGGAATTAACTTCTGAATTTGAACCTCAATTTCAACAAAGCATGACTGGATCTAGCTCTAGGAGACAGTTCAAAGAGAAACCATGACTGGCCGTTTAGCTCTAAGGATGTTAGGGTGCCTTCTCTGAGGTTGTAGGGGAAGGCTGGTTTGGATGTAGGGGTGCCTGAAGCTGAAAACTCCTTCTAACCTGGTATCCTGGTCTGTAGTACACACTGAGGGAAATAGCTTCCTGTGTCTCAATTGAAAACATGGTGTCGTTAGTAATCTGTAATATCAGCAAGCCTCTCATGATTCCTTGATAGCTGGAAATGGGGAAGGAAGAGGGAGAAAGTTCCCAACTTTTTTTTTTTTTTTTTAATTTTTTAGGGCAGATGATAGTAGCAGACTTCATACCTGCTGTAGAATGTTCTCAGGCATGGTTACTAGCTGATTGTAACATTTGCAGGGAACCTGAGAAAACTCTGCCATGTTTATGCAGCAGCCTGAGTTTTGTTCTTTGCAGCAGTTTCTGGACCACCTGTTCTCCACTGTGACATCACAGAGCAACGTTAACAGGGACGGTTGGGAAACAGAGAACTGATATTCCATTTCTTCTCTGGGAGATGCCCCATGGAAAAAATAAGTCCTTGGGGATTTTGGAGTTACCATAAGAAGTCACTCTCAAGATAGCAAATGGAGGATTAAGAGCCATTTGTATGTGTGAGGAGAATTGGCTTGTTTTGAACTCCAAACTTATGAGGCAGGGCATTTTAGTTAGATCCATGTGTGGGACAGGTTCCCATTTGCTGCATAGATTAAAAATCAGTTGTGGGCTAGGCTCAATTCCTTATAAGCTAGTAATAATATTTTCATTTTCTTTTTCAGAGATCCTTGTAGTAACCAGACTAAAGCTCACAACTTCAAGGTTCCTAAATAATCCCTGTGATACTGGTCATTTCATGTGTCCTTTGGAGAGAACCAGTCATGCCCTCCTTCCTAAGCTTATAATTCTTCCTGGGAGGAATATCAATAAGGTAATCTGTCCTCAACTAAAAGGAGCTTAAAGGAAAGAAAAATTAAGAAATGAAAGGAACAAATGACAAAATGTCTTAAAATACTCATCTGTGTTCCTTTTTTCTGTCCTATAGTATATGACTCCTGATCAGCCATTCTCCTCCAGAATTAGGATTGTGATAGCAGGAAGCAAAAGAGAAACAACCACTGTTGTGTTTGTGATTTCCAAAACAGACTCTTGAAGTCCACAAGAGAAACAGTACTGTGAAAGTCAAAGCTTTCTGTTTTCCAGATCCAGGTTCTGTAAAAGCCAAGACAAACCTTTTGAGATTCCAAAGGGCAGTCCCTGAAGGAAGCTTAATATACAGTTTGAGCCAGAACAACAGACAACAAAATGAAAATGGCAGATTTTCTGAACCCTGGCAGAACATTAGAATCACAGTGGGGTTGTGGTAATAAAAGGCCTGTACCTGGACCTCGCTCTGGGCCAATGGATCAGAATCTCTCAGGAAGGTTACAGGGCATTGGTACTTAAAAACAGAAATAAAGGCCAACCATTCAAACAAAACTCCCTGGATTTTCCTAATGCGCCATGAGGATTAAGAACAAGCAAAAACAGGAAACCAGAAACCATTTCAATCTGGGAAGTGAGAAAGAGGACAAGGTGTGTCCTTGAAGAAGGTGTTTGGGGACTGAATGAGAAGAGACCTGGGTGGTCCTCATGCAAAGAGTCAGTTTTAGCTTGAAAAACTGTCCAATCCCACTGACTGCTAGTATCAGTGGAGCTGAGTCCAGAGATATTGTCCTTAGATTATGTGACTCTGAGGAGTCATATTGGCCATATTTTTCATTCTCTGGGGAGGACATTCTACAGTCCAGTGCTTGTAGGTCATCTGGAATTGAATAGCAGAAGTGAAATGGATCTGTGCCCAGATATTGCTGTATTCTATTCAAATTGTCCTGGTGGACATTTCCATTTTTAATGGCCCCCAAACAGAGGGAGGATGTGTTTAACACTTTGAGGCACAGTGAAGTTACTCAAGAGGCAGCATGTGAACTTGGTGGGATGGAGGGACTTTACCGGGGTTGAAACATATCTCAACAAAATCAAGATGGGTGTGCTAGGTTTGCTTTAGAAAGAAAACAAGTTGTGTGAGCACAGCCTCCCCTAATGAGGGGTTGCCATGGTGATTTTGAAACAATGCCTGAAGTACCTGGATATATATCAGGGTTTAGCTCTCTAGTTGGGTGAAGTGGAAGTGTTCTTGTAAAAGGAACATTTAAAATTATAACCAGTAGAGTTGAATGTAAAACAAAAAAAGTACAAATGAAGATTTTTGGCAACACTTTAACTTCTACCACCAAATTTTAAATGGCAGAACTGATTCTTTTATTCTTAATGTGCTACAATGGCTTTTAAGGATAAATTCAAAAGACATGTCTTTTTTGGGGGGGGAGGGGTGTGCAGACATTATTTAGGTTTCTGAAAAATTTATAATGATTAAAAAGGTTAGAAAGATTATGGTAGCTGTACTTGTGTGACTTTATTGTTAAAATCAGGGGCTAAAATATCAAGATGTGTCTTTTATATAAAATATATCTGAAGAAAGACCCAAAACCTCACAAGGGGGAAAGTTGGGGATTATTGATTCTCCTCAGTGTCTATATGTAACCACTATGAATAGAACTGTTTCCAGCCAGAGCAGGGGATTTAATTTTTGCAAAAGAAGCCTTAGGAATGTCACAGGTGGTGGTGATGCTGAACGGGGAAATTGAATTCTCTGTACCTTGTGTCCAGTAAACTGCCATTGAGATCGACAGCCCTGTGCCTTCTAATGTACTGCTGGATGACTTCCTTATTAGTATCAAATTATACTATTATGAGAAATAGTCTTCTTTAATGAGAATATAATTATTTTTATTGTGACTAGTAACACTCATATTAAAGTGACAGAGTATATTAAGGAGCTGGCTAGCTTGGTGATCAGCCTGGGAGTCCTCTGCTGCCCGCCTTCCCCGAGCCTCTGCTTTCTCAGCTGCATGCTAAGACAATATTTCAGTGGTTATCATGGAGTTTTGGCAGAACAGTCAACAAAAAAAAAAAAGGCGTAAATCACTGAGTGGAATATAAAGTGTTCTCCAACCAACCAACCAACCAACACACTGGGGAGATGATGAGGAAGTAACTTCTAATGTAAAGGGCTAAGCTAAAATTAATTGGAAAAACTCCTATAAAAACGTATAATGCTTTTTTGGAAGTTTTTTTTTTTTCCTTTCCAAATAAGAATACAGGATGTCAAGTTAAATCTGAATTTTAGATAAACAACACATTATTTTACAAAGAAAGGATTAGTTTATCCCACCCAATACTTGGGGGATACTTATACTAAAATATAGGGTACCTTATATTTCATCTGGAAACCCTAAATAGATGGCCACCTATTTGGGCGTGGGGGCAGCTTGAACAGGCCTTCAAGAAAAGTTTCCATGAATAAAACATCTTTTTTTCCCCTGGCTGCTCTTATGCCTCATATTCTACTATTACACTGTTCTTTGAGTTAAGGCATAACAATCAAGAAGTCTTTGTTTAAATGGAAATGCATCACACATGATCATATTATTCAACTTAATTTACCAGGTGTTGAGAGCCACAGCCAAAGGGGCCCCAGCAAACTTCCAGCTGCCAGCTGATGATTGGCTCACAGCGGCCCCAGCAAACTTCTAGCTGCCAACTGATTGGCTCCTCTGCGGTGATGCTCATTGGGTTGTTTCCCCCGCCCTTTCAGACCATGGAGCTGCTCATTGGGGGACTTTTTTTTGGCTCCACCCACACGACCCAGCCAATGGGCCTCAAGAGCAGGAGGAGTGGGGGAGGTTGAGAGGCTTGTGGAAAGCTGGTGGTGGCAGTTGGGCTCTGAAGGTTTTCCTGAAGAGCTGTGTGGTTTGGCGTGTGTTCTAAAAATAAAGTTCGTTTCTTTTGACAAGTGGCTCCTGAATTGTGCCCAGCCAGACTGCGGCAACCAGGGACTCATGTCACGAGACACCATTATTCTACTGTCCCTGATAACTTCAAGGAAAGTCTTGTAACCCTTAGGCTTAGCTCTGTCCATTCATTATCAAGTCCTGACAATGCATGCAACATTCAGACCCAGAATGCCCAGTGAGGACATCTGGGTTGTTTTTGTGGTCAGGCCTTAATTTTGGGGAACCCCTTGGCTTCTTCTCAGCAGTTTTGTGCCATTGAGGCCCAGTCTTCATTCATTGGTCACCACATCCTTGTTGAGTTCCCCTATGCCTGGCACTATGCCAAGTATTATCTCTAAGAGCACTGGTAAGAAATGTCTTATTAGTTCTTGTCTTGAATGCATTTGTAATCAGAAATATATAGCCAACAATTCTGCTATGGGTTGCAACAGAAGTAGGCTCTGGATGCCATGAAAGGGACATAAACCACCCAATCAGAATGGGGATATCAGGGGAGACTTGAAGAGAAGTCAACGCTCTTAAGAGTTTAAAATGATCATAGGAATTGGCCAGATGAGTGGAGTAGGGGAGGGAGAGAAGGGCCTTCTAAACAGAGATTTGTACAGACAGGAAAACAAAAGAGAGAGAGCACCATGTGTTCAGGGAATTACCAGTGTGGGTTATTCTGAGATCTGGGTGTCTGATAGATTTAATGTACAAGGTAGAGAGCAGGAACTCTGGAGGAGCAAGAGATAGTTCATGGGCATGCTTCTGGTGTGCTGGGAATTCTTTATCTACATTTTCCTTATTAAATTGACTGACTAGTCCTTGGTCTTACTTTCTGCATCAGCATTCTTGGCCATTTTCCTGGGAGCTAGAGTGTTGTTTTAACCTCTTTGGTAGGAATCATATATCATCTTGCTTGGCTCTGTGTGGTCCCTTCTTGGCTTGGATAGCAGCGTGGTGATGGGGTACATATATGAATGGAGGATTAGAGGTGAATCTAGATCTTATTTCTTTAATTACTAGATATGGTCCAGACACCATTATAATTTGTATTAAGAGTACAACACCTTACCCTTACCCCAACTACCTTTCAAGTGCTTTCATTGGTTTATGTTTGCTATCACAGTCAGTTATCAGGTTGGGCCTTCTTTGTTACTGATGATGAACTTACTGAGACTTAACTTTATCAACCACTTTTAGAACTAGAGATTGGGAAGATGAACACTACTTTTAAGTGCAAGCCTACAGCCATGTTCCTAGTGCAGTTCAAGGTTCCTGCTTTCCGGGGCAGTCTTCACCAATGGCATCTTGTCATGCTTCTCAGATGAGTTTCTGGAAAACTCAAAGCAGGAGAGGCTGAATTTCTAGGGGGCATGGTAGGACTCAGTGGAATGACAATTTTTTTTTTTTTTTTGCCAGGCTCTCTGACTCCCTTTCTCATAAAGGTTTCGGATGGTCTGTTTCTATTGGTATCCCAATACAGTTATTAACTTGTACTAACTGCTATCCAATTGCTGTACTGTTTTTGACAATGTCCTAGCAATAGGACTTGCTTAACCATCTAATCCCATCAAAGTCTTGTCCAAGTAGTCTTAGAGGCCTTTCTAACCCCAGGACGGCTCTACCTAGCTTTCATTTCCATGGGGTTCTCTCTGTTAAACTTCTGGAATGGGATGTCTGGTATTTTACTTGGGTCTATCCCCAAATTAGCAGCCTTCTCTTAATTGCTCACCATTAAGATTACCATGTTTGTTTTTAAACCATCCCTAGACCTGAACTTACCTCTTTCTGCTACAAATAAAGTCTCCCTAGAGAGCTACAGAGTTTTCCATTCTAATGGCCTGCCTCTGACCCTGGGAAGATGATTTGTGCTTCTCTTCTAGAACAGGGGTCAGAGATGGGGTCAAGGGCTCATTTTTCTTAGTGTCAGTCCTGTTCTATGAGTAGGCACTGGGGATAAGTAGTAGTGTCTGCTGTTCTCAGCTTTCTCTCCTGGTGGGGAAGGTCCATCCTAAGAGAGAGCCAAGGAGCCGGTGACTGGATCCTAGTATTCTCAGTTTGCCCTCCCAGTAGGTGCTGGTGGAGGAGGGAGGCCCAGACTTCTCTGCCAGTCTGGCTTGGAACAGTTTCTGCAACATTGACTGGGGACAGGCATGAGCAATGTTGACAGACTGCTTCTCCCAGGGGGCAGCTGTCACCCTTACCTGGGGGCTGAGGGAAGAAGGAGCTCTCTCTTCTTGGCTGCACCTGCCTCAAGTGGAATTTCCATCACACTGAGCTGTCCTTACTGAGATTTATTATATTTTCTAGAATAAGTGTTTCTCCATTTGTTGTATGCCCTTAGGGCAATTTCCAGAGATATTAAAAATTGTTTCTGAAATGTCGTATTCTTTAATGATAGCTGTTTTGCTGGGGAGAGGGTCCACAGAAATCTTTATACCACCCTTCAGAAGTGTTTTATTAAAAAATATGTCACAGATTTCATCTCAAAGAAGAACCACAGTTCAACCTTTTGTTGTTGTTGTTGTTGTTTGTTTATCTTGGGTGTCTTAATATTTTCACAGCACTATAAAAGTGCTGCAGTGGTCATGAGAATAGCTTGATCTTTTCATATGTTCTGAATTATTTTCTGAGGATAAGTCCTTTGAAGTTTCATAGATAGTTCTGAGATAGCACCTGGCTGCAGTCTCACTAATAAGAGCTTAATCAAGCCGGGCATGGTGGTGTACACCTGTAATCCCAGTGGCTCTAGAGGCTGAGGCAGGAGGATAGTGAATTCAAAGCTAGCCTCAGCCCAAACGAGGCACTAAGCAACTTAGTGAGACCCTGTCTCTAAATAAAATACAGAAAATAGGGCTGGGGATGTGGCTCAATGGTCAAATGCCCCTGAATTCAAACCCTGGTTTCGGCCCCTTCTCCCCTCCCCCATCGCCTCCAAAAAGCTTAATCCACTAGGGCCTGATGGTAAAAAGTCATCTTTTCTTAAATCTTGTTTTCATGACCACAATTCTGTTTAACAGTAAAAGCCAAATCCTTAGGTGTTCCTCTTTCAAAGACTAGGCTCCTCTATATGAACCACTTCATTCTATTCTCTTATAAAAGATTCTTTTAGGCTTCAGATTGAGCAGTGAAGGTAAAATTTGAATTTAGTAACTGATCAGACATTTCTAATCCTGATAACAAATTCCTCCCACTTCTAGAATTTCTCTTTAATGTCTATTTTATTAGCTATTTCTCCAGGTAATTAATAACTAAAGATCTTTTAAAAATATGATTTCCATCAAACATAAGAATTATTTAGCTCCTCATAGGTTTTGGGTATTGAAGTAGAGACTCCTAAAAATAAAAATAAGCTTTTCTTTTCTTTTTAGTACAGGGAATTAAACCTAGGGGTGCTTTACCATTGAGTCTCACTCCCGTTCATTTTGCTTTTTAGTTTGAGACAGGGTTTCAATTACTGAGGGCCTTGCTAAATTGCTGAGGCTCGCCTCAAACTTGCAGTCCTCTTGCCTCAGTCTTCGAAGTGGCTGGGATTACAGGCATATACCACCACACCTGACAAAAGTAAGCTTTTCTTGTTTTATAATTTCTTTCTAAGGATATTTCTGGTGCTAATCATATTTTAAAATTTTATGTTTTATTATTAGGCATTTCTCACCATTAGAAATGTGCCATGGTAATAAGAAAATGATAAAACAATTTTAAATGAAGGCTGTGTGCTATTAGTGGTATTTAGGAGTAAGAAATGTTTATGCTTAACCTACATAATTGTCTAGATTAAGAAACTTAATTCCTCATTTCATTTAAATATTCAAGAAGATGTTGTTTAGGTGTCATGCTTGTCCTTATTTCCTTACTCAGACTATTTTAATAAGCTCCATCCTCTGTTCTTCATTTTGGATTATTGAGGAAATAATAATAATAATATAGCAATAACTTTTATTATTATAAAATAATAATTTTATTTATAATAAAATAATAACTTTGTTTATTATAACCAGAGTTCTTCTGATCATTTTGGCAACCTATTAAAAAACCTTCAATGTCTTTATTATAACCAGAGTTCTTCTGATAATTTTGGCAACCTATTAAAAAACCTTCAATGTCTTCAACCGTCCTTAACATGTCATATTATACTTCAAATACTGCTCTCAGCTTATTGTTTCCAGCTTCCTTGCAGAAACTCTCTTCTCTAGCTAGTTTGGTGCATTCATTTTCCCCTGAGTATATAATGTCCAGTTTCACCTCTTAGTTTCTGATTATGTCACTTGTCCCATCTGGATTGCCTCTTTAATCTAGTTTCATCTGTTAGTTCAAGTTATTTTTCCAGGCATCACATAATAACAAGGAGAAGCTAGCATTTCCAGGTATGGATGCATTTAAAATGAGGTAGAACTAAATCAATGACTCAGAAAGAGAGGTGAGCAATAAACCTAAGTACAGAGAAAATTTGGTGTATGAAAAGTGGCTTTCAAATTAACTGGAAAAGGTTGGGTTATTCACATGGTCATCCTTTGGGGGTGGGGAATACAGCTATAGTTTTACCTCATCCTGATGTTAGGAAGAGAATCCTGCTTATCCAAACTCTGAAGACTTATTTTCCACAGAGTAACCTTGGTGTCTCTCCTCTTTCTCTCTCTTTTCTTTCTTTTTCATTTCCTTCCTCCCTCCCTCCCTCCCTCCCTCCCCGCTCCCCTCTTTCTTTCTTTCGTACTAGGGATTGAACCCAGAGGTGCTTAACCACTGAGCCATATCCCCATCCCTTTTTATATTTTATTTTAAGACAGGGTCTCCCTAAGTTGCTTAGGGCCTGGCTAAGTTGCTGTGGACTGGCCTCAAGCCTGCAATCTTCCTGTCTCAGCCTCCCAAGTTGCTGGGATTACAGGTATGCACCACCACACTCAGAGCTACAACCCCAGCCCTGCATCTCTTTTATAGTAGCATCTTCTTATCACTTAACTTTGAAGTTGAAGTAGGAAAATAATGTGATTATCACTCTAAAATCTCAGTCCCAAATCCACAAAGCCAAACAAAAAGAAAAAAATCAGTAAATCTTATGCCTATCAAGGTTTAAGACTTCTCTTATCATTGAAGGTCATGGTGAATACTTTCACTTTCCACTTACCAACACTATTCAGTGTGTCCATCATTTGACATTTATTTATTGCCATGAATTTTTATAGCTTTGGTTGAATTGTATAGTCTTCATAGAGTACAAACTTGTTGATGGAAGACAGTGTGTTAGTCATCTTTAAACACTCAGAGTGCTTTCCAATGAAAGCCACAGACATGAGTGATAGCAATTGTGCTGAGTAGTTCTTTTATGATTACTGAAAATTAGCACCTGACACAATGACTTCTCTTAAGTAATAATGTTATTGAATTTGTTTTGTACTTTATAATTTTCCAAATGTATTCCAATTGACATGATTTATTTTACTCAATCTTTAAAGAATCCTATGAGGTAGGAAGAACAAATATTTATTTCCTTTTCTTAGATGTAACCAATTTTAAAGAGATGGAGTTATTTGCTCAGGGTCATGGTGCTTATAAACTACAAAATCTAGGACTTCTAGTTTTTAGGAGCTAACTCATTCATCCTGCCACAAGTATTTCTTATATGAAGATGAGAACCACAAGTGACCTTTCAGAAATGGAAAGAATCTCACAACATTAGAAAATAGATGACATTCCTAAGGCACTAGTAGAAATTTGATGTGAAATTTTATCTGACATGTTTGTAACAGCTTTAATTATTTAATCAATTTAATAACAGAATATTTAAAGCACCAACAAAATCACTGGCCATAACCAATTTCATCCACAAATCAGACATTTTGCACCTCAATTTTTGCTCTTCAGTTCTGTTTTGTGAACTAATTGGCAACACTTGATGAAAATTTAAGATGTAGACAGACTATAACAGGTGGAGCAATCACATCTTCACAAGGAAATTAATTTATACCTACACACAAATACACACGCATATTCATAGCCTCTGATCCTGCCAAGAAAAAGCCCCAACAGTGTGGTTAGCTGCAATTATGGCTAAGTGTCATAAAACAATTTTGGCATATCATGGTGCCCACAGGAATCACAGAGATCTCTCTCTCTTTTTTTTTTTTTTTGGTCTTCCAAGCACGTTTCTATCTCATATAAATTCGTCCTTGCAGGTTTTCTCTTAGCTGTTTTGTTTGTCAGGAAAGTAATTTGACTACATCCTGCAACTCATTTTGTGAGTGGGGATGTTGTGAAAGCAGCTATCTTGCAAGTTGAACTAGAACAAGGTATGTCAGTATGATTTATAGGAATTGCTGTGACTCGGCTATGATGAACAGACTACTCCATATAAGACTATAGATTCCACAATGTCTTTTGTAAAACACTTTCATACACATTTCCTGGGTTTTCTAATGCTTTCGTAATTGCAAGGTTATTATGGAAAGTTTGAGTAGAAGCAGTCTTTGATTAGTTAGTGCCTTCTTTTAGACAAATTTTGCCATGATTATTTACTGACTTGAATATTACAAATGAAACAAACTTCTTTGAGTTTACACTAGACTACAGGCCTGGCAATATTCTTCTTCAAAGTGTCATTGGGGATATTCCAGGTGCTCTGTATATGGTAAAATGTGCAATGTGTACCAGATAAGAAAAACCCAAATTGGTGATAAGTCTTCATATTTACATTTTTCCATACAATTGTTGCTATTAATGGAATGTTCCATTCAATTCTTCACTCAATATGAATTACCACATGGCACCACATGTGGTATTATTTAATGTTGAATCCCATAGAGTTTCAAATAGATAATGGTATATGTTTTAGAAATTTCCACTACTGTTTATCTATTTCTAAAAGTCAAATTCGTCCACTTTGGCATTTTATGGTTTTAAATTATTTTCAGTTTTGAACCTTTGTAAATAACATAGGTTCATAGACACAAATCTGTATGAATCCTTGTACAATTCATTCAGCAGGTTTTTATTAGGTATTTTCCAAGTGCAAGACATTATCTTAGTCACTGGTGATAAAGGAGTGAATAAGATATTTGAAGCTTTTTCTTGTATGGAACTTATATTCCAGAGAGAGAGAGTCAAACAAATAAGTAACCAAGATAATTACATATAGAGTCATGTGTTTGAAGAAAACAAAACAGGTAAACAGGATAGTAAACTTAATGAGAGGGAGAGGTAACATTAGCTAGTGTAGTCAAGAAAGGCCTTTCTAAGAAAAACAGATTTTAGCAGAAATCTGAACTGAAGAGCTAAAAAGGGAGAATTTCTCAGGCAATTGTCCTAGCCGTGATTAGCGATGACCTTGGAATGTGTGAAGAATAGTGTGATGAGTGGTGTGGCTCGGGTGTAGCCTGTAGGAAGTCTGTTAGAAGAAGAAAATAACGGAGGAGTAGGCAGAAGTTGATTCTTCAGGGCCTCATGGGCTATCATTAAGAGTTAGATTTTATTCTAAGTGGATTTTTTCCAAATTCTAAATGCTATTTGAGGAATTTAAGTGTGGTGAGGATGCTGTTTTTTGATGAAGAAGCAAGGGAAGCACCTGTTTATTCAATCTGTCATTCATCAAATATTTATGGATCTATAGTCTCATACCAACCATGTTTTAAGCCCTAGAATCTAGGAGATGCAAGGGATTCAGTAATTCCCCAGAGGATGTCCCTGCCCTTTTCAAGCTGACATTCTAGGTTCATATAATAGAAGTCTCGTAGCAATACATGTGGAAATTCAATCAGGGCAGCTGGGTAGTTGAAGATGCTATTTTAGGTAGGGTAGTCTGGAAGGCCTTTTAGAGAATATGACACTTAATCAACATTCTCAGGCGTTGAACTAGTGAGTCAAGCCAATTTATGAGGGATGATTGTTCTCAATAGGGGGAATATCAGGATCAGCAAGTGCAAGATCTTCTAATTGATGAGCCTAAAAATCCTAGGAGACCTTTGTGGCTAGACTCAGAGCATAGAGTATGAGGACAGTGCCAGAAGTTGAAGACAGAGAAGAGCCAGGGTCCTTAAAGGCCATGGGGAAGATTTTAGTTTTTCTAAAAGTATAGTGGGAAGAAATTAGAAGGTTTTGAGCAGGCAAATAGGTGGCATGGCCTCAGGTTTCAAGATCACCTTAGCTGCTGTGTGAAGGGAGAAATGATGGAAATATCGAGAACAGTTAGGAGACTATTTAGTAGTCCATGCAAGAGATGATGGTGGCTTTGACTTAGTGATAGTGGCAAAAGCGATGAGACATTGTCAGGTTCTGAAGGTACCAAAAGGGAAGAGCTAATAGGATGTATAGATGCATTGGACAAGAAATTTTAGGAAGAGAAAGGAGTTAAGCAAGATTCCAGTAGTTTGACCTTATAAATCTAGTGAATGATAGTGATAGTTTTAGAGATGGGGAGACCAAAGAAGAGAAATATACAAGGGAGAAAATAGCAAATTTGTTCAATTTATGCCTTTTGGACTTCTCTGTGGAGATGTTGAGTTGGTAGTTAAATATACAAGCCTGGAATTCAGGGTCAGGTCTGGAGATACAAATTTGGAGACGTTAACATTTGGGTGATATTAAAAACTATTGGAATAAATGAAACCAGGTAAAGGGTGAGTGGCAGAGAGAAGACAAGATGCCTGTAGGCTGAACCTGGGAACCCCCCATATTTAGAGATCAGATGGAAAGAAAAGCTAACAGATGAATGACCAGAGGCAGAAGGAAGGTCAGAAAGGTATGGCATCTCAAAGGCTAGCTGAATAGAATATATGAGAAAGAAGGGCTCAGTGTCAAATACTGCTGGAAAGTCAAGGAGGAAAATGAGTTGGCTATTGGATTTCCTAATGTAAAGTTTATAGTGTTAATAAAAAGAGGTGGGAGGTGTAGAGAAAAGTGTGATGGGAGAGGGATTGAGGAAAAAAAATGAGAAAATACATAGATTTTAGATAAAGGATTTTTATTATTTTCAAATGAATTAATTAATTGTAATAAAAGGGAACAAAGAAATGAGCCAAGTGTTTCAGGTTTTTTTTTTTTTTTTAAAGAAATGTGAAGTACAATTCACAATAGCAAGACTGTGGAACCAACCTAGATGCCCTTCAATAGATGAATGGATAAAAAAAATCTGTCATTTATACACAATGGAGTATTACTCTGCATTAAAAAATGACAAAATCATAGAATTTGCAGGGAAATGGATGGCATTAGAGCAGGTTATGCTAAGTGAAGCTAGCCAATCCCTAAAAAACAAATGCCAAATGTCTTCTTTGATATAAGGAGTGTAACTAAGAACAGAGTAGGGACGAAGAGCATGAGAAGAAGATTAACATTAAACTGGGATGAGAGGTGGGAGGGAAAGGGAGAGAGAAGGGAAATTGCATGAGACCCTCAGGGTTATACAAAATTTCATACAAGAGGAAATGAGGGGAAAGGGGAAAATAATACAAGGGGGAGAAATGAATGACAGTAGAGGGGGTAGAGAGAGAAGAGGGGAGGGGAGGGGAGGGGGGATAGTAGAGGATAGGAAAGGCAGCAGAATACAACAGACACTAGTATGGCAATACGTAAATCAATGGATGTGTAACTGATGTGATTCTGCAATTTGTATACAGGGTAAAAATGGGAGTTCATAACCCACTTGAATCAAAGAGTGAAATATGATATATCAAGAACTATGTAATGTTTTGAACACCCAACAATAAAAAATTAAAAAAAAAAGAAATGTGAAGTAAATAAAGTTTTGCTGTTATTTGTTTGGTGGTCAGTTTTTTAATATGAGAGAAATAACAGCTCTTTAGGCATTCATTTTTAAAACATAAAACTTTATGATTAAAATAGCGAGTCTTTGTTTTGGCTTCAGAGTTGGGATTAGCTCATGAGATGTGAAAGTAGAAGCCAGATTAATTAGGGAGCTATTGTAAAAATACAGGGAAAATATGACAGTGGTTTGGACTACAGAGTGAATAGTGGGAAGAGAGTAAATTCAAGGCAGATTGGGAGGCATAGTTGAAAAGATGAGTGAGACTAGCAGTCAGAGAAATGCAAATCAAAACCACCCTAAGATACCATCTCACTCCAGTTAGATTGGCAGCCATTATGAAGTCAAACAACAACAAGTGCTGGCGAGGATGTGGGGAAAAGGGTACACTTGTACATTGCTGGTGGGACTGCAAATTGGTGCAGCCAATTTGGAAAGCAGTATGGAGATTTCTTGGAAAGCTGGGAATGGAGCCACCATTTGACCCAGCTATTCCCCTTCTTGGTCTATTCCCTAAAGACCTAAAAAGAGCATGCTACAGGGACACTGCTACATGGATGTTCATAGCAGCACAATTCACAATAGCAAGACTGTGGAACCAACCTAGATGCCCTTCAATAGATGAATGGATAAAAAAAATGTGGCATTTATACACAATGGAGTATTACTCTGCATTAAAAAATGACAAAATCATAGAATTTACAGGGAAATGGATGGCATTAGAGCAGATTATGCTAAGTGAAGCTAGCCAATCCCTAAAAAACAAATGCCAAATGTCTTCTTTGATATAAGGAGAGTAACTAAGAACAGAGTAGGGTCGAAGAGCATGAGAAGAAGATTAACATTAAACAGGGATGAGAGGTGGGAGGGAAAGGGAGAGAGAAGTGAAATTGCATGGAAATGGAAGGAGACCCTCAGAGTTATACAAAAGTACCTACAAGAGGAAGTGAGGGGAAAGGGAAAAATAATACAAGGGGGACAAATGAATGTCAGTAGAGGGGGCAGAGAGAGAAGAGGGGAGGGGAGGGGAGGGGAGGGGGGATAGTGGAGGATAGGAAAGGCAGCAGAACACAACAGACACTAGTATGGCAATATGTAAATCAATGGATGTGTAACTGATGTGATTCTGCAATCTGTATATGGGGTAAAAATGGGAGCTCATAACCCACTTGAATCAAAGTGTGAAATATGATATATCCAGAACTATGTAATGTTTTGAACAGCCAACAATAAAAAATTAAAAAAAAAAAGAAAAAAAAGAAAAGATGAGTGAGAAAAAGGAAGTGTGGACAAAGAGACATTGAATGTGACCAGATTTCTCTCTGGTTATGTACATGTCCACATTGTTAGCCATGGCTCACTTGGCTGCCCTCCCTGCTTCTCTGAAACCCATCTGAACATTCCTCCCCTGGAAGTCTTTGTCAGTCACTGTGGTCCACATACCCCAGCTATTGCATATCAATATAATTATATATAGTATATTGCACATCAATATACTCTACTATTTGGAAATGTAAATTCTTAGAAATATCCCCACCCCAAACCTCTTGAATTAGAATCTTCGAGGTGGGGACCAGCAATTTGTATTTTAAGAAGTTTTCCCCATAATTCATATGAAATCTGAGAACTATTTAGATGTGTCCCCTATCCCCAGTAGTTCATATCCTATTTATCTTTATGCCCCAAATATTAGAATTTGGGGACAATCTACTTGAAATTGATTTCTGAGTGGTATATTGCTGTCTGAGTAGAACAGTTTGCTGTTCTGGCATTCTTTCTTGTACATGCCATACTGGAAATTTTTTGGTTTGTTTTGGTAAATGCAGTCTTTTCAGTTCCTCTCATCTCTCATTTGTTGTCACTCCCTTGTCTCATTGGCTGCAAATTATACCTTGTTGTATGACTTGCTCATCTTAGTTGCTGATAGACATGGCCACCAATAGTATGTGTTATCAGTTGAAGCAAACAAATTGTTTTATATTGATCTACATTTGGAGGAACATCTGTGGTGTTAACTACATCAATATGCTGCTATACACATTTAAGAGCCAAAGGTTTATATTATGTACCTAGTCATGTTGATTTTTGAGGTGGGTAAGGAGACAACTGGGGTTGTGCTCCAATATGGGAGCTTTATCCTGGGGTGTGAATGAATTGGAATTTTTGTATTGAAGACACACTTTTTGGATTTTAGAAAATATTCTGCTCTGATGGCAGAGGGACAGGTGAGGAAGATTGGTTCGTTTCCATATTTAAAAACGAGTTGGCTAATTTGACAGATACAAATTAAAAAGAACCCCCATAAGGATATATAACAATGGAACCTACAAAATTTATGAGGCTGATGAATATGTTCATTATCTATATGTGTCAATATTTAAACATACATAGGGTATTGTTGCACATCAGTGTGCATCCATCTAATGCAAATTCCTGGGCATCTACTTTAACCCTTTTACATAAGGGTGATCATTATATCTGTTTTTAGAACATATATAATATAAAACCCATAGTTTTTGTGGGTATGTCAAAATAATTTGCCTGATTGTATGATGTATGGATATGGACTATGGGCTCTAGTTATGGCTCTTTGTAAAATTTATCTGTCTCCCTACAAGCCATGGGATAGAGAAAAAAAAATGGCACAATGTGGTGACTTTTCTAGGTCAATCATTTTGATTTTGAAGTATTTCTGATACACAGTGGAAAAGGGGACTACAAATGATATTGGCTAATTCAAAATCTATCTCAAATCCTTTCTAGTATGCTGAGAATGAAAAGCTAACACTGTATTCCCAGACTCTTAAGGAATCAGATTTTCAGGTATGATTTAGGATTCATCAATCAAATGCTGTTTCTTGAGACTTTGATTTTAAAGAAGTGGCGGGGATCGGGGGGAGAGGCAGAGTATAGGGCATAGGTTCTGAAGCTATCACCTGAAATGATGACCTCCCAATATAGTTCTCCTGATCCTATGGCTTCCTGTCGTTGGTGGCAGTATTCCAGGCATATCAGAGTTGTAGTCAGCAATTGTGCATTATCGTCTTGCTTTAGTAGTAATGACCACTTTCTCACAGCAGTTAGAATGGTTCTGAGGGCTGGGGATTGGTCTTGGGAGATAAGCTTGGTCCTCCAGCTGTTTGAATTTATGGAAGCACCTAACTCCCTTTGTAAAACCCTTTCTGCTTAAAGTACTTAAAGTGGGTTCTGTTGTGTGCAGCTGAGCCCTCAGTAATAAAAGTAATTAGTACCAGAAATGGTTGCAAGCAATAGAACATAAAAAATAAGACTTTGTTTTGTTTTAAGGCTATTGTGGCATTGATTGAGCAATAACTTAAATTATCACCTATAGTCATATGGAATAATATGCCTGTTGAAGTAAGGGTTTGGAAGAGAGACTGACTGATATGATAGACCATTACAGGGAATGTGAGGACAAAAAGGACTTTAGGGTATTTTGTGTGTGTGTGTGTGTGTGTGTGTGTGTGTGTGTGTGTGCGTGTGTGCGCGTGCGCTAGTGAGCTAAAAGAAAGAAAGTAACAAGCTCAATATTTTAAAATTTCAGCTCTAGGAACTGTCTTGAGAATCCAGGAATTTCTATAACTGTCCTTCAAGAATCTCTCATCTTTTGTAGCCTCATTTAGATGGAAATTAGATGGAAAGTCTGATGCTGCAGGGTGTTGTATTATAAGGTGGGCTGAATTTACAGTTTTGTCATTTATTTTTCACAAAATAAAAACTACTGCCTTATACAAAGGTAGATACCTTTTGAAATGGCATCATTTAGGAAAACTTGGCTCAGTCTGCATACCCTGTACCCCTGAACCTTACCACATCTCCCTTGTTGGCTGAAGAGCTCTTCCTTTGCCGGATGATGTTGGTCTCATCTTGTGTGAGGACCCTGTAACAGTTGTTGGAGTCACATTTTTGCAAAGAGTGACAGTTCTGCTTTTGCACATCCTTCCCACTCTTACTGCTTCCAACAATAGTCAGAGTCAGATGCCTGCCTGTCTCAGGGAATAGTTGCAATGTCAAGACTTAGAGGAAAGGGCTTAAAAATGAAAGGAGTTAAATGGTTTTGCTAATATATTTATAACAGCATAAATCTGGAGATTATGTGTGGGAAATGGATTTTGAAGACACTAGACCAAGGCTTGGATAGGACTGATTCATTGACATGGATGCAGTTACCAGAGAATTTGGAGTTCAGTGTGTAGCTTGAGAATTTGAGAGTATTTCTGTTTGGTTTGATGGCTGACTGAATCTTGGACTTAATGGCAGCTTAAACTAACTGAAATTGGGATGCCAGAAACTCCTTAGAAGAAATGCAAAACTTCAGGAATTAAAAACTTTAGAAAGGATTTGGCATGTGTGTTTGGTTCACCTGCCCAATAACTGCATCTCACAATAGTACTTAAATCATTGATAAACACATTGATTTGGGTACTTTTTTGATAAGCCATGACTGTCCTCTGTAGACTGAAATGAATACAGAACATGCTGTTATTCAAACAGAATCACAACTTCAGTGGAAATGATAGAATTTTATGTACAAAAGGCCAAGTATGGTACTAATTACACCAGAAAGGCTGAGTGTAGTTACCTCAATAGGAAAAAGGACAACAGTTGGTTTGATGGCAGAGATGTTTAGTGGTGGCTTATTGATTTGGAGGCCTTTGGAATGAAATAGATGGGCAGCTCACTAAAACCTTGGGGTCTATGAACAGATGCCTGACCTGAGACAGCTAATCATGGCTTCCCCACCAATTACCAGACCTAACTCAGTACACATACCAGAGCCTCTTGAGTTAAAGGGAATCATTGTTTGCTCTTCCAATGTTTGAAAGACTCAACCCAAACATCTCAAGAACATGCTGCAAGTCTTCCACTGCTTATGAGAAGGCAGTGCTATGTGAAATAAAGGAAGCTAGTCAGACCTTTCAGCAATTATAGACACTAGTTCTGAGATAACACTTACTCATGGGGACCCAACTGCCACCATGGTCTACTCATCAATGTGGGGGCTGAAGTGTTTTAGTGATAAATACAGTTTTAGCTCATGTCCACCTCAGAGTATTACACACACACACACACACACACACACACACACAGTATTTTTCTAATTCCTGAGCATCATTAACTAGGAGAATCCACATATGCTCCTGCAACCAAAATACATGATAAGAACACCTTAGAGGAGGAAAAGTTTATTTTGGATTCATCCTTTCTGAAGTCCATTCATGGTCAGTGACCCCACTGCTCTGGGTCATAGATGGGGCAGAACATCATGGTAGAAAGGAATGACAGAGGAAACCTTCTCAACTCATGGCAGCTGGGAAGCAGAGAGAGAAGGAATGAGATTTAGTACCTATGGGCACACTCCAAATGACCTACTTCCTCCAGCTATGCCCCACCTGCTTAAAGTTAGCACTCAGTAGTCCATTCAAATTTTTAATTCATCAAGTGGATTAATCCACTGATGTTATAGCTCTCATAATCCAATGTTTTTACCTTGGATATTTCTACATTACCTAACACATGAGCTCCTTGGGGAACACTGAAAAATCCAAACCACAACAATATTTAACCCTAGAACCCCTAGATATCTGTGCAGTACAGCTCTTTCTCATGAACTGGGGTCATGTCTGATTCATGGAGTTATAGATTAAGGCTTTTCCATCAGCAGTCCATCCTCACATGGAAGTATAAAATGTGCTGTGAGCTTCACTCAAGTTTTGATGCATGTCATTCTTCCATCAACTCACCTCCCAGCTCAGTTGGGTAGTTCTATATAATCTGAAAAAGAAAAAGAAAAAGAAAAAAAAGTTTTTTATAGATGGATCCTCATGACAGGTGGCATGAGCTGGAGGTGGACTGACTGCTGCAGCATGACAGGTTGGCTCAAGGGTATTATTAAGAGGGGAGAAGGAAGATCCTCCCAATGGTCAGAACATACAGCGATATGTCTAATGGCCTATTTTGCTTAGAATGAAAGATAGTTCTGTATATATATTTCACAGGCAATAGCAAATAGTTAATGGTTTAGAAAATATGAGATTGAAGGAAGGTTTGAGAAAGAGGTACATAGACCTCTGGGTGGGCTCAGAGGCTGAGTCATATATTCTTTTTCTTCTATTTTTTTTTAAGTTGTAGATGAACACAATACCTTTATTTATTTATTTTTTTATGTGGTGCTGAAAATTGAACCCAGTGACTCACACATGCTAGGCAAGTGCTCTACCACTGAGCTACAACCCCAGCCCCAAGTCCATATGACTACTGTGAAATGGGGGTTCTCAAAATCAAGTGAACATTACAATCACTAGGTAGTTGTGAAAGAAAAATCCTTCTCCATCTACTCCACTGTTTGTACTATAGGCTAATGAACAAGATGGCAGTGAAAGCACAGGTAGAAGTTCTATGTCAGCTCAATGAATTTTCCTCCACCGTAGTTGATATGATTATATATTAATTAAGTGCCTTCCAGAAGCAGAATAATGCACAGGTAGCTTAGGAGTAAATAAAGTTTTTTTCAGACTGGTTGTCACATTTTGTAGTAGTTATTAGTTTTTATTATAGATAGATTTTATGAAGTTTCTGCTGTAATGAAGATAGCAGCTATTTTCCTTTGTAGAAATGGATTATTTAATCTAGATTTGGATTTGCCTACTCAGTTTACAATGCTTTTGTCAGCAAACATCTGAGGACTTACTAAATAGTTTATTCACAGTATCCCACACAATACTTTTTCTGACCAAAGAACTAATTTTATAGCCAAAGAAATGAGGCATTAGGTTGGTACTTATGGGATTCACCGGTAATATTCATCCAGAAGCAATTGCCCATGCACAATGATAGAATGGCCTATTGAAGATTCAGTTATGGCACCATATAAGAAGCAACACCTTGTGAGATTGGGGTGCTGTCTTACAGATGTGGTGTTTACTCTGATTCACTGATCAACATATTTCTCCCATAGGTGGAATTCATGGAGCCTGAAAATGAAGGGAGAGACTTGGGAAAGGTGTCTCTTATTATTATACCAAATGACCTACTTTATAAAACTTCACTTCCTGTTGCTGAAATTTTAGGCTCTGCTGGTTTAGAGGTCTAAGTATCTAAGAAGAGATTATATTCTCCAGGGGATAAAATATTTAATATGGGACTGTAAACTGGTCATCTTAGGAAAAGGAGGCTAATCCTGTGTTGGCTGGCAAAATTGATCTAAGTATCATGGGGGAAACAGAAGGAGTCTGTCTGAACAGTAGCAATTCTCTTGAATGTCTCTTATAACTGCCAGTCTACAGCTATGCTTATAGGGGGATACTTTATTGTTTGGAAATAGAAGTCTGGAAAATAGTTGCATATGGATGCTGGACAACAGTGGCTTTATAAACCATCATTTCAAATTTTTCCTAGAATTAAAGACCGAAAAATGAAAAAATCATATTTTGTGGCCTCTTTACAGCCAGAGAAAGAGTTCCGGACATGATTGAGGTTATACTAACCAAAAGCATTTTTATGATACATTGATTAAACAGTGAGTCACATGGATTGTTCTTACCCATGTGGGGCATCCATTTACTTACTGAGGTTATATGTTTCTCAGGTCATCTGCTAACACTTCCTAATTTGGCTCTGTATTTCAGCAGGTTCTTGGAGAAGCAGTTTTCCTGATCATAGCCGAGGAAGTGTGACTTTAGGATCTGTTCAGGTTTAGTTCTGCTTTTCCTGATCTTCCGACACTTTTGTAAGCCCTTAATTTCCTGCATTAGCTTTCGTTAACTAGGGTAGATCTTGTTTTCTGCAATGGAACCCTGCCCAATCTACCTTCCAATTTGGAAATATTAGTGGGATTTTTTTTCCAGAAGAATTTTCACTTATTTCCAACCATCCCAAACTATTCTCTTAAGAGCTGAATTATATAGTGTATTGGCAACTTCTTCTAATTTAGTCCAAATTTAGGTGTGTCTCAAATGTTATACCTGTTAGGTTAGGACTCTGTCTTTCTCATAGGATTAGTAAGAGTTTCTTTAATAATTTTGCTTCTTTCTTAGAAATTTGCTTTCAATAGAAAACTAAGAGATCTTTAGTAAATTATTGCATTAAAAATCTTCAACTGATTTATTCTAAAGTTATTTTAATTTCAAGCTCAGTTTACATTCTGTTGCTCAAGCTGGCAAGCTATAGTCATATCTTCCTCATCTATTTGGGGATTCCTTGAAATAGGAAAATATATTTGTCTAAATTTAAAGAGATTCTCTCAAGTTTTGTCAAAATAGACTTTTTAGAAGTTAGACCCAGGGATTAAATTCTATGAACCAAGTAATAGAATTTATTCTCAATCTTGTCTCATAGAGAATAATCCTAGAGGCTTTTGAAAAGTGTTAATTCAAGGCCACACCTCATATACATCAAATCATTCTCTATGGGGTATGTACTTTTTAAAAAAAAAAAATCCTCTACCAGATGAGTCTGGCTCACAATGGTTAGATTAGTCTGCTCAGGCTGCCATAATACAACACCACAACCTGGGTGACTTAATACAATAATTTTCTAAAATTAATAGTAAATTATTTTCTCACAGTTCTAGAGTCTAAAATTTCAAGACCAAGAATTCTCTCAGGCATGGTTTCTCATGAAGTTTCTTTTCCTGGTTTGTAGATGGTTTGTACATGGCCCTTCCTTTGTTTCAGCATGGACAGAAAGAGATCTCTGGTGTTTCTTCCTTTTCTTATAAGTATTGCAGACCTATCAGTTTAGGTTCCTACCCTTAAAACCTCATTTAACCTTAATTACCTCTCATAAGGCCTGACTCCAAACAGTCACAGTTTATGAATTTTGGGGTAAGGGACACAGTTCATTCCATAACAATGGTGATTGATAACTATTGTTTTAGTAGAATCGTTTAGATTTGGGGACCAGTTTTGAGGGTATCAGAAAAAGCAGGTGTGTTTCCAGGCTTACTGTATGTGGTGACTTCTGCTGGATAGAATGGAGAGAAATGACTCAACATGGAATGGCATGAAAGAAGGGGGAAGAAGCTAGTTAATCAGAACATTGAGTAATCTGGCAGACTGAAGTCCAATTCAAGCAGGTATACAGTATTTAAGGCATTATATCCCATGGTGGGTTATAATACTGGTTCTTGTCAGGAACTGGAGCTCTTAAAGTCATGAATACTAAAAGAAGTTAATGGAATATGAAAATCAAGGTGCAACTTTAGTGACAAGAGCAATAAAAATGGATTTGTGGTGTTGTGAACTGGTTTTTAGGAGAAAGTTCTTGACCTTGAGTGAAAACCAAAAAACCAGTGTTGAGGCCTCAAGAGGCTATCTATCCACATATGGAGAAGTTAGAGAGTTAGCCAATGTACTCCATCTCTATGGTTAACTAATGGGGGAACAGCTGACTATCATTAAGTTTCACCTTTTGGTGGAGTGGAAAATTGTTTTTAATCCTGATATGGCTCTCATTGGTCTAGAATCTAGAACAGTAATTCAAACTTAAGCAAATGTCAGAGTCACCTGGAGTGGTTGTTGAAGCAGGAATTGCTTGGGCATATCCCCAAAGTTTCTGATTCAGTATGTCTGGGGTAGACCAAGAATTGGCAAGTTTTCAGATGCTATTGGTACCACTGATTTGGAGACCACTATGAGAATCACCAATTCTGCTAAAATGTAGTGGATATTTTATGTGTGAATCCTTTAAGATATATATGTAAAGCATAAATGTGAAATGTAAAGATATGTATATCATATACATAAACCTGTTTTTATAATCTCCCTCAACAAATGTATAAATAGCACAAGTAAGATATGGCAAAGGAATAATTTTTGATAATGGGAGACGGGGAACTATATAGATATCCAGGAACTTAATTCATTATGAAAGTCTCTGGATAAGGAGAGAGAATCTTCCAGATAACATTGAGTTAAGAAATTATTATTTCTCCCTGAAGAGGGGGAGGTCAACAGAACCTCCTCCATCTTAACAGTGGTGGCAGGTTTTCGCCATGTTTATAGGCCTTTTCAGAGTCCTATAGAATTATTCTATATAAATTAACTTGTGATTTATTTACTCCCAGTACCCCCTTTCACCTATAAAACACTAAAGATAGATTGCTTTCAAAGGAAAGTTTGGGACTTAGGGAAGCATCTTTAGAAAAAAAATGCTTTATCCAACATCTTACAGAAAAGACTGGGATCAGTTTTGTTGGTCTAAGAGCTTAAAGATGAGAGGATAAGACTCTGGGCCTAGTTTCTAATGTGGCTTACATTTAAAACATTATTTGGATGATTGTATGATACATGGCAAAAAATGTCATGAGAAAAGGGCCTTTGCTGACTTGTATAGCATCCTTTTGGATTAGCAGTTCTCTAAGACAGTCTTACATTATGGGAGATTGATGGACCAAAAGAGAGAAGGGTGGAATCTGGGGTAAGATTGTGTTCAAAGGTCCAGATCCCATTTCTGGAGGTGTTTCCATCTTTGTTTCACTGTCCAGAAGTTGCCAAGTTAGTGGTCTGAGAAAAGGATCAATGAGAGGAATGTCCCTTATGCTCTAGAGCCGAGTGAGACCAGAGAAATGACACAAGTCCATTGCTTTGGGAAAGCTTTCCAGAAGAGGGTGTCAGAGAGACTAAGAACTTTTTCCTATTAAATTGTGAGTCATACCACCACCTACCCACTTATGATGACTAATCCAAGTTTTTAGTTGAATATGTGAGACTTCAATCGTCCTATAGTGGCATCATCAAATGAGTAGGAATGATGTCCCATGTAAGTCTTGAGTTATTGCATGCCCACAAGACAGCTGCCCTATGAGAATGCTTTTCCACAAAACCTAGTAACATTTTTAAGCCAAAAAAGAGTTCTGGACATTTACTAGATTAAGGCACTGGGAAGGATTTATATTATCTCTACCACTGGGTAGGGTCAGGGCACATCAATGTTTTCTAAGAAAGGCACAACCTGAGGAGATGTCCCTGTTATACATAGATATCCATATTGACAGTTGTTTTGCATTTTGTTAATATATAAAGTATCAAACTGGATAAAAATATCTGGTTCAACTGAAGTTGAGTAACATACAACCTTTGTGTGATTACAGAGATAAACATTGAGAATACTTTCTGAGAGCTAACATTTATTGAACACTTACTACTTGCCAGAAATAATATTAAAACTTTTACAAGTATTGTCTCCTAGGAACCCTATAAAGTATATATTTTTATTTTGCATCTTAAATATGGGTTACACAGTTGGAAAGCCAGGCTTACAGTCAAGTCTGCCTGACCCTAGTGTATAGCATTATGCTGACTCTCCAGCATAGAGAGATGTGGTTGGTGTAAACATCTGTTAAGGTAAATTTCCTGTTTAGATTCAAGTATATAACCAATCCAACACTAACTGGTATCCAGGAGAGATAAGCACAGACAAGAGTGGATGGTGAGAATGGGTCAAAGAAGGTTATAAATACAGGAGATGAAGAGTAACATGGAGTAGAACCAAACCTGAGCTAATGCTGTGGCTGCTCATGGTTAAAGTTTTCATCGGTACCCATAAACCCAGTCTCACAAAGCTGCCTCACAAGGAAATGGTTCCATTGTTAAATACAATTACTTCTTGTCAAAGAGGATAGCTGCTTCTTAAAGATGCACAGTGTAAATTTGCCTGTTTCCAGAACCTGTTTAATGTTGGTTTTGCCCAACATTTTTCAAATATTTGGTTGCAGATCTCTTTAATGTATCACAACAAATTGTCCTGAAGGCTCTGCTGCCTTAGTGAGATGAGATTAGTAGTCAACTCCAGATACACACTGACATTATATCAGAATATTATCTCTTATTAGTATATTGCATTTAGAAGTTTTATTTCTAAATTTATGTTTAAACTTTTGACTAGTGAGCTAGAAATCATTCATTCCAAAATAAGTTATCTTAACTACTTTCATTATTTAGAATACTCATTAAATAATTAAATAATGCCTTCAAATAATAATAATTAGAAATATAGGCTTAGGTACTCCTGTGCCATTTACAATAATCATCTGGTGCCATAATTGGGAAGAATAAGGTGAAGTGGAAATGGTATGACAGTGGCCAAGAGAGGTTGGTGTGCCCTGATAATGGGCATGAGGGATTATTATTCAGATGCTCACTAGCTCTCTGACTCCAGCTTTCAGTGGATGTTAGGGACAATTGGCACAATTTCTGGTGATACATAATTCATATAAGGAAAAAGATGCAAATATGAGTTTGACTAAGTAGAAAAGTGCCCCAAACTCAGAATATAGGGCACCCTTATAATAATCTTCAAGAACCTGCCTCTCCCCAGCCACCTTATCCCACCTACTTTGTTCCTATAGGTGCTCCTGAGTTACCACATAACCCCATAACCCTGCCAAACTAAAATGATCCTATACTTCAGTGGGGTTTTTAAAAGCTTTATATTATGATAAAATTGTAAGCTGAAGGTGTTCCAAGAATAATAATTAAAAAAACCCTGATTACCCTTTGTATCATTCTTGTAGATTTAGCAATTATAATTTTGCTACATTTGCTTCCTCTCCCTCTTTCTTTGTACACGCATGCACACACACACACACACACACACACACTCACACACACAAATTAGTTTTCCTGATCTATAGTTATAAGTTCACCTTTATCTTTAAATACTTTAGTGTATATTTTCTAAGAACAAGGGCATTCTTAATTATAGCATAATGGATTACAAAATGACCAAATATTCCTCCCATTCCTGTGTACATGTCCTTTTGTAAAATGATTTTGATACTCCTTCAATCAAGAGGGAGTTTATTTCTTCATCCATTGAATCGGGCTTAGCCATGTGACTTGCTGTGGATTTAGAATATTAAACGCTGATGCAAGCAGAGGCTTGAAAAATGCCTATGCTATTTATATTTGCCCTTTTTCTGACATTGGAAATGTTTCTGGTGCCATGTGAACAAGCTGGGTGAGCCTTGGAGGATGAGAGCCATGAAGTCACCATCTTTATTAACATCAGTCAAAGTGACACTGGAATGAGGCTATACAGACAGTACAGCCTCAGCTGGACCACCCTAGACTAGAAGAATTACTAGCCAACCTACAGGACTATGAGAAAGAATATTGTTTGTGGCTTTAAGCCATTCAGTTTTAGGGTGGTTTGTTGCACAGCAAAAGCCAATGATATATAGAGAGAAATGACCAAAACTTTAGTATATTTAATATATTATTTTATCTAATTCATATTCAAATTTTTCCAATTGTCCTTAAAATGATTTTTATAGCTTTTTTTCCCCAAGTTAGTCTGTGTCCCAATCCAGGTTTATGCATAGCAATTAGCTGTCAGATCTCTTCGATTTCTTTTAATATGGAACTCTTCTGTTTTTCCTTTTTTTTTTTTTATGGTTGACAGTTCTGAAGTGTATAGAGCAGTTGTTTTGAAGAATGACTTTAAGTTGTAGTTTTTGTGATGTTTTCTTGTGATTAGATTTAAGTAATGCAGTTTTTACAAGAGTACTGCATGAGTGATCTTGCATTCTGCCCAGTGCTTCCTATCACAAGACACAGAATGCTACTTTGTTTGATTATTAGTGATGTTAACTTTTTCACTTCAAAGTTTTCTGCACTGTATTATACTATATTTCCTTTTGCTATTACTAAATAATCCATAGGGAGTTGAATTGGTTCTCATACTTTCACACAATTTATGTTTTAGTATGTCTTACACTCATTTTAAAATTTTTGTTTTGTTGTGATAAAAGCACTTAACATGAAATCTATTCTCTTAATAGATTTTAAGGTGTATAATCAGTATTCTTATCTATAGGCATAGTTTTTTTTTGTAGCAAATCCCTAGAATTTATTTTCTTGCAAACTGAAATTTTATACCTAGTCATGAGAAGTTCTGCTTTGGGTTGGAGGGTAGGAACCCTCCAACCCCTAATCATCACCATTCTGTTTTCCTCTCTGCGAGTCTATTTTGAATACCTCTGGTAAGTGCTGTTCTATAGTGTTTGTCTTTCTGTGAGTGGCTTATTTCTCTTAGCATAATGTCCACAAGACTATTCATGTCTCACATTTCAGGATTTCCTTTTCTCACCTGGAAAGAGTGCCACCATGGTGTTGGCAAAGGCCATCAGTGGAATTTTTGAGCATAGAATTTGCAGCAGCAAGTGGATCTCTTTGTTATGGGTGAATCTATAAGCTGAGCCCTCAGTGATAGCGGGTATACAGCATTGGGCAGACCACCCTATAGGTGAAGAAAGCTAGTCAGCAGTGAGGAGTGAAGCAGAACTTTGTTTTTGAGTCTCAACTGTATTCTTGCCTTTCCTACTTCCTCAGTATCTCACCTTCTTTGTTCTCTGAGTCAAAGAGATCATGTCTTTGCTTAGAGTTGGGTTTCTGCTACCTGTTACCAAAAGAATTCTAACATTCTACCTACAGTTATGAGTAAGATACAAATTATACTGTCAATCTAAATATTGCTTAAGTGTATAAGATTAGGGGCATGGATTACAAAGATAAGCATTGCTACTTTGATGCTATAAATAGTTTCAGATGAAAAAGGCAGTTTGGAAGAACTTTGGAGTCTGACTGTGAAGAAGGATCCATTCTGATCATAAATTGCAGGTGGGGCTCTGTGGAACAAGATGCCAAGATCAAATTTGGGGTACCAAGTGTTTAACTAGGGTTTAATGCCTGTGAAAGGAAAGGAAAAGAAGCAATTGAGCTGAGGGAGAACTGTAATGTAGGTTCAACAAAGCCACAGTCCACTGAGCCAGTCAGAGTGTAGTGTGTCTAGACAAAGTTGCTGGTCCTTAATACTCTCATCCTGCTCAGCCTAAATATGGCTGGCCTAAGAGGGGTATCGATTCAGTCTGAGTGACTCTCTGTAGCTGGTGCAGACTCTAAAGGAACTCATGGCTGAAGGATGTCTGCTGACTGTCCTCTCCATACCTGGGCAGTTCATCCCTGTGTCTAACCCACCAAGATACACAAAAAGTGAGCGATGTATATTTTTATGGCTAAATGTATGCTGTCCTCAGTGTGTTAAAACAATATTGTATGCTTTAATAGAGTGGTATGTCTTTTTTAAAAAAGCTGTTATTAAATTTATGATGTCTAAGTAGCCAGTGTCATTTTAAAATGGAAAAAAAAATAACAGCAAATTGAGATTGAGTCCTAAAATGAAAATTGGTCCTTAACTTGTATGAAAAGTTCCTGTCCCGTTCAATTTATTTCACAGATTTTAAAGGAACTTTGGAAGAGTTCCTTCTTATTTCAGTTTCAAACTTTTAAAAGACTTACTTCTTATTTAAAGGAAATGATAGTAGGAAAACCAAAATGGTCATTTTGATATTTTGATACCAAGGTTGCTGTGGATTTATCTACAAGAACAAGTTGAATAATACCTTACAGAGAGGCAGAACACATACAAGAAGAATAAGATAAATAAAGGAAAATAAAAAGATTTTTTTTTCAGTGGTAAGGAAGCTGGGGCGGTCTAATAGATCATGGCGACAACTGAGCAGTGATAACTGTAAAAGATATTCTTGGAATGGATATCCCCACAATTCAAATGACTGGCCTTACTCCAGGTCTTTATTTCTAGGTCTTAAAAATGATATGTGTCTGAGTATCACCAAAGGTTTTTTTTTTTTTTATTGGAAATTGCTATAACTAAGGACAGATATGATTGGAATTTGGAAGGCAGCATTTATCATTGCTAAATTGGATTGCTTATATTTATAGTTCTTTCAAAAGTACCAAACATGGAAGGTTTCCACTTGCAACAATTCTTCAGTATTGTGTGTTTGCTCAAAAAATATGAGAATGAGATACTTTTGAGACTTGATTTTATAAATATAGTTTGGGAAATACACATTGTGCCTTGAAAACTGGTGCCCAGAGGCCTAATCAATTCAGGTCATTCAGTGGCATTTATCTAGGAATATATACTGAACACAGGCATTTTCAAGATGAAATAGATAGCTTCAATAAAACACAGTTCAGCCAACTATGACCAATAAGAACAAACTTATAAAATTTTATACATATTATTATACATGCACATAACATATATTACAAATGTACATTACATATATTATAAATTTAATACATGTGGAATAAAGATTTAATGTCAAAAATATTCTATAAAACTGGACTTATAAATTTCACAATGAGGTATGGACTTAAGACAATAACAAGTATTTTTTTTCCTGTTTGAAAAATGAATATTTTAAACTGTGTGGCTGCCTGAAACTTCAGATAACTATTGAATTGTCCTCAAAGTATGAAAATTGATAAGCTATCTTTAGAGCCTACACATTTGTATTGACCAACAATAATTGTTATAAAAGTAATGATTAGGCCTGTGAAAGAAAAATAATAAACAAATGCAAGTACTTGGAAACATTTTATAGTCTTACTCTGTATTGTATTTTATCAAAGTAGACTCTAAGATATGCACTCAGACACTGCAGGGATATAAGGTCCCAGAGTCTTCTTTAGTGAAGAAAAACACAAAGATTTTTGAAGAAATTTTTAACATACATTTTCAGAAAATGAGCAATTTGTATGATGTCAAGCACCATTAATTGAAATATTTATCCTTTGCTTTAATAAATTTGTCTCACTGACTTGATCCAAAAGCTTTTTGATTAAACAGTTTATGCTCCTAAGTTGAAAAAATATATAGGAGGAGTATTTACTTTGACTTAGCAGCATGGTGCTGAAAATAAATGATTGTACTGTATATTAGGAAATTCAGGCCCAGATACTGAATCATCAGACACTATACTGCTATTATAAATATAAATATTTATAATACAAAATGGTACCAGCATTGATAATGTCAAGACTAAAATTTTAAAATCCAAAAGAAGTAATAGCAATAAATATAATGGTTTAGAACTATAAAAACTGATTTTAAAAACCCTGCCCAATAGACCAGACATTTTATTCCAAAACTAATAATATAAAGGACCCTGAGCTAATAACTGTTCTACTAAATAGAAACATCTCAATAACAGAGGATGACAAAATTAGTGTAGCCTGTGGCTTTGATATAGGATTTGATGAGAGTTGGAAATTGAGAAATATCAAAATAGAGATAGTATCTTATTGAGTGAAGTAGTTTCAGAATGGCTCATGGGAACTCTTACAAACCTGGAGAATCTATCACACGTGACATCCCTTAAAAAGTTACTACTTTCTGCTTCTTGTCATACATCAACATATTTCTAACCCAGATCGTAGATATAATGTATTTGGCTAGTTCTGTTAAATTGACTTGAGAACAGATTTGGGTGAACAGTGAAAGCAAATAAAATTATAAATCCAGGGCAAAAGGTATCAAAATATTTCTTTACAAAAACAAAGAAATTTCTTTGAGATGATTTCTCATGGGGAATTTGACTAGAGACGGGATTTCTACAAACTGAAGATATATAGAAGCAACAATTTGGAAGGTTCCCAAATGTCACTGAAACAATATGGCCTTGAGAAGAGATAAATTAGACAGATGGAACCATGCAAATGTCACCTATTGGAAATCTGAACAGGAGGTGACTGATGTAATAAAAGCAGCTTGTAACCAGAAAGCTCAGGACCTGACTTATTGCAGATTTCTGGTACAAGAAGTTCATGATCGCACATGGAGTTGTTGCAGAAAAAACTGTGAATAAATCAGAAATGAATACTCAATTTAATGAGACTTGAAAACAAGAAGCAACTCTAAATAGCAATATTTTGAAGTCACTACATTTTACATCAGTGACATTTTTACCTACTTTGTATAAATTAGTGACATCATTTTTGTTATAGATTTGCACCACTAAAAGGGAAACACCTCCATTAATGAGATTCAAGGATTACAAATTTCCTAAAGGAATAAACGCACTATTATAGCCTTTATTGGCCTGCAAGAACCTCATGTTCCAGTTATTGCCATCCTCATGCATACCTTCATATTTCTGAGTTTCAGGTCTTTGCTAATGTGCTGTGCTTTTGATGGCCTCCCTGCCTCCCCATTTGGACACATTCCAGTCTTACCTTTATAAGACTTCATGAAGTCATTTCTGACCACCCCAGCCCAGGAACACCTCTTTCTTGTTGGAACTCTACAGTCACAGGTCACATAATGGCTCTTTAGCTTTTGGCTTCATGTGATAGCTAGCTGTGTACTATTTCTTATTAAAATATTAATTCCCCAAGGGAAAAGTTTAATCAGAACCATTCTTATTTTCTCTGCAGCAGCTAACACAATATCTCATATATACAGTAAACATTTGTTAATTGAATAAATAAACTATAACCCATTTCCAAACCATTATTAAACTAAAATATGTGATTGAGTCTACTCATAATTCTTCTAGGTATTTACAGGATTTATGAAGATAGAGGCAAGTTCTTGTCCTTTCTTAATTTATAATAATTTGTGCTGTTCATGTAGCACAAGGCAGATAATTAATACTATCCAATTATTAATAGCATAATTATACATCATAATTAGGTAATATTAATTAAAGCTACTTAACTAATATTCATGTTTCTATTTTGAAGCCTATCTATTCTTTTATTAGCTCAACTTATGTATCACGGTACTTAGTGGTATCTTTTAAAAAATAAACAAAACTACTTAAGGTTTTATTACCTATTTAAGATTTTTTTTTTTTTTTTTTGGTACTGGGGATTGAACTCAGGGGCACTCAATCACTGAGCCACATCCCCACCAGCCCTATTTTGTATTTTATTTAGAGACAGGATCTCATTGAGTTGCTTAGTGCCTCACCATTGCTGAGGCTGGTTTTGAACTCACAGTCTTCCTGTCTCAGCCTCCAGTGCTGCTGGGATTACAGATGTGCGCCACTGTGCCAAGCCTATTTAAGTTTTTAAAGTAGTTTATACTTTAGATACTTTAGGTCAAATGAGGTATGCTGAAATATTTGTGTGACTTGCACATTATTTTTAAAACATTAAATAATTGCTGACATTTTAATATTAGAAGAATCCACATTCAAAATAAAACTAGATTTATAACTTCTTTTGAAAAATCAGATCTGACAGTATCCACCCCTATTTTTTTCAGGGTAACAATCTGCTTGGTTGGAGTTGTGTTGGCTTCTGTAGCCATGGAATGCTCTCTAGTTTTCAATGGTCCCATCAGGCCGTTCTCATTTATTAATGTTCCTTATCTGTCCATTTTAGTCCATTAACTTTATTTTTATTTTAAAGTACCTTTGAAAAAGGATGTGGCAGAGACTGTATTTATTTATGAACATCAATTTCTTTTTCCTATTTTGCCTAGATTCTTGAGTGTGACCATGAATGGAGAAGTAATAAATGTCACTTTCCAGCCTACTCCACTCAAGCTTTCCACACAGACCTCTCCATTGTTGTCCTCCTTCCGATGGAGGATGCACAAGGACCTGTATACAGGTAGAGCTTCAAAAATGAAGGAGCCTAGGTCCTTCAATGATGTTGATTGTTGGAGAGATATGACAGGTATAACGGTCATCTCTCTTGGTTTTTATGTGAGTTAGAAATAGCCTACTATATCCTGCTATATATAGTATAACTTTATTCATTCAAGGATTTTTGTTTTTACAGTTAACATACCTCAAATAACCCAGAGTGTTGATGACCTGGTAATTGTTCATGGCAGTCCTGTATGAAGGAATGTACCTGATTCTTGGTAAACAACAAATGTCAAGTAGGCAGGGGAAGAGAGAATGAGTGAATGTTTGGAAGAGAGAATGTTTGGTGGCATTACTCATTCTGCGATGAAGAGCTTTCGTGGAAGCTTTGAATTCAATTCAGATACAATAAAAGAGTGCCTGGTATGCAAGGCCTTGTAAATAACATTTGGTTAGTAGAAAGGGGTGAAAGACAGAGATGTTGGGTGAGCCCTGACTTCAAAATGCTTTCTACTCTGAGAAGCCCTATCATTAGCATCAACAACAATCCTTTACAGAGCACCTGCTTTAATGCCTTGAGTTTGTCTCCAAGGTCAGTGGAATGATATTTAGTTTCTCTGTTAGTTTTATTAAAATTTGTTGAAAGAAAATGAAAACTTCAGTTTCAACTTACTTACTTCAAGGGCCATGGACTAAAAAAAACCAACCAACTCTGTCCTTATGAATCACTAAGTTGCAAGCAAAATTAATTTAAATTAAGGAGGTCAGATGTATTATGATTTGCATATTGGTTTTAGGTTTGATTTTGAGGCTTAAAATTAATTGTATATGGCACAATTTATAGTTTTATATTTATATGCTAATAATATTTTTGTCCAAGCATAATTATTGTGTAGAGAACATCATACCCATATAGAATTTTGAAGTATGATTTTTAATTGGAGACTAGTTTCTATTATTTTGTTTTTATTCCTTCATCCATGCAGGTCTCTATGAAGAAGCCTGGAAATTTCTCTCTGCTCTGCTTGTTATTAGGTAGATAACTCCATCTTTGGGGATAAGGAACAAGGAAGCCAATATATTTTGACCTTTTATGCATTCTGCATGCATAGACATGTAATATATTTAATGGACTAAACCTCCTACTTAAAAACAATATTATTTTTATTGTTTGCTTAATGTCAACCCACTTTGTGACATATTTTTCAAGAACACATTGTAATAAAGGCTCTCTTGAAGTCCTTTCAAAGTGCAGTTTGGGTGGAAATGTCTTCTATCATATTGAGAGTCATTCTGTCCCTGAATACATTTGTAGGATCCATTAAATACCAATAGTATTATGGGTGATGCTGTTATAGAGCTCTGGAATGTTAGAACTCAAAGATCTTTGACTCTTAGTGTGTCTACCCAACTTACTATCCCTTTTTTTTTTTTTTTGGAAATTTACTTTCAATTTCTGCTGAAAAAGTAGATCTAGGCTTAAGTAACTTAACTCCTTTGGTGATAACTATAGTAACTGTCTACAATAGGGATGAACAGTTGATGTAAATGCAGTCAATCAAATCATCTTACTTTCTTTTGTTTGAGCTAAGAGCTAACTACGTGGCTGACTTGGACAGCTGGAGGCTCCAGAGCTGATGTTAAGGAATGGATGGGTCAATAATTATACTTAAAAACAAAAGCAAAATCAAAACAAAACAAAAATCCAAACAACAACAACAATAACAACAAATGGACTCAGGACATAAAGAGATACCAGAATATCAGCTTTGTTATGGGTAAATCTGAGTTTGAAAATATGCTGTAGTCAAGGTCAAAATGGGCTGGGTTTCTGCTTTCTATCCCTGTAGTTGAAGTTTCCTTCCAGTAGCAGAAAGAGCAGCTAGAATTCCCCAGACCTCCCCTTGCCCGTGACTCAGGGGCCTCAGGAATAAGGCCTGCCAGGTGAACCTTAGGTACAGAGATCACACAACCAGGGAGGAGAGAACATTCAAGACTTATGGGCAGGACAGTTTCTAAAAGAAAAGGAATCAAAAGATCCTGGGTTCTAGTGGCACATGTACGTTCTTTTCAGTCTTGCCAGTCAGGTGAGTCATGCTCCGGAAAAAGGAGAGAAGAGGGTAAAGTCTGGGTGGACTTCTTTTCAGACACTCTTTAAACAGAGAACATTGCCAGTTTTATGGGCCAAGGCAGGAAGGAGAGAGGCTTATTTCCCTTATGCAGCCTTGAGACCAGTGTTGCAAGACAGTGTTATGGGGGAATAGGAATTAGGAGTCTGTAGAGGAAAGAAAGAAAAAAAAAAAAAAAGCAGAGGAGAGTAGAGATATACAGAGGACAGAAAATGCAGAGAAATAGCTGCCTGACATCTCTATTCCCCTGAGGCTTGCCCCTTACTTGTGATGTGAGTTCTACGAGAGTCTCCCTACTCCTTATAATAAATTCTAGTACTTAACTTGGCTGAAAAGCTTCCTCTCTCCAGCTCACCTAAGATACTAATCTTTACAAAGTGTATTATGTGCTAAACACTGTGGTATGTTCCTTATAATAGTTAGTTAATTTGATGAAAAGCTGATTTGTTACAATGCATTTAAGTAAAAATTAAGTAATTAAAGATTTAACTTTGAAAAGGGTTAGCATTTAATAATTCCCTTTGCCCCAATATAGTTTCCTAGCATTTGCATTAGACTGTGGAAAAGGACACTTAGAATTCTCCCCCACCACTTGTTCATGTAGGGAGAATTATTAAATGCAAAAAAGATATAATTTCTCAGAAATTGTGTGAATACATTTGTAATAGTTTTAACATTTATTTAATATTATAAAATGGTCAAGTGCAGACAAAAATGTTGTGATATTAGGATGAATCCTGTGAAGTTTACGTTTTTTTCAGTTAAAATAATTGAACATTAGCAATTTCATATGTATGAACCTCATTATAAACCATAATATTTTTAGTGGGTATATTTAAGAGATGAGGCCTTCTTTATGCAGAGAACTGTCTGCACTCTGATCTAGGCTAAAATGCAAGAAAGTACTTCCCAAATGCCAGCTTATGGCTAAGTAGAAACAATCTGTGCAAAAAATAAAAAGACTTTATTAAGACATTTTTAAAAATTGTCAAATTTCTTTGATTTAAAAAAATCCTTAAATACATAATTTTGGATAATTAAACTATCTTTTCTTTTTTAAAGTGATATTACAATAAATAGTACTTTAAAAATTTACTTACATAGAAAAATAATGGAAAGTGTATGTAAGTCTTCAAAATTGTTCTTGTTATGTCACTATTATCCAAAATCCGAATGTTCAAGAACTATCCAAGGGTACACAAGGTAGCAGTGTGACTGGAATGCAGGCGAGTAGGGAAGATCAAAGGCTGTACAAGCCATTCACTCATCCTTCTCTTTTCATTTATTTATGTAATAACTTGTATAGCACTGGAGGTTATTTTTTGCTCTCCTTAGGGAGGAGGGTCTTCAGAGCCTGGGTCTCCTCTCCTTTTATTGTTGTATCACTCCTTTGCTTCATGAAGAGCAGAGCTGCCTTGTAATACACTGGGGACTGAAAAGGCAATGTCCCTTGAGTTTTTTTTCCCCTAAAGCCTGAGCAACATGATTACCAAGAAGTTCCCATTCTGTCCCTCATCCTTCTACCTTCCCTTCTCCCAGCACAAACACATATTTGATAATTGCAGAGGCTTCTGAAGTTCTTAACGAGGGGGTCTTGTAGCTCTCAAAATCCTAGACCCATGCAGAAGAACAGTGATGAGGACTTCATTCCACTTGCTTTCCCCTTAATCCTTGGGAAGGAAGAATTAACTAATATTAATTAAACTTTCAAATGGCCCCTCTGCTCTGACGGACAACTTCTTCCTTCATATTTTGTAGTCATCTTTCCTAAGTCTTCCATCTTCTTCCTTGCTGTTTCCGCATAGGGTGGGATTTCTATTTCCTCACCCCCAATTCTTTATTGTGACTCGAGGACTTCAGGCCTTGGTTGTTCCCAATGTGGAGGTGGGTGGGGGTGGATTTTTTTTCCATGCATGGGAGAAAAATATAATTTTTCAATTCTGGCTCAGTCTGCTGTCCAGCAGGTATTTTATTTTATTTATTCAATACTTTTACTTGACAAGCAAGGTGAGAATTAATTTTTTTTTAAATATAGACAATACATTATTATCTCCAGTGAGTAAAGCACGTTTCTAATAACATGACTTGACCTTTCCCATTGCAAAACAATAACAATGAATAGAACTATTTTACTAAAAAGTTTTTTAGTCTCAGATCTGACTTTCTTTTCTTTCTTTAAAAAATTATGCACTACTATTGAGTTCTTCTTTCCACCCTAGAGGGGTGTCACCAGTTTCAGTTTGATGCCAATGATCAATCAGTAACCATTCAATGTTGTTTAACAGTTGCCACGCTGTTTTAGTTAGTGAGAAAGAACTCAGCTTTCTCCTATTGACCCCTGACTGATACAGGCAGGAAAGTCTTTCTACAATTCTAATATTGTGCAGGAAACTCTTTACTCCATAAGCAGGTAAAGGGAGTTTTAATTTGTGCTTTTTAAGAGGTGAAAATTTGAGAAAGTTTCAATAGCAACTGATTGTAATATACCCCTAAAATATTTCATTGTTGTATTAATATTAAGAATATTTCAGAAAGGGAAACAGGTAAACTATAATAATGTTTACTGATCATGTAACTGTGGAAAAGCCACTGAATATTTTGTGAATTTAGAATAACAATTTGTTCTCTTAAACATGTTCATAAAACCATTAGAGATGTCAATGTGGTATTTTGTGAATCATAGAAGTGTGCTATAGAAGTACAAATAAGCCTCAATTTATAATGTGAAAATCATATCTATTCATTATTTTTTCTAATCTGACTAAAATACTTTCTAAAAACAGAATCCTCCCACTGAAGTAGAGCAGTAGTATAGGCAGTAGTAAAAACTGTCTGCCAGAAAGTCTTGCAATAAAAGCTTTTCTGGGTTAGCTTTATAGATGAGAATTTGGAAGAATTTCAGAAAGCAAAGTCCATAGTTTCTGATCTCACCTTGTGCATCTGCTGAACACCTTTTCTCCTCAAGTGCTGATACTCTATCAAGTGCTAGAAGTTTATACTGCAGCTGTACTTTGGAACTGGAGTATCTCCTAAGAATCATGTGTTGAAGGGTCCCTACTGGTGGCACTATTGAGAGGTGGCTTTAGAAGGTGGGACTTACTTGGAGGAAGTAGGTCACTTGGGAGCATACCCTTGAAGGGAATAGTTTATCACCAGATCTTCCCCTACCCCCTCTCTCTTTCTCTCTCTTTCCTTCTTCTTCCAGGTTGCCTTGAAGTTAGCAGCTTCACTCTGCTGTGCACTACTGGCCATGATATTCTGCCTTGTTAGTGACTTAAAGCAGTGTGGTCAAGTGACTGTGGACTCCAACAAATGAGTATATGACTCAAAACAAATCTTTCCTCTTTTAAGTTGATTTTCTCAGGTTTTTTTTTTTTTTTTTTTTGCAGTGACGGAAAACTGACTAACCTAAGTGCTTACTTGAAAACACTTTTAGTGCCTAATTTTAAAACCTCATTGAGATCTTACGTAATGTTATGGGAAGTTAGTGTATGGTCTATGTGAACCTGTATGACCTATTATTTCTATTAGTAATTCTCAAGCTGGGGACTCATTCAGCATATTCAGGTAGAACCTCCATTTCTATATTTCTAACAAGATCCCAGGTGATGTTGATGTTTCTCTTCTGCAGACCAAACTTTGAATAAGGATTTATGAACAGAATTTTAATAATCAACTGGTTTCTTTATAAGATAGCAATAATTGGCTGATTTCCTCTCTTGATTGAGAAAAATTACTTGGGATCACCATTTAACTCAGTCCCAATGCCAACTCAAGATAAATATTTATAAAAGAAGAAATAGGGCAGAGAAGATAAGACTGTGATTAAATTCTGTGATAGATTTTTAAACTCTGGGGTAACTCTAAGGCTTTTCTTTCTACATTACAAAACAGAATCTGCTTTTTTAGTGTGGATTTTGGAGTTAGCGAGATCTGGATTTAAATTCTGTATTTACCCTGTTCACTTTTTTTTTTTAATGACTTGTTTGTTAATTTTTTTTTCCTTTTTAGTGGATCTTACACATGCCAGGCAAGTGCTCTACCACTGAGTTGTACCCTTATTGCTCAGTTTCCTATCTGGGTAGCACAGAGTTGCTGTGAGGACAAAAGGGACAATGCAGGTCAACTACTTCATGGAATGCCTGCAAGTGGTTAAGTGCTCAAATTCTACATGATTTCATCTTCAACAAGCAAGTGAATCTAGGTCCAATTTGATTGTTACTGGAGTAGAAATTCTACTACACATCTATTGGCTATCACCATTTGGTAAGGTGGATTTTTGAACACTAGTCTGGTACTGCAAGCATCATATCATCATTTCATTGTCAAAAAGAAGCTAATAATTGCATACAAAGCACTTCACCAGAAAAAAAGTGTGAATATCAAAATTGAACAAATTTTATTCAGATCCTTAATAATTGGAGGTTGTCTCATTTAAAACTTTTGGCTCATATATTTTTGTATCAGTATACTTATTATGTCATTTTTATTAATATATATGGAAAATAAAGTATGTACATTTGTCTTTATGAATATTTAGTCACCCTTCAGCCTTGTGATAAATTTCATAAACACCCCAGAGATTAATATTCAACACATCAAATGTTCTGTATTTATCCAGCATGTTAGACACTTTCATTTCAACCTCAGAAGCTTTTTTTCCTTCAAACTGAGGAGGTATTTGTGCAGTTGTTCACATCTGTAGAATCCCTAACACTGTATTTATGTAAAATTATACTTCAGTATAATTGCCTATGTAATTAACATTCAGGAAGAAATTATTTATTCAGGAGCACATTTCACAATTCAATTTCAGTCTGTGACAAAGAGGCTTTTAAATGTTAATCTTATGAAAGAAAATGGAGCAAATAGTAAAGGCTGAGGATTAATACAAGAGGCAGCTACTTACAATGTAATATTTTCCCTCACTGGGAATTACCTATTTTCTACCAGAGTCTAGGCATGTTTCAAGTCTCACTGGGAAGTGTGGGAATGAATGTTGAACTGTGTGAATATTAGCTGGCTGCACATCAGGTGATCAAATAAAAGAGCAAAACTGTACTGATAGTTTTTTTTTTGTTTTGTTTAAGCTTTGAGAGAGACCGAATAAATGCATAATATGGTGGAGTTAAAAATGATCAAAACATAAGAGGTATAGTTTCTCAATCTATGCATTTTTTTTCTGTTTTGGATAATGTTTTTAAGGTTTATGAACAGGTGCCTTACTTCCTCTCTCTGTTAGCTAGCTGGCTTGTTCAGTAACATGTAGCAACATCTTTTGAAAAACACAAGAACTATTTATGTTACCATTATTATGGGCATTGGTGAAATATGGAAACCAGAATAATCGGAAATCTTATCTGTTAATAGTATGTTTCTTTTATGTTTATAGAATATCACATTGAAACAATATTAAAGAATTTGATGTTCAACAGAACATAAAAGCTTATGGGAAAGTTATTTTCTAGTCCTATATGTTTCTGTCCATGAGCTTCCACCACTGCATATGTCCACCTACCTGTGTCTGCATTGAACCCTGTTATTTTAAGTGAACTCTTCATTCTCTTGTCCGTGGCTAACACTTCACTATCTCCTCTCACTTCCTATGGTCTTAGTCCATAGAGAGCCAACCCTGTTCCTCAGAATATGGTCAGAATATAGTACCAGGAGAGAGAGAGAGAGAGGGGAGAGAGAGAGAGAGAGAGAGAGAGAGAGAGAGAGAGAGAGAGAGAGAGAGAGAGAGAGAGAGAAAATGCTCTGATGAACAGGAAAAAATATGGCCCAGGGATTCACATCCTCCAGCCACATCCCACATGCCTATGGTTACTACCCACTTAGTCACTATTAGGGGATTAATGCACTGATTAGGTTAAAACTCTCACAACCCGATCATTTCACATTTAAACTTTTTTTGCATTGTCTCATCATGAGCTTTTGGGGGGCACCTGGTATCTAAACCATAACAGATTATAACTGCAATTGTTAATATCTGAAATGTTTACCATGTCCTATAAGCCCTGTGTGGTCTGCCCTTTCCTTCCTCTCTAATTTATTATGTTGCTCCTTTGAGTTCCTAGAACATTATCAAGCTCTTTTCTGCCTTAGGGTCTTGACACTCTTCCCTATTTCAGGAACACTGTTTCCTCTTTCTTTGTATATCTGAATCCTACTTACACTTTAGGTATAAGATTACCTATTGCCTCC